>NC_086380.1:30941848-31671223 GCF_036588685.1 Mytilus trossulus | reverse complement strand
TATCATCCTTTTTTGCTAATAATTGTATAAATCGGTATATTGGTTTGATCTTGTTTTGACAAATATGTTTAAGAATGTTTATTTCTATTTCAGGAAGCTGTGGCTGCAGCCATGATTATGTGATAAAACTGAAGAATGTTATTCAAATTTTTTTTGTATATATTTCAAAAAATGTAATTTTTTATAAAAAAAAAAAAAAAAGGTGTAAAGATTCTCCATTTTCAATTAGATTGGAAGCTTGTATTAACAATTGTTAGATCTTCTTCGTTATTCCCCCACCCCCTGTATCTCTATTTCATTTTTACTTTGAAAATGAAATGGAACAGACAAATTTTACTTGTCAACTTAATAATGGTCTGTCTAGTCAAAAGGCCTCCAGTTGGTTTAGAATGGAGAATCTAAAAAAAAAATGTAAAGTGTTTTTTTTTAGTTTCCTGAATTTTTATATACATTTTGTTATTGCTCCCTTTCAATTTTTATAAATTCCAGATTTTAAGTTTTGGATTTATGGGGCTTTATTCATAAAAAAGGGGGATTTTTCACACCTGGACAATAACTCAAAAAGGCTTTCACCAATGTCCATGAAACTTTGGTGAATTGTTTATATCTATTGGCATAAGCTCCCTTTCCCTTTTTATTAATTTTAGATTTTACGTTTTCTTAAGTAATGAATTTTTATACTTAAAAAAGGGGGATTTTATGCAGTTTTGGTGAAACTTAAAAGAGCAATGGCCGTATCATGTGCTAAAGCGCATCCCTTTATTGAAATGTGTTGTAGTTTTTACATATTATTATTTCTTTATTTTAATTATACAAATTTTGTATTGTTAAATATTTAAAGGGTGTGGAGTC
Source organism: Mytilus trossulus (assembly GCF_036588685.1). Lineage (NCBI taxonomy): Eukaryota > Metazoa > Mollusca > Bivalvia > Mytilida > Mytilidae > Mytilus > Mytilus trossulus. The sequence goes on along the minus strand of NC_086380.1, from coordinate 31,670,371 downwards.
TCAACAGGGTGAAATTTTCAGGACAAAAGGGAGGTAATTCCTTTGTTATACTCATTATACTTGAAATTTCCTGAGTGTTTATATGGAATATAACTTTTTTAATTAAAATATTCACTTTTGTACACATTTTCTTTAAATATCAGATGTATACTTGCTAAAATTACTTTTATTTAGAGTTCTGTAAATAAAAAAAAATGTAAGCAGAGTTCTAGCTATAGATAATGGATTTGGAGGGTGGGAGAAATTGTGGGTAACTACAATTGATTAGGTGAAATTTCAAAAGACTTAAAAAGTGCATCTGATATTTATTTTTACATAATGTTATTTCTGAAAGCAAATGGACAATAAGATGAGGACATAAACCACCTTCCAGGTTAGGATAGCAGCTCTTAAGGAAGATGGTCAATTAAATCTTCAACCCAGTCTGAGGCCTTACCAGGAAAAATGTGTGGTGAGTTGAAATATTCCACAAAACTAATGATCATATTATTATAGGCATTTTAAATTATTTGTTTATAATGGGTTTGATTTTGAGGACATCTACATCAATGCTGAACAATTTTATAACACATTAAAAAGAAGATGTGGTATGATTGCCATTGAGACAACTATCCACAAAAGACCAAAATGACACAGACATTAACAAATATAGGTCACTGTACAGCCTTCAACAATGAGCAAAGCCCATACTGCATAGTCAACTATTAAAGGTTCTGATAAGACAATGTAAAACAATTCAAACAAGAAAACTAACGGCCTTATTTATGTAAAAAAAATGAACGAAAAACAAATATGTAACATAAACAAACGACAACCACTGAATTACAGGCTCCTGACTTGGGACAAGCATGTACATAAATAATGTGGCGGGGTTAAACATGTTAGCAGGATCCCAACCCTCCCCCTAACCTGGGACAGTGGTATAACAGTACAACATAAGAACAAACTATAAAAATCAGTTGAAAAAGGCTCAACTCATCAGATGCACAAAAATACAAATGGATGTGAACAACAACTTGTATATTCAATTGAATTGTTTTGTACCTTAGGTATCAAGTTAACATACAGAAAATGATAGTATAAGACAAATTCATAAGAAATGTGACAAGGCATAATTTTGTTACACTTTTTAAAAAAATCTTATGTACAATTTAATCTTAAAAACATTTTTTTCCAGGTTGTTGAAATTACAATGTTTTCATGGTGTGGGGAGTAAGACTTGAATATCTGATATTGTTAACATGATGGTAGGTATACAAGCTTTTAGTTTTTTTCATAATTTAATAGTAATTGATATCAATTGTTTTTTTAAAGGTTTGAAATACTATACTATATGATAAAGTACAAGTTTATTTTTTTAATAGAATTGAAAATAGCAATCGAGAATGAGTTGGAGAGATAAAAAAACCATACAAAGAGCAGAAAACATAACCATTAGTTTGATTTTGAATACCAATTATTTTCTCACAGAATTTTGTATGTTATTCGAGAACTTTTAATCAATTATTATCATCTATATATATTTTTTAAAGTTGCGAATAACTGACCTTGAACTTTGTTTTACAGGTTAGCATCACAAGTTTCCTTTGGGTAACTTGCTTGAGGAGTAAAGAGAGCTGTTTAAGGTGAGAATTTATTAATCAACAAACAATTTAAATTTTAATTATACATGTATCTATGCCCCTAGATATCTATGTATCCATTTTTACTGATTTTTTGTCCCTTTCCTGAACAAGAAATATGAAGGGGATATAACCTGATATCAAGTAAAAAAAATAGCTTTTATAAAAAGATGCATAATAACTGCCTTACATTCAGTGGTTCATATATTCGTTTCAACTTTCAAAAGAATTTTATTCCTACATTTTTAACATAAATTTTGTGTGGAGTTAGTGTCAACTAAACAACAAATAACATACCGTATTCAATTATTTTAAATTTTTGTTTAGTGAATTTATCAGCAGCTTCTGTATTCATCATGTTGAATATTTCAAATAATTACTCATGGAAAATTGATGTTAAGGTGGTACCCAACACTTTCACTAAAATTAATTTGGCTCGTTTCTATTTTCATAAAATTTCGACAAAGTATTACTTTTGACCCTTTGACAAAAATATAAAAATTTCAAAAACGTTGAACGAACTATTTTATCAGATAAATTACACTGATTATATAGCAGTTTTACAAACACTACTTTTGATCATTAAAAAGCTTAATCCTCCCTAAATAACACAACGTAATTAAAACGTTTAGCTGATTTTACAGAGTTATCTCCCTGTAGTGTAAGGTACCACCTTAAGTCTCAGAAAAGTTTGGAAAGTTTATTTTTGTCTTCAGGAGCCTGTTTCTGGGGTTGTATGTTGATGAGTTACATATTTGTTTTTTGTTCATTTTTTGTACATAAATGAGGCCATTAGTTATCTTGATTGAATTGTTTTACAGATGTCATTTTGGGAATCTTTTATAGTTGACTTGATAATGGTTTATGGGCATTGCTCATTGTCGACGGTCATACAGTCTATAGTTGTTTTAAATTTCTGTATCATTTGGTCTCTTGTGGAGAGTTGTCTCATTGGCAATCATACCACATCTTCTATTTTTTATATTTCACATTCAGTGATATCAGGTTCTTTTTTCATTTGAAAAATTGCACATTAAATGTTACCAATTCTAGAATAATAATTAATTCGAAATCAAACAATAATTAAAACTTGACTTTATTTCTTTTCAGTTGAAAGTGTCACCTTTGCTGCCTTGTGTGGTACAATCTTCAGACAATATCCTGCAAACCGTGGCTGAACTGTTACTATCTTTTTTTAGTAGAATCCTTAGACAGTAATCTTGTGGCAGAATGAGTTGTAAACAAATTGTTTTTATTCCTGTATTGAGTTTCAAATTGGATATTTTTTATTTATATTATTTGTATTCCATTTGCATTCAATTATTGTTTTTTAATTGATGAATCATTAAAACTTAAATTTTGCGGGGTCTTAAAGGACTTTCTTAGAGGGGGCCAGCGCAATTGATTAAACAAAATTTTTCCCGCAACAGGGAGAGGAGACATCCCCATAAATATGCCTTTGAAATGGGGTGTTAAAGAAGATTTGTATTGTTTGTTTGTTTGTCCATCATCAGCTCTCATCCACAGCTTGGTAGATTTTCATTGAAACTTTCAGCTGATTTTCTGTACTAAAGGCAGTATGTTTTTTAATTTATTATAATGAAATTTTTGGTTTTCCCAACCTTTTTGAAGTGAAAACAATGGAACACAGTGTTGGCAGATACTGAAGATTATTTGAAAGTTTAGAGAAAGTCCCATTTAATCTTGATAATTGTGGGTTAAAGTTGTAGATGGATAAACAAACATATCATACACTTACTCACTTTACCTATTTGCGAATCCAGAACTTAACATAAAGGGGCCCAGTCATTTCCTGTACAATCAACCAAATTTTTCCTCCGAAAGGGGTTTGGGGGGGGGGGGGGGGGGGATATTTAATAATGATTAATATGCTTAGAAATTTGGTGTGAGTAAATAAACTTGACTTTTTATTTTAAAACAGCATGTGATTAAAAATATGAAATGAATTGTTAAACATATCCTTGGTGATCTAATAACTTTTTGCACAGATCAAGATATTTAGTCCGTGGTGGATCCAGAAATTTTCCAGGAATATGGGGGGCACTGACTGCTTCAGCGGGGCCCTGCTCCAGTCATGTTTTAGTGATTCCCTAAATATTAAACCAAATTTTTCCCACTGAAGGGGGCCCTCTGAAAAATCCTCTTAATCCACGTCTCTGCTATTTTGTTTTTAGCTCACCTGGCCCGAAGGGCCAAGTGAGCTTTTCCCATCACTTTGCGTCCGGCGTCCGTCGTCGTCCGTCGTCTGGCGTCCGTCGTCGTTGTTAACTTTTACAAAAATCTTCTCCTCTGAAACTACTGGGCCAAATTGAACCAAACTTGGCCACAATCATCATTGGGGTATCTAGTTTAAAAAATGTGTGGCGTGACCCGGTCAACCAACCAAGATGGCCGCCACGGCTAAAAATAGAACATAGGGGTAAAATGCAGTTTTTGGCTTATAACTCAAAAACCAAAGCATTTAGAGGAAATCTGACATGAGGTAAAAATGTTTATCAGGTCAAGATCTATCTGCCCTGAAATTTTCAGATGAATCTGTCAACCCGTTGTTGGGTTGCTGCCCCTGAATTGGTAATTTTGTGGAAATTTTGCAGTTTTTGGTTATTATTATAGATAGAGATAAACTGTAAACAGCAATAATGTTCAGCAAAGTTAGATTTACAAATAAGTCATCATGACCGAAATGGTCAGTTGACCCGTTAAGGAGTTATTGTCCTTTATAGTCAATTTTTAACCACTTTTCTTAAATTAAAGTAATCTTTTACAAAAATCTTCTCCTCTGAAACTACTGGGCCAAATTCAATCAAATTTGGCCACAATTGTTATTAGGGTATCTAGTTTAAAAAATGTGTCCGGTGACCTGGTCCACCAACCAAAATGGCCGCCACGGCCAAAAATAGAACATGGGGGTAAAATACAGTTTTTGGCTTATAACTAAAAAATCAAAGCATTTAGAGCTAATTTGACATGGGGTATAATTGTTTATCAGATCAAGATCTATCTGCCCTGAAATTTCCATACGAATTAGGCAACCCTTTGTTGGGTTGCTGCCCCTGAATTGGTAATTTTAAGGAAATTTTGCTGTTTTTGGTTATTATCTTGAATATTATTATAGATAGAGATAAACTGTAAACAGCAATAATGTTTTGCAAAGTAGGATTTACAAATAAGTCAACATGACCGAAATGGTCAGTTGACCCCTTTAGGAGTTATTGCCCTTTATAGTCAATTTTTAACCATTTTTCGTAAATCTTAGTTATCTTTTACAAAAATCTTCTCCACTGAAACTACTGGGCCAAATTAATCCAGACTTGGCAACAATAATCTTTGGGGTATCTAGTTTTAAAAATGTGTCCGGTGACCTGACTTTAAAATCAAGATGGCCGCCACAGCTAAAAATAGAACATAGGGGTAAAATGCAGTTTTTGGCTTATAACTCAAAAACCAAAGCATTTAGAGCAAATCCAACACAGGGTAAAATTGTTTATCAGATCAAGATCTAACTGCCCTATAATTTTCAGATTAATCTGACAACCCATTGTTGGGTTGCTGCCCCTGAATTGGTAATTTTAAGGAAATTTTGCTGTTTTTGGTTATTATCTTGAATATTATTACAGAAAGAGCTAAACTGTAAACAGCAATTATGTTCAGCAAAGTACGATTTACAAATAAGTCAACATGACAGAAATGGTCAATAGACCCCCTAAGGAGTTATTGTCCTTTATAGTCAATTTTTAACAATTTTCATAAAATTTGTAAATTTTTATTAACATTTTCCACTGAAACTACTGGGCCAAGTTCATTATAGATAGAGATAAATGTAAGCAGCAAGACTGTTTAGTAAAGTAAGATTTACAAACACATCACCATCACCAAAACACAATTTTGTCATGAATCCATCTGCTTCCTTTGTTTAATATTCACATAGACCAAGGTGAGCGACACAGGCTCTTTGGAGCCTCTAGTTTTATAACCCAGTAAATAAGTTGAGTTTGTTCTCAAAAAATAATTTGATTCATGTATTTTTTATTGTAGCATAAACATAGCTTTAATTTCCTTTGTTTAAGAATTGTAATGTTTTTTTTTAATGTCATTTTTAAAAGTTGGCACTAATTGAGGATTCTGTTGTTTATGGAATTCTTTTATAAGTTTGGTTAGCAATAAAAAGGTTTTTTTTATTAAACAAAGAATAATTACTCTGTTTACAGAATTTAATACATGTATCAAAAATTAGACATGATTTAATTTAATTCATAATGCTTATTTAATTGGAAATTACATTAGGATTATCTCCCCCTAATTAGTATTCAAAACAATATTATAAAAACAACCCGGAAAATAAATAGAATCCTCAGTAATGTCAACATTTATTTTGTATAAATGTAATATTATGCTAATGATACAAAACCCATGATGCAGATCCTTTTCCTCCTTTTTATTGTAGAGATAATTTACAGACGTGTCCAAAATCATATCCCTAGAATCAATTTGTTTTTTGATATTCGTACACACCTAACAAAAGCAGATTGTGTTTGGTTTCATTTGGATATTTTGTATCATTGTGATATATCATAATAATTATAATTGGTAAATAAAATATTTTTGAAAAACCAGCCTCATTTCATTTGAATTTGGATAAGTTAAGGGGGAAGAGATTTCTGTGGTCCACGGTATGACACACATGCAGATGATTTATATTTCCATTAGGTGTCGATCATCATCATTCAACTTTTTTAAGAATTTTTTGTGTAATTTCTTTGCTGGTTTGAATAAGACCCAAAATAAACGATGCTTTAAGCACTACCTTACAGAATTGATCATTGTGTTTGCTGATTACCATCATATAGCTACCAATGCTGTTAATAGGTGACTATAATGCTAAAAGGATTTATGAAAAATCATAATTATGCAAACTGTAGAAGAGGCTCGATAGCTCCATATCTGTATGCAGATGCCTCATGGTGTTTCATTATACATTTTACCCTATATTTCAGGTTCAATAACCAGGGTGTTTTCATGCCCCATCTATGATAGTAGAGGGGCATTATGTTTTCTGGTCTGTTCGTCCGTTTGTCGTACCGTTCGTCCGTCTGTCCCGCTTCAGGTTAAAATTTTTGGTCAAGGTAGGTTTTTTTTAAGCTGAAGTGCAATCAACATGAAATTTAGTATGTATGTTCCTTATGATATGATCTTTCTAATTTTACAGCAAAATTAGACTTTTGACCCCAATTTCACGGTCCAATTAAAATAGAAAAGGAAAGTGCAAGTTTCAGGTTAAAGTTTTTAGTCGAGGTAGTTTTTGATGAAGTTGAAGTCCAATCAACTTGAAACTTAGTACACACATTCCCTATGGTATGATCTTTCTAATTTTAATGCCAAAGAAGACTTTTTACCCAATTTTATGTTCCATTGAACATGTAAAATGATAATACAAGTGGGGGCATCCATGTTGGGTACTTTGAAGACATTCTTGTTATGACATGAATTTGACATTTTTTAGGCAGCAACCATTTGATTTTCGGGGGGGGCTGGGGCTATGGTTTTTTTTTGGAAAAAAAAGTTTGTTTCCAGGTTTCAGGTTTTGGTGAAAAAATAATTTGTTTTGGACCATGAGAAAAAAAAATTTTGGTTTCACCCTCAGCTGCCACTATGTAATGCTAAAATTGAAAGAAAAAAAATGTTTTTGGTTTGTTGCTAAAAAAATATATTGTTCTTTGCCAAAGGCGAAAAAAAAAGTTTGCACAGGAAAAAAAACCCATAGCCCCCCCCCCCCCCCCAGAAAATCAAATGGTTGCAACCTTATGTGTAATATGGCTGACTATATATTTGGTATATTATAAAATTATAAAAAAGGTATACATGTCCTTCATACAAAGATTACATCAGTTGTCTTGTGTTATTGCGTTGGTCTCAAGTTGGACCCCCTGGCATGTTAAAACCAATGATTTAAAAAATGGCATTTGCTGCTGCTCTATTTGTGGATTGCACAAAGTAGGCTTAATATTCATGAACCTGTCCTGAATATGCATTTAATTGCCACAGGACTTTAAACAGCAATTCATTATTACCATCCTGAGGGAATGCCTAGCCTAAACAGGTCTTTTATGGGTGTGGGTAAATATACCCCAAACGATGCAATTCAAGGGGATATGGGCTGGAGACCTCCAAGTGTTAAGCAGTGGACTTGTGTTTTTCGACACTGGGCTAGATGTAACATAATGTGCACAGATAGATTAAATTATAGAATTTTTAAATGGTGTTATAGAAATGCTCTTAATAAGAGAAGAAATTGGTGTTTTAGGATTATGTCTAAGTTTAAAGAATGTAATTTAGATTTGTATACTGATTTAAATAATGTACTGTGTAAACAAAATATTATGCAGATAGAAGAATTTTTACTTGATAAGTATATAGAAAATTGGCAAAATAGAATATTAACACAAGATGTTGGTAAAAAATTGCGGACTTATAAATTGTTTAAAGACAGTTATGGTAGTGAATTATATTTATCTAAAACATTATCTTATAGATATAGAAGTGCTTTTGCTAAATTTAGATGCGGAGTAGCTCCGTTGAGAATTGAAACAGGGCGGTATGAAAATAAAAATGTAGACGAAAGAGTGTGTTTTATGTGTAATGATAACATAGAAGACGAAAAACATGTAATACTATCATGTCCTTTATATGCAGATTTGCGCTTTTGTTTATATAGCGAAGCTATGAAATATAATGTAGATTTTAATGATTTGTCTGATGATGATAAATTTGTTTATTTATTTAAAAACATTGATTGTTATGATATGGTTGCCAAAACCTGCTTTGATATTTTAAGTAGAAGAAATACCTTTTTATATTCTTAAAATGAAATGATTGTAATAATCGTATGTATTTTAACTAGTTTTATATAGAAATGGTTTTATAGTCTCTCATAATTCTTAATAGAATGGTACTTGTAATTTATATTTGTGTATTATCTGTTTTATATTGTGTATATACTCTGTATGTACTGTATATTTATGTATTGCAAGTAATGAGACTTTAATAAAATATTGAATCTGAATCTGAATCCTAAACTAGTCATGGTTCAGTGATTAATGTTCAGTTTTGTGATTATGTATTTGTTTCTCTGAAACAAGGTAATTCTTCATGTTTATTTATGTTTTAATGGATGGAATGATTGTATGGTGCACATGTCTGTCTAACAAGGTTCTTCTGACCTTGACCTTATTTTCATGGATATTTGTTCATATTTAAATTTTGTGATAAGGATTATTTCTTGGATACTATAAGTAAAAGTTATAAGAGATATTCAAAAAAGGGTCAACTATATTTGGTATACAGAATGATTATATAAAGGTAAACATGTTTGTCTGATGAGGTACATCTGACCATGAACTTATTTTCATGTTTTCATAGCGCCTGCAACTTTAGTGGCAAAAGCAAGACTATCTAAGCCATCCTACATTTCTTTTGTAGTCTTCTACAAATATTCACTCAGTTTTTGAAATTTTAATAACTCTGTACTAAACATGAACAGAAGTTTGTTTACAATCAAACTAATATTCAGATGGAAATTTTGTAAAAATTTATTTCCTGTTTTTTTGTATATTACTTACAAGTGGTCTTAATTTTGCTAGCCTTCAACATTTTTCGAAATAGTGAAACATAGCAATCCTTCATTCCGTCGTCGCCCCCACAAATATTCACTCTGTGGTTAAAGTTTTTGAAATTTTAATAACTTTCTTAAACTATCCTGGATTTGTACCAAACTTTGACAGAAGCTTAAAGTTTTTACAAAAATCTTCTCCTCTGAAACTACTGGGCTAAATTAAACTAGACTTGGCCACAATCATCATTGACAGCGGCGTTGCCAGGGTTGAAATGATGTGGATGTTTCGCCGAGCGGAGCGAGGCCAAAAAATTTTGGACCTTTTTATGCAGAAAATTATTTTTTATTTAAGCACATGTACTCCCCCAGAATCGGACACTAGTTACATTTTTGTTTAAATTCAAAATACCCACCTTTTCATATATTTATATTTTCAACTGAATTTTATTGTTTCCTCGAAAGTACCTTCATTTAATTCATGAATATTGCATTTAAAAGTTTCCCACCTAATTTCATATTTGACATATCAAAAACGGACCCCATTACAGCGGCACTTTTGTATAATTAAGGAACTTCGGAATATAGGAACTGAAGTGACTCTTCTTTCCAGGAATTTGCGTCTACAACCTTAGGTTTTTGATTTTTGATTACTAGTATTTAGCTAAACGCGTTGCAGGAGACATAAAAATACCGGGCCTCCGACCAACCGGTCGTGTTAGCACTCTCATGTGTACAATTTTTGTCAGATTAACAGATTAAGTGAAACTCATATCATCAGCAATGTCTTTGACACTTTCAAAAATAAGTAATATTCAAATATTTTTAACCAGTTATGACCCTTTGAAATATAAATGGTAATGGAAATCCCATTTCATTTGCTGTAAGCTTTAATTTCTCTGAAGATATTGAAAAGAGAAAAGAAAAAGAAAACAAGTGCTTTTTTAGTTATTCCCTTGTTCCTTGCCCTTTGATAGATAAAACATGACATGAACATTTGTGATGTGCATGGCGGGGAACATTGGACCTTTTCTTTAATTGAAAATAAAACTAGTATTTGAACCTAGATATAAACGGGAATTCATAAGCCTAGGAATTTTCACGGTATATTACAAATTGATTTTTTTTATCACGTCGTTTACCATGTATCTGTATCTGTATCTGTGTAAGGAATTCCCTCCTTCAAAGGAGCACTTCTTTTCAGAATCGGTTTAAAAGTTCACAATATATATATTTACAGGACTATATTTACAGGGGTCTTTGGTAAACAAAAAAGTAAAAATCTACGCCCGTGGGGTGAATGCTGGCTACATTCAATGGCCCTTTCGTTTGTTTGACGGTAGAGCTTTCAAAAGTTCATTTCTTTTGGTATGTAACGCATAGCACAGTTTTCTATTTATATACTCCACTTTGAAGCAGTTGTCCATGCATTTGCATCTACAGCCACATGCGCATAATAATCTACTTGGGTCTAAAATAAGCTGTTTATTTATTACTAAGCTGGTTAGGTTAAAGCATTTATCACAGTTTTTAATGCTACGAAGAAAGCAGTCTAATTCATACAAGTATGGTATACGAATATTATTCAGAGGTTTACAATCTAGAATAAAATGTTCAACAGTTTCTGAATTTTCGTTGCAGAGAAGACAAGTTGGATCTATTGAATTCTGGTTAAATGCAGCCTTATTGCTTTGCAGGTAATAAGTTTCTGTTAATAGCTTTAATTTTGGTTGTAGGCGGCTAATATCTTGTGCAGAGGTACCAACACTTGCCAGACATGGATGAATATTGTACCATAGAATATTATTTGCAGATAAATTGCGAAGAGAGCTGAATAATGATACTTTTGTCCTGAGTTGTTCATACCAAACGTTGTCCACTGCCTTCTTAACAATTGCTTTCCATCTGTATCTACTGACCGGGTTCTGTATAAGTTCATGAGCTGATTGTAGGTTATATTGTGCAAGTAAGCAACGTATTTTAGAGAACCAGTTTTTGGAGTTAAATCCGGATATCGAGTTGTCTTTCTGCCAGATCTTTTTCAACGGATGATTCCATACCACAAATCTTGTTGTATATGTTTAAGGCTGCTTTGTGTATAATGCCTTGGAGTGGTATAACTCCTGCTATAGTATAAATTGCTGCATCCGCCGTGTTGTTGGGAAGCGACAAGATCTGTTTAATTGATTTTCGATAGAATACTTCTAGTGGCTCTAATTGTTTATTGTCTGGAAGAAGAATGTCAATTCCATAGATAAGAACGGGAAGAACATAAACGTTGAAAATGTGAAGACATGTTATTGGATTTAGCCCATTCTTTCCATGCAGACCAGCCCCCATCAGGCTATACATAGTTCGTCTTGCCTTTGAGATGTTTTCATCAACATGGATGCTGGTAGTTTTTTTTAAATCAGAGCTGTGTTTTATGCCAATATGCACAGCTGAATCTGGCTCATTCATTTCTATGTTATTAATTTTGAAGCTGAAGCCTGTATCTTTTGAAGGTGGTTCATGTTTTAATACAACACTTTTTGTTGGTTGGAGTGAGTATTTCTCTTGCAAGCTGTAATTCTCAACCGTACTTATCATTGTTTGGAGGTCATTAGGAGAATTGGCAATGAGAGCAACATCATCTGCGCAAGTTGGGGATCCACAGTATATATTTCCGATGTAGGTGCCAAGGCCACTGTTTTCTAATTGGTCCAATACATCATTGATGTAAACTTTGTACAGTTCGGTGCTTAATATGCCGCCTTGTCTTACTCCTTGTTGTACAGGAAATGGTTTTGACATTAGACCGTTCCATTTTATGGAGGTTGTGGCGTATGTACTCAGTTGGCGGATAAGTAGCCAGAGGGTCCCACCGACTCCTGATAGAAAGAGTTTACGGTGTAAGCTGTTAAGATTGACAACATCAAATGCAGATTTGGCGTCTAGCAGAGCTACAAAAACAGGAATCTTTTGGTCCATTGATTCTGCTATGGATTCTAGGAGTATGAGTGCGCTATATAAAGGCGATACCCCAGGAGTGAAACCTCTTTGTAATCGGTTTTGGAGAATATCGATGATGTCTCTTAGCAGTTTCCTCAGTAGAATTTCAAGGATTTTCCCGATAATTGGGAGTACAGTGATTCCTCTATAATTTTTTGCCTCATTTGGTAGTCCTTTGTTTTTGAATATTGGTGTTAAGATTCCATGTTTTATGCAGTCTGGTATGGTTGCAGAGGAGCAGATGTTGTTGATTATAGATGTTATTGCCTGCAGTAATGTATCTCCACCATATTTGACATGTTCTGCTGTAATACCGTATATATCAGGTGCCTTGTTGGTGTTCAGTTGGTTTATGGCTTTGTCAATTTCTTCAGCTGTGAAAGTTAATGGTACAGCATTTTGTTTGCAGATTTCTTCAATAATGTCTATATCAAATTCTTTGTTGGCATGATCCGAGTTCGTGGTATTAGACTCAGGTGTTGCGAGCTTGCTGAAATGCTCGTTCCAACCTTGAAGTATTTCTTCCCGAGAAGAATAGGTTTTGTCTTCTACAGTCAGGTCTGATATGGAATATTTTTTGGTTTTCCTTTGTGCATTTACAAGTCTATGGAATGTTTTGCTATCTCTTTGCTTAGCGTTCATGATCTTCTGTAGCGATTCATCTCGTTGCCGCGCAATTTCTTGTCTCCGTGCTTTGCGCAGTTGCTTTTTAGTTTTTTTCCTTTCTTGCATAGTTTCGCCAGCTGTTGGTTTTCCTTCTAATTTCCATTTATCAAGTGATGATTTATTCATTTTCAGTGATTGTTCAATTTCATCATTCCAGATATGTCTGTTTCGTTGGGTTGATATTTTAGATGGTGGTACTATATTTTTTTGAGCTGTAACTATGGTTTCCATAAGTCTTGTTATTGCAGTTGAATCATTCAAGTAGTCAATGGGATTTTCTTGAAGGCATTTTGTTAAACTATCTTGGTATTGTTGTAAATCTATCTTATCCCATTTGATTTTATTTGACACTACTGGTTGGTCTTGTTTTTTCTTGCTAATAATCTCGGTTTCAATTTCCGTTAAAAGAGGATAGTGGTCAGAGGTGTTGTTTGACAACATATCCAGTCTAATGGTGTTGTAAACTTTATCGGCTAGACTGTCGTGTACAAAGATATAGTCAATTGTTGATGTTTCATTGCCATTTGGATGAATGAATGTTAATGGGGTTGCTTTAAACAATAGCTTCTTAGAACTTATGAAGTCTTCGAGTTCCTTTAACCGTGCTGATTAAATAGATGTTTTCATCAGATCACAGTTCCAGTCTCCACATAGGGCAGGTGTACATGTGTCGGAGTATTTGAGAATTATCTCGTGGAGCTGGTCAAGACATTCTTTGAACTGTTCGTTTGCCTGTTTTGACCCTCTACATGGCATATAAGCACAGATTAATAGAATTGGCTTTGGTTTTACATTTATCTTTATACATATAATTCTCTCTGAGCCATCATTAATTTTTTCTACAAGATGATCGAGATGCTGTTTCCAAAGTATAGCTACTCCACCATATCCTCTAGGTTTTTGAGTTGGAGGTATAGGGTTGTTTTCGTCAACTGACTTGCATGTCCAAGATGTTTTGTTAAAGAGTTCTCCTATATTGTCCTGTTCAAACTTGAATAGCCAATGTTCCTGAATACATATAAAATCGGTAAAATCTAAAATGTCTTTTATACAAGATTGGGAATTATATACATTTTTACAATTGAAGGAGGATATTCTTAGTAAAGTTGAAGTAGAGGCATCCTGTGCTATGTGATTATCTGGATGTTCTGGCAAAGTTCTAAAAAAGAGTCCGGCTGATTTGTTGGATAATCCTCAGTATTTGAGCTGGGTCCAATAGCTTCCTGTGATATTTGATTTCTTTGAACATTTGGAACTTCTTTGTCAGGTATAGATTGTTCCTTGTTTAACGTACTGCTGACGTCCTCAGGTTCTGTTGTGAGTTCTTGTTGTGACCTTTTGATTTCACTTACTGTGTTAAGAAGTTCAGATGTATCTGTAGAATTTAACATGGTTGGTGTTGTTGCCATGTTTGAGATTGCATTTTCTGTCGGAGGTGTAGTTGTGACAGATTTATGAGGCTGATTGACCAAATTGGTTGCTTGAGGCCCTGTTGTGGAATTAATAACAGTATTCACGGTTTGGTTGTTTTTGTTGTCATGCCTGAAGTGCAGGTTTGCTCCTGTAAATGTTTGCTGGGCTGGTTGACGGTTATGTTGGTTGTTTACCGTTGTTTGATGATGGAAATAAGATGGAGGCGGAATATTTGAAGGATGTGGAGGTAATCCATGCGAAGGAAATATTGGTCTTTGCATGTTTGGAAGGTAAGCTGGCGTGTGTTGTGGTTGACCTGGCCAGTTGGTGCTCATTGGTCTGTACTGCTGGGGATATGTAGGTAATCTAGCCATGTAGGCAGGGCCCTGTGGAATTGGGTACTGCATTTGGAAGTGGCTTGTATGATATGGCTGATAGTGTGGCCTAGCTGATTGTGATAATGTCAGTTCTAGAGTTCTGAGCCTCTGTTGGATGGACTGCAGTTCCATGTCGTGCATTTGTCTATATAACTGACGAGTATTTTCAATATGGGTTATTCTATCTTTGATGATGTTATTTTCAAGTGATGAGATGTAAGTATCCATACTATTTGTGTGTTGAGGAGTATACACTGGTTGATTTTCTTGAAAGATAGGTTGAGGTTGTTTGTTCATGGTTTCAGTAGAGCCTGAGTGTTGTGTACCTACAATTTTCATCCTCAATATCTTATTTGAGCTTTCCAGTTCTTTTACTTTGGCCTCTAGACTGAGGGAGTATGTTTTTAGATGTGCCTGGTCTTTCAGTGCATCATTAATTGTCACTTTTTCCTTTTTTAATTCCTCTTCCATTTTACGCAGTTTGCCTTCCTTTTGCCGTAATTCTTTGTCAGATATATAAGGAAATGTCATTTCTTGTGACTGTTATTGGGACTCTGTTTGTAAGTGACAGATGTGACTGTACAATTGGTTGAGGCAGGTCCTCTATTTGATCTCTGATGACTGTTTCCTCATTTAAGATAGCCCTGGCAGCGGAGACACAAGAAATTGGTGATGCAACATCCGGAATGACAACTGGCATAAGTTTCTTGACTTTTTGTGATTGCCTGGTTGGTATATTTCCATCAGCAGGTATAGAGTCTCTTGCATTACATATGGTACAAGTGTACTGGATGTTGTTCGACTCTTTTTCAAGTTCTTCAATTTCAGATTTTTTTAGCTTTTCACAGGCATAGTGAATCCAATGGTTGCCTTTAATACAGAAGACGCCTCGTGAAAGTAGTGTTCGATTACATTTAGGACAAATATTGTCTGGATCTGATTTGTCAGCACCTTTTTTAACTGTGTCCTGGTGGTTTTTGTTCACAACAGTCAGCTCTTTAGAGAGTGTGTTGGTAGTCTCAGTTTGATCATCACATGCACCGTTGTTCAGGATGGCAGGAGGAGATGTTTTATTTATTTTCTTTGCAGATGTTTGTTGCAATTTAATACATTCTTCCCTAATTTTCTTATTGACAGATGAATAGTCTTTGATGCAGTCCATTTGTTTAGATATAGCCTGTAATTCATCAAAAAACATGTGGTGGTTACGTCCATTCACTTCCACTCTACAGGTGGTGTTATATAGATTGATTCTGTAATGTTGACGCTGGTTTTGATTGCATTTAACTGCAATAGATTGTTCTACCACCTTACCAGATTTGTCCTGTTTATCATGTATGCTACATGTGACATCAGTATGAGCCTCAAGATGTTGAAGTAGAGTTTTGCTGAAATGCAGAAATGTTGCTGCAGTGAATTCCAAGATAATATTACCATGTTTATATTGCAAGTCTACATCTGTTGGTCGTATGGTGGCGTCCACTATTTTCCCGATGGCTTTTTGCTCATTCAGTAAGTAGGATTTTACTGAGACGTTGACCTTAGATGGAGTGAAGACTTGTGTAGGTATCCGGTCTCTAGTTGGTCTTAGAGTTGCCATAATAGAAAGATTGATTTTAGGTATGTTTTTATCAGATAAAGCTTGAGATGATGGAATAGCGTGGTGACATCCACACTTACCAAGGATAATATTTGTTTCTGAACAGAGTTGATGTTGGATTGTATCGTAGATAGGATCTTGGTATAGCGTGGGAACATCCACACTTACCACGTTGTTTAGAGCTGCTGTTAGTTGATTTTTTATTTATATATAAGAAAAATTTCGCCTAATTCCACAACAGGTCGGACCTCCAGAATAAATACAACCAGATGTGTGATATGTTAGAAGACGCTGTCTGTAAAGAAGATGAAGATTTTGGTATAGCGTGGTGACGTCCACACTTACCACTTTATGTAATACTGATATCCACAAGAGAAGAGTTAGTGTAATTGCCAACAGATGTGTTTGAAGTAAGAAGTTTAGCGTTTAGACTATATATTTCTGTATTCTGATGAGGTATAGCGTGGTGACATCCACACTTACCGCTAGAGATATTAACAATGTCCACAATAAGAAGGTCTGTGTAATTATGGAGTCAGCTGTGTTTTAGATAAAAGAATGAGAAGCTAGCTAAAGATTTCCTGGATTATATGTATATCTATGGTATAGCGTGGTGACGTCCACACTTACCACAACACCTGAGTCTAATACCTGATGCTGTTTGTGTTATTGTGTCCTATAGTTGTTCCAGTGGGAGCCACAGAAGTATTCTATCTTTCACGAAAATTATGATGTTAAAATTTACCTCCTTTGATTAATTATATTTGGTATAGCGTGGTAACATCCACACTTACCATGTAATAATGCTGTATGAGTTATAGATTCGGTATTAAGTATATATATATATATATATATAGAGGTCTAGCTAGGTTAATTATGTATTAAATGAAATCTTGATACCTCTTTTTTTGGAAAGATTGTAGGGCAACAGGATTTAATATCGAGTCTGTATTGGATTAGCGTGGTGACATCCACACTTACCAGATATATGTAACGCACAATTAAATTTCTGGAATAGAGTAAAATCGGTTTTATATAAGATCTTGATACTGCTTTTTGGGAAAGCTACTACGGATTCAAATTTTATTGATAAATCAGATAGATGAGGTGGAATTGGTATAGCGTGGTGACATCCACACTTACCAGTATTATGAAACGCAGAGTTAATTTCTGGTATAGAATAGGTTCTGTTATATATGAAATCTTGAGACAGCTTTTTAAGAAAGCTACTATGGATACAAATTTTATTGATAAATCAGATAGATGAGGTGGAGTTGGTATAGCGTGGTGACATCCACACTTACCAGTGTTGTGTAATGCACAAGTATTGGTATATATATGGCAAATTAGTATGAATTCTGCGATAAGTGAAATATTGTTGCTGTTTTTCGGAAAAGCTACTTCGGGCACATAAATTTTATTGATAAATCAGGTAAAATAGGTATTGGTATAGCGTGGTGACATCCACACTTACCAGTATTATGAAACGCAGAGTTAATTTCTGGTATAGAATAGGTTCTGTTATATACGAAATCTTGATACAGCTTTTTAAGAAAGCTACTATGGATACAAATTTTATTGATAAATCAGATAGATGAGGTGGAGTTGGTATAGCGTGGTGACATCCACACTTACCAGTGTTGTGTAATGCACAAGTATTGGTATATATATGGCAAATTAGTATGAATTCTGCGATAAGTGAAATATTGTTGCTGTTTTTCGGAAAAGCTACTTCGGGCACATAAATTTTATTGATAAATCAGGTAAAATAGGTATTGGTATAGCGTGGTGACATCCACACTTACCAGTGTTGTGTAACGCACAATTTAATTTCTGGTATAGAGAAGCTTAGTAATAAATCAGCTTTTTTTTTAAGGCGGCGGATTATATTAATGAATCTGTTTTGGTTTAGCGTGGATACATCCACACTTACCACTGATAAATAATTGGACTACTGAAATTTTATTAATAGCAAATCAGTTACGATTGGATTTGGTATAGCGTGGTGACATCCACACTTACCGTCGACTTGGATAAAATTGATAAAATTAGGTATCTATATATACACTTACTTAAAAGTTGTCTACAGTATGTCTTGGATCTCTGTATATAGGTTGGTATTGGTGTAGCGTGGGAACATCCACACTGACCACAATATATTCCTTTATAGAGTACTTTAAGGTAGAATTTAAACAAACCAGCAATCAAATCTTATTTGTAGTACAAGTTTATGTAACCAAACTGTATTTAGTAAATATCTGGGATGAATCCCGTCCTGATAAAGTTCAAAGTTATAGGATAATTTGGAGGCAATTCCTTGTCCTCTACGTGTGGTGTGTTTTGGATTAACACATAGGTTTACATTAAAGTCTGGTGATGTGACTCTCAGACGGCGTGCACAAAGTTGACGGCAACTATAAAATACGCTTTTAAAAGTAGTTTTATGCAACCGTGTTTGAAATATCTTTTCTATGTGGATTTTTTTTATGATAAAATTATGAATATTAAGAATTAAAATCCACATAACTAGTAAGGCTTTCAAAATTAAATCTTTAAAGTATGAAACGAACACATAGAAAACGGCAAAAACATGTGTAACTTGTAACATTAAATAAGCATGAACTAGAGATTTTGACCTGAAATTTATACAAATTCAAATTTTTTTCCCAAATTTTCGTAAAGTAGAATTTTTCAGATTTGGATTATGTCGTCTTACGAAATTCAGAGCAAAAAAACTGAATAACGACCATTGTGGATGCGCTTAGAATGTAGTTCGTTATGTGTAATAAGTAGTAATTTGAAGAAATTTTATTCGAAAATGAAGAATCGATAAAGAAAATTATGTAATTGCATTTTGTTTTGTTTTAGAATAGAATGATTTTCCTAATGTGCATTTCAAGAGGTTTAAAAAAATCTGCAAAACAAGAATGATTCGATTGTTTAGGCTGAACACCTCAATTTTTTAAATGTCCAGTTATTATGTTACAATTTAAAGAAATGTCGTTTAACGCCATTTTCTCAATAGGGTCCACGACATAGTCGCTTATCATTTCCATTAAAGTACTCTTAGCTTATATTTATTCATATTTTCAGAATGTGCATTTGCTTTACTTTGTTGTTCATTAAAAAAGCATTATGTAGAACGTTTATATTAAAAGTTATGTGATAAACTGAGTGTCCAGTGTTTTTGTTACGTTTATGTTTTTTGGGGGAAAATGACGACGTCGTAAATGAATTTTGTAACTTGAAGACGTTACGTTTGTGGACTCAGCTTTGTGCACGCTGTCTCAATGAACGATTTAGTTTGTTTATCTCAGCGTTGAGAATGTGGATCTGATGGAGTAAGTTATGGTCTTGTTCAATTACGTCCTCAGGATTGGGTACCTTTAGATTTTCATTGTATTTGAATATGGAATATACTGGGATATTCAAAAAGGTAACCCGGCAGGATGGAAATTTTTCAATGAAGCTTATAATGTCTCTGTACAGTTGTAGTACTAGATCTATTGAACTATTATTTGATGTTGTTAGAGAAATAGAGCCACCTCTGTGTTTAGTAGTCAGGTTGCATGTAGCTGCCCATACATATAGATGAATATCTCCAAAATTTTTGATTTCGGTTTTAAAATTTTCTTTTAACCAATCAACACACTGTTGTGTAGAGGCCCCTGGTTTGCATTTAAAGACAATTTTGTCATGGATTGCGTTGTCTGATTGGATTTCTCTTTCAAGCCTTGTTCCTTTGCTGTCAGATAACAACAAAGGAGTTCTTCTTTGGATACCTTGTACTGTAGGTTGCTGTCTTGCAATGTATTTTCTAAGTTTGTTTGTTGTCATTAGTAAATTGCAGATTATAATATATAAGCGATATGAAGACTAATATGGCAATGAAATGTTCAGATGTGAGATGATTGTACAAATGTTCAATGAGAAAAAAATGGCGCCAAATTTCTGCACGGACTTTAGTGGGTCGCCATATTGGATTTACTAGAATTGCATAAAAAGTTCTGGTAAATTAATAAAAAGTTTGTAATATCACTAAAAATGATAAAATGACGCACAAGCGATGATAATGGTAAAATCTAGATGATTATATTGAAGCAAAAGGTAAACACACCGTAGCCAACACTCACGCCACGTCGCGCGTTGGAGACAGTTACATGGACATAAAATAATTATTTACAGTTTATAAGGTCTATATTACAGTTCAAAGTGTGTAAAGTAACTATTAAAATGTTAATTTAAGACTTTGGGTGCGATGTAACACTTAAAACATTCAAAATTCTGTGCTGCTAAAAAAATCCCTCCACCATTCATGAATCTCGTTCTCATGTCACAAAAACGATATCAGGAGTCAGATATGGTGTTTTAGTTGTTTGTTGCTATAGTCAGATGAGAAGACATCACTTCACTAGGTTCAATTTCAGAGGAAACATGTCCAAGGGTCTGCGTTTCATCATCCTCTCCGCTTACCTTAATTAGCCGATAACGTAGATTTTTTTGACGAACAAAAGTTAACTTGAAACACTATTCTGCGATTGGACTATCTTGTTTACATATTCTAATTTATCCTGAATGAAAGACCATGCAGGCATACTGCTTCGAAAATGACTGGATATTAACCTCGGCCTTGATACATTTGGATACTTCTGAGTTGAAGTCTGCTATTTTATTTTTTTGGTCAAAATGATGTGGATGCTTGAGCATCTGAGCATACATGCAAGCTACGCCACTGATTGAGGTATTTAGTTTAAAAAATGTGTGTTGTGACCTGGCCAACCAACCCAGACCAGTAAGGTCTAGATCACTTACCTGCTGATAGAGCACCTGCTGATATAGCACCATCAGCTGGCGATACGGCACCTTTTTGGGAAAATTTGATTTGCCTCCCTTTGCACAGTGTCTTAAGTTTTCAGAGAAAAAACTATTATTGATATAATTTAACTAATTGCCAAAAAAACCACATTGTGTTCTTCCACAACTGTTTTTAAACTTAATAAAATATATCCACAAATGTGTATTTTCACAAACAGATCTAATTTACAACTATTTTCTTCTCATTTTAAGTTAATTTAAATTGTTTTGTCGGAATTAATTTGAATAAATACTTTGAAATTGTAAGTATTTTTTAATTGGCTTTGTAGTATCTCCTTTAGATTTAAATAATATGTAAACTATAAGCTAAAAGAATAAGATTTAATTTTCGTTCTTAATATTTTTCATATAACTCACCAATAACAATGCCTGACCTGTCATATATATGCATGAAGTTCTGGAAGGGATGTTTATATATATATATTAGAGAATAATAGAAAAAGACAACAGAATGGACACAAAAAGGAAATTAAAAACAATAGGATAACAATAGAGAATAATATATGTAAACAACAACTTAAAGACAAAAATGTAAACCTCGTTCTAATTAGACAAACAATGGTGCCTGTCATACACATGCATGAAGGTCTGGATGGGTTGTTGATATAACAGAAAATAACGGAAAAAGAAGACAGAATGGACAAAAATGAATAGATAATAATATTGGGGGAAAAGAAGAGAATAATGGCATAAAATATAATGAACTTATAGATAGAGCAGGAGCATTTTTTTCTATTTGAATTGAAAGCACAATGAAATAACTGCCTCTAAAGCTAGATTGTTCAACACATACACACTTGGATATCCACAAATGTTCTAGTAAAAAGACAATCGAACATAAATCAAGACCACTTAGAAAAAACACTTGTTTTTTTCACGGTATCTTATACAATTTTACTAACAGGGTGATAAGTTCTATTCAGGCAAAAACTACAGTTACCATCATCCGCTTGTCAACAGTTAAACTGTAGACGCATTTTTCGCGAATTTATAGTTTGTAAGGGTTATTGCAAACTTTGCAAACGTATGTTAGAAACAAAGGATATAAACGTGTGCTCGCTGAACCGTTTTTATCGTTTTTGTAAGAAAGAAATGCACTCTAGATATGGAACAACTTCAGTTTTTTTGTAGGGTTCGTGTTGATCAGTCTTAAGTTTATAGTTGTGTGTTTTGTGTACTTTTGTTTGTTGGTAATTTTTTCTTTTCTCCATGGTGTTGTCAGTTTATTTTCGACTTGTTAGTTTGAATATCCCTATGATATCTTTTGCATCTTATTTGTTTTCAATTAAAGTAAAACAGCTTGCTGAATGAGTGACAGTATTTTCAATTCTTTCTATTATAAAAATAATAATCCACGACTAAAAGGTTGAATTTTCAGAGAAGAATTAAGCGCGTTACATTCTAAGCTCTGTGGACAATTTAATTTTGAGAAACCGTAGGACTTGACTACAGCTAACTTGAAAAGAGCATTGTTCGAATCGTATTATCAGATTATTACATGGCATTTTTCATATCGCATGTATTATCGGGCACAGGACGTTTGCGCTTTTTTACCTGTAAAACGATAGGACATTTGCGCTTCAAATACTATGGACATTTGCGCTTTTAATTTTGATTCACCTGTATTAAATTGACCGGACATTTGCGGTTTTACCTAAAGTGGTCTACCTGTAATCTTAATGAGAAGTAATCATTAAGTTAAAAAAAATAACTTATATTTGTCATTATAGTTAGTTCACATTTACACAGTCTTGAACATGGAGTTTAAAGTTATAGAGACTAGTAAATGAAAAAAATGTTTATGATTAGGTACATTAATGAACAGGCTCCCCAAACAAGAATTGAGAAGTAGAAACTCGATCATTTATTTAAGTACCAATCAGGACAGATAACAAGAGCAAGATGTGTTCACTCATTGGGCTTCGAATATCAAGCTATAACTGACCTGTAATTGTGATGACAGTACATGCATGGTTTTATTTCATAAGAATGTGTACTTTTAGCTGTACATAAACTTTTAAACAAATATCAACAATATGACATGTTTGTGCTATGAAATGATTTTTAAACTTTTAACTTTAACTCTGCCCGGTCAAACCTGCCGGTCCCAAGCCCGGATAAAAGAAAAGGGAAGTCATAGATATATATTTTAAAAAAGCGCAAATGTCCTATGTGAAAAGCGCAAATGTCCATTTTTAAAAAGCGCAAATATCCTATGTTTTGAAGCGCAAGTGTCCACAAAAAAAGCGCAAATGTCCTATGAAAAAGCGCAAATGTCCCGTGCCGGTATTATCAGCCCTAGGTTCAATATCAGCCCAAGAGCCGCATGGCTCGAGGGCTGATATTGACCGATAAATATACAAAAGAACAATGTAACGAGTGTTCTGATTGGACGACAATCGTTTGCCAGATTATATTTACTGAAGAATACCGTCAGATAATTCATTATCTCATTTTCCAGATAATTTAGGTTTATTACGGATTCTAAATATACCAAAGAACAATGTAACGAGTGTTATAATTGGACGACAATGATTGCAAGATTGTATATGAAAAATAGTTTTTATACCGTCCTTTTTTAGAGGAGGGGCGACATTCGGCACACGGCACGCAATTAACAAACTACTCATGGTGTTGACATCACCGTTATTGACACCTGGACAAGCGAAATTTGTTGAATAAATAAAAAAAAAGACCAGTGAAATACAGAAGGGCTGATTAGATACAATATACATCATATACTTTAAACATACTTAATAAACACATTTGTTAGCTGTTTTAACGCCAACTGACTGTTTATTACTGACGGCTAATTTCGACATCGCCGATAATAATATTGAACTCTCATATTCATTTATTCACTGATCCAGTCGATTTTAATCTTTTAATAATGACAACGTTTTTGTAAAATATTTAAATTTAACTATTTCGTCATGTGTCAGTAAACAAAATAGAGATGAAAATCGAGTAATCCAATAAACAAATAATGCACAATTCAATTATGGAAAAACAATTATTTCATCATGGTTATTGATAAGACAATCACATACTTTTCATTTTGCTTTCAAAATGATTTAATACATAAGTCAGAGTTTAAATACCTTAAACCTTAAACATGTTAAAGACCCAGATTTAAATTGTAGGATATAAACAATACATGTATATTGTCGGAAATACTAAATGTTTGCTTACTCGCTAATAAACAGGAGAAAATCCATCTGAATTTCACATACCTCTTGATGATATTGGTATTGTCGCGGTGTTGAAACAAACACAGATGTGTAAGCATATTTTGTACAGAATTAAAATAACTCTACCAAGTTGTAAAATGTTGGTCCTAAGCATGAATAATGGAGGAGCGAATTCAATTATTTAGTCGATTTATAAGTAAAAATAAATAAATTCAGAAGTTTAGCAAGACAAGATAAATTCATCAAACTGGTAAGACAAGACGAATGTATCATGACAGAAAGTCACTAGACAAAAAGTCACAGACAAAAAGTCACAGACAAAAAGTCACTCACAATTCAGTTTTGAGATTACTTTTGTTTGAACAAGATTACATTTATTTTAAAATAATTTTTTTCACATTTTTCTTGAAGTTTTATGTTTCAAGCATTTTTGTAATAAAAATCTTCTCAATAAATGTCAATAACGTTCAAGTAATTGTTATGAAAATAAAATGTCAAAGTGACTTGGAACCTAAATGGCTTCATTTTGCCAATATAAATATCCTTTGCATGATTAAAATTTAATACATCTTCAATTATCAAGGTTTATGAGCTTTTTTTTTTTTTTTTAACTTAAAAAGGATTATATGGTATAAAAACTTAAAGAAAATATTTCAAAATATATTTGAACAATTGTCAAAAACATATTTGTGACTTTTTGTCCTATCAAATGTGTGACTTTATGTCCTGTGACTTTTTGTTCTGTGACTTTCTGTCCGTTTACCAACAAGACAAGATAATTTATTACAACTTAGGCACTCGTTACAAGATTGAAAGTCAAGATTCTTAATGAAAAAATCTCACTTTCACTTTGTTTCTTTTTAAGGTAAATGAATAACATGTTTTTTTTAAATTTCATTCTTCAAGTTTTTTTTTTTTTTTCAGACAGTCAATTGACATGACAATAGTAAACTAAGGAAGTTGATAATCCTCTGAGACTCTGTTTGAATATACTAGTATTTAAAACGAATGTAGAAAGTCACAGGACAAAAAGTCGCAGACAAAAAGGTCAAAATACATTTTTTTTAGAAAAAAAGTGTTTGAATAAGAAAAACACTAATTTTAAAAACATTTTTTTTTAAAGTTTTACTTGAAGTATTCTAGATAAACAACTTTGTTATTTAAATGTATTGATTAAATAAAATAATGATAAAATAATTGATATGTACCAAGGAATATATCATTTGCATGATCAAAATTTAATGAATTTTAATTTATCAAGGCTTAAGGAAAGTTGTCTCATTGGCACTCGCACCACATCTACCTATATCTATTATGAACAAATATTCAAAGCCTAGAAATGAAAATATGTAACGAAAAGAAATATTTTAAGATCTTTCTCTTATATATTCAAATAATTCTCAACAAATTAATTGTGACTTTTTGTCCTTTGATTTTTGTCCTATCAAATTTTCCGACGGTTGTTCCGCAAATCGAGGTCCAAAGCTGACGTCACAATAAAATAATATTTCAAATCGGCGGCCAATTCAATCACCCTCTAATTAAGGTCCAATTTTTGGCTCCTCTAATAGACGTCCAATTTTTTAGCTTCTCTAATAGTTGTCCGTTTTAATGGACCTATGGAAATATCCAAACGCCGAGACATTTTTTGCCATTATGCCGTATTGTGCATTAAATATACTTTAAAAAATGAAAAAAACTGTGGAAATTGGGACAAAAAAGTTTATAACAGAACTGAAACTTGGATTGTCGGAGAAGAATAAAGATAAAAAAGAAGTAAAGACAGCTCTCGATCAATATTTTTACAACCTAAACATAGTGTATGTATATAACAAATAAAATATATTGTTTTTTCTCTTTTAATGTTTAACCGATGATACAGGTTGCAATATCCATTTGTATGTAATTTAAAAGCTTATTAAAACAATGAAACGTGTAGAGATTGCTAATCAGACAACTATACACCAGAATTCAAATAAGGTGGATGTAAGCAATTATATAGTCCTTTACCTTTTACAGCTTGTTGTTCGGTGTGAGCCACGGATCCGTATTAAAGACCGTATTTTGACCTATAGTGGGTTTCTTTTATAAACTGAGACTTGGATGAAGAATTGTCTCATTGGCACTCAAACCACATTTTCTTATATCCATAGGGAACTTAACGTCCTTCAACAAGGAATCGTTGAGCAATTAAAGGTCACGACATGTAACATATAAAATAATTATTATACAACTAAAAAATAACTTCTAAACAAAACAATCTGAACAACAAATATTCAAGACATAAATTAACGACAACCACTATACTACAGGCACATAAAATATTTGACTGGGTTTAACATGTTTGTGAGCGCTTAATCTTCCTATAATCTGAGACAGTGGTGTAACAGCACAACATAAAAACATAATGCCAATTTATTTTGTATATTTTTCACTCCAGGTGTAAAACAATAAGTTGTTGACAAATTTCTTACAGAGCTAGTCCAAATTATAATACTCTAACAGTTGGCATTTATACTTCTTTATTTCGTCTACTGTTGAAGACTGAGTGTTGCCCTATATATATATTTCGTTTAGTTTTCTTTGTCGTTGGGTTCTGATTTAAGTATACTCGCATGCCATTTATCAATATGCATTTACATGTATAAGTGTAAGTGCAGTAATTTGTTATTCTATTATTCATTGATATTGGACATCGGTAAGAGAAGACTACTATAGATACTATAAAGGTAATCGGACGTCGTTTTGGCAATTCATGACGGAACATTGTCATTGGGCGTGGATTTGAGTATCAAACAATTGGACGTCGAATTAAGAATTTAATCACAGCTCTGTATATCTACAATCACTCTGTATACTGTATCTATCACCACGCTATACCCCGTGACACCCCTAATTATTTTTCTATAGAGGCTATGAAAACAATCCCCCTTTTTCATTTTTTTTTTAACATAGTGCCACTCGATACCTTGCGCAAAAGATGCACCTGTTTCTCCTCTACAAGACCTATATAGTTATACCTGGTGACTCCCCTCATTATTTTTTCTTAGAAGCCATCAAATAGGCCAATCCCACTTTTTTCCGTTTTTTTCTTCAAATTTTTAGCCTTATAGTTTCAGGTTTTTTAACATAGCGCCACTCGATTTCTTGCGCAAAAGGTGTTGTTCAATAGTCTAATATGAAGTTGGGCTTCTATTGGAAGTATTCCGTTTATAGGATGATGATTGTTACATCTGCAACATAAGTTGTTGATGAAAGTATAAGCCTAGAGGTAGTTTTTTTCTAGAATTTTTCGATTAATTCTAGCATGGAAGTCAATATAATACTTCCATGATTCTAGTGAATTTGTTTTTGGAAGTGTTAGCTCTTATCCATAGATAAGTACTAGAGATACGTAACACGAATATTTGAATAACACATGAAATGACCCAATGACACATGCAATTTTAATCTTAGTTTAAACAGTATTTATTAATGATTTTTTTTACAAGATTAAGTATAACAATGTTATATGAAGTTTTAATCTTAATTAGCAGGGCATAGGACATTTGAGCGAAAAAGAAAAAAGCACATAGGGTCATTTGAGCGCCGACTTCATAGGACATTTGAGCGCCGGGATATTAACCTTACCTGAGTTTTCAGACAGGACATTTGAGCGAAATTTTCCCTGATAATTTTACACGAATTAAGATTTTTTTTTAAAAGTAAGAAAAAAAAGTAAGATTTAGTTATAAAAAAAAAAGAAATCAAGACTGAGGACGGATTGTACCGGAACCGTTATAATTCAACAGAAAAATACTCATAACCATGATACCAGTGATCGTGACAATGAACGTCACTTGCTGCGGGTACGATCAAAAAGAAAAGCGGATGATGATATTGCTCAACGTCCTTCAAAAATTATCCGTACAGAGTTACAGAACATGGATGAAGCAAATCTAAAGTCTGAAGACATTGGCAGCGTTTCAAAGGCTATATATAGAAAGAGGCGTAAATCTCACCCTGCACTTCCTAAATCTAGAGAGGAAACACACCAATCATTAAAGAAGATTAATATTCAGTCAAATAAATTTGAAAATTTTGTGCAGTTTAATGATGAACAAACTGGTATAATTATTCTTACGTGTCCAACCAATCTTGAATGTTTATGCAGTGTGCCGGAAATTTTTATGGATGGTATTGTGACAGTATTTTGACACTAATTTAGGACACATATGTTGTTAGAATTAATCATTAACTTTTATAGCGCTAATAATCAATTTCTCTGTCCATTTGATTAATATGTTTATCTACTTCAAATTACCAATACACGATTGTTTACGTGGCCGATATAAACAGAGTGACCTCTTTCATAAAAATTATATAATCGAATTGTACAAATACAATTGACCCTAACCATATTTGGAAATTTCTAATTTTATCATGATTGCTATATAAGTCAAAACACAATTGACCCTAACCATATTTGGAAATTTCTAATTTTATCATGATTGCTATATAAGTCAAAATTCTGCTTTGAGACGTCAGAGTTTGAATTTTGAATCTTATAGGTAAGTCATGAGTTTTGAATTGTTAATTAAAAGTTATTAAGATTTAAAGTAAAATATTTTAAAACAAGTTAAATTGAAATAGAGATAATTAATAGTTTTCATAAATAAAGTTTTAATAAAATATCCATTGTTTTCTTTTAAAGAAATAATTGCCAATATTTGTTTTACTTTATTGTGATTGTAACTGTTTTGTATTATTTTTGTTTTTATTTATTTTATTAAAAGAGTTTGAATTTTGAATCTTATAGGTGTCAGTTGATCCCGGTCTGTCTCTACAACATCAGGACAGCTGGCCTGCTTTCAACAACGGTAGCAGAGCCGCAATGTTTCATTTCATTCGAGACATAAGCTAGTTTTCCCCACAACATGTAAAGGTCCCAACATCAACTCTCACAGATGTAGTGTGTCTGTCGAGATTCCGAAAGGAAGCAGACCATGTTTCAGTACCACATATATTCAACTTTTCTCATTACAATAATTGGTGGACGACCCTTAAAGCTGACATCTATACAGACATATATAAAAGTCAAAGTTTATCATCACATCCAGACCAAATAACATGCTAGAAGGACAATTCGAACATTAACTATTTGCAGTTGGACAAAATTTTCGTAACTTTCAAACTTTTGGATTCCATAGTATATACAGAATATTTCATTTGTGACATTTAGAAAATCAACAAAAAGGATACAGTATGCAGAACTATGTTAGAACATTTATTAACATCAGTGACAATAACAATTGTAAAGTTATATTATTGTGTATTGTTTAAAATATGTATTTTCATGAAACTGTAAGTAATTCCAAAATGATAAATAAGAAATTTAATTTTGATTTTGAGATTTCCAGCGATGAAACTAAATCTTCATTTTTATTTTCATAAACTACATTGTGTTTCATAACTGTAAATTTTTAATTGAAATGACTAAAACATTGATAATTAAGTTAACAAATTTGCTCAATAAAATGTTGTAAATTATGTATTCATTTAAATTTTCATTTCATTGAATAACTTTTCAGAATATTATTTGCATATAGTTTTTTTACTAAGATTAGATTGAATTTTATTTAAAGGACACATAAAGTGAATCCCCTTGTAAAATTAATCTACATGGAACATGGTAGGAAGTCCTGTTGCCATTTGCTGTAAAGAAAATCGTACAATATAGTCATAAAAATAGTGTAGATATTAACTTAATATTGAGATTGGGCTACCTCAAAGTAGGAGCGCCACATATATATAAGCATAAAAATGGGCTACCTGAAAGAAGGAACGCCACAAATAAAATGGGTTACCTCGCAGGTAGGAACGCCATGCATACGATTAACAGTAACTTAGAGACTAAAAAGATGCTTAATCAAATTTTGTTAAAAGTTTATTCTGCATAATCATAATTCATTTTGAATTACAACATTTTGTTGAAACCTTTAGGCGTATATAATTATTGTACCATAAATTTCATAATTTTTAAATAAATGTCCAATTGTAAATTGAGCAAATAGAAGAATAATAGTAATAAATAAATAATAATAATAACATTTAAAACTATTTTGGAAAGTTCACTTCATAAATAAAACCAACAATAAGAAATGTGATTAAAAAAAAAATAAACTCTCAAAAAAATAAAAAAATAGAAAAATGTTAAAACAAAGTTCATTCCTTATTCTTGCTTTATATTTAACTTAATTGTCTACTTTGTTATTTTGAAGTTTCATATGGATATTAATTATTTACTGAAATTAATAATTAAAAGTTATAAATCCAATAATCAATTTAGTAAATTATGATATTTTAAGTTGCTCTAAATCTTATAAAATTATTAAATTTTTTTTTCTAATTAATTTAAATCTTGGGACAAGATTTTCTAAAGGAGAAAGATCTATTATGACAGTATTTTGACACTAATTTAGGACACATATGTTGTTAGAATTAATCATTAACTTTTATAGCGCTAATAATCAATTTCTCTGTCCATTTGATTAATATGTTTATCTACTTCAAATTACCAATACACGATTGTTTACGTGGCCGATATAAACAGAGTGACCTCTTTCATAAAAATTATATAATCGAATTGTACAAATACAATTGACCCTAACCATATTTGGAAATTTCTAATTTTATCATGATTGCTATATAAGTCAAAACACAATTGACCCTAACCATATTTGGAAATTTCTAATTTTATCATGATTGCTATATAAGTCAAAATTCTGCTTTGAGACGTCAGAGTTTGAATTTTGAATCTTATAGGTAAGTCATGAGTTTTGAATTGTTAATTAAAAGTTATTAAGATTTAAAGTAAAATATTTTAAAACAAGTTAAATTGAAATAGAGATAATTAATAGTTTTCATAAATAAAGTTTTAATAAAATATCCATTGTTTTCTTTTAAAGAAATAATTGCCAATATTTGTTTTACTTTATTGTGATTGTAACTGTTTTGTATTATTTTTGTTTTTATTTATTTTATTAAAAGAGTTTGAATTTTGAATCTTATAGGTGTCGGTCGATCCCGGCCTGCCTCTACATCGGCAACAACGCCTGGACTGCCTTGACATCGCCAGCATGTAACAACATAAGACCAACTCTCGCAGAGTCATACTTCTGTTGAGAGTTTAGGTCATCAAAGAACAACTAATTCTACAACAACATTAACATCGACAAGACGAAAAAACATCCATTTCTCATTACAATAGATGGTACTTACAAATATTGCCCAAAGTTCTTTAAACAGTTATATACTATTCATGGCTATAACAAAGGAAATTATGTCCCTCTTGTATTCTGCTTACTTCCTGGAAAGTCTGAAGAAATTTACGTGAATTGCTTTTCCTCAATTGTCAAGCTATGTTCCGATCAAGGTCACACACTTCAACCGAAAGCAGTACACGTCGATTTTGAAGAACGGGTAATGAAAGTTATGAAGGATTTTTTCCCGTCTATAGAGATCAAATGCTGTAGGTTTCACTTAGGCCAAGCCTGGTGGCGAAAAATCCAGAAAGTTGGACTTAGTCAACAATACAAAGAGCTTGATTCAGACATTAGTAAATGGCTTAAAGGGATTTTTGGGATAGCCTTTTTAGCTCCAGACGAAGTAGCCGACTGTTTCGTAGAAGATTTTATGGCCGTTGTACCTAACGACAAGCCTTGTATAGAATTTGCAGATTACCTGACTGATACTTATATAACAGATGAATCGTTATTTCCCCCTCATCTCTGGGCCGAAGTTCCATCCTCGTTAAAACGTACTAACAATGGGCCCGAATCATTTCATGCCCATTATAACGAGCAGTTCTATCACAGTCATCCATCAATTTATATTTTCCTTGACACTATTATCAAATTGCAATCTGTGACTTACATAAAAATTCGGAGTTTGAACATTGATGCACCGCAGAGCCGAACAGAAAAGGAGAAGGAACAGAATCTCCGGGATTTGCATTCGAAATACTGCCAGCAGGAAATTACGAGGGATTTTTATGTCAGAAGCCGAGTTTTATGTTTTATGACAGTGCTTTGTTTTTAGTGCTTTGTTTACAATTAAAAGATGTTTTAATCTTTTTGTTGGTAAACTCCTGTTTTATGACTGTGCTTTGTTTTTAGTGCTTTGTTTTTTACAATTAAAATATGTTTTAATCTTTTTGTTGGTAAACTCCTCATTTAATGAACTATATTCGTAAGAAAATGTGGTATGATTGCCAATAAGACAATTCTCTATCCAAGACTTGTTTTCGCTCAAATGTCCTACGCTTATTCTTATTTTCGCTCAAATGTCCTAAAATTTAGGCGCTCAAATGTCCTATACTTTGGCGCTCAAACGTCCTTTTTTTTCGCTCAAATGTCCTGTCAATGCGCTCAAATGTCCATTGCCGAATTAGCATATATTGGTGACTTTTAAACACTGATTTATAAATAGTATTACATTAAAAGTGTATAAAAAATGATTTATTGAAGCAGGAAAGTTCATAAAATGTTATTATAATTTTGTGGATACATCTGTTCCTTATTGCATATATACGATTGCCCAATGTGTTCAATCTGGACTACCAAAGTTGGGGTCTCATTTGTATAAAAAATTAAAACTCACTGACACTCCATGAATTTACATGTATTTTATTTAACAGTCAGACAAATATTTTAAGTAATAATTTTCCAGAAAGTCTTAAAACCGTCCTGGACCTCCTGATTGCACTCAGTGCGAAATGTGTTCTTAGAACAAAAATAAAGATACAAGTTGCAAAAAATTTAGATCTAATTCTATGCAAAATGTGGCGATCAAACGATGTCTTCTCATTTGTCCAACTTTTTAAAATAAGGTATTCTCATTTAGCCAACTTTTTATTTTTGTTAATTATTGGGTTGTTTGTTTAGTGATAGTAAGGTGTCTTTCTAAAATTTGACAGTAAATTTGTTCCTGTATGTTTTTATACTATTTAAAAAAATATATAAAATAGGCGATAGTAAGCTATTTTTAAATAAAGTTTTATAGTATATTTTAGATAATAAATAAATATTTCATCTTTTATACAGAAGAAACCCACAAATCAGGGGTTCGACGACTTACAGAAAAGCAGCATTTTTACTTCCCAATTTTGATAGCCTTTGGTAGTATCATATTGTTTCAATATCCATTAGTTGGTACCACCTATCGGAACTAGACAGTGACACGATTGCTTTAATTTAGCACTGTTTTACATTAAAGTCAATTTTCCATATTCAATCGTGTATTCCATATAAAATCCGACAATATTTAAAACGAACGAACTTTATACTTCAGTGTTTGTTTGTCTTGTATCATGTATAATTGTTCAAAGAAACCAGAATCTTATCTAAAATAGAGAGATATTTATAAGTATAGCTTCTTCATAATTTGATTCTACATGTAATTGTTGAAACCTAGGATCTTTTGAGCTTCCTCATGGACCCTCTACCAGGACAACCATAATTACGCCTTTCATTTATAAAATCCTGGCCTAGGACTATTGAAATGTTTAGTAACGCCTTCCCACTAAACACATAACGTTTAAAGAACGTTGTGGATTGGTTCCTGTAAGGTTATTTCGGACCTTAACGTTACACGAACGTTGTGAGAACGTTAAAATGAAACGTTACAATTCAACGTTCCTGGAACATTTTGTTTTAACGTTGTGTGGAAGTTTCAGTTTGGTTATGTTACAAGTAATACGTTGTAGAAACGTTTAATATTAGTTAATTTTTAACGATACTTTACTAACATTCTAAAAACGTTCGAATAATGTTCCTAAATTTTTTGAAAAAAATATCTTTCCAATAAAAAAAAATATTTAAATTAATAGAAAAAATGCAAGTAAAATGTTTGCCGTCTTGCATGTTAATGAAACCTTTATTTTGCTTCAGAAAGTCAATGCTGAGAGTTTTTAAAATTAAAAAAAACAACACTGTATTAAGAACAAAATATTTTTTTATTTCTTCAACATATAGATTGCTCTATTAAAAATTAAAATTCATTATTCTCATTAATTATTATAACTTTTTTCATCCAACCTTAATTTGTGAAACATGATTATCAATTATATACAGAAGGATATTTGATACAGCCATTATGTTAATCAAGCATATTCTGATAAGGTTGACCTAAAGATTGATGTTGACCAGATGTTAGGCAAATTTCAAAGATAGTTGCTATGGTAATTAAGGTTATAGGAAATCTAAGTGTAATGGGATAGTCACTTTTGAGACTATTTCCTGTCGTGTATTTGTAAGAAAGCAGTGATAACAAAGAAAACAAAAGAGAAAGAAAATTGCATCATCTAAAGAGAAAGAAACATGTAAGTTGATTGTTACTTTAAAAATTCTTATATACGTATATGATTATGAATGACAAATGATGCATTTATAACCCTTATCAATAGATAAGTGTATTTTCGAATTTTCCTTGTTACATACTGTTTCAGAATGTTGTTTAATTATTTTTAGTTCATACAAATTTAAAATAATTGGACGAAATGCACAATAAATACTTTAAGTTAGTAACATACTAGCAATCCTTAATGCCACATCGGATTCGAATATTGCAAATATATATGCATAATTAAAATGTTAAATATTATAATACCGATAACGCTGTTGTATTTATATTTGACTTCATATTTTTTTCACTAGAATTGTTTATTTGGTTAGAACATTTTTTTAAATGGTTCTGTTTCCTGTATTCATATCTACCCTCAATTTTCTGGCTAAACTTAGCTAGCACAGTGAAGTCTAATAATCTAAATGAATGTTGGAAGATGTGGTATGAGTGCCTTATCCCTATGCATATGGCATCGCCTTGTATAGTCTAGTTTTAAACAAGAGTCTTTTAAGATTTATTATTTCCAAAAGAAGTATACATTGAGTACTCATTTGTTCATTTCTTTATTACAGGGGCAGTGAAATAATTTTTATGAAGATTTGCTACAGTGGATTAGAATTAAACAAAAGACAGATTCAGAATAAGTGCCAAAAGAAAGTGTAGCAGAAAACAAAAGGATCACTCTTGTGAATACAACCCATGCTAGATTACAAAACTATGAAATAACTGTATAAACCTAATGAAGTGAAATTACAGAATTAGGAAGTAAGTGTATGAACATGATGAAGTGAATTACAAAACAAGGAAATAATTGCATGAACCGAATGAAGTGAAATACAGAACTAGGAAATAGCTGTATGAACCTAATGAAGTGAAATTACAAATCTAGGAAATCACTGTATGAACCTGATGAAGTGAAATTACAGAATTAGGAACTAACTGTATGAACCTGATGAAGTGAAATTACAGAACTAGGATATAACGGTATGAACCTGATGAAGTGAATTATATAACTAGTAAATAACTGTATGAACCTGATGAAGTGAAATTACAGAACTAGGAAAGAATTGTATGAATCCGATGACGTGAATTAGAGAACTAGGAAGTAATTGTATGAACATGGTGAAGTGAAATTACAGAACTAGGAAATAACTGTATGAACCTGATGAAGCCACGGTGAATTACATTGACAGAAATGAAACATCATGAATACACTTTATAATTTTCATTCTAGATCTGATGTTGCAGCGTGTGTTTACATAAAATTCAAGTTTTAAGAATTTGCTCCTTATCTAGATTAAATAAATTATGTATTGGTATTCATATTTTTGTATTAATTATTTAAGAAAAATAGGTAACATGGATGTGTTGATTTAATTCATTCAAATATGGGTACAAATTCCTGGAGAGAAAGATGAATTGATTGTTATTTGCTAAAACGTCCATTGGCAAAATGTTCATGCATGTTCAGGAAGATGGAGAGAAAAACAACGTTGGGCCAATGAATGTAGATACGTTGGGCCATTGTTGTGCCAACATACAAATTTGGGACTAGGCTTAATTTGGGATCCAGATTGGTAACACATGATTATATTTAGGTTCCAGATTGGTTACACAAGGTTCTATAAAGGTTCCAGATTGGTTATACAAGGTTATATCAAGGTTCTAGTTTGGTTACCCAAGGTTCTATCAAGGTTCCAGTTTGGTTACACAAGGTTCTATTTAGGTTCCAGTTTGGTATTCCATAACGTTATATCATAACGTTCTTACAACGTAACTGGTAGTCCACACTTTTACGTTCCAACAATGTTAAATCACAACGTTCTCACAACGAAACAGAAACGTTCCTGGAACATTTCCTGAACGTTTTTGTGTTTTGTGGGTTATACCGTATGTTTGGAATTTCTCGTTATTGGTCTTCTGCTTAAGATCAATCCAACCATTTTAACAAACCATAGACAATTAATGGAGGAAGTTCGGCAGAGAAAAATAATTGCCGTTTTTTTTTCATTCCCCGCCCCCTCTTTCAAATATCATGGAAACGCCCCTAAACCTACATAGACAATAGCTGCCGAACCATCTATATGGTCCGCAAATAGTCAAAAAATAACATAAGGACCTATGAGCTACGGTTCCGCAGCTACATAGACAACAGACTGACCCAACTTAAGGATAGACTACAGCACGGACAGATCAACGTATATCACAACACTGATGCAGTATTCCACCTACTTCAACGAGGATGAAAATTAAATGTCAGTTGCACATTTTAACATGCTATGCTAAATAATACTACAGAAAATTTAATCCGGGTATTATTTTCACTCTTATTTTTCAACCCAAACTCTAATTTAAAAAAAAACCTTTGTTCTTGATTACCTTTGATCTCATCTATCCAACTTTTTTTTTACCTGTACTACATATAGTTTTATTAATACCTGTATGACTATTTCAATAGTTTATTTTACAATGTTATGTAAAATACTGTATGTTGTATCAATCATATATGTTACTAGAACAGACACGTGGTATCGCAGGTCCATGACTGAGTTAACGTATATAACTATGTGCAAGCCTTATTTTAGTTTTAGTATTTTTATCTGATAAAGTTATGCCGATTAAACGATACACAGTTTTCTCTGCTTTCAAATCTTTCTGATTGAAACTGTCGAACTGGAACTTATCAATTATTGGTAATATTAATTATTTGAAAAACAAAAGTTCCTGGAATGGAGTATTTTTTTAATCAACAGCATTGTCATATACATACATGTATTAGTTGTAAATAAAATTGAATTCTTTGATTCGCTGTTTAACGTCATGCCGGCTAACAAATTGAAAACTGTACCTATACGCCTTATTTTTAGTCCAGATTTTAGTATTTGTATTGTTACAATGTATCTTAGAAAGTCTAAACTGATTAAAATTTGACAATTTAGTAGTTTCAACCCTGTGGATACGACCCGTGTAAATAGCATATTAATCCTGAAT
The DNA here is from genome assembly GCF_036588685.1 of Mytilus trossulus. Classification (NCBI taxonomy): domain Eukaryota; kingdom Metazoa; phylum Mollusca; class Bivalvia; order Mytilida; family Mytilidae; genus Mytilus; species Mytilus trossulus. The sequence continues at coordinate 31,632,635 of NC_086380.1, read as the reverse complement.
ACACCGTTTGGTGGTGCACCTGTCAGACGCGGAACGTACAAATAAGGTAATCGGTAACAGGTGAATATACTATTAATTTTTGGTATCGGTATCGGACTCGATCCGGAACTTCTTAATTATTGGCAATATTAATTACGTGGAAAACAAAAGGGCCTGGAGTGGTGTAATTTTTAATCTACACCTTTGTACTATATTAGTTATATATAAAGTCGAATTCTTTGATTCGTCTTTTTTACGCGATGACGGCTGACAAATTGGACCTCGTAATTTTAGTATTATAGATGTGTATATGCCCCCCTGGGGACCTAATTTGGAAAATAAAATTTATCTTATCTTATCTTATCTTATCTTATCTTATAGTTTTTAAAAAGTTGGATAAATAAAAATGAACCGATCAAACACCCAACAGCGTTTGTTTAATGGTTAACATTGCACTGGGCAGTCGCACGTGTCGTTAAATAACAAACCAATAAACAATATAATGAAGTTGTAAGGTAATAAATATTTCAGGTATTGGGCAGTTGCCATCATCATGATTAGATTATCTAATTGACAAAAAAACACTTAAAATTTTAAATTTCAATTTACTAAACACAAATGTAAGTACTAAAATGTATATTTAAGAAATAAAATGTATGATACCATATTTCACTGTTTTAATAGAGAAAATTACGGAAAGATAATGGAGCGTGGTATCTTTTTTAATTAAGATTATAACTTTCTAAAAGGAAACTCTTTAGGACTTCTAAATAGTGTATTTCAACTGTGCTAAACTTATTTTGAACATTAAAGTTATTTGTCCTGGTTAATTGTGCGGATGTCAGATTTATGTAACACATTTCACTATCTTCATAAGGAAAAATAAAAACGGATATTACATTCAAATTCTCTTAAAAGAAACTTTTCAAGACAACTTCCCTCTGATCTTCATTAATATCGATATACTTGTAATACATGTACATCCTGAATAAATCACTTGTTATTTTTTATAAAATTTAGAAAAAAATAAACGTTCTAAAACGTTTCCCGTAAGAGCCTTATCTTTCATTATTCTGTCTGTATAGATGCTCCATGGTCTCTATACCTTATCCCTTATGACCATGAAATTTTCTTCCAATGTGTCGTGACTTTCTATTGGCTCCTTTTTTTCAGTTAATCAAATTTCTCAGAATTTTCAGATAATCCCGGATTTTCTCAGATAATCCCGGTTTATCTCAGATAAACTAAGATTATCTCAGCCTGAGACTACTATAACACAGAGATTGGTCACTACCGATTTATCGTGTAGTGTGAGTCTCCACCTTTTCAGCTACGTTAATATAACGTAGTTTCGTATTCAATCGTAGTTTCGTATTTATCAGTAGCAGACGACAAATTTCATCATCTAATCACCGAGACTACTAATTGTCTATTTCAGTATCGGATATAATTAAAAATAAATCATAAAAAAATTGAATTAGAGGGAAAAAGAAAATAAATTATTAATATTTTCGTTTAATTATTCATATCTAGATATTTTTAATCAGTTTATAGTTCGTTAATAAATTTTAATTATGCGGCGAAAATGCAAATGTGATTAATCTTATCCATCTTAAAGTTTGGTACATTGTTTTGCTACAGGTCCGTTAATTGAATCTAATAAACAAGTATTTTACCTGTAAAGACAGGTAGTCTCAATAGCATGGGAGGTGAATTTGTTTCACAGCTGGGTGCCCTCAAGATACACGAGGCTCCGTTAATTGCAATAAACTTGTATACTTGTACAAGGTATTTTTACAGCTCACTACGAGTACCCCTGTTACATATTTATTGCGGTAAACCTTGTCAATTACCATCGTTGCACTGGAGGTAGGATTCAGGAGGGTATATATGGGGTTTTACAATATTCAAAAAACATGTAAAGAATGGAGAAAAATGGACCGTCAAATAAAGAATAGAGACTAGAAACTAACTCGGTGTTACAATTTAAAGAATAGAGAATAATTACACAGTAATAATCAAATCAAATATTTTATTATAGTAAATAAAGAAACCCCACCAAGAACCTCATTCAGATTATCCTACGTAAATTTTATTTTTGAACCCATATTTTTTTCGGTTTCAACCCCTTTCTCTTATGTCTTTTTTTTAAATTTTCAGTTTGATAATTAGGTGGTGCGGTTTATTTCTGATCACATATAGTCATTGCTTTCTATTAAAGATTCAGCTAATAAGGATGCCTTTCATAGTCAGTAATAAATGATAAATCAAAGATTCCTTATTCAATCAATTTAGATAAAGATTTTGCAAACAATGTACTTTGCGGCAAATACATTAGAAACACAAAATTTCATTATAAAAGTCAAATGAATAATTTACTTGGGTAATAGATCAGAAAAGAGTTAGAACTTCACATAAGCTAAACTGGACCCCTGCTGTTGTTTCAATCTTCGATCATGTTGAAGTATCAATCAGTATGTGGCCAGTTTACACATAAGCCATAAAAATTAAAATTATGAATAAATGTTCCCCCAAAATCGTCGTCATTTTTATTTTCAAATTCACAACGATTTTTTTTATCTTGGGATGATTGAAATCGATCTCAATTCTTGATCTTTAACGGAGTGATTATACTGCATCAGATATTGAATCTGACAAGGATAAAGTCTCTGCTGCAAAATCTGCAAAAAAATACAATAGAAGCAGCAACCGCAGTTGCTTGTCAATCGAAACGACAAGCTATATATCAGTGGCCCGAGTGTGACAATACTTAATGTTGAAGGCCGTACAGTGACCTATAGTGGTATATGTCTGTGTCATTTTGGTCTCTTGTGGTGACAGTTGTCTCATTGGCAATTATACCACATCTTCTTTTTTATAGTATTCTTCCGTTTCTGGTTTCCATGGCCATTTAAGAAGAAAAAACATTCTAATCAAGATAAAAGGTAAGTAATAAGTCTCTCCTCAGAGACCAAACAACACAGAAGTAAACTTCAGGAATTCCGAAATCGAACTGCCTAGAACAATGGCCAAAACCAATACCATAATGAACTATATAAATAGATGAAATGGTATATTTTTGTGTTATAGTAGTCTCAGTCTCAGCTTAATTCAAATTCGAAAAAAATCTAGTTTATCTGAGAAAATATAGAAAATCCATTATCTGGAGAAAATCCCGGTTTATCTGAAAATTCTGAGATAAACCGGCATTATCTGGAAAAAATCGAGATAATCCCGGTTTATCTAAGCTTAATGTAAAAAAAAATGAGATAATCCTACTTTATCTGAGAAAATCCTGGTTTATCTGAGATCATTTAGGATTATCTATAAAAGTGGTTCAGGCGTGCCATACATATCAGACTATCTTCAAGTTTTTCGTTTAGCAAAGGCCAAGAATAGTTGTCTGGCGGATTAATGTTTGTCTGTACCGAAGTTGATTTGTGTTTTATTTACATATTCAATATGGCTGCGCCCATGGAATTTCGACAAAAACAGAAAATAAGTCAAAGAAATATATATACACTATCAAACCAATGAATTTTTCCATTTTAAAGTTTTAAAGTAGTATGTCAAAATACTGTAGAATGTTTTACACTAAGGACTTTACACTGGTTTCAGAAAAAGATACACACGGCACAAAATGTGGCTTCATCAGTTCTCTTACAGTTTGGATAAACAAACCACACGTTGTAAATCGTCGCCTATGTGGAGCTAAAATTGATTATTTTGCATTTATTGAGGAGCAGCAGTTGCAGACAAAGTTGATAGAACTTACCAATGGTGTTGATCTTGGAGTAAATGGGCATGGAGAACATGATTTGCTTGAAATTGACAATTTGCAAGGAATAACAGAAAATGAGGTGGCAGTTATTTCAAGAAAGCTGATTCTTAAATCTGCAAAGGACATAAGTCAAGGCCCACAAACTGAAATAATTGTTGTTGAAAGTATGTGTAAAACATGTATCATGTCATGCATGTGTACATCTAGCTGCAGTATCGTAGCTCTTAGGTCCTTATGTTATTTTTTGAATATTTGCAGACCATAGGTCTGCAAATAGTAAAAAAATCCGCAAATAGTCAAAAAATAACATAAGGACCTATGAGCTATGATACCGCAGCTAGTGTACATCATGTAACTGTACATGTATATATATATATGGACCATAATTTGCTATTGGGCTCCGTTTCCTATAACTATAGAAAAGTGATAAAATGTGAATTACTGTAAGAAAAGTTGCAACTACATCTAAAGATGCCATTATTTTTATCAACATACAAGTGTATGCTACACTTCCCTAGAAAAAAAATTAAAATATACATATTTCAAAGATTCTACAACCGTGTTTTTGTGTCGTTTCTCGCGTTATTTATTGCTTCCGAAGAGCATAACGCTGACTGATTTATAGATAATCGTCACCGGCAAATTCGTAACTTTTGCTTTCAAATAACAAAGAACATCGACCAATAAGAATAGTGAGAAGAAAATGCCGAGAACTATAAGTATTTATGTAGCAGATGTAAGAACAGTGGCGTGATTTTTGCGTCCGATTTCATAACGCAATTTTTAGATGATGTAATCTGCTTTGTTGTAATAGAATTCTTAAAAACAATATGCAAATATGAACTCTCGCGAGATGTTCAAACAGGTAAATCCGAGATGATTTACATTCTTGTTTTGATCTTCGTAATAATTAAGTAAGAAAATTACGTTGCCGTTATGCGTTACATTTCACATGAAACAGAAGTCCAATTATTTATTAAAATTGTTTTTGTCCTTAAGTTCTAACCATTTCCGGTCATACGTGAAACATGTGACTAGCATGTGATCACGCCATTACGGCCGGATGTACGAAATACTAGGTCTAAACATTGTTTTTGTTTCCAACGGGATGTTAGCAAACATAATCTGTAGACTTGTTTCGTCTTGTTTAAAAGGGGAAAATACAATTGTCAAAGTGATTGCGCCGGTGGTCTGTTATTTTTCCTATGTGCATAATGTTACATACGATCCTGTGTGAAAATAAATGCCCAATGACTTGACAAAATCGATTTCATATTTGACAGACGTTAGAACACACTTCGTTTCCCGATAATGACGTGAAGAGTCCTTGGAAAAATCAATCGAAATTACGTCTCTTATCATTGTACCAATGCTCGTTGGATTGATTTAACTTCAGCAGTAAATATTACTGGATATTTTAGGTGAATAAATATAATTTAATAAAAAATACATGTTAATATACCGTTACACTTGGAATGTACAAAGTTGGAATCCTGTCACAGGTTTTAATTAATATTTTTTATTCATGTTCTGCAAACACTTATCAGAAACGCAATAAATTTGTCAAAGGAGAAGTTAACTTTTAGCATGCATGACTTGAAAGGAAGTACTTTATTGATTTTAGCCCACTAAAGTAGGTTAAAATGTGGAAACCCTGTAGATGGTGTACATGTCACAAGTATCACATTGTGTCTATTTTAAAGATTTTAATTCCAAGTTAAAGGATTTTTCTTTACTGGATTTAAAGAATGTTACATTGCCAATGATTTGGAATAAATTGTATATATAAACTGGAAAATCAAAACCAAATATAAATACATTTTTTTGCTTAAACATCATGATTCAACGATTATGGTATCCTGTATCAATGGAGAAAATATGGAAAATTCTGAATAAAATGTACTAAATTGTAATTGTTTTCAAAACAAGCACATATTTAGGAGTTTTATAATACTGTTACATTTAAGATGGATTTTAAGAAAAAGTATACTGTTCAGATTAATTTAAGCAGATTTTGCAATAAAATAAAACTAAAAAAATGCTTTCGGTTTCTTATGGTTTCCTGTCAGGTTTAAAAAAAACTTTAATATAACATTGAAAATAGATTTTAAATATTAACATGAAGCAAGTAACACTAGTAATGGTGTTTATTTATGCCTTTTAAATTATATTGTGCAAAATAAAGAAAATAAAGATTGGTTTCCTGTTTGGTTTCATGTCACGTAAACGGTGAATCAAAATGTATTAATTTTTTCTCGAAAAACTCAATTGTTCCATTCATACTATTCTAACACCAACACAACCCACTAAATAAAAGTTTAAATTTTAGAACTTATAAAAAAGGATACAAAAAGAAACCAAAGGCCGAATACCAAATTATGGTCCATATATGAATTAGTTTTCAAAAGTTTTAACTAATTTTTAAACTTCAATATTTTATGCATTGATCTACTAGTCTTTGGGTACACAACTTCAAAAAACATATGATTCCCATGCAGTGTAATGCCTTCAATTGGAATTTGATTAGATTCAGATGAACAATGATGAAGGGGGTCTCATTGGGGGGTTCCAATCCTGAATCCCGCTTTTTGTGTCAGATTTTCGTATCCCACTTACACTATTTATGTAAGCAATTCTCATTTGTTTGTAATTTTTTTTTCGCAGAACAATAATTTGACTTTCACATGTCACACTGACAAAAAATTCGGCAATCATGCGTCATGCTTAGACCCAAATGAGACGCATGATGAAATAAAGCTGTGGAACCATAGCTCTTACATTTGTATAAAGGACCATAAGAGTTACGGCTCCGAAACTCATCCAAATATTACTTTAATACACACACTTATTGTCCCACAGTTACATATTTTTCATTTAATTATTGCTACTTGGGACTGGGATGCCTCTGTATCGTATAAAAATTATTAATTTTTTTTATTAAGAGACAATGTCATGAAGGTGCGATTGCCAATGAGACCAACTGACTTGGATTTTAGCAACTACTCAATATATATTCCAATGTACACAGCCTCAAACTACATGTATTATATGCCCTGATTCACAATAAAACAAAAAATGAACCAACCAATGTTTGAAAAAGCCCAAACAAGTAATCCAAAATATGTTTTTCTTAACATATATTTCATGTATTTGATTGAATATACATGTATGGGCTAAATAAATGAATGTTTTAAAATAAAATTGAGAATGGAAATTGTTGGTCATGTTTATAATATAATTTACATTTGTAGACAAGGAAAACTGTGTAAAAGCATCATTTTATCAGATATCAAGAGTAGATTCCAAATTGGGCAACCCAGAACCATCGTCTTATCAGTTGTTGTTAACACAAGGATCTGACGAAAGTAACAAGTAAGATTTGATTTATCATACAAATTTACATGATCTACATGTAACATGATGATTATTCTGAACTTTCATGTTCTGTTCTGCGCACAACTTTTTCTATTACATTTTGTACAAAGAAGGTAGTACATTTTCAATAGTACATGTAGAATGCACTGTGCCGTGCACAACACTATCTATACAAAATACATTAAATGGAAAATGTTATGAACTGTTCAAACATTATAATACCAAATAAACATAAAAATTTAAGCACAAGAAATTAAGCAAATTCAATTAAAAATAATTCCAAGTTCAAATAATAGCCTGTTGATTTTGTATATTTCTTAGATTATTAGCTGGATAAAAGGAAAAAGAGTTTGGACAAAAACATATTTTTTAGTAATATTGTTGTAAAATCATTTTCAGAATACAGCTAAAGAAATTAAAAGACTCAGAACCAGTAAGCAGTGATGACTTTGGAACCTTCGAGTGGATGACCAACACACTACTTCCTAAACTCTGTAACTGGAGTGCTGAATCTAAACTAAAGACATCAGTTACCTCCCTTAGATTGATACCTATAGAAGAATATAGCCAGAAATATCAAGATTTGAAGGAAAAATATGGAAAACATTTTGTGCAGGTATATTCACAATTACTTGGTATATTTGCCAAAAAATATATGAACTATAAAGTGCAGAGAAAATCAACCTGTAAGAAGTTTGATTCGTAACTTATATAAATTTATACATGCATGACATGTAATGGAATAAATTGATTTGCAGAGGAATTTACAGTCTATCTTTTTAGTTATAATCTTGTACAGTCTTCATCATTATATTACTATGTTACTGTTTTTCACAAAGAAATAACTAATACGAACAGATTTTTTTAAACAAAAGGAGTAGGTCCGGTAAGGGCCGGTTTTGGCCTCAAATTTCAAGTTCATATAACAAAAGATTTTGGACACTTATTAAACACTTAAATGTGTATTTCAATTGATTCAATTATTTTTTGTTAAAGATTTTAGCTGATCCACTCATTAAAAACGCTCCAATTCTAGCTCAAATATGAAAAATCTATCAAATATGCCAAAAACTGTCACGTTTCATATGGTTTTTGTCAAAAATGAAAGTGGCCGCATCCATGTTCATCCTCGAACCTTTATAAATGTTATGTATTATTAAACACAACTTACATTTCAATATGAACACCAATGCGGCCACTTTCATTTAAGACGGAAACCGTCTAAAATTTAACTAAAATGCTCAAATTGTGATGATTTCAGTAATTTAGCATGACTTTATGGTTCAAGTACCTGATATATATGTGCATTGTAATGCCAAAAACAGCCCATATTTATGTATCAGATGGATTATACCTTCCAAAAAATAACTAAAACTTTACATTTAAGCAGTTTTTGTAAAACTGCTATAATTTGGGGCCAAAAAGGGGTCTTACTGAATCTACTCCTTTGCTATTGTTCATATATAATGCTTGAAAAATTGAGCCAATATTTAATTCTTCAAATTGGACAATCTAAGTTGACTAGCATTGTCAGCCTTCCTACTGATTGTCTGTGGTTCTGTTAGTGCATCAGTCTTCATCCATAAATAAAAACTACCGGTATACACCATGAAATACACGAAATAGCACATTAGTGCTGAAAGTGGAGTTCAACAGTACACCAATCAATTAATTCATAGCTAATTTCTCCCAAAATTGTACCTATTCTGTGATTTATTGTACTATAGATGTATCCTCAGGTCTTGACACAATTATTATGCCTATTTCTAATTCTGTTGAAAAGTTGGATGGGATTTAAAATCTTTTAGAAAAACAGAAAAATATAATTAAAATATTTGTATTTGATTTCAGAACTGGCCAGAAAGTACAGATCCACAAAAGTTTGTTTATGAAGATATTGCTATTGCTTCATATTTACTTGTAAGTAAAATATGTACATTTCTATGAGGCACATTGTACTGAACATACATGAAATATTTATTTATTACTGAACATAGAGCAGCCCACTTGTTAGCCACGAAGTTAATGATTAACTTAATCAAAAACTGCATTTCTTTAGTGAAATTTAAATGTGAACCAGCGAAATATGCTACTAATGTTCCTATTGAATCTGACTAATGAACCAAATCCTAAGAAATGCAAGCAACACACACCTTTCTTGGAAAACTCACACATTTTCTTTTTTGGCTAACTCTGAAATTAAACGTATATTTGTCCACATGTATACATCAATATTATTGTTTTTTCATACATTTAGATATTATGGAAGAAAGAAAGAGAGAAGAAGAAATTAGAATGTTTACAGTCATTCGTTGATCTAGGTTGTGGTAATGGATTACTGGTACATTTACTGGCTTCTGAAGGTGTAAGTCTTATATATGTTTTTAATTTGTCAATGTAGAACTCATTTATCTCTGCAATGCATGTAATCTGTAAGTTTTCAAATCTTTAAAGGTAAAAATTTCTGATATCGATTGTTATTTTTCTAATATCAATAGCTATTTTCAATGAAAATTAATTTATTCTAATATCAATAGCTATTTTTTAATGAATATAGGATTTATTCTTATACCTGTAGCTATTTGTCTATGAAAATTGGTTTAAACACTCCACTTTCTACTTATCATGCATGAGCAGCAACAAAGTTTGTGAAGAATACAACCAGTTTACAATTGGCAATAAAAACCTAAATTCATCTACTTTCCATGAGAAAATCTCAATTTTATAATGCAACACAAAACTAGGCCTGCTCAGGGACAATGATTTTATGATACATCAAAAGTTGAAGCCTACATTGAATACAATGAGAGACAAACGAAGATGTAACTATTGAGGGGGGATAGGACCTTTATCGGGACTCTGGGATCAGGTGTTTTTAAGCCCGGGATTTCGGGATTGACCCTTTCAGGATCCGGGAATCCTTTTTTCGGATTTCGGGACGTCAGGATTTACTTTATTTAAATACGTGAACTCTGGATTTCGGGGTTCAGGACCCCTCCTATTCCCCCTCACTATAAGATTGAAACATACTGTTCACAGGAATATTTGAAGGGTCTTAAATTGAATTTATTAAGAAAAACAATTTCAAAGTTTGACAAAAACTTTGCATATATGCTCATTGATGCCTGTTACCATGGCTACTGATTAATATACCTGTCTCAAGTGATATCTATAGATTGCAAATGGAGTTATATTGTGTGCACATATTTTTCCTTACATCTGTTTTATGGCAGCTCACTTGTCATGTTTTGGAATTTTTGGTCAGATTTTCGGAATCCTCTGGTTTTATCCATTTGAATGCCTTAAACTTTTTATAATTCCTTTACATGTAAAATGATAAGCTGTCTGTTAAAGTCTAATAAAATCTTGATTATTCTTAAATAGTTTTTAAGGACTTAAACTTGTCAATAATAAAGCTATGAAAAGTCAAGAGAGAACATTTTCCTGCCAAAATTTCAATGGCTAATATCTATGAAACAAACACGGTGACCTATATATTTTTTTGCTCTTTTGATTCCTTTATAAATCCCCTTTTATTATATACTAGTATTTTGAAAAGTTAATTACTATGAAATCGAAGCCTAAGGGGTTTTATTGACAGATATACATATAAACTGTCTTAAAACAATTCCACTGTCAGCATTTCCTATGTTTTAAAAGATCGTCTCTATGATTTCTATTTCAGCATTCAGGCATAGGACTGGATATAAGAAAACGTAAGATTTGGAACATGTACGGCAAGGAGACAGTATTAAAGGTAAGTTCATATTTCAGTGTTCTACTCACAAATTATTTTTTACATCCTGGTAAACAGGAAATTTTGATATACCATCTTGTTTCTAGTAATTATAGCATCACATCCATAACATAATCAACAAACAACTTTATATAACCTTGATTTAGAATGTTTTTGAAAGAAGTCTACATATTTAGATCGAGTTAATAAAGCTAACCGTTAGAGACACTAAGTTTTTGTAGTAAAACTCTATAAAAACTCACAAAGGTCTGTCATTAAAAAAATATTGGATTTTTTTTTATCTGATTGAGTATTTAAGAACTTTATCTGTTATAGTCTAGTATATATAACATTAACTCTTTCACACATTGCTGTCCTGAGAGAAGCTACTCTCAAGTGGGGGATCTTCATAAAATATATCAATAGAAGCTTGTCTGTAGTTATTTTTGTCTTTATTTTATTCACTTACATCATGTTCACACTTTTGTTCATGTTTTGATAATTTTCATCATAAAAAAACTTAATTTGTAAATTTTCGGTTTATTTAGATGAAATTCTCAAAATTTTAGTTTTTAGCCCGATATTGTAATTTTTTTTAACCCAAAAGGGCAAAAGTTTGAAAAATTTTATGTCCATACCAAATGTTTTTTTTTAATAAAATGGCATTTTATGTAAAAAAAAGAGTATACTAGTCTAGCTTCAATTTTTCAATATTCTTTAAAAAAATTTGTTCTCCTATTTCAAATTTTTGTAGAGAAGAGACAGATTTATATAAGATTTTTGTTTCTGAATTCAAATTTTCTATTCAAAACATTGTTTATACAAAATTCTTGTAAATTCCATAAATTTCATTTGATTTTGACAAGATTTTCAGCAAACAGAAGCATCATGTTTCCCCTTCATCTGGGTATTCAACAAAGAAAGATCAATTGTTTGTCTTTGCATTGTTTTTAGTCGGAAATGATAAAGAGGTATTCTGATTCAAGTAAACCGGGACTCCTCGTCAGCTGTCTCAAGTGTGAATTCCGGGTATCTGGGATTCGTCAGTAAAGGGTTAAGGTCTTCTATAATGACATCTTGTTTTTTAAGGAGGTCACTGTAACACCATCTGCAGAAAATACATTTCCAGAGTATGATTGGCTGATTGGTAACCATAGTGATGAGCTGACACCATGGATGCCTGTATTTGCAGCAAGGTACCTTATGAAAGAATATGTATAATTTTTATGGCCCCGCAACAAGTTGTCAGGGCCATATAGTTTTCCCTAAATGCGCTTCCAGATATTGGACTGCTTTTTGGTATGTGACCTAACCATGATGAGTTACAGGTCAAGTTTAAGTTTTGTTCCGCTCCGCTAATTTTTGCAAAAATAAGGGTTGACAACTTTAAAAATTGTTGAAAAATTACATTTATACAGACTTTTTTCTGTATGCTTCCAGATTTTGAGCTGATTTTAGATATGTGAGACTTCCATCATGTTTGTGTCCACATGTATTTATATTGAAATTGAAGATTTTTCAATTTTTTGAGACGGGGCCATTCGTGTTGCTTTGACACATCTAGTTTAAACATTACTTCATTTATAGCAGTATTCATTCAGTGATTATGGTTTCTCTTGGTCAGAAAATTTAGACCTGGAAAATATCTAATATTTGTTTATATTCGACTCGGAAATATGACAAATCATTTTAATAATTTGATTAAGTAGACATAGAAAACACAGATAACACTTGTCAAAGATATCCTTTATTGTTTGAAACATAATTCCTTATACATGTAGAAACTTATTCAATATACATCATACATGTGAACCTCCCGACGGGAGTACAAAACTCCCGTTTTCAGGGGTCTCCTCCCGTCCTCCCGTTCAGGAGAAAAAACTCCCGTGTATGCAATATTTCATGAATGAAAATTTCCACACGCCATATTTGATCATTTCTTACTACTGTACGGGTGTAATTGACACCTGTGTTAAATTTTACCTGTATATCAAAGAACATGTATAATTAATTGGCTTCACTTGACAGCTGGGGTGTCAAACATACTGGTAATCAACAATGTTTACCTCTGGCTAACTGCCGTTGTGTTATAAAAACGATGTGTATTGGGAATATTGAAATACATTTTTGTTACTTCCCTTTGTTTTATCCTGTTTTCAGTTATTTTGCTTTTAAAAATGTAAATTGTAAAAAGACTATAAATGATTAATATTTTAATCAAATAATCATAAACGGATGTTGATAAAATGAATTTAAATGTTTTGGGACAAATAAAAAAATATAAATTTATAAATTATTTTAGCAATCTAGACCTCCTTTCAAGGATTAAATTGAAGTTTATATTGTAAATCTGTTTCTCATTTATGTGATTGGAATATACAATATGTACATTTAGACTAATAAATTGAATTTCTAGTTAGTTTAATTGGGATTATAAAACCTTGGGTTTGAGAATTGTAGATGTTATAATATACAAGATTTTATTGTGTAAGATAGAAATAGCAAAACATTTTACAATGTTAAAGTCTTTTTAAGTTTTCTACAAATAAGACTTTCATAATGCTTAAAAGCCATGCAGTACTACTGTTAGTGTTTGTTATTTTTCAAATTAATTTATGATGTTGCAAACAAACATTTGTAGAAAAAACACAATTTCTACTTCATATGGTTACATTTACGACAAAATTTATGTCGATAAAAAACCTCCTGATCTGAGTCCTAATCTCCTGACCAAAATTTCCAAATCTCCTGATCTGAGTTTCACAGTCCATCACATGTATGATACATGTAAAAAAAATATAATTCCATATATGCATCTAGAAAATTACAAAATTATATATACATGAAGAAAATAATATAATTCCATATACATCTAGAAAATTATATAATTCGATGTAGAATATAATCTTAAAACTAAATATCTAGGTAGAAGTATATTTATTATAACACATGCAATTTTAAACTTAAGTTCACTTTTAACGTATAACATTCAGTTCAAAGAAATATGAAGAAAGCACTATTAGAAAAATAACTCTGTAAAAATCCATTACTGTAAATTCAGAAATTATTGCAAAGTTTTTATTATTGGGGAAAATGTGACCAGGTTATAATGACAATAATTTAAACCCACATTTTGAAATATTTTATATGAATTAAACAGGATTTTTCTCAATATTACAAAAAAATAATAATTTTAGTCTTAAATGACAAAATTGCAATAATAAATGCACACAATAATTTTTGAATTTACAGTACTGAGGTGTGGAAATTTGAAATCTTTTTAATTAGGATTCTCTTGTACTGTTTCATAGCTAGGTGAATAATGTTTAAATATAAACTCCTTAAATACATTTTAGATCCAGTTACACATGTAGATATTTTGTGTTACCTTGCTGTCATTTTGACTTTGATTGTAAGTTCAGCGGTAAGCAGCAAGGACTGAGTAATTACAGAACATATTTGAATTTTGTGAAGGAGGTGGGGGAGGTGTGTGGATTTAATGTGGAAGAGGATACTCTGAGGATTCCATCCACCAAACGAGTAAGTCTGATATAACTAGGTCAGAAATTCCACATGTTCACCTCCATTGATCTGAATTTATAAAGCAATAGAAAAGAATATGTTTGTTTGCCTTGACCTTACCTACCCAGAAAATAGCTGCCTGTTCAAAATCTTGTATTGTCCTGATGTGATTTTTCTAAAGTCAGATAGGAATGAAGACTAAAAAACATCTGACTCTTTAATTTGTCTTTGCATAAAAAAAAAAAAAAAATGCCTACGTACCTACCCACTGTCTCTACCATGTCTACTGTAAGTTTTTATTTTTATGAGGATTTCAACAACATTTTTACTAAAAGGGTTTATTCCACTGCAGGTATGTTTTATTGGACAAGACCGAACATATCCAAAAGAAGAAGAATCATTAATTGATGATAGAAGATCAATTTATATCAGGACAAGATCAAGTTCAAACCAGTCATCAAACTCTGAAGCAGACGACCAGCATAGTGCTAAATACCAGAAACTTGACAATGGACAAAAATGGTCGAAAGAGTTTGAACCAAGGGATCAGAGTAAAGAAAGGTCACGGAACTGTCAGAATATTGACAAGGATATAAAAAATTTAATTATAAACACTGTATTTAAGAAAGTGTTGGACTGTGATAAATCTGAATTAAGACATTCATCTGATGGTAGAATATGGCATAAAGGAGGTGAGAGATTGTTTATAGATAATTAAAATATAAAATAAAACAGCGGTCTGCATGTGTTAGGACAGACAATTATAACATGTTAGCATTCTGTTTAAATATATTCATGTTTAATTTCATTAAAACTTTCAACCCGCTGTCGCAAAAAGGCATTGAATTGATTTCAGCCAAATTGATTTAACACGAGATGATATAAATGATAAAAAAATGAGGTAAGATTGCCAACATGGCCAATGAGACAAATCTCCTCAAGAGATTAAATAACACAGAAATTAGCAATTTCAAGTCATTTTTCTGCTTTTAACAATTAGTGAGACCAAAACTAAATGTTATGAAATATTTGATTTGATCTTACTAATTGATAATTTTCTTTTCCACCACAGTAGAGTGATATGAAAAAATATTGCTAAAATCAAAGGGCACATGTGCAGTAGTGAATGAAGTTACCAACATCGTCATGGGTAAAATAGAGATAAACAGATAATCAGTGGTCATCTCCACTTGATTGCTTTTCACACTATCGCCCTACCGGCTCAAGTGAGAAAAGCAATCTCATTGAGAAGACCGACTATAATCTATAAGTATTGATAAAAATATTTAAGGAATAAATGAAAAATACTGATTTACATATTTTATATTAATGTATAGTAATATAATATTTCCCACAGAAAGTAACCAAAAGTTAGCGTGCAATAAATTCCAATATTGCACTAGTGCAATAAATCTTCAAAATCCATGATGTCATCAACGACAAAATATTAGTTTAAACCAATTTTTACTTTCAAATATTATATTGCTATACAATAAAAGGGTTATTGCATGAATATTGTGAAATATTGTCCCTCGTAGAACATATATTGCACTCGCAAGCTCATGCAATATAAAATTCTACTCGGGACAATATTCCCCAATATTCATGCAATAACCCTATATTATTACATAGCTATATAATATTTCCCACAGAAAGTAACAAAAAGTTAGGGTGCAATAAATTCCAATAGTGCACTAGTGCAATTAGTCTTCAAAATTCATGATGTCATCAACGATTTTTTTTTATGTTTACACCAATTTTTACCTTCAAATATTATATTGCTATACAATAAAAGGGTTATTGCATGAACATTGGGGAATAATGTCCCTTGTAGAACATATATTGCACTCGCAAGCTCGTGCATTTTTAAATGCTACTCAGGACAATATTCCCCAATATTCATGCAACAACCCTATAATATCAGGCAGGTCATACCATTATGGCACAAACAATTGTTGTATATATTGTTTGAATCAATATTAAGAATAAAGGACTATCCTTTTACCATTTAATCAAATCAGCTGTGATTTCATGAGCCAACAATTCACAAAAGTGCATTTATGAAAAAAACTAAACATCTTGCATAATACATCTCAAGCTTTATTTTACAAGGTATGTTTGTCATCTTACAGTGATATTGTTTGCCTTAAATTACTGGAGAATAAAGGCTTTTTCCCCTGGAGAAAACTATTCCCAAAAAGACATCTTTTTTCCCAAACAGTGCAGTCTCAGTAGTAATTGTGCATGAATACAACCTGAAAAACACTAATTTATACATTTTTCATGCCTAAAATTACTATATGTGCAGATTTGAGGGTCTATATATGCATTA
This sequence comes from Mytilus trossulus, assembly GCF_036588685.1. Classification (NCBI taxonomy): domain Eukaryota; kingdom Metazoa; phylum Mollusca; class Bivalvia; order Mytilida; family Mytilidae; genus Mytilus; species Mytilus trossulus. The sequence goes on along the minus strand of NC_086380.1, from coordinate 31,615,910 downwards.
TCACTGACAATAAGAGGTATTATTTCAAAGCAGGGTTTTACTCTTGAAATGGGGTCTTGAAATGAAGTTACAGTCAAATTCATGGTTTATTATAGATTTCCCAATATTATGAAAATGACACATATTTTCCCAATAAAAAAGGGTAGAGGTAGTTTTGAAAAAAGCCAACAATATCACTGTCTTATCATCAGATCATATGTTTATGTACATAATATGAACTTTTACATTGCATGCTTTTTCAATGGAAATGTAATGCACAATGCATTCTGTATGGCATATAATCCATAATGTATAATGTACTGACCATTAAGTTTTACATATAAAATTATTATAATTATCATAATGAATTGTTCATTAAAACTATATAATCATCTTTAAATTTTATATTGGATATTCAAATCAGAAATAAAATATATTGTTATATATTTTCTCCTTTTCAGGTTCCTTACCATTAGGAGAAGTTGTCAAGTTATTTGAGAAGGATGTATTGAAACAGCTGAAATCTGAATGTGGTGGGTTACAGACTCTACTGAAAAACCATAACAGTATATTTCATGGTATTTATATATATATTTTATTCATTCTTTTTATAAAACAATAAGTTTATGGGGTATTCATATATATAACAAATATATGAATTGTAAAAATATATATCAACCATGCTGCTGATAAATATAAATTCTTACATTGGTACCAGTAGATTTTCAGATTTATCTTATCTAGATAGTTCTATTATAAAATTTTAAACCTTTAAAAATTCAAAATTGAACTATCAAGATTGGACTATCCAATTATCCATGAGTACCTATATAAGAATCTGTTTCCCTTATAATTATCATATAGATTAAAAATTCTGATAGACCAAAATCCCTTGAAGTGCCTTCTGCATTCCACAAGGTTGTCAATTTTATTAACACCTGTAGGAACATTTTGATTCATTCAGTGAGCTAATAAAAGTTGTAACCTGTAGACTCATCCGACCATCTTTGGAGATCATTAGCAATCATATTAAATGTTTTATACTAGTCTAGAAGGGGTTAATTTCTACATAACTAGTGAAAGGGAGTTATTGAGAGTATTTTAATGAAACAAAAATCAGGGTTGGCAAAAACCCGGGTTTTATGAGTATAACCCAACCCAGTGGGAAATACTGGGAAAACCTGGGTTTTACTGGGTTTTAGTGGGTAATACTGTGCAATACTGGGTGATATAAAATACTGGCATGAATTATAACACTTCAGCACTTCAGTGTTTTAAATTGGTCATGACAACTTTTAATTCAAATTTTAAAAAATCAGCTAAATGTAAAAACAATTTGCATAGAATTATTGTTTAAGGACTTAAATGATGTGACATGGCACGGCAAATTGAGTACAGAATTTAAAGTTATCATGACCAATCTAATCTGCTGAAGTATACAATTGTCTATTGTGAACAAATTTTTGGGAAAAAACAAAGATATTCATTTTTAGGAGGACTTATAAATTCATTGGGAAACACCATGTATTAAACTTAAGAATTGGTATATGATTATAAAAATACTTTGCTTATAGGCTTATAGCAAAAAAGTAATTATTTTGAAAAGATCAATTTTCAGGAATTTATATTTATGATAGCATTGAAATCTTGAATGAAAAAACTAAGTGGAAAAATAATCTTGAGGTGTGATGATTATAAAATGTGTTGTTACAACATATTTAACATGTAAAAAATATACTAGAAAGGTAAATTATCTTTAATTGAGGAATAACTTTCATGCTTTTTTTAATTTTTTCCCCCAAAAATGTTTTTAATTGCTTAAAATCTTACTGTGTCATTAGCTTTTCTGAAAGCACAAACATTAGGAAACCATAAATAGAATGACTGTATAACAAATAAATCATACATTGTATTTATCCAAATAGATAAATAGATATAAAGCAAAACTAAAAGGAAAACAAATATTTAAAAAAAATGGATGCAAGAAACTCTTCAAAAAGTTCATTCATAATGTTAAACTGATGCTTAATATACATAAAGGCTGCATATCGAATTTATCATTTGCTAAAATTAGAAAAGAAAAGAAAGTTTCAACAAATTCAGTTTGAATTTCACAATTCATTATACTTCTTTGTGTCCTTGTTTTGTTTATTACATGAAAATAAACCAATTAATCAGAATTCTCTATTCAACATATACTCCAAAAGATGAATGGACACATGATTTTGATTTCGAAATAATAAAATAAGAATACATCATTATACACTTATATACTTATTTATTTCAGTATCAGGTGGCAGTGTACAGTTAAGAGACTTGAGTTTGGAAGAACCATACAGTAAAAAGTCACAACTGTCAAAGAAAGACAAAAGCCATTACTTTAAGACTTTACAATGTTGGTTCTATGCAAACCATCCTGACGGGTGTCCAAGGACTGAGGTCACATGTACTTTTGCACATGGTGAAAATGACGTTAAACAAAGTATCTGTGATAAAAAGCCTGATGATTATTCTGTTGATGATGGGTGAAATGATTGTCATTTTAAGTTGGAGAAAATAAATTATATTTAAATTTTGTTTTGTAAACTATTGTTTTATAATCTAATATATGGTTACAATCAGTGATTTCCACGTATGAAAAATTACTGATGAATGAACCCTTACCAGGACAAAACCTCAATTGTTGTGATAAAGAATATTAATTTCTTTATTTTGTTGAATAAGGAATAATGAATAAAGTGGTATATTGTTAATTATGTTCATTTAGTTATAGAATAACCAATATTTTCATTAATGGTCATTTGAAACCATTCAAATGTTAAGCCTGCATGGCTCATCATAGTTAAGGATAACAACAATTCAGCTGTTCTGTTAACATAGTTAGGATCAAAGTTTTTTCTCTTCAAAAGGTTCTCATAGTTCTTTTCTCGCTAACTTTGTTAGGACTGCAGAAGTAGTGTCAAATTCAATTCAGAAGTCAACATAAATTGGAACAGTGATTTGCAGTATCTGAAAATCAATAACAAGAATTTTTGTCACTGTTTTTCAAAACATTGAATTTTGAATTTTTGATTGCTAATGTTTAAAACTGCTATGGTTAAATGACTTAAATCTGTGAATTCCACAGTAATATACAATGCAAAATGCATATTTTGGTTCTGAATGCAAAGGTGATGTACTGCTTTAACTTTAAACGAAAACAAATTTTGACTACACCTTAATCATAGCTCAGTTATTATTTTTTTTTAACCAGAAAGGTGTGATAATTTAAAGATGGCAGAAGATAATCTTACGATGGTGGTGCACCATCATAAAAGAGTTTCAGGAAGATCTCTGAATGATGCAACTGCAAGCTTTGTTTAATGTGCATAACATCAGTCTATGGCATTGGTCTACAAAATTCTCACTGTTTTGGTAATAATTTACCTTACAAAGATTTTTATGCCCCACACCTATAATAGTAGAGGGGAAATATGTTTTGTGATCTGTGCATCCATTCATTTGTCCGTTCTTTATTCCGCTTGCTGCGCTTCAGGTTAAGGTTTTTGGTACAGGTAGTGTTTGATGCAGTTGAAGTCCAATCAAATTGAAACTTAGTGCACATGTTCCTTATGATATGATCTTTCTAATCTAAATGTCTAATTAGATGTTTTACCAAAATTACACGATTCACTTAACATGGCAAATGAAAGTGCGAGTGGGGCATCCGTGTTATATAGACATATTCTTGCTTTTAAATTTAATGCAATTTAATGGAAGTTTAGGGTGTTATATAATGTGGTTTATGTAATTTGTATGTGTTTCTTTTCTCGTTTTTTAGCTCACCTGTCCTTAAGGCCAAGTGAGCTTTTCTCATCACTTCGTCGTCGTCCGGTGTCTGTCGTCATTCAGCGTAGTCCGTCGTCATTAACTTTTACAAAAATCTTCTCCTCTGAAACTACTGGGCCAAATTAAACCAAACTTGGCCACAATCATCATTGATGTATCTAGTTTTAAAAATGTGTCCCTTGACCCGGCCAACTAACCAAGATGGCTGCCATGGCTAAAAATAGAACATAGGGGTAAAATGCAGTTTTTGGCTTATAACTCAAAAACCAAAGCATTTAAAGCAAATCTGACAATGGGTAAAATTGTTTATCAGGTCAAGATCTATCTGCCCTGAAATTTTGAGATGAATCGGACAACCTGTTGTTGGGTTGCTGTCCCTAAATTGGTAATTTTAAGGAAATTTTACTGTCTTTGGTTATTATCTTGAATATTATTATCGATAAAGATAAACTGTAAATAGCAAAAATGTACTGCAAAGTAAGATTTACAAATAAGTCAACCAGACTGAAATGGTCAATTGACCCCCTAAGGAGTTATTGCCCCTTATAGTCATTTTTTATCAATTTTCATTAAATTTGTAAATTTTACTGACATTTTCCACTAAAACTACTGGGCCAAGATAGAGATAATTGTAAGCAGCAAGAATGTTCAGTAAAGTAAGATGTACAAACACATCACCATCACCAAAACACAATTTTGTCATGAATCCATCTGCTTCCTCTGTTTAATATTCACATAGACCAAGGTGAGCGACACAGGCTTTTAAAAGCCTCTAGTTTATATAGATTAGAAGGTTGGTTTTCCCGTTTGAATGGTTTTACACTAGTAATTTTGGGGCCCTTTATAGCTTGTTGTTTGGTGTGAGCTAAGGCTTTGTGTTGTAGGCCGTACATTGACCTATAATGGTTTACTTTTTTTAAATCGTTATTTGGATGCAGAATTGTCTCATTTGCACTCACACCAACTTTGTGAGGACAAACTGTAAAACTTGATCATTATCCTTAAAGGGGCACTAGCTGTCAAATTCATGTTCACTGATTTTAATCAAATTCTAATATTGATTTATAACAATGTAAAACATTTATGCAAACTATTAAAAGTCTAAAATAAACTGTTTAACAGGGCACAGGTATAAAAATATGTAGCCTTGTTTCATGTGCTTTTAGTCTAGAACATCTAATTAAATATCGAGTATTGAATACCTCTAAAGTCATCCGATGACCATAAAAGCGATGTAAACATAAATATAGATATAAATAGATTAAGCAAACTCGTGCTCTTTGATTATTCTAGGTCTATCTAATTACATATTAGAGATGAAAAATAAATGCTTATCATCGTTTTTACCTGTATAAGAATGATTTTCTGAGGATCAAATCAGTCATAAAATGATTTACCTTTGTTTCACTTTCAATGTTGACATTCTTTCCTTTAAATAACTGTACACATACAATTCAGTGGTTATCCATCTCAAGCTAAGGGGTTAAATTGAAGCTCAAATGATTATGGATTCAATGAGGTTGAATTATTCACTTGCAAGTGAATAATTCATAATCAATGTTTTTTAGCTTATTTTGACAAAATTAAACCATAATGGCTGCTAAAAGCGAATTGTAATTTCACAATTTGCATTTCAATAATGATTGAGCAAAGAATTTTTTTTTTTTTTTATATATCTCGTAGATAGTGCTCCTTTAAAATTATTAATTTTTGGATTCAATTAAAAAAAAGGAATTTATAAACATGATAAATGTGATGTTTTTTTTTTAGAAAAATTAATCATTGTCAATGTAAGCTTTGAATTATCAGTATACACAATCAAATACTGATATTGTCCGTCCCTTGTTATTTGACACCAACAATTTCTTATAATCATTGCTAAAACATATCGCAATAGGTTGATTCAGGCCGTCTTCTTTCTTTAATACCACTTCACTAGATGTCCCATCGGATGATAATCGGTGAATGTTGTTTGAATATCTTCCTACTACATAGATATATCCCTTTTTATCATTTGTGATCCCATCTGGTCCCTGTAAATTCCTAGAGGTGAAGTTGAATATAATGGTTCCATCTTCTTTCATGCAATATACATTGTATTTGTGAAAATCAGACAAATAAAGCTTGTCATCTGTAAAATGTAGAAAAAAGAAATCGCCTTCCCCTACTTTGTATGATTGAATTTCTTGCATATTTTTATTTAAAATATATGCTTTACCACATCCACCAACATAAAACTTATCATTTACCCAAGACACGCCATACTTTGCCCCATGTGGAATAGCTACTGCAGGAGAGGCTTTAAAATTTTCTATGAATTGTAATTTATAGTTTGTAAGGTTGACTACTATGGTCTGAGTGGTGCTGTTATATGCAAGCCCGCATGGATTACATCGATATTCAAGTTGAATACTGTTCAGACGATTACCATCAAAATCATATATATAAAGCTGATTGGATTCATAGGCGCAAACTGCAAATTTTTGTTGGTCGATGCAAACTATTCCTGAGATGCCATTTAATAGTGCTTCCCAGAAGGACAACACTCGTATTTCATGATGCAGCCTGAAAAACCTCGGACTTTTTGTTACTGGTATGTCAAATGATAGACGAAGCTTTGTGTCTTTGTACCTAACAGAACACGGGTGTGATGTTATATCTATTGATCCAATATCTAGATCCGATGCAAATATTGGTGTTTCCTTAAATGACAGACTTTGTTCCTGTAGCTTTGAAATGAAGTCCGTTATATTTTGGTTTTCAAATGAGAGAACACCTTTGAGTTCTTGCAGAAGAACAAACATTTGATTGTTTGATCCATTCTTCGACAAAAACTCCATTCGTTGAATTTGCTCATGAACCAATTTGCCTATTTGTTCAGCCTTGTCGCACTCGCTCTTTAGATTTGATACCACTGTAACTTGTAGATGAGATAGTTTTGACAATGCTGATTTCTCCATTTCTTCAGCTTTCTTTATTATGGACACCTTAGCTTTTGAAATAGAATTAACTATGGAAGCGCCATCGTCTTCAATCTTTTTGATATTACATTTTCTATTCTTGATTACCTCTTCTGTTGTTAACAGTATTTTTTTAAAATCATCTGTTGTATCAACAAAAAGGGCTGACGTTTTTATAGTCTTAGAGGCTTCTTTTAGAGGCAATACCTTATCACAACCACGATGGTCTGTAGATATGCAGCTTTGGCAGCAGAGAAAATCGTGATATGTACAATAGAAGTCCAAAATGAAATCAGAATGGGATAAACAGTGCTTCCGAGAAGACATTACTACAGCAGGCATTTCACGAGATGCTTCCAGGTCAGTCAGGTGATGAGCCATCAACATTTTAATGGTTTTGTGTGCCTTAACACAGTCCCTACAAAGAGTTTCTTCACAATCCATGCAAAACTTTATAGATGGTAACTCGCTGTCAAACCTTGCACATGGGACACATAGGGAGTTTGAAGACATCTCTGGAAAAAAGATTGAGCAAAATGATAACATTGGCACTAATTTTTGTGCAATATATGTCACATTATTGTATTTTTGAACTTCAGACATATTATAGTATTTGTATATATATATAAACTAAGAATATAATCACCAAAACAATTTTTTTTATAATTATATGAATCTGTCATACATAGTATAGACTGTATATTAATAGTTAATATTCGGATAATAAAAACAAGAAATACGATAAGCATCGCAATGAGACAACCATCTACTTCAGAACAAATGACAAGGACATAAACAACTACAGATCACTGTGCTGCCACCGAAAATGATGAGTTTAACCCATAACGTATAGTAAACTGTAAATTTCCTGGATTCAACATGTCAAACCGACAACCTGCTTTATGCTGAAATAATAATAATAATCAAAAAATGACTGACAGCAACAAACGACAACAACTTTATTACATGTGCATAGCCAGATAAAATCCCCAATATAGTGAGATTAAACGTGTGTGTTTATGACCGATCTTCAAGGCTCGGAAAGTTATGTAAAAGTACAGAAATAGAAAGAAAAAAATATTTATAAGTGTACTTTCTCATCATATCGATATAATGTCCTTCTTAAAGTAGAATACATTTTCAAATTTAAACTAAATTATGTGTAACTTATTGACAAAGTACATTACAGGTGTTCATAATCTAATGATTTACTTTGCTGTCCAAGGAAAATTCACACTTCACCTTCTTTTTCTATCGTTTTCAATCTGTATATTAATTAATACAAAATGATGGCAATAAATAGAGATAATAAAGATCACCTCCAGTATTTAGAGGGGTTTGTGTAGTTCAGCTTTAAAAAAAAAAGTTTGGTCGTATATTGGTATCACGTTGTCGTCGTCGTCAGCGTCGTCCGAAGACAGTTGATTTCCGGATAATAACTTTAGTATAAGTAAATAGAAATAAATAAAATTTTAACACAATGTTTATTACCACTAAATAAAGGTTTGGATTGATTTTGGGGGTTATGGTTCCAACTGTTTAGGAATAAGGGATAAAAAAGGGGCCTAAATAAGCACGTCTGTAGTTTTCAAACAATGCATTTGAGTGTAAAAATCTCTCTGAAATTATACCAAAAGTTTCCATTCTACAAAGGGATGGTTTGGATTTACTTTTGGGGGGTTATGGCTCATACCATTAAGGAATTATGGTAAAAAAGGGAAGAACAAGGTTTTTTTCTGGTTAAAGGACAATTGGAATGCAGTGAAAAAGAGGTAATCCAAATATAACATGTTTGAATACCTTTTACATTGCTTTTAAATAATGCATAAATATTTTTTTGTAATTTTGAGGTTGAGAAGTAAATTCAAATGGAAATTTGAATTGAGATTTATAATGACCAATCTTGAGGGAAAGTATTTATTGTTTCAAAAAAGGATTGGGAGGTACAAAAAAAAGGGAGGTGTAAAAAAGGAAATTGTGGGAGGGGATACAAATATTTAAAAAAAAGGGGTATTTTTTTTTGGGGGGGGGGGGGGGGGGAGGTGGTCGATAAAAATTTGTAAAAAAATAGAAATATTTTTAATTGTTGGGGTTGGGTGGTTTTGAAAAAGGGTAGGAGAATAAAAAAAGGGGGTAAAATATTTTTTGAGGGTAGTGTCAATTTGCAACAGCAAAGTGAATTGCACAAAAGCAAAACATTGATCAAAAATTAAAATCCTATAACCAATGGTTTACAATAAAGAAATGTTGTATTCTTTTAAGGGGATTGGCTGTTTATTTATTTTAAGAACTTGTGTTAAATGCATATGCTGATGAAGGAATTTATTTTTAGATATTTTACTATTAAGTTTTGCTGACCAAGGTTTTCTAATTTCAGCAATGACTGATGTCTATATAGAAGTATCTAAATGTTTGTTTGTTTTTTGCATTAGAGTGACCTCCCTGACAATGGTGTTGTTATATCTTTTTAACATGCAGGAATTATTGCTAAAATAGACCCAAAACAAGCATTTTTAAAGTTTCCAGGCAATGGCCTATGTTAGAGTACTGATATCAATAAAATTGTACTACAAGGTTTCATTCTACAAAGAAAAGACTGGGATTGAGTTTGATGATTAGCGCTCCAAGTTGGATTTTTAAAGTTTAAAAAAAGGGAGGGGATCAATATTTTTTTAAACGGTTCATATCTTTGTAATAACATTTTTCAAATTTTCAAACGAAGAAATCATCAATTGCACAGTATTGCGCATTAGATTAAAATCTTTGATCACATTTATTTTGTGTCAGAAACCTATATTATGGCAAAAATATCACAATCTAAATTCAGATAGTATCAAGCTTGAATATTGTGTTCAAATTTGCCCCAACTGTTCATGGTTTGACCACTGCGGTCGTAAATTTTTTGGATCAGGCTGCGCTCAACGAAGCATTTTATTATATCTTGGTTTGTATACACTTGTTTGTTCTGTTGTTGTTTTTCGTTTTAGCTCAGGTTTCTTAAAGGAAATTAGAGCTTTTGCCATCACTTGGAGTTTGTCGTCGTTCGTCGTCCGTCTGGTGTAAACTATTCCAAAGATCTTCTCTTCTGAAACCAATAGACCAATTTTAACCAAACTTTAGCTGCAAGATCCATAGGGTATTAAGACGAATGTTGGTGTTTTATTTTCTGTTGCGTCAGAAATATGACCTTGATGGATGGATATAGAACATAGAGGCAAAATGCAGTTTTGCTTTATATCTCGAAAACTAAAGAATTCAGAGCAAATCTGACATGGGGTAAAAGTGTTCATCTGACTGGTCAACATTGTAAAGATCTCCTCCTCTTAAGCACTAAAACAATGTCTGCTGAGCTTAGGCTGAATTAGCTGAAAGGTATCTAGTATAAAGATTTTTTTTTTTTATATGTTGTATAAAAAAAAAAAACATGTCTAAAATTAAAATAGAACATAGGAGTAAAATGTGGTTTTTGGATTATATCTCTGTAACCAAGGTATTTGAGTAAATCTGACAATGAGTTAAAGTCTTCATTAATGAGGACAAGATTTGCCTGCCCTGAAATTTTCAACCAAATGAATAACCGATTTTTATGCTATCTCCCCTGAGATGATAATTTAAAGAAAATTTGGCAGTTTTAATTGTTATCTTGGATATTATTATAGATAAAGATAAACTGTAAACAATAACATGTTCAGTTAAGTAAATAATTATCAAAAGTACCAGGATAATAATTTAGTACGTCAGACGCGCGTTTCGTCTACATAAGACTCATCAATGACTCTCATATCAAAATATTTATCAAGCCAAACAAGTACAAAGTTGAAGAGCATTGAGGATCCAAAATTCCTAAAAAAAGTTGTGCCAAATATGGCTAAGGTAATCTATTCTTGGGACAAGAAAATCTTTAGTTTTTCGAAAAATTCAAAGTTTTGTAAACAGGAAATTTATAAAAATGACCGCATAATTGATATTCATGTCAACACCGAAGTGCTGTCTACTGGGCTTATGATAACCTCGGGGACGAAACGTCCACCAGCAGTGGCATCGACCCAGTGGTGTAAATAGTAAAAAGTACCAGGATAATAATTTAGTAAGCCAGACGCGCGTTTCGTCTACAAGTAAGTGAAATGATCCAAATTAGTAAGGAGTTTTTGTCCTTTAAAGATAATTAGACATAATTTGTTCATCATGTTTGTTACTTTCAATATTCTTCTCTGAAACTATTGAGGCAAATTTAGCACAACTCCAAATCCAACAATTTTAATGGTTGTCATTTGTTGCTGTGTTTCATATCTGCTAAATTCGTTTATTAGTTGTAGATCACCTTTCCTAATTCCCGTGCAATATTCTCAGAATGCTTAATACTATCCACACTGGTTTGTGTCAGTATTTATTAATTTTACATTACACACTTAAATGCAATTTATACTGCACTCGTTCTATTTGAGCAGTCAAAATACGCTGACCGTATATTTCTATGACATATACAGTCACTGACCTGATATCACTTTTCCTCATGAATATTTAAATAGAAATTGCCGAAATTATAATTAATTATTCATACGACCTATTCAACCTGTTCTTGTTTCCAATGTAAACAACGACTCAAACTTATTTCTTTTGCAATTTTTAGACGAAAACATATTTCACTATAAATCATTATGTTTCATGTTTATTGTTGATATTTAATTAAAATCAGTCTAAATCAAATTCGTTCACCATTGTCATTTGATGGCGAGTTTCAATATGCAGGTAAAATAAATGTACATTTCATTGTGTTGTATATTTCTCTGTCTGCATGATATGGGGCCCTTTTACAAAAGGGGGAAGTTTCCAATTTTTAAATCAAATCAAAACATTAACACATTAAACAACACTTGAAAATGGTTTTCTAGATTGCAGTATAAAGACAATAATAGTGCATTGACTTGACATATCAACGATATAAGGATTCGGCCCGAAACAGGGGAAATGCTCGGCGCAGCCTCACATTTCCCCGTTTCTAAGCCTCATCCTTTTTCGTTGATATGTCAAGTCAATGCACTATTATTGTCTATATAAAACTTTGACGAAAAACTTAAATAAAAATATACAGGTGAGCGATTCATGCTCTTGAGAGCCTCTTTGTTCCCTTGCTTTTGTTTGTTTGTTTTCGACCTATGACTTTGAAGGTCCCTTTGGTATTTTTCGCCTCCCTTTTGCGAGGCCACGATGACCGAACTGATAATTATGCCACCGATTGATGGCTGATGATATCATAGTCTAGTGGTAAATATCGAATGTATATTTAGAAATATGACACGTTAAAGAACCTCATCAAATATATCAGGCTTACATTTTTACACTCTAGACGCACATTTCGTCTTAAAAAACATGTTATTGGGAGACGGATTTATAAATGATTTTCAAACTTGTTTCCGAATCCCATATTTAAACTTCATGTAACATTTATTCATTAATAAATACTGTTTAAACTAAAATACAGGTCAATGGGAATCCTTTTATGAGAATGAAATTCTGAGACGGAGTTTTTTTGGTATGTTTAACTCACGAGATAACATGTCACCCTACTTTGCAATAGTAATCATCTCTTTACAATTGATTGTATATTTAAACGCTTTGGATCGCACATACACGAAAAATTGAGACAGAGGGGAAGTAAAACTGCCATATTTTCCCAACTCCATTTGATAAACAAATTTTATGAAAATGTGTCAGTGTACTAGTATTCAAGGAATATTATGTTCTAGTGAAGTGAAATAGTCTAGCTTTGTATACCTTTTTTTTAATCTTCACTGTAATAATACGGGTCTTAGAGAAGGTCTCGATCTTCAGTATAAACAAAATATTGACAATGTGTTATACATAATCAAGTTACGACAGCGACACCCATTGACTTGCTGATAAATCACCTGTAATATCGATATTTTATATCAGCTTGTGATATGACAACTATTTTTAGACATAACTCACGGGTGTCAAACGGTTAATCGAGGGAAATGATCGTGAAAGAATATCTAACGGTGGTCAAGTATTGCAAAACGATCGAGAAAGCTTTGGTACCGGATCGTGAAAGAAGTCTAACCAAGAAGACATATGAAAGATCAATACATAGTATAATTTAATTAATTACATGGATACAATTACAACAAAATAAAACTGTCCGTCAAAATGGTTCAATATCATGATTATCAAGTGAGAAAATACAGTTGTATAATTACATAGTTTTTACAAAACAACAAAAGACAGATTGCTCCTCGACATTTCAATGGCATCAAAAATGTAAACAAACATGATTTTTTTCTTCTTAAAAAATTCGAATAAAATAAACCACTATTTCAATGAATCAAATGGTTCTCATAGTTATTTTGTATAGACATAATCTGATCCTTGGTAAAAAAAGAATTATTAAAACAAAATTGATTTGGCGGTTCGTGAAAGAACACGTACCGGTTTTTTAAGATCGTGAAAGATCTAATGCTATGAAGACGTTCAAATTATTCTTCTTTTATGTGATAATTAATAACTGTTTTTGGTATTGAAAAAACCTCTAGTGGCATGACTGACCCGGGCTCTTTTGTTTGTGTATATGGCTATAATCGTGCAATGACATTAGATACGTAGTAAATTATGTTTAAATTTTCAGTCTATTTGTCTGTCCTTTAGAAGTTTTGTTATCTTATACAAATTTAATATTGTTTTATTTTGTATTTATAACTTTGAATTCGCCCTTGTATGCCCATTATATTTATAAAGTAAAGAGCCTGAATAACTTTAAGCATTTCGAAGTATTAATATTTTCGAAAATTAAAAAGAAAAAGAATTAACAACTACGGCAATAAGAAAATATATGACGTCAATTGTATTTGATATATTGATATATTGAATATTAGTAAGATGTCTATGTCTGACTGTCGGTTAGGGTTCATATACTTTTAATCTTATGTTCTGCATTAATTGGCCAAACACAACTTTTACACTTGACAGTTTCAATGGCATGTAAGCATCGGTATACCTATATTTGGTGTGCGGGATGTTTGTAAAGATCTGTATGGCATAATGTATCTGACATTGACCTCTTTTTATGAATCATTAACAATCGTAAGCGTATGTGACACGTTGAGTAAAACCCTAAATATAACAGACGTTGAACAAATATACTATCATTAGTCAAGCAGACTAGGCATTTCATAGTCTCGATTACCCAGACGCTTGAATTTTACAAATCAAACGTCTGGGTTTTCGCAATGGTAAAAATTCTTATGACAGATTTCTGTCAGAGACTCGGAACATTTTGGATTTTCCCTTGACATACGGAAACAAATGTAGGTATCCGAATTAAAATTGTGACAAACAAAATCCAACATGGCAGCCTCCATAGAAAACGGAAAAATCTAATAGTTAACCACCACAGTGAGGTAACCCGCACAGTGAGGTTTTAAGACACGCCTCTTTTCATAAATTAACGCCCCAAAAACGGATCTTTTATTTAAAGGTACAAAAAGCGTTGTATTTTCCGGGATTGTAAGACTTATTTTATTTTACTAAAAGAAAGTGGGAAAATGTAAACAATTTTTTGGCTGTCATTACAGGAGCTTAATCGTCAATAATAATGGACAAATTGACTGTTAATTATACAAAAACTTGTAAGTAGGGATGTTCCAAAGGGATGAAAGTGCCAGACAGCTATTAGCAGTGGCGAATCCAGCCATAAAAAAAAAGGGGGGAGGGGGGGTGTCCAAACCCAGGACAAAGATGGGGGTCCACCTATGAATCCCCATTCAAATGCATTGATCGTCCAAAAAAGAGGGTTTCAACCCCCTAACCCTCAACTGGATTTGCCACTGATACACCACAATATAAACCATTTGTAAACACTCATAGTTTGTAGGAACTAAGAACAGTATGTCAATATATATGTTAATTCCTGGTAGAAACAAGCAATTGAAACCAATTGCTAGATAAGGTAATGCATGCTGCTTCTGTAGGGTCTCAGGTCCATTTCGCACCCTACACGTTTGCACCTGACATGTTTGCACTCTAGGTCTGTTTGCACCCAATTTGAATTCCAGTTGAATATTTGGGAAATTAGATTGTAGTTTTAATACACCTTATCGTCAATCCCCCCTGATCCATCCCCTTGTACTTTTGACATGTACAACAATCACTTTTCCATTGTGGTGTCAGATATTTTGTTTATTTATCGTGAACCTGTGTGATATTCAGTAATGGTGGACAAATAGCGATAAGGTGTATTGCTTGATGTAAATACTGCATGTATTTAGCTTGGTATGAGTAACACATTGAAGATTTAAATGACAAACACGAAATATAATTGTTTTTAACAGCTTACTTAATTGGCCCCTTTGATGACAACAAAAAAATGATAACAATACACTTACCAAACATGATTAAAATTTATTCAACACATCAGAATCTTACTTTATTTTGAAACAATAATTTTTTAAACATGACTGACCAAAGATTTATCAGCACAAAAAAAATGTTCTCACTTTTATTTGAAGCATCGAAAACAAAATATTTATAGCAATTAACTTGCAAAAACTTGATTACAAAGTTATTAGACAAAAAATCAATATAAAAAGGGTGCGAACAAGAAGGGTGGGAAAGTACAAGGTGGAGAATGTGAATGGGCGCTAACATGTTTTTGTAGAGGCATGCAATACCACTCTTCAGACACACTGCCCATAACAACAGGGCTCTTCTCCACCTTGTACAATAAAGTGGTCCACCATTCCATCTTAATCTCCACACCCAAGGAATATGTTGAAGCCATTGTCACATTGGCATTAATTTAACGAGTCTTTAAAGTTCTATGATTCACTACGTAATTCATCATTTATATTAACAGGAACTTGACCAGAAGCTTCAGAGAAAATGCAAAGAGATTTCCGTTATTATTTATATTTCAAAAGGTCAAAGCTTAGGACTTATTTTTGAAACTGTCATTGCTGATGATATAAAAATCTGACAAGAATCGTACACATGAGAGTGCAAACAAGACCAGATGGACGTTCACCAGGAATTTCGATGATATCCCCTGCGATGCATTAATGGGATCACTTCAGTTCCTATATTCCGAAGTACCGCTGTGACGGGGCCGTTTTTTAGAAATGCTGGGAAAAGGGATCACTTCAGTCCCTTTATACAGAAGTGCCGCTGTGTTGGGACCGTTTATTTTATGTCAAATATAAGATTGTTGGGAAACTTTTACATTAAATAAATGAGTTACATTCAATTTCGTGAATTTCGAGAAAACATTTATTTAAAATTTTGTTTGAAATATAATTAAATGAATTGCCCGGTATTTTGAAATTAAACAAAAATCTAACCAGTGACGCATTCTAGTAGAGTACATGTGCTTACAGGAACAATGTCTGAAAAAAAAATATAATTATCTGCATAAAATAGCCCCCCCCCCCCCCCCCCCAAAAAAAAAAGCGCCCAGGAAATTGGTATGTGAATATAAAAAAGAAGATGTGATATGATTGCCAATGAAAAAACTATCCTCAAAGGACCAAACATGACACAGACATTAACAACTTTAGGTCACCGTACGGCTACTAGTAAAATGCATCAATATTTTAATAAAATCAAGGATTTTTATAGTAAGTTTTACTATACAATTTCTTGACAATATTTAGGTGCCCAGACTAATTTTGTTTTAGAAATTCATCTACAGGGCTCTTAGGTAAACAAAAGTTAGGTCAGGAATATATATACAGTGTTTTTTTTTTATTTTTTATTGATCTTTTTGGTGTTCAAGCTACAGTGCATACATACATACATACATTTTTACAATATATAAGTGATTGACATATAGCATAGTCATACTATTGATATTTTACGAATAAGACATAGTAAAAACAAATACAAGTAAATGATGTGAATAATCGGTATATGATACAAGTAAAAGATACTTTGGAATACCTTAAATATACATGATCATATCGAGAATAAAATTTAATTAATTAATAACTTCCATAAATTCCCCCCATCTGTCGACAAATGACTCGTGCTTGTCTTTAGAAAGATATAAATATTCTAATATCTCCAGACGTCTTTTCAAAAATTTGAGAAAAGCTTGCACAGATATAAACAATCTGTCTAATTGTGTGTACTTTACATAATGAATGTAATATTTTGCCTGTAAAATACAATAGTTTAACACTAAGTTATCAGAATTCAATATACCAAAAATGACACTGTCTTTATTTAAAAATATTTTTATTCCAAAAACTAAATGCCACCAATTAGAAAATTCTCTCCAAAACCGTTTTATTTCTATACATTCAAAAAATTTATGCTCTATAGTTTCTATTTCTTTACAACTGGCACACTCATTAGTTACAGAAAGTTTATACTTTTCAAGGAGATAATTATGTGAGACTATTCTGTGTAACACTTTATATTGAAAAGCTTGTAGTTTGCTTTCAATAGTACATTTAAAAGCTAGTGAATAAATATTGTTCCACTTTTCGTCACTAATTTCTATATTAAAACTTTCTTCCCACCTTTGTTGTGAAATAGGAGAAACACTTACCCATATGCAACTATAACAGTCATAATAACGTTCGATAACTCTGCATGTGACTGGTTCAATTAGGATTTTTTTACTGGTTACCTGATGAACTATGTAAAGAAAATTGAAAAATATATTTAGTTCACCTCGGTTTATATCCATTCGATGTCTTCTTTTATGAATATAAAATAATATTGCAAAGAATTTCATTGATAATCGGACAACACTTACCGGCATAGGTATTGTCAAAACATGCATCTACATGGGTATTGTCAAAACTTACATCGTGATTAATTAGGTGCCATGTTTGTTTTCTTTGATCACGTTTATGTTATGACTTAATTTATATCTCCTTAATCTAGCTATGTCTAAGGCTATTCTTATAGTTACAATAACGTGTCATATTTAATTGCAATATAAACAGTGAAAATAAATTGAATTATGTGCATTAACAAAATAAGTGTTGAACATCCTCTACGTTTGAAAATTATTTGTTCGCCATTTTTCAAAATTTTATGAAAATAACAACAGCATGTTTAAGCTTTATAAAAGGAAACAATGTTCGATTACATACTGCTTTAAGGTAAGACAGTGACTGAAACCGCGAGCATCTAACAGTTATTTAATTTTCATTGTAAAAATCGTACAAATTACATTTTTTACCATGTCGCCCCACGCTGTCAATCTAGTCGCCATCTTGAAAAATAATAGCAGATTTTCTGAAAATAGCTTATTTTCAAATCAATTTGGAAGGGACATAATAGAAAATTAAACTATTCTATATACGGTATTTCAAATATTTATGAATAAAATAATAAGCACAAAGACCCACAATTATTCCATCTGTTTTGTTTAAATCGCAATTTAAGGTTAAAGACGACAGAAAATCCAATATTTATCGTAGTTGTATGATTTAACAGTGTGAACTATCGAGGCAACAAGACAAATTTTCAAAAGCATTTGGAAGGGAGAAGATCAAAATTTAAACTTTTCCAAAAGGAATACTTATATTTCTAAATATATGAGGAATTACTACAAAGACCCACACTTTTAGTATCATGAACTTGAAGTAATGTATTTCATCGATTCCAGAAAGTCCCTATGCATTTCTATACAATTTACTTGGGCTTGATACGGGTGATGTGTGAAGTCACAAAAGTCACGTGATGACTGCTATAGTTGGATATGTGATCGATAAAAAGTGAATATACATCTTTAGTATATAATTTGCTAATAGGCGGCATTTTTTTATTCTCATGCTCAAAAACGAATCCAAAAGAGTTGCTCTTAGGTGACATGTGTTGTTGTAATAACAAATCTTTCCAGTCACGTGGTATAGCAAGTTTAATAGAAAGAATGTCTACAAAAGTAACATTCAAATTATATTTTTTGTTAATAGCGTCATGAGACAAAAATTCGCCTTTATCATCTACAATATCATTAATGAACCTTATGCCTTTCGTGTACCAAGATCTGTAAAAAATACTCGTTCTGTTAACCTTGATAAACGGATTGAACCAAATAAATTCTTTTCTAACATGAAATGCATTTAACGGGATGAAAATACCCTTGAAACGTTTCCAAGCAGATAGCACTTCTATATAAAAAAGAGGTGCTTTTAAATTTAAAAACTCAAATTCACATCTGCTCATAAATAAATCGTCTAAATCAAAAAGGGAGAAGAATGCTTTGGAAACATGTTTCCATTTAGAGTCATGTTCTGACAAAAATCGTTTTACCCACATGATACGAAAGGATAACAGCTGTACTTCAAAATTTGGTGCTTTCAGTCCCCCCTCGCTAGGAGACTTTTGAATAACTTCCGATTTAACTTTCGGAGTACTATCATTCCATAAAAAGTTATTAATGTCCCTTTGTATTTTAATTACATAAGATCTTGGTACATGTGTAGATGAAATTACATAAATAAGCTTCGATATTGCAAGTGATTTAAGAATTACGATTTTACCGATCAAGGAAAGGTTTCTGATCCTCCACATTTTAATAATTGATTCCATCTTTTCTATGCATGTATCTAAGTTAGAACTAACCATTTCATCAAAAGCGTTAAATTTTAAACCTAAGGTTTTAAAACCATCTGTCCATTTAATAGGAAGGGAACCTTCTTTGTTAAATTTATTTCTTCCAATCCATGTTGCTTCGGTTTTCGAAAAATTGACTTTTAACCCTGAACACTTCTCAAAATCATTAAAGGAATCTAATAAAATTTGCGCAGAAAATACATCTTTCAAAAAACAAGTGGTATCATCAGCCAACTGTGAAATTTTTATTTCAGTATCCCCAATTTTTATACCTGATATATGGTTGTTCTTACGAATATTTATTGCCAGCAGTTCAACGGCCAAAATAAACAAAAAAGGAGACAAAGGACACCCTTGTCGAACACCTCTCTCAATTTTGAACGGACTAGAACTAAATCCATTATTAACGACAAGACTAGATATATTTGAGTATAAAGTTAAGACCCATTTCCGGAACTTGCTACCAAAATTAAAACAAGCCAATGCTTTTTGAATAAATTTCCATTCTAGCGTATCAAACGCCTTTTCGAAATCGACTAGTAATATAAGCCCTGGATAATTTTTTAAAGTAGTAAACAATATAATATCAGCAATTAGTCGTAGATTTTCACCAATATATCTACCAGCCACATATCCTGTCTGATCCGGATCTATAAGTTTCGGAAGAAATAATTTCATTCTTTCCGCAATAACTTTGGCTAATAATTTGTAATCAAAATTTAAGAGAGAAAGAGGTCGCCAGTTCGACAAGAGTGTTCTATCTTTATCTTTCTTTGGAATAAGAGTCAAAATACCCCGTCTTTGGTCTATTGAGAGGGTTCCGGTCTCGAAGGAATATTCATAGCTTTCCAAAACATATTTTTTTACATCAATCCAGAAAAATTTGTAAAACTCAGCGGTAAGCCCATCTGTACCAGGGCTTTTATTATTTTTAAATGTTTTTAAAACTTTAACGCACTCAGATTCTGAAATATCTGCATCGCATATATCCTTTTCCAGATCAGTTAGCTTAGGAATAAAATTTAAATCAAAAAAGTTAGAATCACCTGAATATTTATCAGGGTCTTCTTTTGATGAGTACAGATTTTCGTAGAAATTTCTCTCTTCGTTTAGAATTTTTTCTTGTGACAATATTTCAATGTCGTTTACAACTAATTTGTTAATACATTTATTTTTATAATTACGTTTTTCTAATGATAAGAAATATTTTGAATTTCTTTCATTGCCTTCGCAGTGCTCGGCATGTGATCGTATAATAGCCCCTCTTGTTTGATTATTTACTATTTGCTCTAAATCTTCTTTAACAATATCTAATTCAATTAAAAGTGTATTTATATCTTTATCTAAATATGTACGAGAGAGATTTTTCTGAATTTCGTCTAGTCGTTTTTTTAAACTGGACTCTCTTTCCCGCAATTTCATGTTTTTATATTTGGAATATTTGACGGTTACGCCCCTTATTTCACTTTTAATGGTATCCCATTTTAAATTTTTATTTTCTAAATTTTGATATTTATCATCACATTCTGATAAAGTATTTTTGACTATATCCACATAATCTTTGTCTGTCAATAAACCCGAGTTGAATTTCCAGAAACCGGGACCTCTCTCACTAAAGTTTTCGCCTGACAGTGTCAACTTGATAAGACTATGATCAGATTTTATAGACGGAACAATGGATGTTTTTGTAACACTGCTTGACAAAAAATTCGATATCAACCAAAAATCTAAGCGACATTGTATAAGCGGGGTTCTTTGACGCCAAGTATATAATCTAGAGTCAACATTTTTTGTCCTCCAAATATCACATAAGTCAAATTCTTCTATAAAATCTTCTAATTTACTCGTATATTTTACAGGTGTGTTATATTTTGAACCACCCATTTTGTCTAAAGATGGATTTAGTATCGTATTAAAATCTCCACCCAAAACAAGATTTTGTTCTAACTTTTCATTTAATAAAATCTTTAATTTTTCAATATATTCAATTTGGTCATTTTCAAAGTTTTTGGTCGGTGCATAATAATTCACAAAAACAAAATCTGTGTTATCAATTTCAACAGTTAGAATGAGATACCTTCCGTTTTCATCTGCAATTTTTTCCTTTAATATATAATCTGTTGAGCCGTTAAACAAAATAGCAATACCTTTAGAGTTCGTTTCCCCGTGCGAAAAATAAATATCTCCACCCCATTCCCTTTTCCATAAAGTTTCATACGATTCAGTACTGTGTGTTTCTTGCAAGAAAATGATGTCGCTTTGAAATTTTTTTAACCAAAGAAACATGGATTTGCGTTTAAAATCGTTTCCAAAGCCATTTACATTAAGAGAAGTTAAATTGATACAATAATTAGCCATTATCTAGTTTTGGCTTTACAGTCTTATTAATTTCATATGTGATACACTTAACGTAGTTGAACATTATATAACTAAGTAGAAACAAAATACAGAAAAACATATCAAATATACAATACAATACAAAAAGAGAGAGAATTCTCTCTGTTCGGTCTGCCTGACCTAAACCATATAATTAATGTTAATGTTTGTTATATTCATTGTTCATTCTCAATAAAACGCATGTAACTTTCATTCATTAATAAAAACAATACACTATAGGTTTACCAGTTACGGTTTAAAGTACATGTAACTTTCATTCATACATAACAACATTACAATTTACAACCTTTACTATAAATGACCCAATTACAGATTGAAATACCCGTGCACAGGTACACAGACATTCTTGTTGATAATTTTGTTTACCTTTTCTTGCCGACGTCCGAATATGGGACACAGTTATATAATGGCAAATATGTATTTTGATAGAACTGTGGATTGCATTGCATATCACTGGATTCATGTTTTTGCATATATATATATCGGATAGTTTTTTAAGATTTGCATTGGGTGCAAAACGTTTAAAAAATGTTTGATATATACATTTTTGTTCGCCAACATTGCTGGGGATCGAAAGGATATTCGCACTTTACAAAAAAGGAAATGAGAATTCATTTTATAGAATACCAGTATATTGGATTATTCTAACGTGTGTATGTGCAATTT
This sequence comes from Mytilus trossulus, assembly GCF_036588685.1. Classification (NCBI taxonomy): domain Eukaryota; kingdom Metazoa; phylum Mollusca; class Bivalvia; order Mytilida; family Mytilidae; genus Mytilus; species Mytilus trossulus. The sequence goes on along the minus strand of NC_086380.1, from coordinate 31,593,498 downwards.
ATGTAAATATAGTGTCAACAACAACAAAAAAGTGGGATTTTTTTTTCTCCCGGGATTATATAGTAATACACAGGGAAGATGATTACTTTCATGATGTCTGCGTGCCGGTACCGTGAGTAAATTTTGTTATATAAAATTACAATATACGCTGCATGTATTTTATTGACTTATTTTAATTCATGGTGAAATTATTTCGGATAAAGTTGTATGTAAATTTAAAATTCATAAAAAGTAGTTTTATCTACAGATTACCTATTAAGGTAATTCATTTGAAATTTGCTTCTTTATAACTCACTGGAATAATGAATACTATTTTTTAAAAATAAAATAGAGAATTGAAACTCTTAAGATACTTTGAAAATAGTAAACATATAGGATTTGAAAAGAGAATACATGAAACTAAATATATAATTTCTAACAAATTATAAACATGAAAGAAGAAAAAAAATGACATTCAGCATACTTTACTGCATGTTTATTGTCTATCAAGATGAGTTCAAACAGCAGTAAATTAGTTTAAAGTTTTTATTGTTTACATTTTGCGGAGAACCGATTTTACTCCCTCCAAGATAATATTGTTTTTTCTTGAACCTATCTTTGCTGTACCAGATGGAGGTGTACGTGAGGAAATGATAGTTATGTTGTGTGCATCTATTTCTTTTAAATAGTCAAGTATCCTTGATCCAATTCCGTAGTCTCTGTCGTCATCGTACCCGTCGTGTGTATGTCCGTCTTTGTCTGTAAACCGATATACCAATGTGTTGTATGTACATGCAGATACTGGGCCCTGCATTATTTGTCGGGCAGCTTCACGAACTTCTGCGTATGTTGTGGTGACAGTAGCTGTGACACAATAAGTATGACCATTGTCACTAACTTCATTAGAACTAGTTTGCTCAAATGTACCAAATTTAGACTTGTTACTGGCATCAAAAATAGCTAAAGCTTTTGGTGTTGACACTTTTTCCACATATTTAGATCCACTTTTGATGAAGAATAAACTGTTTCCTTTTATTTTAGTGCCTACATCTACTTCTTTGTACTCCTTTTGTTTTTGTACTAATCTTTTTCTGTTTTCACGCATATCGTCTGGAAACTGTGGAGTTATGTATATGCCATTTAGTAACTCTTTGTTTTGTTTGCCTATTGTTCGTGCAGTGTTTATGACATGCTCCCGGTCATTGTAGTCATGGAATTTAACAACTATAGGACGGGTGCTGTTTTTATTTGTCTGGGTCCCTATTCTGTGGGCTCGGTCAATTTTAATATTTTCAGTTATTTTCAAAACATTTTTGAAAATCAATTTTAATTTCGCTATTACGTTTTCGTCATTTCGTTCATGAACCCCTATTACTATAGCATTTTCCCTCATGCTGCGTTCAACCAGATTTGCTATTTGACTTTGTTGACAATCAAGTCTAGTTTCTAAATGTACCACGTATGACTTCATTAGATTTAATTCCGTTGTCAGTTTTGTATTTTGATTTCTGACTTCGGCTATCATAGTTGTTTGGTCTTCAGTTTCTGTTGCCACAGCTTGAAGTCTGTCTTCAATGCCATCTTTGGCGTATATGTCATTTTTAATACCATGTATTTCTTCATTTTGGTTTTCAAATTTTATTATAAGACTGTTTAATGTTTGTTGTATGCCTACTATGCCACTTAGAAGTTTGTTATTGAATGTTTGATCCTCAGAGTATTCACCGAGGTTTTGTTCGAGTGAGCTCTCTGTCTCCGTCATGTTAGTATCCGCCATTTTTATACCTGTGGTTTGTTTACTATTAAAAGTTTCTGTCTCTATTTCTCTTTCACGCTTACGAGTATTTTGTTTTTCACTCATTACCTTTATTCATTACTATCAAAGTAAGTTTGTTATGTGTTGGTTTCAGAAAAATTCACTGTTTCACCATGTTTAAGTTGAAATTATCAGGCAGGTCGAGCAGAGAGAAAAAAAACTCAACCATTCATTTCCAAGGGCAGATAATAGATATATATACAGTGTTAGACGTACAGTTCCCATGATAGTTATAATAAAGAATAAACTGCTCGTAATAAAGGCGTATTATATAAAACCTCATGAATCCTGCTCGTTACCTCAATCTAGCTTACCAAATAAAACAAAGAAGAAGCTCAAATACATCATACCCCGGTAGACTAGTCTTCTCCTGGATTTAGTATACTTACATCTTGTTCTTAATTTCTAATATCTTTTAAATACATTCTGATTATAGTTAACATACAAATTCTTCATGATCGTCATAAACATGCATGAAATATTTGCCACTGGAACCATCAATTAATCAATCAATCGATCTTCGTGCCGAAAAATGTATACACATATATTTTTTACTGGATACACATTCCATAGTCTGATAGTAGAATGATTGCATTAAAATAAAATGCCGAAAGAAATGTCTCACAGTTTTATCAAAATACCCGGATGTTTGTCTTTTTTAAATTAATTTTAATAAAAAAGCAAATAAAAGATGTTTACTTTTTTGTGATGACTCAAAATTTTATTTTAGTGATATTTTTTTTGGGGGGGGGGGGGGGTTCACATGTCCCGCCGTGTCTCAAAAATCATAAATGGTTATTTCTTAAAACTTTCTCAGAAACGTTTTATGCTTTGTTGCATAAAACTTCCACACAACAGATCGGGCGTATCATGCGCTCATTACGCAGCGGTTTATTGTCTCTGCTTATCCTCACTATAATTTAGAATTTATGTATTTCCATTTATTTTTCTTATTATTACTTCTTTATTAGTATATCTGCTCTTACTTTATTTTCATACTTTGACTGTTATTATGATCGGAACTACGAAGCTTTCTTTTATCTACATAGCTGTCAATCATCGCGTAGTCATGAATATGCATTACCTACCCTAGGTGGTTACATCATTTTAAGGGTTAATTATTAGACACAACCATAGAAAACATACAACTAAATTTTGAACTTAAGGAACACCAAAAATCAGCCATTGCGTATTTGTTAGAGGGTAACGATGTTTTTGTGGTGCTTCCAACTGGATATGGGAAGACTCTGATCTACTCTATTCTTCCTGAACTATTCAAGAAAGTAAAGAAAATAGACAATTCAGTTGTTTTTTTGGTCTCTCCTCTGGTTGCACTAATGAGAGACCAAAAAGAACAATTTTTCAAACAGGGAATAGAGAGTGTGTACCTTGGAGAAAAATTAGAAAAAGGTATAATTCATTTTTTTTCGATACAACTTCCAGGGGCGTTTCTAATCCGAGATAACTCGGACATCCAACGGCTGTTTTGCCACACAAGCTGGGGCTGTGGGACCATAGCCCCAGCTTGTCTGGCAAAAAAGCCAATGGATATCAGAGTAAGATTGGACTACGGCGGATCCAGCCATTTTAAAAAAGGGGGGGGGGGGTAACGGTATCGGGATCGTTCGCCCTAATAACATGTTCGCCCTGGGTACGTTCGCCCTGAGTTCGTTCGCCCAGAGAGTCCGTTCGCCCTACTAAAAAATATTGATATTCAGGGCATTGAAGTTGAAAAAATCATGAAACGGATTTACAAGTTCATTATTATACTCGGAGACAGTCCTAGTCTCAGTTATACTGCATACATTCATGATTGACTGAATACAATTATTTTGTTAACAAATATCAATAAAGAGAAATACATTGTACATACCAATTCTACTCTGTAAATCAAAGAGAAAATTATAAAATGATTGCGGCAATATAAGTATTCTGTCAATTTGTTAACAAACTTTAACATATTTTGTTCAAATACTTAGAATTATCCGACTGGACAACAAATAGAAAAAAATAAAAATCTGGGCGAATGGACCCTGGGCGAACAGGTATCAGGGCGAACACGTAGTATGGCGAACGTGAATCAGGGCGAACGGACCCGGATTCGGGGGTAACCCAGGACAAAGCAACAATACATTACAATACTACATGTCCCCATTCAAATGCATTGATCATGGGTGGGTTCCAACCGCTGGAAGTCCCCCACCCCACTGACTGCAACTGTTCAATTTGGGAAAAACTATGACTATTAATACAGGGTAGTAATCAGAGTCGGATCAAGCCATTTTAAAAGGGGGTCCAACTATATGTCCCCATTCAAATACATTGATTGTCCGCTAAGAAAAGGGGAATCCAACCCCTGAAACCCTCCCCTGGATCCACCACTGGTAATGACCTTTAACGCCAGGCATCAAACAGTCATTTTTAGGCTACTGTTAGCATCAAATAGGTTAAATTTTTATGGCAATTCATCAGAGGTCTAAAATGATTATTGTTATATTTTTTACCATCTTTTTTTAACTAAATTGATGTGATTCATCAAAAATGTTCCATGTTTTTATTGTCTTAAAGAAATTAAAGGTTTTATTGTAATACATCAAAAATTACCGTCAACTTCCTTTGGCAAGATTTCTAACCATTATTTGTCATGATAGTACCCCCTTTTGACCGGCATATTACAGCTATAACCTTAGCTGTACTAGGAAAACTTTTTGGAATTTTGGGTCTTCAATTTATCATTGTTTAACGGTCATGTTTGGATTCTGCAAATTTTGATTCGAGCATCATTGATGCATTTAATTGAGATGAGACAAGTATTAGGAGTATTAAATCATAATCCTGGTATCTAAATCATGTAAATGATAACTAATTAGTCCAAAAAATGTGATGTATTCATTAATATTTCATTAGCCGCAATACCTGAACATGATGCATGATTGCGGTTTACTATATATATGATATACAATGTACATGTATGAGGGGGGATAGGACCTTTATCGGGACTCTGGGATCAGGTGTTTTTAAGCTCTGGATTTCGGGATTGACCCTGTCAGATCGGGAAATTCTTGTTTTCAAACTTCGGGACTTCAGGATTTACTTTATTTAAATTCTGGACCGCAGGATTTCGTGTTTTTAAGCCCGGGATTTCGGGATCAGGACCCCTCCTATCCCCCCCTCATATATATGTTGGTTTTTTTTAAATTTTTTGTGAATATTTATTATATACACATGTATACATTAATGTAACAACTATTTTCATATCACTCATTATTGTTTTAAGGTAAAAGGTTTAAGGTATTTATATGTATAAAGTGTTCTCCTCAGAAATTTCTTTTACATCCTGATTAACATTATGTCACAAAATGCTATCTTTTTTCTACATATCCTGCATATTACAGCTTCACATCTAATATGACTAATACACTATCTATCATGTCTATTAGAAAATAATTTTATAAGCATCTCATTCTATTATAAAAAAAGAAGATGTGGTATGATTGCCAATGAGACAACTATCCACAAAAGACCAAAATGACACAAACATTAACAACTATAGGTCACCGTACGGCCTTCAACAATGAGCAAAGCCCATACTGCATAGTCAGCTATAAAAGGCCCGGATAAGACAATGTAAAACAATTTAAACGATAAAACTAACAGCCTTATTTAAGTAAAAAAAATGAACGAAAACAAATATGTAACACATAAACAAACGACAACCACTGAATTACAGGCTTAATTCATTTAACATCATCACAACTATGTTATATCTGTAAATTTGCTTTTGCAAATTTTTGTTTTCTCCGGGATTGAACTCATGTTACATTGATGATTAACAAATGATTTTATCATAAAATGTAACAAAAGGGATCTCTATATTACATATTTCATACCAAGTAGAAAACAATAAATTTGCGACCAAGATGGTCAATCACAAGTGGGTCTCATTGGGGTCTAAGTGTGACGCGGGATTGCCAATTTTTTGTAATCGTGACACATTAAAAACAGGAAATGAGGTCTTGCGGGACCCGGGAAATGACAAAAACATGACAACTGCTTAGGTACATAGTGTAAGCTGGATACAGGAATCTGACAAAACAGTAAGCAGGATTCAGGATCGGAATCCCCCAATGAGACCTCCTCACAACATGATGTGATAATTTTTAAACAGTTAATTTCCTTCATAGATGTTAGTGATAGCAAAGTATTTGGAAGGCCATTTAATTTATCTCAATTTAGGATAGTTTCTTGAATTTCCAAGAGTTATATAAGTATGAATAGATTGTATAAACAGGTTGGAAAACATGATACAAGTCAAGCCCAAACAAAATAAATATAAACATGTCTAAAATGAAAAAGAGGGACAAAAGATACCAAAGGGACAGTCAAACTTCTAAATCTAAAACAAACTGACAACGCCAAGGCTAAAAATGAAAAAGACAAACAGACAAACAATAGTACACATGACACAACATAGAAAACTAAACAACAAATAACACGAACCCCACCAAAAACTAGGGGTGATCTCAGGTGCTCCGGAAGGGTAAGCAGATCCTGCTCCACATGTGGCACCAGTCGTATGAAATGTTGAAATGTATATACCATATACTCATGATATTTTATATTATATTTGTTTTCGTTTAAAGAGATTTGTAAAAAAGTTTGTGATGGATTAATACCCATACTTCTCATGAGTCCTGAGAGTTTGTTTTCGGGAGTTTGGAGGGAAACACTTTCACTACCAGTGTACCAGAAATGCCTTTCTGCTGTGGTTATAGATGAAGCTCACTGTGTTGAAGAATGGTCTGTATTTTTTTAAATATAAACATCAATTATAATTTCATTACTACATACTTCTACCAACTTTCACATTTATGCATTTTTTTTTTAAATTTGAATTGCGAGTAATGCAGTTTTGGAGAAAAAATTTAAACATGTTTTGTTAATGCATGTAATGGTTTTTATTTTCTAAGGGAAAAGGCAATTTACTTTGTCAGTTTGTAGTAATGATTTTTTCAGTTGAGTCACATGTTTTTACACACAATTCTGCACAGTTACTATTCATGCTAAATATACTACACAAAAGTTAGTTGAGAGGGTTAATTTTTCCACACATGTGCCTTTAGGCATTTAGGCTTAATCTACTACACATGAAGATGTATATGTACATTTAGTGGCCCAAATTTTTTTCTACTAGTATTATTTTATGCTTTGTTTAGTTGTATTTGCATAACTGGAAAGCTAAAAATATTCTGAATTTAAAGAATGAACACAGTTCCTATTAGCATGATTAGCATATAATTTATATTTTCAAAAAATAAATAAATCTAATAATGCGATCTTAATACCATTAATTATTTCCCATATTTAAATCATGGCCTTCTTTTGAAATACCAAAATATAACTATAGATACAAAGTAAGACCATAAGCATGATAAGGTTTTGAGTTGGACATTTGGATATCAATTTATATTTCTTGTTTGTTAGTGTACAATTTTATATCTTAATCAGGAGTTTTGGTTTCTGTGAGAGAGAAGTCTTGAATATCACCACATTCTTTTTATTTTTATAGTAATAGATATGTAATTTTCTAACAGAAAAGTCAATGAAAATTTACATTCTAATGCAATTAGTTTGTAACGATGATTTTCATTGGACGTTGACAAATATTTTGAGGGGTTAGATTCCACGTTCTACCAGTCCGTAACTAAGAAAGCCACCATTTTGAATTCTGGGATATGTAATTTCTCAAAAAATAAACAAGATATTCACATTTTGAGCCTCAAAATCTTCATTTAGTCTATAATGAAACCATTCTGAAGCGTACGAAAAAGTAAAAATATGTTTAGTCATGTTTGACATCCAGAGTAAACACATGACGTCACATTATTTAGATGCTTAAGACAATGCAACAGTTTCGTGGACTTTTTCATTTATGCCATTTTTAAGCCAAAATATTTATTAAATGACATTTATTTTAATATGTGGCATTAGAATGGAGATAACTGTATTGTATTTCAAGCTTGGCCTTCGTAAAACTTAATTTTACTGTCGCAAATATCCGTTTTACCTATCTCCGCTCCGCATCGCTAGGTAAAATCAATTTGCGACAGTAAAATCTACGTTTTAAGAAGGCCAAGCTTAAAATACAACACAGTTATCTCCGAATTCCTAAAATGTCAATTAGCTAGAAAAAAGCACATCAAAATGATCAATAAGTTTTCATGGATCCTTTCTCTCAATTTACAAGCTACATGTTGTATTATGGTGAAAATTATTATGTCATAAAAAAGACTCATATTCCTTAAAAGTAATGAATTTTCATTTCACTCTCTCATAATTGTCATATTTTTAAGAAAAGATTGAAATTTGTGGAAATGCCCACTAGAAGTATTGAATATAACTTGAAATTGAAGTGACATACACATTTCTCCTCAAATGTTATGAAATTAAAATCAGCATGGTCTTTCATGTCTTATTACTAAATTTTTTTTTTTTTTTTGAAAAACAACTTTTTACATAAGTTATAGTTTCAATGTTGGGTTGATGTTTAGACGAGTTGTATATACACAATGTACACATCCATGTATCACCATCATTGATGGCGATCCGATGGATAAATCTGTTGTAGAGTTGTCACTGACTCAGACGTACATTAAATATATATATATATATACATGAATAATTCAAATACACATTAGCATTAGTGCCCTTGAACAGAGGAACAATATGTATGGGATTTGACAATATATTTTTGTCCATTACTGATATAAAGGTGCAGGTACAGTGGATCTTGTATTGTCTAAGAGATTTTGTGTGTTGCTTTGTTTAAATTTGAAAATGTTAATTGACTTGAACATTAATATTGTATGTTTACAATTAGATCATGCACGTTAACATTGGCTTTCAATGTTTTAATTTATTTGTTCTAGTTTTATTTTTCGATCAAATATTAAAGCAAATCCAGACAGAAGCTTACATTGGAAAGCAAAACACTTAACTCATGATTTTATGTACTGTGAATATGTGTGAACTATATTCATATTCCTTTACATAACCCACTGAGTTGCAAATTAATCATCATAACAGAATCCTGTGTCTGTATTGGTTTTTTAATGGATGGATAGAAGACAGAAATAGATCAGGGTTTAATAGTTTTATTCACATGCACTTGCTTATCACATTAATTTGCAGCATTCATCTTTGGATACAATTTAACACTTTTAAAATACAATTCTGTAATCATGTAATAATATGTTTATTTAACTGGAATTTTGAAAATGAAAGAACACAGATGAGATTCCAGACACATATTTATTTATTCACATTTATTATAATACAATAGTGCACAGAAATGCACAAATAAATTAACAATGATGTACATAATTAAAAAACTTCAAATGGCCCTACACATCTAATAGCTTAAACAGCTCAGCTATCAAATTTCACCAGGCACTGTTAATTATTTGTATTGGCATATATATGATATATGTATATGTTTCCAATCACATCTTTGGATAATACAGGACATTTTTTGACAGGTTAATGTCAATTTTGCAGAATAAATATCTTTTTTAACGAGTAACATTCTTCACTTACATGACCTACATTTACGTATGACAGCAAAAGATTAAATGCTTTCATGCAATGAAAATAGTCTTAGTATATCGGCTAAAATATAATTCTTTTCAAAAATTTTATGTTTTCTTTATGTAATTCATGTACTAAAATTTCCTTGGACGGTTAATTTTCTTTTCAAAATAAACTGAAAAAACAGATGTGATTAAAAAAAGATGTGATGTATGCATTAATGTGACAGCACAAACCAAAGCAAAAGAAACATACATTTAACCTTATACAAATGCTTTAGAATTATGTATAAAAGGCATTTGATATGCACCATTGTTATATTATTAGATTTGTCTTCTGAAGTTTTTAAATTCAGAAGACAAAATTAACTGATACCTTTTACATATACATGTATCAACAATATTTTCAAAAACAAAGTACCATCATTCAATAATCATTTTTCTTCCTCTAAAATAATACACCTAATCACTATTTATTCCATTCCAGATAAGTTCTAAAATTACACAACTTTTTCATCCAGTTGAAGCTATCTGGGATGCTTGTTAAACAATTCATCAAGCATGATACTTTTTAATGAGACCTGTTAAAACTACAGTAAATACTTCAAACAAAATATTTTTTTACTTCAATTTTAATTTCTAAAAAAGTGGATCATACTATATTAAAGTTTCTTGATGATTGTTTTCTAAAGTTTTTCCTCCCTCACCTCTCTTCTAATGACCTCTATTTTCGGCCGCATGACCCAAACAAGAAGTTGTATAAATGCCCTTTTTTTCCAGGATTGTAAAATAAATAGCAATAAGGTGTACAATGTATTATAATCTGTAAAAGTATATTATACATACACATGACATAACTGTATTTACAATCTTAGTGGCATGTACATAAACAAAAATTAATAATTTGATCAAATTAAAAACCAATTACTTATACAGTCTGCAATAATCTGGATTAATATTTTCATATCACTTGTATAATAAATGTATAATACAGCTAATGAAAGCGAAATTAAAAATTCAACTTTAATATGTATTCATATATATATAATTATTTAACAGGGGTAAAGAATTCAGGAAAGACTATTCCAGACTTGGAGAACTTCGAAGCATTTTACCAAATGCAGTTATGCTTGCCCTGACAGCAACTGCCACACAGCAATCCAGAAAAGAAATTGCACGCTATTTACAAATGCAAGACTACAAATTAGTGCTCTCTTCATGTGACAGAAGCAATATTTTCTACTTTTGCCAAGAGGCTCCATATTCATTGACCCAAACTTTTACTTGGCTAATCTCAGTAATTCAACTGAAAGGAGTTAATACACCAAAGACAATTATATACTGCCGAAATATTAAAGCTTGTTCCCAAATTTACGCACTATTTTTAGATAAGCTTGGTACTGACCATTCATATTGTGGACAACCATCCTCTAAAAATTGTTTATTCGGTATGTTTCACCATGCCACAATGGACAAAAACAAGAGAAATATCTTGGATAATTTTTTTAAATTAGATTGTAAAACAAGGGTAATTATAGCCACAACAGCATTTGGAATGGGCATCAATGTTTCAGATATCCGATATGTGATTCATTGGGGAGCACCTAGAAGTCTAAATGGTTTTATGCAGGAGAGTGGTAGGGCAGGTAGAGATGGTAATGCTGCATTCTCCATTGTGTATTATCATAACATGAATATATCGATATCAGCTACTAATGTACCTATGCATGACTATTGTAAACTTAAATTGTGTAGAAGGCACTTCCTTATTATGTATTTTACTCCTGAGGAGTCCAAAACTGATAAAACTATTCATCAATGTTGTGATATTTGTTCTAAATTATGTTCGTGCTCTGATTGTAATATAAACTCATTTGGGTTTATTTTAGATAAAGAGGACCATGCAATGGCCTCCATGTGCGATGAATCTGATAAACAATACAGAAATGTTACAACAGAGCAGCGTGACAAAATAAAAAGTGCTCTTAATGAATTACTTTATGATATGATTTCAAATTATGATTGTACATTAATTAACAGTGATGTCATTACTGGTCTTAGTGAGAAAACTATTCTAGAAATTGTAAATAATGTGCACTATATATATGATTTTAGTGATATATATCAGGTTTTCATATATGATCAAACATTGACAGATACTGTTCTAACTATTATTAATAATGTTCTTTAAACAAGTTTTTTAATCTGTTTACTTTGTGCATCATCCATTACAGTTACAAATATTTAATTGTATATTATATATGATTAACAAACATTCTTATCAACCTGGTCATTTAGTATCTGTATTAGTTATTTGTGATGTCAATTTGCTGTCTCATTAAACTTTCCCTACTGTTCCTTCACATTTTCATGATGATACTGTATCAAAATCAAAAATTTAAAGCAATTTAAATACAACACAAAAGAAAAAGAGAACTACTTTCTTCTATAAGTTGTTGCAAAAGCTAGTGTTGGCAGTCTCTGTTAACTGTGACGTCCAAAAATATTCACTCTGTGGTTTATAAGGTTTTTAAAATTTTAACTATCTTAAACTATCCTTGATTTCTTCAAAAATGGGACAGAAGCAAGTTTATGACCAAAAGCCAGTATTTAGAATGAAATTTTGTACAAATTTATTAAAGATTCTACCTGTTAGCACCTCACATTATAAATAACAAAGTAATAACCCCTTAATCATTTTTATCATGCATTATTTGTGTTGTAAAGTCAATTTTGGTTCAATTGTTATATAATTTGTAAAATATTTTACCGTAATCTATTTTGACAACCACCTATGATTCAGAAATTGTTTAGACACCTTTTTGGTACCAAGGTTCTCTGAAAGCTTTTACTTACAAAAATTTAAACAAATCAAATTATGAATTTATCTAAAAATGTGCTGACTTAAGAGTTGAAGATATTTTATGATAAAGTTGCTATTTAGTTTTTTCTTTGTTAACCTTGTCCTTTCACAGATCAGAAGGTGATGGTATATAGAACAAAAACATTATTTAATTTACAGTGCATTTTATAATTCAAGGATTTATATGAATATAATGATTTTTTAATAATTCTTATGAGGCAAAATATTAGATGAAGATTGTATGCAAATGAATTGTATGATAATGAACTGCTATATATAGGGCTAGTTGATATTTGAGCTAATGAAGTCCATATTAAAATATTAATGTCATTGTACTTTTTATTTTATTTTTTCTGGACTATGATTTTGTTTGTGTGAATATGAATTAACATTAAAAATATAAACTGTTAGGATTAACGATAAAATGTACAAATTGACAATAAAATTAACTGTTGAAATGTTTAAGTTGTATTACTAAGCAGAATTTTAAAGAAAAACAGTTGTTGTAAATAAGAAAAATTTCTTTAGACAGTATATGCACATATACATATACTAAATGTTTTGTAAATCTGAACTGTTTAATTTCAATTAAAAAATAAATTTGATGTATTCATTAGAAAAGTATTACATAAATGTAAATTATTATTGATCTTAGACAATTTGTTATAAAACTTGTTATTTTATTTTACTAGAATCATGGAAGTTAGTGCTGTTTAAGGGACTATAAAAATTGAAAAAAGCACTGTTTTCTTATACAATTGTGTTTGTACATATCATATAGCAGTCATCAATTTTCAGAGTGCTATATATTAATAAACAATTTTTTTATCTACATTTTCACTCTCTTAAATACCTCACATGAATCAACCATTGTTTGTACTATACTATATCAGGATGGAATGTTTTTATAGACAATTGTGTTAGTCATTACAAATTTACAGAGTACTATTAATTCATAAAAAAATTGTCATCCACATTTTTCAAACTCTTATAAAAATGTCTTCAATACCCCACATGAATTATCAATGGTAATATAAACTATAAAAGGTAAATTGTATATACTATTCCTATCACATTACAGATTACAAGTATGCAAATCTTAATGAATTGAATTGTAATGTTCAATAAACTCATACATCGGAGTTTTGCATTTTGTTATTACTATATTAATTTTATATTTGAAGAACTAAAGATTTAGTTTTCAACTAAGATAACAAGGAATCAAATCTAAAAAAAATATGCTATTTTGGATATGAAAAAGGATACGATTTTATAAACCCTGATAATGGCTCTTTGAAAAATTCTTATAAATATATTACTGAACATCAAATACTTCCTCAAGAAATAACCTGCTTGTGTTTATTGTATGAATCAAAATTGTTAGGTATGTTTATTGAAGAGATAAAAATGTTCAACAAACCAAATCACATAAAAAAATATCATGTGAAGTTATATTCCTATTTGAATCAACAGTATGAAAAATAGCTAGTGTGCACACTTCTTAAAAGAAATTAGGATAAAAAATGTAGTATCAATAATGTTGCATGAAAAATTCATCTTACAGTCATCAAACAAAAATTATTCCTGAAATACAACCAGGCCTTTTCAAAATAAATTTTATTAACAAAAATTTGGATCAAAAATGTATCTTTAATTACAATGTAATATATCTATAGGTTTTGATTCTGTTATATAAAGGCATAATGATGTACAACAACTTGCATAAATTATAAACACATATTTAAATCTTGTATATTATTTGTAATAAAATTGTTGAATTATTTAAAACGTTGCATTGGAAATAGATATTTTTACAATTCAATATTTTGACTTTTTATTGTTCTTTTATGTCTAGCTAAAATGCAATTTTCCTGTTCGAATACATTTTTTTCTTGTCATGAATGTATGCATGGAACTCTTTGATATCTATATCAGCAAATAAGTCACTTTTTTCCTTTTGAAAACTGTTATGGCATCTACCCAAAATGTTTGAAAAAACCTTGCCTTCTTTTAAATGTTTAATGATTGAAGCTCTATCTTTTTCTAAATCCTGTTTTTTGTGGAAACCTGATGATGGTGACACATTCAAACTGTTTTCTAATTTTTCTTGGATGTTGTGACATGTCATCATTGTTTTGCCTATTCTGTTTATCACTTCACCTGACTGATTTGGACCTAATAGTTTGACTCTAGACTTCGCATATCTGTTAAGAAGTTCCATGACATAGTCACCATCCAGATTGTTGCCTTCCCCTCCTTTTAAGTTTACAAACCTATTGAAAACAATCTGATGTCGCTGTCTTGGAGTAAAGAGAGCATTAATGCCTGCCAGCAACAAAAATGACTCTAATCTATATTTTGTCTTTTTAGATTGATGGTATACTAAAAAGGCATATTTCCAGTGGCGCATTGCTCTCAACCCATCACCATATTTTGTTGCCATCACAGATAGTTTGCGTAGTAGGCCTAATTTTGTCAAATTAGTGGCGTAGTATAAAACTTTGTCATCATTTTGCCTATCTTTGTCATCTCTTTCTTCTATCCTCACAATGCTTTCATTCAATGAATTCAAGAAGTATTTGTCAACAACTTCTGCTGTGAGATGGAGAAGAAGCCTTTTTTTTGTGGGTACATCAGCAGTTTCAATATCTGCTGGTATTCTGTCAGATGCACTATTAACATTTTCTAAATTGAAGTGTTCCATGCTGCAGTTATTACATGGCAATCTGTAACCAAGTCAATAAAAGAACTGTCAGCGTGGTAATCTTGGGAAACAGTCTTCACAACATTTCGTCTATTAATAACATTACGCAACTGATATAGAGTCCCTTGCTCCCGTGCACTTGAAGTTGCATAAAATCTGTCCATAATTACCTAATAAAATAAATGTATATTGGTAAAAATTAGTTGAGTGTAAATGAGAATTCTTAAATATATTATCATAATGATACTTCAAATAAAAACAAAATGACTTAACTCAGGCTTGACCTTACTAAGCTTTTGGTTAAAAGCAGCTATTAAAACATACTTAGATTGATTTGATCTTTGGTCAAACGGCCCTTTTAAGAACTGCAATTAAGCTATTTCCTTACGTCCAGTTTTTATTGGTGGAGGAAGCCAGAGTACACATAGAAAACCACTAACCATTGGTAGAAAACATGAAACTGCTAGTCGATTACAATTGTAGCCACAAGTGCACTTGCACGAGTGGGGTTCAAACTCACAATTTTTTTTATGTATAATGTTTTTTTAATTTTTTTTTTTTACAAAGTAGTTTCTTTCAAAAGCATCTGTTGCTTCTACCTTGTCTTGATTTATAGGGTATACACACTTGTCTATTGATATGTTGACCATGTCTTTAAATTCAGAATTTATATTATTGTGTTGTCTTTTACTTATAACCCACATAATTCCTTTGAATTAAACAGGTCTTGCATCTAGTGCAATAAAATTGGTACCGTTAATTTTATTTTTGCAGATGCCAATGTATTTAATATTTAGATATTGGTAGTGCATTCTCTTCAACAGGTGCTCTTTCTAACATAGCAATTCTAATTCTAAGATTTAAAACAAAAATGTACAATATCTCATTAAAATTTATAAGAAATACTTTTCAAATGGTTTACTGCTTATGCATCTTAGCTTTCTTTAATAAAATAATTTTCATAGAGGAGCAATCAAATGCTTACAGTTTAAGCAAAGAATTTTTTCATAAAGATTGGTATTAAAAAGGACATGTCTTAATGGTACTTACTTGTAAAAAATTCATTTTTTCATGAAAGTCTTCCACCATGGCAATGACTCCTTCCAATCTTTCCTCAGGTGTGTCACCATCAAATCTGGCTGAATGTGCTGACCTTATACGCTCGACACTAAGCTGGTCACCTCCACATGGTATAGTTCTCATTCCAGCACTTGTATCATCCCTATATAAAAATGTCTTACTTAGTTAAAACATAACAAATCTTTGTAGTTTAAAATTATCTATGCAGTCCATCAATTTTGAGTGTAACCTTCAGGCCTAAATGGCTATAAATATATCATATGAGTAAAAATGATCTGCAAGACAAAATCTACAATTAAGTCAGCATGACCTATAAACATTCTTTTATTATTGAAGATTATATTCGTAATTGCCCTTTAGAAATGGGTATTTAGACTAAATATTTAAAGGAGTAGGGGCATTAAGACCTAGTTTTGGCCTAAGAAAATAAAATTTGATTAAAAAAAACCAATGAAAATCAGGAAATTAAAACAAATATGTAAATTAAGTCATGACTTGTTGCCATTGTAACTTGTTCAATGTCAAATTAGTCAAGTATTCAGTTATATAAGAATATGTATGATAAATTTAAAATTTGAACTAATTTTTGGCCCGAATAAGAACCTTATTGCCCCTACTCGTTTTTCTTAATTGTGAAAACTTTAATAGATTATTAATAGAAACTTTACTGTGAAATTAATGATTGAAATTATAGGGAGATTTAATCTGTAAAAACTTTATAGTTCATGTTTAATTGATAACCCTTTTCATTAAATTTTAAGTCAAAGAAAGCAATATGAACCTCATATCACCATATCGTTTATTATCAATATGGAACACAATGTTGTTTTAGGTTTTACCCCATATTTATTTTCTCAATGGATTTATAAATTTCGAACAGGGGTATATACTTCTGCTAAAAATTATGTTTCTGTGTACAAAGGAATGTGTATATAGGCAAATGTAATGTATTTACCTTATCTCTTCATTCATTATCTCTTCTTCCTCCCTGTGTCCAGGCACAAACTTATGTAGATACTTAAGTACCTCAATCATCTCGCTTGTTTTATTTTCATTCAGTGGTAAAATCCCTAACGGAACCTGAAATAAAATTATACATTGTATTTCTTTTTTCCAAAGTCAATTCATGTTAATGAACTCAGTCATTGGATTTTGAAAAAAATGCAGGTCTTATATCATTATTTTTCATTTCACATGTGCATCTACAAAATTAATAAAGTCCTCATCAACTACAATGTATTTGTTGTCTGTACATTTTTCCAATTTGAAAGGGCATAACTCATAGAAAAAAAAGTTTTCATAATATCCTATTTTTGTGATGATATGCACATCTACATAGTATGTCCTACTTATGTTAAAAGTATCCTAATTATTTTCCTTGGTTTCACAGCAGTTTGGGTGACAATGTCTGACAATGAGACACACTGACAAAAAAAACACCATTATACCCTACTTTGTTGCGAGAGATATAAATCTTTTTTTCAAGTTAATATCTGCTTTTTATTTGTTGTGATGACTTGATAGGTTGCTTCCTTTTTTTAAACCTCTATAACCAAAAATATAATCTATTATAGTTACCAAACAAGATTTCAAATGTTGAATTGTATGGCATTTGCTTTTAAAGATTGAATTATAGTGACAGTCATTAAACTGAAGGTTCAACATTATGAATGATCCATAAAAATAAGGTCAAAGACAAAAACTGATGCACTTTGCTAGTCATATTTATACTATACATCAAATATAGATTGTATTATAGCTTAGTGAATTTTTCTACAGTGACTGAACTGTAAACAATGTTTTTGTGAATTATAAAGCCATTAACATCAGATAGTATAAATGTTCCGCACCATATGATTATTTGGACCATACGCATATGGTCATGACCATATGGGTATATACTCATATGGTCCGACCGTACGCGTATGGTCGGGGTAATTAACACTCTGTTACAGTTTACTTGGAATACTTCTAAACTCTTCATATGGAATGACCGTTCTTTAAAAAGACGCTATCATATAGTTAATTTTATCTTTATATTATAGTAAAAAGATTAGCTAAATAAAAATTACAAGTGTCACAGTTAATTTTACTTGTCACAACTATAATAATCACAATTTATACCGATGGTCATTATCAATATGGAAGTAAATGTCACTCCAAGCCTACATGCAAGAATGTAATGAGCGATGAAAACTTACTATGGCATAACTAATTTTTTCTCATAGTATTTGAATTAAAAAAATAATACAGTGTTTTTTAGATAAAGTTTTTGTATTATTGAAACTTTTATAATGTGATTTACCAAAAAAATACTTATATGGTCTAAATACTCATATGGTCCGGCCCGTTTATAACCAAACGAGAATTATACTCATATGGTCCGACCATAGGCTTAGGTCGGACCATATGAGTATACGCATATGGTCATGACCATACACGTATGGTCCAAATACTCATATGGTCTGAAACATAAATACAAATGCATGTAAGTTGTAACATACTTTTGTTGTAGGCTAGACCAAAAATAAACAATAGTTATTTGAGAAGTAAAATTTTCTAATATAATATTTATAAGTGTATATGTGATCATGATCAATAGATGGCTACTTCTTTAGACAATAAATAAAATAATTTACCACGCATGACTTTTCTTTCATTTCTTTAGAGAAAGTATGTTGAGGATGTTGGTCGATTGTTCCCTCAAATACTTTGAAGCATTTCAGATGGTTGACAAGCAAGGTAGCTGTAAGATTTATTATATCCTCCCGTAAACCTGATATGTCATCTGCATTTGGTAAAAACTCATTATTTGTTACATCTACGAGATTCCCTATTTGTAAGTCATCAGGGAGATGCTCACAGTTGACTCTGTCCTTTACAGCCATTAATTGGACATAATGCTTAAGCATATTCTGGTGATCTTGCGTCATATCCCTTACTTTGACATGGAAATCTAGATTATCAAGGTTAAACCTATAGGCAGGACTCAAATTGTCATGAGGTTTGTTTGCACATTCAGGAGTATTCATGGAATAGGAATGATCATTCATGCTGGTGGGAGTATTGTTCTCAATTTTGGTGTATGAATGATCATTTTGTGCAGCTGTATTTTGACAACCATTATCTTGTAGTGATATTTTCATGCGCTGAACTGCTTGATCAGCAAAATTTTTAATTCTATGAAGGTCTTTATTCATAGTGGAATAAGATGTAGTAATTCCAATTTTACAAAGAATGTGAAATGCATCTTTCTGCAAATGATTGTTATACAAGATTATCCCCAGATTTCGTTGTAATGCATTCATGGTCGGCAATCTATTCTTGAAGATTATTGACATAGCTGTAACAACCCTGCTCTCACTCTTTACATTTGGTCCATTAGCTGATGCAGCAGACATCAGTGACCATAACACTGGGTTCTGGGTTTTTAGCTCATGTGCTAGTGTTTTTATATCAAAACTCTCAATATTATTAATAGTTGTTCTTATATGAGACTCAGGTTTTTTAGCATAACCTATAGCCTCTTCTTTTATCACAGACATCACACTGTCTATTGTCTTTTGTCTGATATCCTTGTTTTGGTGTTGTAATAAGTTTTTTACCGCTTTCTTTATGTTCCCATTACAGATGAGTTTTACAATATCATTGAGTGATGACTTCCAACTTAAATTTAAGTAATGCACAGCTTCTGTTCTGGATCCTCGTGTTTGTGTAGGATATAGTGCTGGTGAAGTCTGGCATGATCTATTTATAGTTTTCACATCTGTATAAAAAATATCTTTTTAACAAAATGAAAGTCTATCTTTTATTTTCATCAATTTAGTTTGTACCAGGTAGAATATTGTTTCTTTTGTACAAGTCCATTTACTTTGTACCTTCCCTTGCAACTTGGTTGTCAAAATAGTTTAAAAAAAAACATTTTTGAAACTTTTTCGTATAGATTTAGACATGTTGATCTTGAATTTAAAGTATCACAGATTTTAAAAACAATTAAATATGACCCTTTCATTGAAAATTTAATAGATAAAAAACACAATTATCAAATTTATTTTGGCAAACAAAGTATATCAAATACATGTAATAAAAAAAATTCAATAATGCACTTTAAGTCTAATAGAAATAATTACTTTCTTTCCAATTTAGATTTCATTGTTACATGTATCATCATATACAGTAAGAAAAGGTACAAAAGAAGGTTTTTGTGATAATGGACGTTAATAAATGTTGTTTCAATATGTAAACAAGTATAAATACCTTTTTTTTTTTAAATAATGCTATTCTTCCTATAATGCAGTCTTTTCCAATTTCATGGTGAAATCTGCAGGATTTGATATCATTCAAAATAATGTCTACACTGCAAACAATCAATTGTTACGTTTGACAGATGTATAACTATTTTGAGAATGACACGTGTATTAATAAAGCTTGTGAGGAAACATGCAAATTCTGTGAGCCTGAAAAATATAATGAGATTTCTTCCACTTAAGACTATGTAAATATTGAGTTTAAAATACTTACAAATATATTTATGTACTTATAAGTAAAGGCATAAAAATATATATCACAGTATTTGGAGAGTCATAACAAGTGAGAGAATATGAACTGCATTTTCCTTATTAGATTAATCAGAGCAAAATCTGTAATACTACAATCACGCTTCTTCTTACTTTTTATTAATGGGCTAACATAAAGAGGTCAAAAGTTTTCATTAAATACAATATGAGCTGCATTTTATAATTTTTTTAATTTTTTTACAGAAGTGTAAAACTTGTATTGGTGTCGATCAAATGAATTACCTTAGTTTTACTTTAAATGTTGAAATTCTCTTCCTTAAAAGAACTGAACACACACAATGCATATTACTATCTAGCTAAGGTGTTAAAGGGAAAATTCACGATTTTTTACTTATGGTTTAAATATGTTCATTATGACATAATATATATATTCACAAAGTTTTATCGCTATATGTGCAGTAATAAAGGAGAAATTCAATATTTAATGAAAAAATATTAACTACTTCCTGTAGGTCGTGACGTTTTCTCCTGGTTTTTGCATGCCGGGATTTAAAAAACAATCATTAAAAGTCTTTGTTTTTAATCATATTTTAACGTAATCGTAAGCGCGCCGATGACTTATGCTTTATCTAATAACCATCCGATAATAAGAAGATAAAACGCACATACGTTCAATTGTACATATTCATGAGATAAATTTTCTATGTTAAACGTATATATTCGAATTATTTTTGTAGACAACACAAAAAGTTATAAATTGATTTTTAATTAATGTATTTTCGGACTGATAAGGTGAACAAAGTAAAGTACAATAATCTGTAAAGACAATATGTTGGTGCACTCTTATTGACCTATCTCTGCTATGACTTGTTTGATACGATGTGTGTATTCACGGTTCTGTAGCAATACTCGTAGATGGCTTGTTGAAAGGTAAATTGTTATTTGCACTTCGGTATTTAACCACGCCTCTCGGGCACACCTTACCAGGTGTGACTGTCTATTCGGATCAGTGAATTATAAGACAAGGGGAGCATCCAATACACATATTTAAAATATATATTCAAGTTGGTGACAAATAAAAATTGATCGCCGTGGAATTATTTAATTATGTTCAAGGTGCTATTATTTATTTGAATTCAAATAAGTTAATTTACTAAGAAATACACAATTTTTGGTTAAAGACGGGAAACTTAATTCATATGTCCGATTGAAATGATTTACACCTTTTGTCCTTGATTGATGTCTAAATGTAATAAAAAGGAGAACTTAGAAATTATAAATAGCTTTACCAAAGTATTTTTATTTGTCTTTATTTAATCTAAATGTTCTCATTCATTTATTTGCCTATTAGGCAAATAAATGAATGAGAACACTTAGATTTAGACTTTTTAAAAGCCACGTTCAAATTAATAACTGGAACTCACTGAAGACAACTCTACCGAAGCGGAATATAATATGAACCAATAAAGAAAAAAATACTTTTGTACTTGAGAAGTCTTAAAACATTGACAGCAAATTTAAGGTCTTCTTGGAATGGAATCGAAAAATTACGAATAGATATTCTTTATCAAGTGTGAAAAACGTCAACCAAATTTAATCATAATCGGGGACGTCCTTATTAAAGTAGTCTTCGTCTCACAACGTATAATACTTTTAATAACTATTTGACCAAAGATGTTTAAAAACAAAAGACAACGAATTTAATGTCATCTTTCCCTATTTTTGAATGTAATTATAAGTCTGTTCAACTGGCAAGAATACCCCTAAAGCGGACAAATATCTGACAAGCAGTTTATTCTTTAAATTTGCTGTAATTGAATATCAAGAAAGAAAATAAATCCCGAAAATGATTTGAAACTTTAATACTCAATAGCTTTCCTAGAAAATATTCACATCCCTCGGGGATTATTAGTGTACGTCCAGTTGCATATGTCGGAACAGTTGTGGTGATGACGAATTTCTTTCTTTATTCGAGAACAATCTAATTGATATATAAATCTGTGATTTTACTATGTTCATAACTTCGATGAACCAAAGCAAGTTATAGATCGACCTGTATTTAAATCAAATTGGTCCTCTTCTTCTTCTTCTTCTGTTGGTATACAATAGTCTATCGAATTGGATGATTACATACTGTTGGTATACGTGGACTAGTCTATTTACAAAACTTTTACCCCAATTTGCACAAAATGTATGTTTCTTTCTTATGTTCAATGTATACATGTATATATTTTAAATTGCGCTGTAGTTCCGTAACTTTCTATCCGGGCGTATAAACGAATCGTCGACAAGTGCGCACATTTTTTTAATCAACATTTCTGGAATGATCCAACTATGTCCTTTACTATTGACAACGAGTAAATATTACATTGTCCCAGAGACAATTATATGTCTCTGATTTTCCCCAAATTAACCCTTGGAAAAAATACGTATATTTGTATATCTTCAATTTTTTTTATTTTTTTTTTGGTATAATTTTTTTTTTTTATAAATAATATTCTTTTCACCAGAAATTTTATTTATAAACAAGCGTATGAGCTAAGTACTGACTAGTATATTATATCACTTTCGGACACGCAAGACAGAGATGTATATTATACATGCACCTGATAGTTCAAAATGGAAAGTTATAAGTTATCGGCCGTGTACACTGATCAATACCTACAGAAGTGAAACGATGCATGAACTTGCAGGCCCGACAGGAAATCGCTTGAATACCTGGTCGTGTCAAATAGCAAATAGGGCTTTAGGGTTGGTAATAGCCAAGTGTAAACTTTTAGGTGGTGTTTGTTTCGATGTATTTGTAAAATTATATGAAAGTTTAGTTTGTCCTATAATAAAATATGGAGCAGGTATATGGGGTGTAAAATCATATTCTTGTATTAACTCCATTCATAATAGGGCTTGTAGATTTTTTCTCGGTGTAGGAAAATATGCACCAAATGCTGCAGTTACTGGAGACTTAGGTATAACACCTATTTTTGATAAGCAGTGGAAAAGTATTATTCGTTTGTGGTGTAGATTAAATAACATGAGCTCAAACCGTTTAAATGCGAAAGTTCACAAGTGGGCTGATAGTATGAGTATTAAGCATAAGTGTGTTAAAAACTGGAATTTTGTAGTAAAGAAAACCTTCTGTGAACTAAATTTAAGTCATTTATCGTGTCCTGAAAATATGGACACTAACTATGTTATAAAAATTTTTATGTCAAAATTACATAGAAAACATGTCGATAATTGGCATGCTGTTTTGCATTGTGATAAATCTATATCGGGTAGAGGTGGCAATAAGCTACGAACTTACAGACTGTTTAAGGAAAATTTTGAACCAGAGGAATACTGCAAAATAGCTTTACCCTTCAGTCACAGAAGTGCTTTCGCCAAATTTAGATGTGGTGTTGCTCCCCTTAGAATTGAAACAGGGAGATATGAAAATATTGTTTTAGAAAATAGAGTGTGCCATATATGTGACGTTTTTATTGAAGATGAAGCGCATGTTTTATTAAGATGTCCTCCTTATGACGATTTTAGAAACCATTTATATCATGTTGCTGAAACTTTTAATGATAATTTTAATACTTTAGATGATAATCAAAAGTTAGTGTTTTTATTCTCAGATGTAAATATGATTCGTGTGTGTGCCAAAACCTGTCATTTAATTTTAAAAAGACGTAGGAATTTTATATATTGTACATAGTATTTTATTTCATATTATGTATTATTATTATCTATGCATTTTAATAGTCTCTTATAATTCTGTATAGAATGGCTCTCATTTTATTTAGTGTTATTTTACAATGTTACTATTGTATACAGATTGATTGTACTTGTTGAGAGATGAGACTTTAATAAAACATTGAATTGAATTGAATTGATTGTCACCTTACACCCCTCACAATACCTTTGGGAGTAATACCTTATTCCATGCGGGTGATCAGTGGAGCGAAGATCCTAATTTATGTGAATAAAGTATATTACTTTAAAGAATTATGAAAGAATTAGATTTTCGAAAACAATTTTCACGGAACTCTTATTTGTGATTTGAACTTTGACTTTTTAACTAATTCCAATATTAACAGTTTAAAAATAACAGACTATATGGTTATTAAATATATAAGAACATTTTCCGAATCAAGTTAGTTAGTCAGATAAAACAACCGTACGATTGACAAGATATCGACACGTAATTACGACAACATCGGTTACTGTAGTTTTGTTTCTTTATGGTTTATAGACATATCGTGATTTTTATTTGGACAAGATAACAAAATGGCGGAACGCAAAGAACTGATACTCAAAATTTAAAATCGATGGTGATCTCTTATCTAGCGGAATAAAACTTTAATATTTATAAATTTGAGCATTTTTATACAGAATGAACATAATATGAATTTTTGATTTTTTTGCGAAGTTTCCCTTTAATGAAGTTTACATGAATATGGTCATAATGGATTCACTGAAACTGAATTACTCAGATGCAATGTTTTTAGCTTACTTTCACAAAATAGAACTATACTGGCTGCTTACAAACGAATAAGTTTTTTATCATTTCATTACCAGTAATGACTGGACCAAAAAAATATCATATTTTAGGGTTTTTTTTGTATCTTTATAGATAGTGCCCATAAAACTTGAGGAAATTGAAAATCAGCATTTTCAATTTCTTATAGAAATTAATATTGGAAAGGGAGATAACTTCACAAAGATGAAAAACTGTATTACTGTAAAAATTTCTCTTACAGTATACAACCTTTTTTTTTCAAATCAATTTTAGATTGGTTTAAATATTTTATGATAAAATGATACTTTAATTTACATGATAATAGAAAACTAAAATCTTTAACTTGAATAACTTTCTTGTTGAAATCAATTGCAAGTGAGATGAACAATACAAGGCAAAAACATGCAAAAAGAAAGACCAAATTTAAATCTTATTTTTTATTAATGATTATGTATAATAAAAAATACAGAGAATTTTAGAACAATTTCATGAAAATCAGGTTATTTCTCTCCATAATAAATTTATACATAGAACCACTATCATAGATGATAATATCTTGTTTCATTATGATGAACACAGTGATTTAAATAAATTTCTAAATGTATTCGCTCATTAATACGTTCAATATTTTAAATGTTAAACCTTACTGCATATTCAAAACAAATAATAAGTTTAAAAATTGGTCTTTCACTAAAAAAATAAACAATTGTGACATTTAACTAGGTTGATGATGGTAATTGGTTTGTGTATAATGTCCAGTGGCAAATATTACATGCATATCTGGACGCGGACATATGAAATATTTGGCTTAAGAAACTAAAATATTTGACAACCATTTCAAATTGACATATTATGTTTGGAATTGCATAGTCTCAAGAAATACATACAAACAAGAGTGCACACATTGAAATATCTTGACTTCTTTACTAATCATATTGATGTTACAACAAGAATAATAATATGTAAGTAATTTACTTTTTTATGTTTAATGCGTTTCTATTATTTGTTTTAAACCTTTTTTTTACCTGTCCTAACTATATTTGATTCCATCAATGGCTGTATCAATTCTGGTTTGTGTTGAAGAGGAGCTAGTCTTTTATCAGGTAGTCTAGTTGATGGTAATTGAGTACTACTTGACAGATCTAGTTCTTGTCTAAAAATATATTGCATATAGAGCTTTTGATAAAATACTGCTAAGGTAATCACTTAGCAAATGCTTAGTGTTACTTACAAAGTATTTCTTTAGATATCAGCCCATTTGGCCCTTCATTCATGTATTACATATTCTAAGACTTCAGAACTCAATAATCATTAAAGTCATTATTCAGTAAACTAGGAGGAAGGGGGTGGTTGGAGGGGGGATTCCCACACCTCATATAGAAGACATAGATTGTTTTGGTGTAAACTTTATAACAAATACATGTACCAAGTCAATACCTTCAAACATGATTAAATAAACATCTGTGCCATGAGCGCATGATTCTCCCAAATACATTTTCTAAAGAATTAAGTCCAATAAGTTCTCAATGCTTTATCAGAAACTTTTGAAAATAAAAAGTAAGCTTATTTAAATAGATATAACCAATTCACCAGAGTTTCAATAGATTGAGTGCTGCTGAAACCAATTTTAAGTTGTTGTCAAAAAAGTGGATATTTTTTTTAAAGAATTAAACCCCATAACTTGGAAACATATAATGTAAATTTTATAAAAAGCCAACGGGTGGTGATCTTAACAATTTTATAAATTTTCATGATAAATGCTGAAAACAATTCTAAGTTACAAAATGTATAATCTGAAAACTGGAAAAGCTCACCTTTTTCAATTTAACAAAACCCAAAAACTGTGAAACATAAAATAAAAATAAATATAAAGTGAATGGAAGCTCATGTCAATAGATATGAACAAATCACCAAAGTTGTATGTAAATTGATTTGAAGCATTTTTGAGTTGCATGCAATGTTTGACTTGTTGTTGAAGAATATGTCCAATAAAAGGGCCTACAAAAACCAAAAAGTGGATAAATATTTGACTTAGGACAAATTCATTCATATGGAACAGAATCTGAAATTGAAATGTAACCCTGGCATGATGAAAAATTTAAATTAAAAAAAATATTGTACAATTTATAGGCTATTTTATGTTTAACCCCGCCGCAATTTTGCGCCTGTCCCAAGTCAGGAGCCTCTGGCCTTTGTTAGTCTTGTATGATTTTAAATTTTAGTTTCTTGTGTATAATTCGGAGTTTAGTATGACGTTCATTATCACTGTACTATTATGCATATTTTAGGGGCCAGCTGAAGGACACCTACGGGTGCGGGAATTCTTGCTGCATTAAAGACCCATTGGTTGCCTTCGGCTGTTGTTTGCTCTATGGTCGGGTGGTTGTCGCTTTGACATATTCACCATTTTCTTTCTCAATTTTATTTTTTATATTTGTTTTTGATAATCAATATGTTTTGGAGTTTAGAGTAACATCCATTATCCATACACTAGTACCAGTATCAGTTGCATTAAGAAACCAGATGAAGGCAGCCGCCAGTTGTGTGATTTTATCGCTATGTTGAAGACCCATTGGTGGCCTTCAGCAGTATTTTTGCTCTTTTGTACAGTTTTTGTTTCTTTGACAAGTCATTGTTTTCATTCTCAATTTCAATGAACTATTTTACATACCCTTAAAACAAACTGATGGAGTAATCAAAAATATATATATGCCTTTAAAGAAGTATGCAAATAGCCAATTGTCTATAAACTTACATATTAGAAATAATCATTTGGTCACCTGGTTTTTTGTTTCGGTCCAGAAATGCTGCAAAAAATGAAACTAATGTTTAAACATCTTCATTTTGTATGCTAAGGTAAAACACTTACTATGCTGTGCTTGCAGAACTTGTTAAATTCAATTTATAATTTCTGATGAATAATCTGATGAAATATTTTTAAGAATAGATAGATATTGAACATTTTCTATTGTACAATACCAAATGCATCAAAAAAAGTAACTAATATTATAAAATGCAAGTATTCATTCACACATAATGACCGGTAACGTGTATATTGTATTATTATTTTTTTTAAATTCAAGATTCAGGTCGAAGCTAATTTTGTAGTGAAAAATTGTATGTTCTAAAACAGTCTATAAATATTAACCGAAACCATGCCTACATGAAACATATGAAATTATAAACTTATAATAACGATAAATGTACATATACTCTGGTCATGCCTAAAATTAAATATACTTGACTGATATGAGATAAGGAAATATATATATATATATGCAGGTTTGTAGTTATATGAATCTAAACCTAAAAAACATAGCTAAAAGAGTAAATCAGTCAATTTGTGTATAAAAAGATTTATAAAATTACATGTACCTATATTACTGCATTCTCCATTTGCAGATTCCAAATTCTTTTTCAACTTTTTAGTTGTTGACAATTTAGGAGAAGACTGTCTTTTACTGAAATAAACATTTTAAAATGATTGATTTGTTTGGGGACACAACTTTAAATAGTGGTGAATACTCATGACAAGTTTAATGCCTAAATATAAAAAAGATAAAGGGAATTAGTGCCAATGAGACAACTCTCCATCTAAATAAAAAATTATAAAAGTAAAGCATTATAGCTAATGGGACAGTCAAATTCCTGGAGCCTTGGTACACACTGATCAGCAAGGTTTAAAGGGCCTCAAAAAAATAATAGTGTCCAAAGTACATGGAAACCCCACTCGCACTATCATTTTCCTTGTTCAATGAACTGTGAAATTGGTTAAAAAATCTAATTTGGCATTAAAATTAGAAAGATCATATCATAGGAAACATGTGTATGAAGTTTCAAGTTGATACGACTTCAGCTTCACAAAAACTAACTTTAACCTGAAAATCCCACTTTCATTTTTTGTGTTCAGTGGACCATAAAATTGGGGTCAAAAGTCTTATTTGACTTTAAAATTAAAAAGATCATATCATAAGCAACAAGTGTACTCAGTTTCAAGTTGATAGGACTTCAGCTTCATCAAAAACAACCATGACCAAACACATTAACCTGGAGCGGTACAGACGGATGAACAGACTAATGAACGCACGGACCAGAAAACATAATGCCCATCTACTGTTGTCAGTGGGGCATAAAAAAAAACGAGAAACTTTATGAAGGACTTAACGAACAACAACTACTGAACATCAAATTCCTGACTAAGGACATGTACAGGTTTAAATGTTCTCCCTTATCTGAAACAAAAGTGTAAGATCACAACATAAAAAGACATATACATTGTATATTAATTGGAATAGATCAACTCAATTAAAAAGCGTAGTAACACAAAAGAACCTACATGGAATGAATAAATTTGATCTATGAAACAATGTAAATACAAAGTTAATGAAATAAGTATAAATTATTAATGTAAAAGTATCACATGTAATCATGTATCGTACAAAATGTACCATTGTGAAATGCACAATAATTTCAGAAGAAAATAAAACTTGAAAAAGTTTACATTATACATGAACATAGGTGAATGAAAATAATTTTGTTGTTAAGTATACTTCTCCATATCTCTGTATAATATTTACTTAATAGGAATATCAAGAAATTTCTTTTTTATCAATAAAACTTTTTTTAATCTTGATAAATGTGTGATGAATATCAGCAATAAAACTATATATAACATTGGTGCTCACTAAAACTTATTAATTTTCATTCGCAGGTTTCAGAAGTGTGATGTATATACAGCATAAAAGGAGAAGGAAATAATTTCAATGCTTATTATATATATATATAGTTATATGAAAAATTTACATTTTATAGTAATTCCAAACAATCAAAGCTGCTACATTAAATAACAAAAAAGCATTACAAATAGTATCAACCCGTTTAATTAACAAGAAAGTACAATTTGAGAAAACTCAAAGATACCTTCAGCTAGTGAAAAGCAAAATCAATAATATAAAAATCATGCATCAAAGGTTTATAAGGGAAAAAAAAAAAAATTTATCCATAGTCCAGGGAACTTTTTCTCTTTCATTTTTTCACATAAATAAGGCTTTTAGTTTTCTCGTTTGAATTGTTTTACATTATCTTATCGGGGCCTTTTATAGCTGACTAAGCAGTATGGGCTTTGCTCATTGTTGAAGGACGTTCGGTGACCTATAGTTGTTAGTGTAACTGTTTGTGTCATTTTGATCTTTTGTGGATAGTTGTCTCATTGGCAATAATACCACATCTTCTTTTTTATATAACATTTTATATATACATTTTACTAAAGTTTTTAACCTTGATCCTCACTGTTTTATATGCCACACACACATATATATATATATATATATATACAGTAGCATGGGTATGAATCCCGGCGAGGGAAGAACCAAAAATTGGCGAAAGCAAATTTACAGATCTAACATTGTTGGGTTGATGTTAAGACAAGTTGTATATATATATATATACAAATAGGATAGTTATTGAGTTTTATATATATATCAATAATTATTTTCATTTACCTAATAGTAGTAAGCAACTTTTGTGAGGTCTTGTCAATTTCACTGAATACTTTGTTAGCTTTCTCTTGCCATTTTAAAGCTGAATCTATTGACCTGGAAGACAAAATTTGACAAGTTAAATTTGTGGCTGAAATACATGTAGTAATTATGTCCTTATTATGTCTGTAGTAATTAATGTAGTAAAGATGATATAAATTACACCACACTTTTTTATCAAACTGAAGATTTTCCTTTACTTTTTAGTACATTGTTTTGCTCTAAAACATAAAATATAGTGGTTTTAGAGTTGCAAGTTTTCTCATTCATAACAATAATAACAAATTATGAGAGCCGTGGTGTAGTGGTTAGTGCATTGGACTACTAACACAAAGGTTCCTGGTTCGATTCCCGTTTGGGATGAAAATTTCAGGAACTCAATTTTTCGGCTCTCCCTTGACACCATTTGCGATTATGGTCTTGAGGAAACGATGATAGTCCGTCGGACGGGGATGATAAATGGCTGACCCGTGTTAAGAGAGAGCCACATCTCTTGCACGTTAAAGACACCCTTGTAGATTTCGAAAAAGAGTAGGCTAATATGCCGCTACAAGGCAGCACTCGCACCCGCAAAGTGGAGAGGGATTAATATAAGTTGCAAAACTTGTTTCCCAATCCACTAGATAAATAAATATGTTTAAACTAAGGAATAACAACAATAGATTTAGTACAATGATTTTATAACTGTTTAATTTTCACACATTGCAACTTCCAGTTGGTGTTGGATCCAGGAATTTTCGTAAGTGGGGGCCCTCTGACTGACCTCAGAGGGGGACGCTTCAGACACGGTTCAGTTATTCCCTATATAAGCAACCAATTTTTTTCCCTAAATCAGCCGCTGACTTCTTGGATGGAGAGTTATTTCATTTGCACCCATACCATATCTTCTTAATCCTATACATGTACATGTATATCTGATTTAACATTTCAAAATTGTAAATACTGATCTTTTAAGTTTAAATTCAAGTATCATGCTCAGAAACATCATAAAACACCAATGTTTCTATAGTACATTTAACTGGCACTTTAACCTGAAACAGGTACATTTTTGTACTATCATTTTCTATGTTCAATACTGTGGCAGATCCAAAAATTTTCATAAGTGGGGGCCCACTGACTGACCTAAAAGGGGCCTGCTCCAGTCACGCTTCAGTTATTCCCTATACAAAATGTATAAGCAACCAAATTTTTTCCCAAAAAGGGGCCCCCCCTAAATTCGCCTCTGCAATAGACAGTGAAATATGGGTAAAATGTGTATCTTGCCATTAAAGAATAAAGAGACTTTAGAGTATGTAACGAGACAACACAAATGGCCCTGTATGTCAACACAAACATGATGGTAGTCTCAAATATCAAAATTCACCTCTATATCTGAAATTGTACAGAAAAAAAGACAGTATAACTATAATTGTCAACATGTACAATTTTCAAAGTCTCAAACCCTTTATTTTAGCAAAAATCAATTTATAATTTTATTGTGTATTATTGAATTAATCTCTGCTCTGATTAATCCACACTATAGTGTTATAGATTTGTACATGGATGTATATCATGTGTTGCTATTTATATGCACTCATATAGTTATGTGGCTATTTATATCATACTAGAAGTCTAGAACATACCCACAATATCGCCGGTCCTTGACTGAATTAAAGTATAATTATAATTATGTGTAAGCCTTATTTAGGTATTGGTATTGTCATCTGATAAACATGATAAAGTCATGGCGATTATAAGATACAAAGTTTTCTCTGCTTTCAAAATATTTCTGTTTGAGCCCGTCGACCTGGAACTTATTAATTATTGGTAATATTAATTATTTGGAAAACAAAAGGTCCTGGAAGTTTAATTTTTTTATTTGCTGTTTTACATCATGTGTAAGGAACAATTTGACAATTGTTGAATTTAGTAGTGTCAACCCTGTGATAATGACCCGTGTATATATAGCAAAATCCTAAATGGGTGGAATCAGAAAAAATGAAGATTTTAACATATTGGGGCATATTGTTTCCCCCATTATATTTAGGAAAGTAAATTAAATGTCAAACCAACAAGTTCAATACCAGCTAACTTGCAGCCAAATTTCATTTAGATATCTTGTACCAGCCAAAAGTTTTATTAAAAAAACATGTCAAATTTGTCAGGAGTGTGACGCTTTTTGTGTGACAGGATTTTTTTTTAATAATTTACATGTTGAGTAAAAATTATTATGATGAATGCATGTATATGAAGATGGTTTATAATCATTCTTCAATACTAGGTTTTGTAGATTATAGATTGGTGTTATCATTGCACAAATATTATGTAAATAAATATACATTGTGAAAAGGTATGTACCAAAAATTAATATTGGCAAAATTTGATAATTTCTAAATTAAAGTGTTATGGTTGTATTTTAAAGGAGTATTTGTGTGTAAAACTGGTAAGTATTTATTGTAAACATGTATAAGCTATCCATAAAAGGCTATACAGACATCCTGAGGTGCATAATTCACATATTGGATTAACTTCTATACAAGCACCCAAAAATGTCAGGAGTGTGACAACTGTCTTTAAACATGTACCAAATTTATATAATGCTTTTCATCTTACATTGTTATTTATTTTTCAGAAGCACCTGTTCCATAGAGAAGAAAAACATTTATTGCAGCTGTGATAATCTATATGTTGAATCTACACACTTGATTTTTAGATGTCAGGAGTGTGACACTTTTTTTATACATTCAATGACATTGTTTAAATTTTAATTACATATTCAAAAAAATGATCCATTGTTACTTGGTGTCAAAATTTTGATAGAAGAAGGTTAGTAAACATGTTTTGTGATTTCTAAGACACATGGATAATATTTATTTAGTAATAATTCATTTATGAAACTAATTGTCACCATAACATGTTGACATTTATCTCAATATATAAATGAAAAATGTAAATTATAGATTAAAAATAGCTTGAATATTTAAGGAAATGTCAATATCCTTCTGGTACACAATCATCTCTTTTGGAATTTATACAAATTTAGCTTTTAAATGCAATTCTGTTTAAGGCATAATTTGTCACACTCCTGACATAAAATAGACAAAATAGGAAAGGAGATAACCATTTGCATTTTTTCAGTATAAGTTGATGTAAATGATGAAGAAGCTTATAGTGAAACTACCAGCAATTAGAAAATCAACAAGACTGGTACAAAATAGACCCAACCAAAACCAGAGCAATGGAAAACAGACATCAAAAGAGAGGACTAGACAATACCGGCAAAGAATTCAAAATAATCAAAGAAAACTTGAAAAGGTACAGAAAAAAAAAGAAAAATCAAAACAAAGCCTACAAAGAAAAACAGAAAAGAAAAAGAATATTGGATGCAGAATTTAATGATGACTTTAAAATAAAACAGAGAAAATGGAAACAAGCAAGTAGAAAAAGGAGAGCTGAACTAAAAGAAGAAAGAAGGTTGCACTAATACCAATACAGAGACAAAAGACCCTAAGCAAAGTCGGGTGAGAAACTATTCCTCTGGTCCTGCACTAAGAAAGCGTGCAGAAAGAGCAAGGAAAATTCTTCCTGAAAGCCCTACAGCATGGACTAGTACCATGAAACATATCATTAAGAATGCCACACCTCGAAGGCAAAAAGGTCTGCTAGAAGGTAATACAGAAAGTGACATCAGCAATATCCTTAATATTACTGGAGCAGGAAGACCAAGCTCACATACAGAAAAGGCTAAAAGACCACTTGCATTTGCTGATGACAAGTCAATACCAGAGTCTATTTGGAAGAATAAAAAAAACCTTCAACAATAGAAGACCAGAAAGGCACAACAAGTAAAAAGATTATATAAAATAAGAGTCCTTTATGATATTTGGGAACCGAGGGTAGAACGATTTCTAGAGGTACACTCTAGGATTATGCCAAACAAGAAAGGCACAGTCTTGATTAATGGTGAAGTGGTTGCTAAACGTCATCTCCTGTGCAGTAAGAGAGAAGCTTTCAGCAGATTTATGGAGTTACACCCTGAATTTCCCCGGAAGTTTACAACCTTTCGAAAAATGGTACCAAAGAACTTCAAACTTCAAACCCCTCAATCTCCTGGTTATCTCCTTTCCTATTTTGTCTATTTTATGTCAGGAGTGTGACAAATTATGCCTTAAACAGAATTGCATTTAAAAGCTAAATTTGTATAAATTCCAAAAGAGATGATTGTGTACCAGAAGGATATTGACATTTCCTTAAATATTCAAGCTATTTTTAATCTATAATTTACATTTTTCATTTATATATTGAGATAAATGTCAACATGTTATGGTGACAATTAGTTTCATAAATAAATTATTACTAAATAAATATTATCCATGTGTCTTAGAAATCACACAAAACATGTTTACTAACCTTCTTCTATCAAAATTTTGACACCAAGTAACAATGGATCATTTGTTTGAATATGTAATTAAAATTTAAACAATATATGTCATTGAATGTATAAAAAAAGTGTCACACTCCTGACATCTAAAATCAAGTGTGTAGATTCAACATATAGATTATCACAGCTGCAA
Organism: Mytilus trossulus; assembly: GCF_036588685.1. Classification (NCBI taxonomy): domain Eukaryota; kingdom Metazoa; phylum Mollusca; class Bivalvia; order Mytilida; family Mytilidae; genus Mytilus; species Mytilus trossulus. Next base: position 31,558,362 of record NC_086380.1, on the reverse strand, counting down.
TAAATGTTTTTCTTCTCTATGGAACAGGTGCTTCTGAAAAATAAATAACAATGTAAGATGAAAAGCATTATATAAATTTGGTACATGTTTAAAGACAGTTGTCACTCCTGACAATTTTTGGGTGCTTGTATAGAATTTAATCCAATATGTGAATTATGCACCTCAGGATGTCTGTATAGCCTTTTATGGATAGCTTATACATGTATACAATAAATACTTACCAGTTTTACACACAAATACTCCTTTAAAATACAACCATAACACTTTAATTTAGAAATTATCAAATTTTGCCAATATTAATTTTTGGTACATACCTTTTCACAATGTATATTTATTTACATAATATTTGTGCAATGATAACACCAATCTATAATCTACAAAACCTAGTATTGAAGAATGATTATAAACCATCTTCATATACATGCATTCATCATAATAATTTTTACTCAACATGTAAATTATTAAAAAAAAATCCTGTCACACAAAAAGCGTCACACTCCTGACAAATTTGACATGTTTTTTTAATAAAACTTTTGGCTGGTACAAGATATCTAAATGAAATTTGGCTGCAAGTTAGCTGGTATTGAACTTGTTGGTTTGACATTTAATTTACTTTCCTAAATATAATGGGGGAAACAATATGCCCCAATATGTTAAAATCTTCATTTTTTCTGATTCCACCCTTATGTTGATTAAAAAAAAGAGAATATATTCTATATATTCAATAATTTCATGAAATTTCGATAGAATTGCCTGCTGGTTTTTGATACTTTTCTTCCAACATGTGATAAATGCATTCATATTATATATTTTTTGATATATATGATATGTGTCAAATATGTCAGGAGTGTGACAAAATCCCAGAAATGGATGCTTTTCTAAAAAGATGATTACTAAAAGTGTAGCCTATATTGGTATATTTTTTTTTGCTGATTGTTACCAAAAGTTGCGTCTTTAATGGAAAGGTGTTTTTGTTAATATTCTTAAGTAATTTTTTTCTGTATTTAAACTTTTATAACCAGGTCATTTATAATCTGCCATACATAAAGTGCTAAAACAGGATTTTTTTCAAATTGATGGCGATAATGTATAGAGAATTTGGTATCCAAATGTTCCTTAATCAACCTGGCATTAATAGGAAATATGTTTATGCTTTTAATGTATTCTTAATTGATGTAAATCATGTGTATATGTTTAGTTGTATTTGTTCAAATTACTGACTTTGTTAGTTATTAAAAGTTAAAATTATTCTTAATGTCTTAATGCTTTGTCTGGACACTTAAGTTTCATAAAATAAATGATATGGTGAATGTGGTGAGACAAATCCTGAACCCCAAAAAATATGTTTATTTTTGACCATGCTCGTCACACTTTTGCCTCATTTTTTCTGATTCCACCCAAATACACCTTTTGGTGGTGCGCCTCTCAGATGCAGAGTGTACAGATAAGATAATAGGTAACAGGTGAATATACTATTGGTATCGGTATGGGATTCATCATGGAACTTCTTAATTATTGGCAATATTAATTATGTGGAAAACAAAAGGGTCTGGAGTGGTGTAATTTTTAATCTACACCATTGTCCTATATCAGTTATAAATAAAGCTGAATTCTTTGATTTGTTGTTTTTTCCCAATGACAGCTGACAAATTGGACCTCGTTATTATATTCAGTCTTCACGCTGAGTGGCAGCCCAGGCTTGCAAAATTGTTATTGGGACTGTAAAAATCATATCTACAGGCCAACATAATCTAACTTATTATTGGTCCTGTAAAAATCATACATTGTATCTACAGCCCAACATAATCTAACTTAAAATTTTAAAAACTGAGCTCTGGTCCTGTTGATTTAACAGTTCATTATGAAGACTGGTGTATAACATGCCTTCTTTTGTTGTTGGAATCATCCGTAGCAATCCTTTCCAATAAGTATTTAGTCGTAATTATTTCGTCTACCTATGATGGATTTGCAATAAATGTGTCACGTCTGTAAATAATATCTCTGTTTCCGATTGGTCAATTTTATGGGAAAGTCTAAATGATTCTCAGAGTTATCTGATCTTGTTTCATTTCATACATAATTTAAGAGAGAATCTGAAGACATCATAGGAAAATTTGGAACTTATTAATGTTAGACATACCCCAAATAACGGTATCTTATACAATTTTTTCTAACTGTGTGATAAGTTCTAGTCATCTGTTCATACGAAAACGAACAGGTTTTTCTGAATAAATTTTTATAATAAATCATTTACTGTGAGAAGGACAAGATGAATCGGACAACAACAGTAGGCAAGTTATACACCATTGTGAAGATAAATCAATTATGATTTACTACATAACAACTGAACAAGTTTTAGTGGGGTTGACAGTTGAGAAATCAGCATATAACAGAATTTCTTCACCGTCTGACATTTTTTCTAAATCGCGAGTTAAGTAACTTATGAAATATAAAGGTACATAGGATTTTTTTCTGAGACGAGTGCCTGTGGAAAGACCGAAAAAAATAAATAACAGTCATTTTTTACAACATTGGTAATTAGAACAATTTGCATACTTTCACTAGATGGTAATAAATTTCAATAGAAACTCGTTACGGTATACCTTTTACATTCTCTACAGAGATATGCACCCTCATTCTCCTGTCCAAAAAATGACACCTCAAAAAAGGCACTAGCACATTGGTTACTAGCACCGAGCTCTCCTCCTTTGCGAACAATATAATATCTTTCCCCGTTGCATGTATGTTTTGAACATGCAAGACAAAGGTGTGTGTGTTGTACAAACGCTAAAGGTCCACCTGTTAGTATGGGCACTGCCACGTACGTCGGTTCATCCATGTTTATCTAAACAGCTGTTTTTAATTTCCGGTTACTTGTGTGAAGGTCATAAACAAATTTTAGAACGCCATCTAGGAACGAAATCCAAAAGTACAGAAATCCAGACGCTATATTCATAATGCGTCTGGATGATCGAGACTAGGCATTTCATTATTTGCGCTCTGTTATTCTTTAGTCTGTAATATATGGATATCTCATTGGAAATCAACTTAGGTGAATTTTTCGTCTGTCGTAGTAAATTATAATCCTGGTACCTTTGATAACTATTTACACCACTTGGTCGATGCCACTTCTGGTGGACGTTTCGTCCCCGAGGGTATTACCAGCCCAGTACGAAGTGTTGACATGAATATCATTAATGTGGTCATTTTATAAATTCCTGTTTACAAAACTTTGAATTTACCGGAAAACTACGGATTTTCTTATCCCAGGCATAGATTACCGTATTTGGCACAACTTTTTGGATTTTTTCATTTTTAATGCTCTTAAACTTTTTACTTGTTTGGCTTTATAAATATTTTGATATGAGCGTCACTGATGAGTCTTATGTAGACGAAACACGCGTCTGGCGTAGTAAATTATAATCCTGGTAACTGTTTCTCTCTTTTTTACGGGGTATATATCTCCCAATTGATACGATATTCCCGTGCATGCATTTCCTATCATGATTTTCTTGATAGAGGGTTGCTGCTCACAATAAAGCTATTAAACCAAGAGTTTCAAATGGTGAAGTTGAAATCATCCCTTCGTAAATTTTACGGACGCCATCATGAGTTGGCTGACCGTTATATATGGAATAACCGTTTTACAAATGATATCGGATATGTTCATTACGTCGTAGCTACAATCCCATTCCCTTTCATGAATGTGACCTATCGAATAAGACTATTTACCGGATTTGATATAAAAAAAAGCAACACGACGGGTGCCACATGTGGAGCAGGATCTGCTTACCCTTCCAGAGCACCTGAGATCACCCCTAGTTTTTTGTGGGGTTCGTGTTGTTTATTCTTTAGTTTTCTATGTTGTGTCATGTGTACTATTGTTTGTCTGTTTGTCTTTTTCATTTTTAGCCATGGCGTTGTCAGTTTGTTTTTGATTTATGAGTTTGACTGTCCCTTTGGTATCTTTCGTCCCTCTTATTTAACACGTTTTTAGTTAATTTTTTTTAATTTCGAGGTAAAGTGTTGAATCTAAACAAAAAATGAGAGCGTCATTTTATGATCTTATCAAAACAGATAAAGGCTTCAACCAGTTGCACGTATATCAAGTGGAAAAAAATATTGCTTTCTATTTATTAATTTATTAAATATTTAAGTCTGGTCACGCATTATTTTTCACGACCAAAGCAATGCATTGCCTGATCTTTCACGATCAAGTTTGATTAAAAATCAACAAACTGCAAGGTTTGTATAAACAAATGAACGGTTTTAAGGGAAGAGCATACTTTTATTTTGCTGTACTATCGGACACACCAAAAATTACATTTCAAATATATCATAATATATTTGAAATATGACTATTATATGAACAAAAAGCGTTTTTTTCTAAATTAATTATAGGCGAGCATTATATTGATATTTATTTCTAAGCATTTTTATAACCTGATTTTGACATTTAAATAGATAATGGAAATCATCTCCTATTCCATTTCTACAGAGATGAATTCGTGCATATTTTGGAATTCCGGACCATCTTCCCGTGTCTACAGGAAATTAAACATCTGTGTGTTGCCATATAAATCCTGTCACACAGCTTCAACTTTATCAAATGGGTTTCCAAACGAAATTCCTCTTTATATAATGAATAAAATGCACCTTTTGAGTTATTCATCTGTCAAAACCAATGTTGGAAGAATTGGTCATTCAGTTATTGTGAAATAATGTTCTTTAAACCCAGTTTATCCAATGGAAGTTGGTTTTGCCAAATAAAACTAATTCCATTTTCGTCAAATATAGATTTAACGTACGTTATCCATTTAAATATTGTGGGGTTTTGAAAATGTAATTTGAGCATTAATTTATACATAATGGAAGATAACTTGTTATTTTCCAATAATAAGTTATTCCAAAACATCCCCATTTTACGTTTAACAATGGTTCCAAAGGGAATCTTCCGAGTTCCCCATACACCATATTATTTGGTGTATTGCTTCTGAATTTAAAAATGTTTTGCAAAATTGAAGGTGTATTTCTCAATGCTTTCTTTATTTTCAAATTCCCATACCTCTGAAGCATATAATAAAACAGGACTAACCAAAGAGTCAAAAAGTTTTAGCTGCAAATCGACGGGAATACATATATTATTTTTTAGGTATAGAGCATACACAGACTTCTGTGCCTGATTAAGAAGTTTTCCGAGCAGTACAAAAGCTACCGCTGTAGTTGAAAAGTACACCAAGGTAGCAGTAGGAATCAACTATTTCATTTTTTTCTCCATATATCAAGAAATTCTGATTTCTTTTTACTTTTTTTGTTTTACAAAATATCACTACTTTGGTTTTGCTTGTGTTAATCTTAAGTTTCCATTTTTGTCGAGCCTGCAACTTTTGTTGCAGAAAGCTCGACATAGGGATAGTGATCCGGCGGAGGCGTTAGCTAACTTCTTAAAAGCTTTAAATTTTAGAAGCTGGAAGACCTGGATGCTTCATACTTTGTATATAGATGCTTCATGTTACGAAGTTTCCGTCAGTCACATGTCCAAGGTCCTTGACCTCATTTTCATGGTTCAGTGACCACTTGAAAAAAAAATTCAGATTTTTTGTAATGTTGAATTCTCTCTTATTATAAGTAATAGGATAACTTTACTTAATATGTGCGTACCTTGCAAGGTCCTCATGCCCGTCAGACAGTTTTCACTTGACCTTGACCTCATTTCATGGATCAGTGAACAAGGTTAATTTTTGGTTGTCAAGTCCATATCTCAGATACTATAAGCAATAGGGCTAGTATATTCGGTGCATGGAAGGACTGTAAGGTGTACATGTCCAACTGGCAGGTGTCATCTGACCTTGACCTTATTTTCATGGTTCAGTGGTTATAGTTTAGTTTTTGTGTTTTGGTTTGTTTTTCTTACACTTTAGGCAATAGGTCTACTATATTTGTTGTATAGAATGCTTGTAAGGTGTACATGTCTAGCGGGCAGATGTCATTTGACCTTGACCTCATTTTCATGGTTCAGTGGCTATAGTTTAGTTTTTGTGTTTTGGTCTGTTTTTCTTACACTTTATTCAATAGGTCTACTATATTTGTTGTATGGAATGATGATAAGGTGTACATGTCTAGCGGGCAGATGTCATTTGACCTTGACCTCATTTTCATGGTTCAGTGGTTATAGTTAAGTTTTTGAGTTTTGGTCTTTTTATCTGATATTATATGCCAAAGGTCAACTATATTTGGTGTATGGAAATATTTTGTGATCTATATGTCAGTCCCGCACGTTTTATTTGACAATGACCTTAATTTCACGTTTCATTGCTCAGTGTTTTGGTCTATTTTTCTTAAACTATAAGGAATAGGTGAACTGTATTTAATGTATGGAAGCATTGTTAGCTGAACATGTCTCCCTGGCATGGTTCATCTGACTTTGGTCTCATTTTCACCGTTCATTGGTCTTTGTTTAGCTATCTTGGTTAATGTTAAGTTTATGTGACAGTTATAATAAAGCTTTTACACTTAGGACTATCAACATAATATCAATGATTAGTAAAGAAGGCGAGACATTTCAGTGTGTGCACTCTTGTTTACAATATTCTTCAAAACATGCAAGGTTTTTTTGTAATCTTCTGCACTTTCAGACAATAGCGCAGTTTCATCTGCGTACAAACTAATAAAACATTTTAACATACATTTCTAAAGCTTTGAATTTTTATCTAGACTTTCTGTATTATCTTTATTATTTTCCACAAAATAACTTTCTAAATCATTTAGAAACAAAGAAAATAAAAAAGGTGACAGATTTTCACCTTGTTTTACTCCTGTATGAGATAAGAAAAATTCGGAAAATTCATTTCCTTTCTTGACACATGTTTTTATATTTTGAAACATATTATATGTCACATTAAAATGTTTACCTTTATTGTTTTACTTTTGCATTTTTTGCCACAATCCTGACCTCCATATAGTGTCAAAAGCGCTTTTAAAGTCTATAAAAGTGCAAAATAGCTTCTTACCAAATGAAAAATGTATAGTAATGAAAGAATACAACACAAATATATTATCAACAGTAGACCTGCTTGTGACTTTGATATCAGGTCTACGTGATCTGCATAATTATTTAACCTTTAATTCAACATAGCAGAAAAAGTTTTTATTAAAGCATGAATTCAAAGTGATTCCTCTGTACATTTCGGGATCAGATCTTGATCCTTATTTTCAAATACAGTAATCATGATTCCATTAGACCAACTGTCTGGGACAATTCCAGTATCTAAAATCAAATTGAGTAGCTTGACGTAAATTGACATTAAATCGTCAATTGTATTCTTTATATACTCATTTAAAATTTCATCACTACCTGAAACTTTGACATTTTTTAAAATTTGAAACAACTTTTTTAATTTTATCTTCTGTTACTGGACTGTTTAAAAATAACTCAACATCGTCTGATAGTGTATCGAATTCCCAATTTTGTACGAAGTCATTTTCTGGCTCAACAGTTTCATTTAGTATTTTAAAATGATCACACAATGCTTTTAGAGATATATCGTCTTTGTTATCGTCTTTTTTACTATCATTTAGATTATTACGGATTTTCCATAGAGCTTTCGTATCCTTTTTAGAAATGTTACGCAACTCATCAGCAGCCCTCTCTTGGTAGCTATTTAATGTTCTTTACTAGCTTGTCTCATTTTATGTCTGTTTTCAGCATTTTTCAAAAAACTATATCGCTTTCGAGTTTTAAGAAACTTTTTTCTACTCATCGAGCATTTTCTATTAAACCAATGTTTTGAATTTTCATGTTAAACTTTGTAAAATGTTTATGTTTATTTCTGAAAAGACGGTTGGTTGAAAATTTTTATTTTTTTTATTTTTTGTTAAAGTGACAATAGTAAATACTTTGACAACATTTTATGAAAATTAAACGAGCCAAATTAATTTCAGTGAAAGTGTTGGGTACCACAAATGAGAAAGCTATAAGAACATCAATTACTTCATCTGTATATGTGGAAGTGCGTCGAAGTTCTTAAAACTTTGGTATATAAACAACAGAAATAACTTGATTCATTCTAATGATTGATTTAAAGGCTTCTGGACTTTTAAAAGCAATCTAACCCTTGGGGAATGTTTTTTTTGTTGTAAATTTCCCTTCATGTTTCAATAGTCATAAGCACTTGAAGTTGCATGATTCTTGATTTTTAACAGGACTGGTCATTATATTGTTCTATTTTTTTATTGTTGATCTTATTCGTGTTTTGTTTTTGATTTACAACAATGAGATAGTGTGATGGATCAATCGTGGTTTCATTTTCCCCCCATTGTGTTACTGCAGTTGTTCTTATATCATTTTGTTCTGTGTTAATGTTGCAGTAATTTATAACTTAGTTTAAAATAAAAATAAGAAGATGTAGTATGATTGCTTATGACACAATTATCCTCACGAGACCAAATATAAATACTGTTGTCACGAACTGTTGTACTAATTCAGTAAATACATGATAACTGTCTGACTTTGGAGTTGTTGGAATAAAAGAACCTACGATCCTTAAAAGCTTTGTTCTTGAGGTGGTACCCAACACCTGGACTAAAATTAATTTGGCTCGTTTAATTTTTTTTAAATTTTGACAAAGTATTTACTTTGACCCTTTGAAAAAATTAAAACATTTCAAATAATTTGAACTAACCGTTTAATCAGAAAAATTACACTAGTTATATTGCAGTTTGACAAACACTTATTTTGATCATTGAGAAGCTTAACAATCCCTCAACAACATAACGTCATTTAAACGTTCTGCTGATTTTACAGAGTTATCTCCCTGTAGTGTTCGGTACCATCTTAAATGGCTTTATTATGTTGTTTATAGTTATTCTCCTCAGACGTATGTTTTATAAACGTGTATTTCCTTTAATAACTGAAAAACTCCAAAGACATCCGTTATTTCTTCTTAATTATTGTGGTAATAAAGGTAAATCAAACATTTCCATAGAAACGAGGACAATACTTTGCAAAATCAATATGATTTGTAGAAATGTAAAAAATATAATGTTTTCACATCATAGGAAGCCGTATGCATATTAAACAAAGCAAAAAGAAGAAATAAACAAACAAAAAAAGACGTGTAGTAATTGGGAGCACGTTTTTGACACTTTCAAAGCATTTCGCCATCATAATTTAATTTCTTAAAGTAAAATCGTACTTTATATATATAGATATATAGATATAAGAAAATGTGGCATGAGAGCCAATGAGACAACTCTCCACCAAAGTCCCAATTTGTAAAAATAAACCATTATAGGTCAAAGTACGGTCTTTGTTTATATGTTCATACTATGTATGTAATTAGATTTTCGAGATTTTTATAAATTAATGTGCGGATAAAATAATGTGCACGTACGTCTCCTCCGAGTTTTGAAAGCAATTGTTTAACATTTTTTTAAAAACTTTAAACGTGTTGGAAACAGAATAATATCAGTCAATGATTGTAATTGTCACACCCTCGTTGGCCAAAGCAATGATAAGCTCTCTTTATAAAAGGAAATATTGATGTCTTGTTCGTTTTTCATTGATAATAGCATGTGAAATTTGAATGAATGACCCAACACTCCAACGACACAAATGACCAAATAACCTCCTAAGTATTTAACAATAAACTGACCGTTTAAGGGATTAGCCGAAGCACATCTTCGGAATTTTTGTCGCTGAATTGAAGACCCATTGGTGGCCTTTGACTCTTTTCTGCTCTCTGACCGGGTTGTTGTCTCCTCTTAGACAACTTCCCCATTTCCCTCTCAATTCCATTTTTATTTGGTATTAAAATACCATATGTCTGCTATCGTTTATACTATAGTCTTGGAGTACTCTTGGAAGTCATTAGTGTGGTTGTTTATATAGCCGTATGCCTACTTGATTATTTGTTCATCTCCATTCCTTTGGAGAATGTAACTTTACTTTTGGGAATTATTGCATAGTTTACGTTTAATTGCGTAATGCAGTTCCGTTTTATTCGACACTACCGTTTGCTTATCGAATATCAATTATCATACTTCCCTGAAAGCCATTAGCTATAATAAAATAACATTAAAGATAAAATGACAAATCAAAGTTTTATCAATCGATACATCTTAATTGTGCAGTAAAAATAAGCATATTATGAGTATTAAAACACATTTTGATAATTAAACATTTTTTATCATATGAAAAGTTTGATGCAAATCAGTCCATCAAATTACGTGTGCATATGATTTGGAATTTTTAAAACTTTTTGTCAATTTTTGAGTGTCATAAAGTTGATGATAAATGAAACAAAGTACTTTAGATAACATTGTATCAATAAAACTAAAGACATGTGATACTATTGGCATTATGTCTATAAACATCGGACAAGAGCACCGTATATAACGGCATTAAAAGAAAAATAATAATCATGAATATAAAGAAGATTAGATGATTAGAAATGCACCAATTTATTGATGATTGATTTTTTTTTAACGTCCAGTGGCACATATTTCAGGACGATACATATAAGTCCAAGGCTCCGTTTTGAAGGCCGTACTTTAACCTATAACGGTTTCCTTTTATAAATTCCTTTTTGGATGGAGAGTTTTCTCATTGGCACTCATACCAAATTTTCCTATATCTATGTAAACAACACACACACCCATTAGACAATTACAAATGATACATAAACAACCAAAAGGACCAGAAAGCAAGCATACAGTCCTCAACAATAGACAAGTGCTAAATTCGTTTAATTCGAAATGGTCCGATTTCACGAAAATATTTAAATATATTTAAATGGAAGCTATCAAATTCTACCACCAGTACAAACATCCATCTTTTTATCCCTTCTTTAATGATATATAAAACAAAAGAAATCTTAAAGACTAACACTCTACTCTTTAATTTCGATTAGTAGACTAAAGACACATTTATGAGTGTTTAAAAAAATCCCGATAAAATACCAACACCGTAAAGGAACCTTTTTGTGGACAGAATATTGAATATTTGATATTGTATAGAAAAATCAAAGTGCAATCAAAACAATTATGGCGCCTTCAAACACACAAGTTTGATCCCGTCAAATTCTTTTCACGTGCCTGTCACAATTCTATCCTCTCTGAAAATTGTGGAAACTTAGATACTTGTTTTTGAGTCATTGGCTCTTGAATGTCTACGCCTCGCTTCTTCCACTTATATCAGGTATTGGCTGTTATCGTGAAAAATTCAGCAGTTCGATTAAAAACTATATTGCCCTAAAAGTTTTTTTTGCAATTTTAACGGTTATTAGGAAAATTAAAGTGACTGTCCTGTCCCAATTTTACTAGATTAAAAGTTTTAAATGCAAAACATAGCACGACCAGATCTATTTATCCTCATTTTGACTGTTATCTTGAAAACTATAGGAGCTATGTTAAAATTGTTAACTGCAAAAATAATAAGCACAGAAAGATTTATCTACCCCGTTTATAAATTATCGACCCTTCAAAAATATATTAAACTGTGCTTTTCAGTTTTGGCTAGGATCTACAAAAAAAAATCTGAAAGCGCTGGGTTAATAGTTATCAAAAGTACCAGGATTATAATTTTATACGCCAGACGCGCGTTTCGTCTACATAAGACTCATCAGTGACGCACAGATCAAAATAGTTAAAAAGCCAGATAAATACAAAGTTGAAGAGCATTGAGGATCCAAAATTCCAAAAAGTTGTGCCAAATACGGCTAAGGTAATCTACTCCTGGGGTAAGAAAATCCTTAGTTTTTCGAAAAATTCAAAGTTTTGTAAACTGAAATTTTTTAATAATGACCATATAATTGATATTCATGTCAACACCGAAGTGCTGACTACTGGGCTGGTGATACCCTCGGGGACGAAACGTCCACCAGCAGTGGCATCGACCCAGTGGTGTAAATAGTTATCAAAAGTACCAGGATTATAATTTTATACGCCAGACGCGCGTTTCGTCTACATAAGACTCATCAGTGACGCTCAGATCAAAATAGTTAAAAAGCCAGATAAATACAAAGTTGAAGAGCATTGAGGATCCAAAATTCCAAAAAGTTGTGCCAAATACGGCTAAGGTAATCTACTCCTGGGGTAAGAAAATCCTTAGTTTTTCGAAAAATTCAAAGTTTTGTAAACTGAAATTTTTTAATAATGACCATATAATTGATATTCATGTCAACACCGAAGTGCTGACTACTGGGTTGGTGATACCCTCGGGGACGAAACGTCCACCAACAGTGGCATCGACCCAGTGGTGTAAATAGTTATCAAAAGTACCAGGATTATAATTTTATACGCCAGACGCGCGTTTCGTCTACATAAGACTCATCAGTGAAGCTCAGATCAAAATAGTTAAAAAGCCAGATAAATACAAAGTTGACGAGCATTGAGGATCCAAAATTCCAAAAAGTTGTGCCAAATACGGCTAAGGTAATCTACTCCTGGGGTAAGAAAATCCTTAGTTTTTCGAAAAATTCAAAGTTTTGTAAACTGAAATTTTTTAATAATGACCATATAATTGATATTCATGTCAACACCGAAGTGCTGACTACTGGGTTGGTGATACCCTCGGGGACGAAACGTCCACCAACAGTGGCATCGACCCAGTGGTGTAAATAGTTATCAAAAGTACCAGGATTATAATTTTATACGCCAGACGCGCGTTTCGTCTACATAAGACTCATCAGTGAAGCTCAGATCAAAATAGTTAAAAAGCCAGATAAATACAAAGTTGACGAGCATTGAGGATCCAAAATTCCAAAAAGTTGTGCCAAATACGGCTAAGGTAATCTACTCCTGGGGTAAGAAAATCCTTAGTTTTTCGAAAAATTCAAAGTTTTGTAAACTGAAATTTTTTAATAATGACCATATAATTGATATTCATGTCAACACCGAAGTGCTGACTACTGGGCTGGTGATACCCTCGGGGACGAAACGTCCACCAGCAGTGGCATAGACCCAGTGGTATAAATAGTTATCAAAAGTACCAGGATTATAATTTTATACGCCAGACGCGCGTTTCGTCTACATAAGACTCATCAGTGACGCTCAGATCAAAATAGTTAAAAAGCCAGATAAATACAAAGTTGAAGAGCATTGAGGATCCAAAATTCCAAAAAGTTGTGCCAAATACGGCTAAGGTAATCTACTCCTGGGGTAAGAAAATCCTTAGTTTTTCGAAAAATTCAAAGTTTTGTAAACTGATTTTTTTTAATAATGACCATATAATTGATATTCATGTCAACACCGAAGTGCTGACGATGGGCTGGTGATACCCTCGGGGACGAAACGTCCACCAGCAGTGGCATCGACCCAGTGGTGTAAATAGTTATCAAAAGTACCAGGATTATAATTTTATACGCCAGACGCGCGTTTCGTCTACATAAGACTCATCAGTGACGCTCAGATCAAAATAGTTAAAAAGCCAGATAAATACAAAGTTGAAGAGCATTGAGGATCCAAAATTCCAAAAAGTTGTGCCAAATACGGCTAAGGTAATCTACTCCTGGGGTAAGAAAATCCTTAGTTTTTCGAAAAATTCAAAGTTTTGTAAACTGAAATTTTTTAATAATGACCATATAATTGATATTCATGTCAACACCGAAGTGCTGACTACTGGGTTGGTGATACCCTCGGGGACGAAACGTCCACCAACAGTGGCATCGACCCAGTGGTGTAAATAGTTATCAAAAGTACCAGGATTATAATTTTATACGCCAGACGCGCGTTTCGTCTACATAAGACTCATCAGTGAAGCTCAGATCAAAATAGTTAAAAAGCCAGATAAATACAAAGTTGACGAGCATTGAGGATCCAAAATTCCAAAAAGTTGTGCCAAATACGGCTAAGGTAATCTACTCCTGGGGTAAGAAAATCCTTAGTTTTTCGAAAAATTCAAAGTTTTGTAAACTGAAATTTTTTAATAATGACCATATAATTGATATTCATGTCAACACCGAAGTGCTGACTACTGGGCTGGTGATACCCTCGGGGACGAAACGTCCACCAGCAGTGGCATAGACCCAGTGGTATAAATAGTTATCAAAAGTACCAGGATTATAATTTTATACGCCAGACGCGCGTTTCGTCTACATAAGACTCATCAGTGACGCTCAGATCAAAATAGTTAAAAAGCCAGATAAATACAAAGTTGAAGAGCATTGAGGATCCAAAATTCCAAAAAGTTGTGCCAAATACGGCTAAGGTAATCTACTCCTGGGGTAAGAAAATCCTTAGTTTTTCGAAAAATTCAAAGTTTTGTAAACTGATTTTTTTTAATAATGACCATATAATTGATATTCATGTCAACACCGAAGTGCTGACGATGGGCTGGTGATACCCTCGGGGACGAAACGTCCACCAGCAGTGGCATCGACCCAGTGGTGTAAATAGTTATCAAAAGTACCAGGATTATAATTTTATACGCCAGACGCGCGTTTCGTCTACATAAGACTCATCAGTGACGCTCAGATCAAAATAGTTAAAAAGCCAGATAAATACAAAGTTGAAGAGCATTGAGGATCCAAAATTCCAAAAAGTTGTGCCAAATACGGCTAAGGTAATCTACTCCTGGGGTAAGAAAATCCTTAGTTTTTCGAAAAATTCAAAGTTTTGTAAACTGAAATTTTTTAATAATGACCATATAATTGATATTCATGTCAACACCGAAGTGCTGACTACTGGGTTGGTGATACCCTCGGGGACGAAACGTCCACCAACAGTGGCATCGACCCAGTGGTGTAAATAGTTATCAAAAGTACCAGGATTATAATTTTATACGCCAGACGCGCGTTTCGTCTACATAAGACTCATCAGTGAAGCTCAGATCAAAATAGTTAAAAAGCCAGATAAATACAAAGTTGACGAGCATTGAGGATCCAAAATTCCAAAAAGTTGTGCCAAATACGGCTAAGGTAATCTACTCCTGGGGTAAGAAAATCCTTAGTTTTTCGAAAAATTCAAAGTTTTGTAAACTGAAATTTTTTAATAATGACCATATAATTGATATTCATGTCAACACCGAAGTGCTGACTACTGGGCTGGTGATACCCTCGGGGACGAAACGTCCACCAGCAGTGGCATAGACCCAGTGGTATAAATAGTTATCAAAAGTACCAGGATTATAATTTTATACGCCAGACGCGCGTTTCGTCTACATAAGACTCATCAGTGACGCTCAGATCAAAATAGTTAAAAAGCCAGATAAATACAAAGTTGAAGAGCATTGAGGATCCAAAATTCCAAAAAGTTGTGCCAAATACGGCTAAGGTAATCTACTCCTGGGGTAAGAAAATCCTTAGTTTTTCGAAAAATTCAAAGTTTTGTAAACTGATTTTTTTTAATAATGACCATATAATTGATATTCATGTCAACACCGAAGTGCTGACGATGGGCTGGTGATACCCTCGGGGACGAAACGTCCACCAGCAGTGGCATCGACCCAGTGGTGTAAATAGTTATCAAAAGTACCAGGATTATAATTTTATACGCCAGACGCGCGTTTCGTCTACATAAGACTCATCAGTGACGCTCAGATCAAAATAGTTAAAAAGCCAGATAAATACAAAGTTGAAGAGCATTGAGGATCCAAAATTCCAAAAAGTTGTGCCAAATACGGCTAAGGCAACCTAACCGCTTACCCTAATTTTTATATTTAGTATACGCTGAGGAAAGTCAATGTAAAGATGTTATTGAGTATCGTATTTGCTGTATACCCATAAACTGTAAGCGGAAACATAATTATTACTTTAGTCAACTTTCAGTTCCTTTTTTTTGCCATCTGAACAAATATCTATAGCATAATTCGTGTCGCTATATTTTTCAGTGTTTTTGTATTGCTTAGTGTTCTTATGAAAATCTTTACCTGGATAACCAATGACTTAATGCTATATTATAATATTCAGTCTTTATAATTTGTATAATGTAAATTTCCTGTTTGTAAAACTAAGTCTTCCTTGGTTACCTAAAATATATGAGTTTAATCTTTAGGGGCCAGCTGAGGACCACTTCCGGGGGCTAGATTTTCTCGCTGCGTTGAAGATCTATTGATGGCATTCGGCCGTTGTCTGCTCTTATGTTGGGTTTTAGACCCAATGACTTATTTCCCATTTCCATTCTCAATTTTAATAATCTTACAAGTTAAAGTTAGTTAATTTCATTTCACTATGCTATTTTAATTATAACTATATTCATATACATATACATATATAATACATATATATATCAATGACAAAATCAATTTTAAAGATTGTCCAATATGTTCATTAGTAAATCAAGTCCACTTTATTGGCTAGTCTTTCCAAGAGACGAATTGGAAAATGCCGAAAGTGGTCGACCTGGCGGGAAGAATGACACCCTCGACTTCGTCTCCGTTGTAGCACGAGGTGACGGATTTGGACTAACAGACAGATCAATCAAGGTTGGAGATAGTAAAATGCTATCCATAGAAGTAGAATACTTTCTTTTCCAAACAGGTGAATTTCCATTGTGAGTTTTTGATCGAAGTAACAGTGGCATCGGCGGTGGTTTCTTTGGCAACCCAGAAAATGTTGTATTTGTATGATCTATGCTTCTTCTTGGCTTCGGTGTATACTTTGGTTGAGCTGTACTTTCCTTCCACTGTTTGCTTATAACCTTATCGTTAATCGCAAACTGAGCTTTTTCACAGGCTTCTATTCTCGGAAATAGTCTAGAACATCTTATTATAACATCATTCAATCTGCTTTGTTCTGCTTGCTTTTTTAGTGATGTAATTTGAGCGCGAATTTCATTTGCGTCACGTGATATAACACCTGGTGCTTGTTTAAGTATTTCATCAATTGACTCTTCTAAGACACACCTTCGCGTCTCAGTACTTTCTCTCAGTTCTATTAGCGTTTTTTCTATAGTTGTAGATTCATGGACTACGAGTCGTTCTATAAGCTGTTCCAGTCTTTTACAGTCGGTCGAAACAATTCCTACTTCTTTTGTAGAATCCCTAACAGATATTCTATAAAGTGCCAATCTTTCTTCTACCAATTTAACACGTCCTTCTAAATACTGAACTTGAGATCGCATTGATTCAGCTTTGTACATAGAGACGTCCTTGTTGTTCTGGTCTCCTTGTTGACCTTGTTGCCCTTGAATATTATTCAGTGGTCCAAGTAAAGCTTGGAGTTCCTTCTGTAACTCACTGGTTGTGCGCTTTTCCATATCTATATGGTATTGGAGCGATGCAATTTGTTCACATTTTGATCTAAACTCTTGTGTTTGATTGTTGAAATCAGTTTTGATTTTCTCCATGTTGGTTTGCAGTTCTGTACATTTTGATTTGTACGCTTCAATCTGACCAAGTAACTCTGCATTAAGTTGCTTAATCTTTTGAAATTCCCGGGTTTTGTCATCCACAGCTAATTTCACTTTTAGAAGGTCTTTAGCTAGCTTGTCACTGTTTATAACGTTGTCTTGTGATTCATGGAGACGCTTGATTGCTTCCTCTTGTTCTTCTATAAGCTTCGCCTGTTGCTCTTCTTTCTGTTGATATTCTTCAAGTTCCTTTTGCAAGTTTTGAACTCTAAGTTCGAACAGCTTAACTGTTCCTTTATTAGACTCATGATCTTCGAGCAAAACAGAATGTCTCTTCTCGAGTTTCTCTCCTCGTTTTTTATAGACAATAGCTAAATTTTCATCACTAGATTTGTAGTTTTTAATAATTTCATTTTTGAAAGCTAGTTCTTTTTCTTGTTGTTCTATAGTCAGTTTCAGTTCCTGTATACTAGAGTTATGAGATGATTTGAGAGTATTATACTCAAATAAAAGTTCTTCGTGGTCGTGTAATAGACGATCGCTGATGTAGGTCTTTAGTGACTTTAGTTCATCCTTTGTAAGTTTATTTGCAAGGCGTTTATTTTCCCGGAAGAGAACTGAAAATATAAAAGGAAATATTTATTGATGAATCGAATACAATCATTTAAAGATTATCACATGATGTTAGCAGACAGGGAGAGTGCAGATAAAGATGGATATAAACCCGACCAAATAGCTCAATGTGTGAAAGTGATACCACAAAGGTGGTAATTATGTTAAAGAAAGTTGGACGAATAACCTATCGAGAATGAAACCAACAGAGATCTATCATATTTTGGAACTGCGCTGTAATTGCTAAATCTTTACACTGATATAAAATATAAAATAAGAAAATGCGGTATGATTGCCTATCAGACAACTTTCCAACGGAGTATAGATGACTTATATAAAGGCAACTAAACATATCCGTTTGTCTTGATATTTTTATTAGTTATTTGCTTTGACTAGCTGTGAATAACTGCGTGTACTCTCATATCGCTACTTAGTGTCCTTCGTTGTGCGGATGTTTCCGTCCACAAACACTCCGTGAAGTTTTTGACGTTTTATTAGATGTATTTTGTTTGTATCCATCTGATGGGTTGAACATTTTTTGTATTGACGTTTCTCTTTAGTAAAGGCCGTACGGTAACCTATAGTTAATAAGGTTTGTGTCATTTGTTCTCTTGCGGAGAGTTGTCTCATTGACGGTCATAACACTCTCTTCTTATTTTATATTAGGTAGCAATACACAGTTAGTAGTTTAGTTTCGCATTATGGCCCCTGTGGATTTTTCAAATAGGAAAGGTATTGTGTAATAAAATTCATTTTTAGACAGCTGAGTACTAATTTAGCCTTCAAAGATGGTTTATAAGAGCATCAAGATTGTTTTTAACATGTTTAATGGGCTATTTTCTGTTTGACAATCCGTATTTTCATAGCTTGACGGCCATCGGTCCAGAAATTAATGTAATGTTTATAAACACTTCTTTCTTACACGAAATTTTTGACGCAATTTTACAAAAAAATGAGATGAAAGACATATGCCTTTCATTGGATCTACTGAATGATAAATGTGCACAGTTTCAGAAAAGGTATTACTTCAAGCGATTGAAATTCTACTTTTAGCCATTTTTGGGGGAAGTATGTGACATCTCTACCCCCCTTTTTGCAATATTTTATATTTGCCATGAATACACCCAAATGAAATTATATTTTACCATTTCATATACTGGATATAAAATCTATGGAAAAAAGTAAAATCACAAAAATACTGAACTCTGAACTGAGGAAAATCAATTTAGAAAGTCCATAATCACATGGCAAAATCAAAAAACAAAACGCATCAAAAACGAATGGACAAGAACTGTCATATTCCTGACTTGGTACAGGCATTTTCAAATGTAGAAAATGGTGGATTAAACCTGGTTCTATAGCGCTTACCCTCTCACTTTAATAACAGTCTCATCAAATTCCGCTACATTTACATGATGCGTTAAATAAACAGTCACAATTAAGTTTCTGATTTCATACATATGCACATATATGACACAAACAGTAAGATTAGTATTGCAAGAAAGCAACGAAAAGGGGATGGTAAAATTTATGTGAGCAAATTCTAATATTTTTTCCTAACTGTTTGTTACTACCTTAGATATATGAATTCTATTTTTTATAATTTTTCACATTAAGTACGTATACGAGCTATTGATAATGTCAAAATACATAATTTTGATTTGAACAATACTTAAACATTGTAAGATGCGAAAAGACATCGTTTCAATTCTAAAATATTATTGTTACGTAACTTCATTGGCAAAACCTAACAGCGAGGATGTTTGAAATGAAGTGAAACATGAATATGTTTTATAAAATACAATTAAAGCTTGATTCATTTTCTCAGTGGTTTCTATTGGCCGATCAATAATATAAATTATTTGTTATATAAAATATGAATCTGAAACCCATTTCACGTAGCGGATATTATAACAGTATTGTGCATTTGACTGTAGACATCACGTTTAGACCTCAACATACAAACATAGAAACAAAAGAACCACCAGAACAAAACATTAACCAAGTCAATAACAAAAATCGTAATTTTTGTACTGTGTGACTTCCGATCATTTTCGTGTAAATTCATTTCAAACTTTTCAATCTTTTCAATTATTAATAATGTATTACGATCATGTTTAGCCATTTTTATATTATCTGGATTAAAAAGAAAATAAAAAACTTTAATTAAAACTCAAGAGTACTCAAGATATCAGATTAAACTGACAAAAACAACAATAGATTATGCCATTAAAGGCTTAATACAGACATTTCTGGACTAACTGACATATATATTTCGTCGAAATTCAAGAGCCATTATTCTATTCACCAAGCAAAGAATGTGTAAAACGGCGTTTGGTATAAGAAGGGCTATTGATCAATAATTTATACCACTTTATATGCATTTAATAAACAGGAAGTTAATAAGTTAAAATTTGAAAACCCGCCAAATGATTTAACATGATGACATGAAGATGTATATCAAAATTTCCGAAAGCTCTGATTTCTTTTTCGTAAGAAAAACGAGAACACAACTTCATGAGCAGTACGGACAGTATCCAGATATAACCAAGTTTAGCTCCTCCTTCGAAAGGGGCTATACAATTCATTTGAGTGACATACATAGCAAAATATTCTTCAAGGTTATCACACAATATCCGATATAAAAAAAAAACCAATTCTTTTAAAACCAATGCCCAGAAGATATTACAGATTGAAATATACTATTTTGCAGCAAAATCTGAGCACGAGGCAAATACAATTTTAAATTTATATTTCTTTATTCTAAACTTATCAGGATTATCAAAATTGTGATCCAGACGTAATTGGTTTTTTTTGCTAGGCACTATTCTATATAAACTCTCATTTCAATTGATTTAGATTTATAAAAAAGTTAAAATGCATTTTTGAATAGCAAGCTTTATCGACAAAAGTTTTAATTGAAATGAGAATAAAAGCCTTTCTCTGATAACAGTATTCATTTTAGAGCAATTTTCACATACATAACAACAGTTTAATGCAAGAAAACGGAATCAATTACAGCTACATTTTATTACATAACAAAGACGGCAAAACAGCTTAATTGGATTATTTTCACATGGTGTTTTGATCATTTAATTGAAGTTTTAATGCATCTATCAACAATCGTTATTGGCATTAGAGAATATGAGATAACATAATTTATTTGGTAAAACGTCATTTAGACTATAAATGTATTTGAAAAGATTTAATTATTTTAACAAGTTTGTTCTAAGAAGTTATCTGTTAAAAACTATTTGAATAAAGTTGTTAAACAGTAATATAGAATATGATTACCTAGCTAGTGTTGATTTACTAGGAAGTTTTGAATTGGACATACTTTTGTTAGCTTTAAATTATCCTACGGTTTCCACTCGTGGAGAAGGAACTATTAACTATAAACACGAACAGAACACTTGATTTCAACCCAGGGTTTTGGCTAGTGTCCTTTTGTTAACATTAAGGGAAAACAATTCTGTGCTTTTAAATTTATTGGTGGACGATTGTTTGCATGTTTTCGTTTTTTTCTTACCTTAAACATGGTTATAATATTTGTGTACAGTGTCTTTTTACGTTTTTTTTCTAGTTTTAGGCAGCATTTAATTACTTGATGGAAAAGATAGTTGACAGGATACAGAGGCCGATTTATCATTTTGCTTATTTGTTCGGTCATTAGGAAATCTTATCATTAAAAACAAATCTGCTGTTATGGTTTCTAGGACACGAACATTTTATGTTTTTAAGGAAAAAAGTCATTGATTTTGACATCATTAAAAGATTTACAGGTAAATACCACATAAGAAGGGCTTGTAAATTAATAGGTTACATGGAAACTTTCTTTCCTGTTGTAATATTCTAGATTGTTAATGACTACTATAATGAGTAACCTGAATAGGAGTAATCTTTGCAAAGAAATGTAATAAGTCATCATATTAAATGTAGCACGCATGTATGTTTAGTTTTACTTTCTAGTTTTCTCTGAAAGTTTATACCTCAATCATACA
The DNA here is from genome assembly GCF_036588685.1 of Mytilus trossulus. Classification (NCBI taxonomy): domain Eukaryota; kingdom Metazoa; phylum Mollusca; class Bivalvia; order Mytilida; family Mytilidae; genus Mytilus; species Mytilus trossulus. Next base: position 31,536,463 of record NC_086380.1, on the reverse strand, counting down.
AAAAAAAATGTCAAAATAACGAGCTCCACGATAAATTCAAGAAGGATAAGCCTATATACAAATTCTCAAAATCAAACGTTGCATTTGATCAAACATTGGAAGGAATGGTGAACAACTGTCATATATTAACCAAATTTACACATACATGGGGCATATATCACATGGACGAATTCGTGTTTACATAGCTCACAGGTACAACTTTAACAGTCCACAGCAATACATGTCACTTTACCAGCACCTAAAATGCTGAATCACAGCCAAACAGTCATTGCTCTAACTATTAACTGTCTAGTGTATTGTTGAGAAGCATTACATACAAATTTCAAGACTTTGGTTTGACCCAGTATTTAATAAATACAGTGTCTTCCCACTTACTAGGATAGCACGCTATCGTGAACCCACTTATGTGGTTTCTACAAAAAGAAGCAAATATATAATGTATATGTCCCTATAGACAAGAGGTCTTATTAAATTTAGAGTCTAGTTTAAAGATCTGATCTCATGAGACCATCGTAACTTATTTATGCATACTATCCAGTTTATTGATTAAATCACAAAGCCATGCTGAGGTAATCAAGGTTGAAATTGAAAATTGAAAATAGAATAACTTTGTAATATGATTTCTCTGAGGTAGTTTTAATTAATTATAAACTAATCTATCGTTATACAAATCATTAACTAATGCCTTAACAAGCTATTCTGGTATTTTATTTTTCATCGTTAATTTCCAAACTATCTTATAGCAATTACTATTACTTCGGAGCACTTAGATATCAGTAGGTTACTTACTTCTGAAATAACCATGAACTGTATTGATTTCAACTAAAAATATACTTTTTATGGTGATGTATATCATTTGATAAAGGGTTTTAAAATTACTTCTAAGAACACAATATATCAAATTGTATAAACTTTTTACGAAGTTTAAATCCAATCACATATCCGCTACCGGTGTTTCAAACTACTTGATGTACATGTCCAATCTATCTGTAAATTATAGTATTCTGTACTTATGATGAAGACGATATATCAGTTGAAACGTTACATACAACGTATGAAGCTTAAAACATACACATTAGAACATAATTGTTTATATTTGCTGATATTCTATTATATATAACTATTACTAATTCTTTTCAATTTCAACCAAAAACACAAATTTCCGACCTATAGTTCAAATTCAAACTTTTCCCTTCGGTCAATCGGAACCGTTAACGTGTCTATAAGTCTAACTGTAAGTATTTTTTAGTGGTACAGACTGTCAAAATGACTTATTGTTTCTATTTTGTTTCATGCTTTTTTTTAATCTTAAAAACTTCTGTGGTATGGCAAGCTGTAGACTACCAAACCGAAATAATCTCTGAATTAATTCGAAATTGACTATTATATTTGATTGTAAACTTATTTAATTTTATATTTTTATTTGAAAATATCTGTAATCCCTTCCCGGTAAGTTATCTATCCTTTGGTATTTTCTTTATCCCTAAATTTAACAAATTGCATCGATTATGTTATGCTACGTATTTACAGAGCTTACTGAGGTGTTATAATATTAACCTAAATTGACACGAAAACACACAAAATACAATATTTCTATTTTTGTCGTTTTCCAGACGCGAAAATCGGATTTATAAAATGTGATTTCATTTGATTATTTAGTTTACGGAATAACAGAAATGTTCAATGAAAACAAATATTCCACTTATCCAACGCAACATGTAGAAGTTGATATAAGTAAAATTACAAAAGTACTTAACCTCGAGGAAAATAAAAAAAACCTGAAAGTCCCGAATCAAATGTAGAAACCAAAAGTTCAAACACTTCATACGAATGGATAACACTTGTCATATTCCTGGCGTGAACAGGCATTTTATTAGAATATTAGATTATTTAGTTTTTAATCGGAGAAGCTACATTAATATTTTTTAATACTATTTTTTTTTACAAATTCATTATGATTCATGTATGTTGTTTTAGCCCATACATTTTTCGGTGGAAAATAGGATAGGTCTAAGTTACCGATGTTAAAGTAATAACGACGGAAATGATGAAAAATATATCAGTTAAGAGGAAGAACAAAAATAACGAACTATAAGGCAGATTAAAAAAACGCAAAGTCTAATCAAACTAACAAACTAAAACGCTATCAATCATGGAACAAGTGCAAACTTGCCATATTCTTTACTTGGTAAAGGCCTTGTCTGCGAGGGTTAAACAATTTGGGAGGGAGAGGAGTTTACTGAGTTTTACAGCGTGAGAATCTCAAAACCTTTGATAATTTCATTAAACAGACAACACAAGCTTTTAACAATGAGGTAGTGTTTTATCAACGAAACTGCTATAATTAGAAAATTCGCATGTGAGTTCACATTCGGTTAATTATTCAAACCAACGACAATAAACCGCAATAAATTAGCCAAATACCACTAAGCAGTCCTTAACACAGCGAGAATATCTAGCACCCGAAGCCGCGCTGAAGCTGGCTCCCCAACGAAAATAAATTCAACAAAAATGGACGTCACAATTAACTCCCAAGCATATAGAAGGCCACATAAAATGAATGCTTATGATCCAGTTTTGGCTCACATCATCAAATAGGTGATAGGTAATGTGTTTCAAAATGATGGTTGTTCTGAATCTCTGCTGCATAAAAACAAATTTGGCTTCAATACCTTATGAAAATCTCAAAGACACATTGATATACTACCTTGTAATTAACAGTTAACCAACTTATTTTCGCGGATAATTCATTTTGCGCTTAGCTCTTACTTACCAATTTCGCTACGATTTAATTTCTCGATTTTTCAAACTTTCTGTTTGAAGTTAAATAAGGAAACTTACTAGTTTTACATATTTGCGACACTTCATATTCACTTAATTTTTCTACTCGCAAAAGTTGCAAAATAAAAATCTCGTAGAAATTGGTTGGTTATATAGTACTGTTCTATTGGCTTACACATTTTGATCTAGAAGTTATACGTGACTGTTTAAAGATAATTATTTGATATCTTGCTATAATTTTCTCTGTGTTCGCAGATGTTTTTAGCAGTTTTCATTTCCGTTATTTCGTTGATCATACGTTTTGTAAAGGTACCTAACTGTACCAATATATTAAGATAAAAGAAATAACATTCACTGCCATTTGAAAATAATTTAGAAATATGACAAATGTTAATGGGATTATCCTGTATTCCACTGACTGTGCGACATTTGGCCTACTACTTGAAATATAATTTATGGCCATGGTAGCTTTTCATCTCAACCATTATGTTACATAATCCGTGACATTTTTATTAACCTTAGATCACTAGGAAGTTTATATTTTACAAGTACGTAAATAACGTATAAAGTACAAGGTATATTTAAAGTATTAATAATTAAAAATATTTATTGTATACCATAAAACGTATATTGGAAAGCAGAGAAAAGTAAAAACTATTTAATTTACTACCTAACATATTCCTTATTAGTCATTATATTATATAATACGTTCTAATATATATATATATATATTTATAAGTACGTCTGAGTCAGTAAAAACCAAAAATTTGCGATAGCAAATTTACAGATCTAACATTGTTGGGTTGATGTTTAGACGAGTTGTATATATCTATAATACTAAAATTACGAGGTCAAATTTGTCAGCCGTCATCACGTAAAAACGACGAATCAAAGAATTTAACTTTATATATAACTAATATTGTACAAAGGTGTAGATTAAAAATTACACCACTCCAGACCCTTTTGTTTTCCACGTAATTAATATTGCCAATAATTAAGAAGTTCCGGGTCGAGTCCGATACCGATACCAATAGTATATTCACCTGTTACCTATTACCTTATCTGCATACGTTCCGCATCTGACAGGCGCACCACCAAACGTTGTATTTAGGATTAATATGCTATATACACGGGTCATAATCACAGGGTTGACACTACTAAATTGTCAAATTGTTACCTATTGTAGTATTTTAATCAGTAAGACTTTCTAAGATAACAATACGAATACTAAAAATCTGGACTAGAAATAAGGCGTATAGGTACAGTTTTCAATGTGTTAGTGGGCATGACGTAAAACAGCGAATCAAAAGAATTCAACTTTATTTCTAACTAATATAGGACAATGCTGTTGATTAAAAATACTCCATTCTAGGACCTTTTGTTTGCCAAATAATTAACATTACCAATAATTGATAAGTTCCAGTCCGACGGGTTCAAACAGAAAGATTTGAAAGCAGAGAAAACTGTGTATCTTATAATCGGCATGACTTTATCAGATGACACTACTAATACTAAACTAAGGCTTGGGTATAGTTATATACTTTAATTCAGTCACGGACCCGCGATATCACGGGTGTGTCCTAGTATATATTTATATATATATGAACAAATTAAGCTACACATCTACTTTTGCATAGGTCCTATTTCTGTACTAGAAAAATGCAGTACTGGAAATTAACTTTTAATATTTAGTACTATTTCTTTACTTTAAAACTATTGTAACATTTAGGTACTTGTATTTAACAGCACTTGATTTGTACTAAATATTTTGGTACAGAAATAGTACAATATTCAATGTTTGAAAATCATAACTTTAAGAGATTTGAAATAGAAAAACTTGCATTTTTTGTGTTGTTATATTAAATTTTAATGTTTCTATCATATTTTTTCGGATGTTTGCTTATTTCATAGAGCCATTCTGGTTCATTTTGACTATATATAGTTTATTTGTATATCATTGTACATGTATCAAAGGGAAATAAAATGTATCGCTTATTGTGAAGTACCTATGCAAAAGTAGCTGTTTACGGTGAATGATATATCTACGGACACAAATAATAAGGATTAACATTTAGCAAAAATTGATATCTTCTCAGACGGAAACAGTTTGTGTTTATAAGTTATATATTTAAAAGGTAGCAACGTGATCGTCCAAACATAAACGAGGTTTGACTGTTCTGTTTATGCAATATTTACAAAAAAAAAATGATTGCGGAATTTTGATATTGAAGTTTTTAATTTAAAATCGACCTTTCCTATTTCGAGATTGGTATTTCACAGTTCCACCTTTGAGGTTTGTCTCTTCCAGATAAACATCTCCCCCGTCAGATTTGCACACCTGCCTGACAATTGACATAATTTGACATTTCTCTGTTCAAAGTTGACTTCTCTCACATCTCTGTTAATATTTCTCATGTTCAACTTGACATATATCAAAATAAGTTTATATTTCCTAGTTCTAAGTAAACATTACTCAGGTCTTAGTTTACGTTACTCATGCAGTTCTAAATTTACATTTCTGTCTCTTTCGTACGATCATAGTATGTTAAGAAAAAAATAAAATCACAAAAATACTGAACTAGGGGAAAATCAATTCGTAAAGTCCATAATCATATGGCAAAATCAAATAACAAAACACACGTTTCGTTTACAAAAGACTCACCAGTGACGCTCGACTCAAAAAGTTTAAAAAAGACCAAATAAAGTACAGCGAAGTTGAAGAGCATTGAGGACCAAAATGTCCTAAAAGTAGTGCCAAATACAGTTAAGGTGTATTTCAATGTAAGCTCAATCTTAAACAAAATGTGTTTTTTTAACTCAAATAAGTTTAAGTGTTTGTTTATTTGGAACTTTTTTTTTCGAATGTATTACTAAACTTACATGTACTAGCACATACGCAGTAGTAAAAGTAGTGTTCAAAGATCATAAATCGATTGAGAGAAAGCAAATCCAAGTCACACACTAAAAACGAGGGAAACACATCATATATAAGAGAAATAACAACAGAACAACAGGAACACTAAAGTGCAACAAAAGCAAACGGCAATATACATAGAAACAAACTATTTATTTACAACTGCCATATTCCTGACTTGGTACAGGACAAACATACAGCTTTAGTTATTTAAACTACAAAGCACAAAGTAAAAGTATAATATTCTGATATCCCAAAACGGTGTGTACATTTTGTACTATACAAACACAGACACAGAGTCATTCTTTAACGTTATCTTAAATATCTCTTTATTCGGACCCTTTGAGGTTTATAAAATGCAAAGAGCTATAATTTCATTAATATGCATACAACATCTTCTGTAAGTATTTGAAGTTAGTATTTTGAAGTTTTTATTTGATATGTCGATTAAAAGATATTTAACAGGCGGAACAATGCCTTTTAATAGACATCAATACAAACAATTTGCATTCGAAAATAAATAATTATATATTTACTGAAGGGGCAATATCAAACAACTTTTTTTATACAGTTAAACAGTTAGCTCTTTATATATTCAAATATCTAATTTGAAACACGAGAAAAATTCTAAAGTAACTCCAAGCCAAAATGTTTATGAATTTAAAGATGTTAGAAAATGAAATGAATATCCTTGTATGTGGTAAAATAGGAATATTTAACCGAAACCCGCTAGTATTCAAGCTACGTTATGCTTCTATGTGAAAGGAATAATCAATTTTTGTATCTTTGTTACTAAACAAATTCTGTATGATAAGCACCGAAAATTAAACTTGAGTTCTACTAGTCACGTTGGTTGTGTCAATTACTCAATGAGGTACAATTTCATAAATATTGACAAAATCTGGAGAAACGAGTTCTTATTAGAATATACATATATTTCAATATATCATGAGTTTCATCACTAACTCAATCGTTCAGTTACCCGAGATGATTTTTTTTTAACTGACACTGTTTTTATGATAACCGATAAAAAGGTAAAACTATAAATATATATTGATGGCGGATGAAGAGTGTCGATTGACCAATTACATTTTGTCACCATACAACTAGTAATACGAGTATTTATCACCTTTGAATGTTTTAATGCAAACCGATAACTACGTCCTAATCATCACATATACTTGATAATGAATTATCATACAGCCACAGTTTATAGATAATTGTATCTGTCATCGTGATAATAGAAGACAAACACTATTATTGAAGCAAAAAGTAAAATCACAAAAATACCGATGAAAATACTAAAACGGAAAGTCCCTGAACAAATGGCAAAATCAAAAGAACAAACACATCAAACGGATGAATAACAACTGTCATACTCCTAACTGATTCCTAACTTAGTACAGGCATTTTCTTATGTAGAAAATCGTCGAATGAACCTGGTTGTATAGCTAGCTTAGCCTCTCACTTGAATGACAGACGCTTCAAATAAAATTATATATCATTTAACGTGTATCAGTACAAATATTTGGATATTTCGTCTTAATGAAGAATTTAAAATAGAACTTTGTCTTCGAATGACTATTTACATACTCATTTTTACAAAAAAGGAGTAATTTGAGGATAAAAGTAATTGCTTATACAATATTTGACAGTACCACAGATCACACCAACAAATACCCAATTAACAAAGGGATGACTATGGTATATGTATTCTCACAAATGCCATGCATCCACAGGTAAATGAACAGTGATTGCAGAAAACCCTGCAAAGATACCATGATCAATTGATGAAAAATTCGTGTTTTTAAATTTTGAAAAAAAAAGAAAATATAAGTATTTTTATCTTCTCAACAAAACTGTAAAAATTCAATAGTAATTTTACAAGTGCAAACACACGTTTTATCTCACATAAAGCTGCCAGAAATCCAAAGCTTAACCGAGACTACATTTCTACCCAATTTCTAAAGAAATAATGAGGTTCATTCAATATATTGAATGCTTAATTGAGATATAGCAGCAACGCACGGAATGCAGGAACCACCAATGTTTAAAAAAAAGAAAACGTCCATAGATTTAGTAAATAAACTATGAAATAACATTAGTTTAAATATCTGTAAAAATAAATTACTGAATATTCTCCCGACCTATTTATGGTAAATCTAACGGGGGAACTTGATCATTGAATGCTGCACACAAAGTTTTGTTGTTAAATAGCAATATATGCTATACAATAATCATTTTGAATGTTAATAAAGAAATAAAAAAAAGATATTCGGAGTACTTTTTATACCAGTTATTTTTCCTATGCACTTATAACATAGAGAAAAGAGTAAAAACAGCTGTGTCATACTGAACAATTCACAGATCGTATCACCTTTCTCTTGGGGAAAACTATCTGTAAGCTCTGCCCGTTCGATAAATTGTTAATTGTTTGAATGCATTGTATTCAAGATAGTATACAATTATGGTTCAGAAAATAAATTATAGTTACGGAAGAAAGGGTATGTTTATAATGAAAAGTGTCAAGTTTATTTACATTTAATATCTCTATAAATTAATGTCTAAAATAATGTTGTTTGGTGATATTACGATTACATACCATATTTCTGTTATCTAAGATGATAATATGTAATGACAATTACTGCCCCAACACGTTCCAGAATATTTTTTATATTGTTAAATGTATACATTGTTCACTAATGTTTCTCACAACGTATGTGAACGCAATACAGTAGTCTTCTTTTATATTTTATATATATTGATTTAAGTTATGAAAATATAACCATGCGTATAAAGAATGATTTGTTTTTAGTAATAGTAGATAGTTAATACGGTATTCAAAGGCAAAGAGCCAGGGAACACCAAAAGAGTTTGATATAGGAATAAAAGTTCAAAAGAAACAACACCCAATACTGTTTATACACACGCATACTGTACAAAAAAGCCCAATAAGATTCATTTTTAGGACAGGTTTGAAAATGACACATATTTTTACTAAAATAAATGAGGAAAGCCACAGCTGTTGTAAATATGGTGCTTGTTCACATGGAAAGGGATAGATGCAATATTGACCTGAAACCATAATTATCAGTTGATAAAAATTGTCTCTCTGTCAAAGTTGACTGTACAAACCGTTAACAGGAAAATGCATTGCGTGCATATGTAAAGGTAAATAATTTTACTAGCTTGCTTGCTATACTAGATATACTACCCCTTTATGAGAGTTGTCCGACAGATAACCAAACTATCTGTATCCACGACTAGACTATTCCGAAAGGAGGGCAGTATGTGATGAATATCAATTCAAATGTTTATTGAATTAGCTTCTCACACCCTTTGTTAATATTTATTTTCAAAAAAAGATGTACGGATATGTCTTATATTCAACGTTTGTTAAACATTATCCATGTTGCATACATGTATCATATAACCAGAAATCTCTAAATCATTGAATATTAGACCAACTGTGCATAACTATATAATAGATTACAATTTAATTTATCATAAAGCTTATAAAAATTTGATAAGGTTGTGTCATGTGGGAAATTTGATTTACAACTGCATAAGTTTAACATTGATTTTCGTTATGCAATAAAATTGCCAGTTTCGTTATATGAATTTAAACTGAAAACGTACATAGAAAATGTCTTCAATGTAATATATAGGTATTTTAGCTCTGTTAATATAAATCATATCAATAGATATATCACAGCAATTTCAACATTTTCAAATGCAGTAGTTTTCGGGTTAAGAAAACAAATATGGTAACATGTTTGAAAGGTTATGGCTGTACCAAATCAGGAATATGTTATTCATTCGTTTGATGTTTTTGAGCTTTTGGTTATGCCAGTTGAGTAGGGACTTAAAGTTTTGAATTTTCCTCAAAGTTCAGTACTTTTTTCTTATCTTATTCATATTCCATGAAATCAGTTTAATTCTATTTAGCGTAAGAAAACTACACTTCAACTAAGAGGTGTATGGATTACAAAGATTAAAACATGATGACAATTGATAGTGTCTTTCCTTTTCCAATAAAGTCAAAATTTATTTTTAAAAGTATAGCTCTTTTCTTTTGTTTGAATACGATTGAAATTGTTTTGATTTGTTAAATAGCAATACATTGGAACAGCTGTGCCACTTTGACCTAAAGTTAAAAAAAATAAGGTGGTCATTAATATATGATTTCTTTATTGTCAATATTTATTTTTAACTATTTATGTCTTTTTAACATCTCTAATTTTTACATATTTACTTATGATTTACATAATATCGTTTATTATTGCATGTACCATAACGATTTGTCAATAGTTTTATGTTCACAAGTATGTTAATGTTTTGCCTTTTTTTTTTACCACTAAGATTTTATTTAAATTGTTGATAAAAGATAAATGATAAATGATCACCTTTCAAATGAATAATTATATCAGTGCACATTTAAAGATTTATACCTCTGTGCAAACCGCGAACATAATAAAATAGAATTTAAACGAAATAATTTAACTTCAAGTTGAGTTCTTTCATGTGAATGCAAAAGATTGCAGGTTATTTCTTTATCATATGTATACAATATATACTATAAAGATTTCGTTTAATACTACACTATCCCCTATAGTATTTACAGTTTTGTTGTTAATAATATACCTATATAACTTAATATCTTTGGATCAAAAACTAAATTCTTCTAGCTTAAATATATTGAAATGAATAGATACGCAAGATAAAAAAAAAAAAGAAGCAAAACTAACACATCATTCAAGAAAAGAAGATTTTTAGAAAATTACATAAATCATTCTTTCCCTTACTATTAACTTAATAGTTATCAAAGGTACCAGGATTATAATTTAGTACGCTAGACGAGGAGTTTCGTCTACATAAGACTAATCAGTGACGTTCATATCAAAATATTTATAAAGCCAAACAAGTACAAAGTAGAAGAGCATTGAGGATAAAAAATTCCAAGAAGTTGTGCCAAATACGGCTAATCTATGCCTGGGTAAAGAAAATCCTTAGTTTTAAAAAAGAAGAAAAAGACGATAAAAAACTCCGATCTTTAATCTGAAAATCTAGACTTCATAAACATGAGAGATGTAAATCCTGTTCACCAGGATGTTGAACTAAACATCGTAATACATTCTTTCTACAGTTACGGTAAATGATTGTCTTGAGAAATATCGTGATGAGAAGTATTTAACTAACGGTATCAATTGGATGTGATATCTTAAATTTTCAGATCTATTCCAAAATCCTCCACCAATATCTTTAAAATTCTAGTACTATATCAAAAAGGAAAATAACAAAATAACCAAATTCATAGGAGTATCAAAGAGGAAGATCGTAATCAAATGGCAAACTCAAAAGCTTAAACACATCAAACGAATGGACAACAACTGATATATTCCTGACTTGATATAGGCATGTTCTTATGTAAGAAACCGTGAAATAAACCTGCTAGCTAAACCTCTCACTTGTATGACAGCCACATAAAATTACCGGCATTATATTGACACCGATGTGTAAACCAAACAAACAGGCATAATTTACTTATAATTTTAGTTTTAGTTTGTAACCCGGATTTTTTTAATCGATTTATGAGTTTCGAACAGAGGTATACTTCTGTTGCCTTTGATTATAATAGGTTTACGTGTCAAAAATAGGTGTACAGCAGTTAACAGTGTGTTATAATCTTAATCAATGTAAAAAGAAACAATAACATGTATGCGAAAAAGAAATACAAAAATGCATATATACAAAGCCCTCAAGTAAAAATGAAAAACGAGAATTCAAAAATTATCCATAGCACAAAAACAAACTGGCGGGATATATAAGTGCAACAAATGTAACAAAGAAACACAACAATTCATATAGACATAGTCTTTGTTTTTTACGCTTGAAACTGCCATTCCTCGTGTCCAATTGAAAGCACGAATTTATAATATATAGAAATATAGATATAAAGATAGAAATGAAGATACAAGTTCAAGTTCACGAAATATCTTACTTTGTGAATACCAGACTGATTCCCACAATAAAACTCCCTAAGATGATGGCATTTTAGACGACTTTAAAGATGGACGACTGAGAACTAGAATCTATGACAAACATGATGATTTCCAATTTCCAATTGTCAATTGTCAACTTACCATTTCTCAATAATAACACAACTATCGTATTGCATTTACTTTTTTCAAATACGTTACGCTAATGCACTTAAATACTATACAGATTTCATTTACAGAATGTGTTCATTGCCATAAAACTGATCTAATAGAATAATTTGGAAGTAAGAGTAAAATTGGCATTACATGTACGTGACTTTAACGGTCACTAGAAACAATGGGTGGAACAGAACGAGGTCTTGACGTTGCAACTCAGTACCGATATGTTATCGACTTTTCGTGGTCTTATATTATTAGAAACATGGTGAATTAGTGACCTAATACGATATATATATGGGATCAGTAAATTCCATATGATTTGAGAGCGACTTAGATACCGGAATAGTTGCCTGATCTATATATAAGCTGTTACAGATTGTGCCATATTTCTGATTGTAACATTTTTGGTAAATGTAAATTTGCACGGTAGGTGATGCATGCTCAGCAAGAGACGTTTACTTTGTCGGTGTAACCATTCTCGTTTCGTTTGGATTTCCTGTGATTTCCTTGATTTGTTTGTTTTTTTCTAATCGATTGACGAGATTTGAACGAACATCGATAAACTAGTGTCGCGTTATCAGACATATTTCTTTCATAGTTTGTTCAATTATCATAGATATATGGAAATGACATTAGCCTATTTAATGTTCTTGAAAAAGACGTGTTAGTTTTGTCAAGATATAGCTAATGAAACAGCTGTCGATGTCAAATGTTGATTAGCTCTAACTCGGTACTGAATTGACGTAATGTTGCCGTCTTATTGTTGTATCTCCCGCATCTACTTGAATATTAGTATTGAAAAATAGCAAGATGAGATTGGTAAATCAAGGAAAATTAGAATATCAAGAATGCAATTGACAATATATTTGTAGGACTCAAATCTATTGCGGGTTCCAAATCTATGGCAGATTCCTAATCTATGGCAAATGTGACGTTACAAATGTAAAACAAATCAAATCCATGGCAGATTTTTGTTTTCTCCAAATCTATGGCAGACTTTTTCATAACGTCACAATTGAATAACGCCTTTTTACATCGTCTCCTCCGCTTACAATGGCGGAACCCATAGATTTCAACACCATCCCGCGCAAATGAAGGTATTTTCCTCGACAATAATTTGCGTATGTTTAAAGGAAGATGTGACCTTAGCCGAAACAGGGACAACACGTTCTGTATCAGCCGAAGTCCGCAAAGAATAAGGACACCACTATTTTCATTCGCAGATTTAAAAAATGTTTATTTTACGGGCAGCTTGCATCATTTCAATCTTGAATATAAAAAAGAAGATAATGTTTGATTGCCAATGAGACAACTTTCCACAAGAGCCCAAAAAGACACAGACATTAACAACTATAGGTCAACGTACGGTCTTCAACAATGAGCAAAGCCCATACCGCATAGTCAGCTATAAAAGGGCCCGATATGACAATGTAAAACTATTCAAACGAGAAAACTAACGGCCTTATTTGTATGAAAAAATGAACAAAATACAAATATTTAACACGTAAACAAACGACAACCACTGAATTACAGGCTCCAGACTTGGGACAGACACATTCATAAATAATGGGGCGGGGTTAAACATGTTACCGGGATCCCAACCCTCCCTTGAAGTCTGTATTAAGTTATATGAATTTATTATTTAGGAAATGTTTTAGTTGACATTACGATTTGGTTACCAATATTGAATGTTTATTTCACAAGTTTTTATAAACATGATATATAGCTAGCTCTCATTTAAATTGTCATCAAATAAAAAAGATGTATTAGCGATGAAAAAAATATTATGTGAAAAATCAAACCGTTCATTTTTATACTATAAAAACTGAGTTTTTGTTTGTTATGGTACTATGGTATTTGTTTCTTGAGTGGGTCAAACAGTTACCTTGAACAGATAAGAAAATGTTTTTTTACGGGACATTAATCTTAAAGTCTGTATTAAGCTATATGAATTCATCATTTAGGAAAGTGTTTGGTTGTCATCACCATTTGGTTGACCATTATGGTATCTTTATTTCACAAATGTTTCCACTTGTTAAAGACAAGTCATTGGTCGTATATGTACTGCATTATATTCCAAGTGCACAAAATTTGCCATAGATTATGAAACAACAAAAATCCGACATAGATTAGAAAACTACAAAACTTGACATAGATTTGGGATGGCATAACGTCACAATTGCCATGGATAAGAATCTGCCATAGATTTGGAATCCACCATGGATTTGAGTCCTACATATTTACTACTAAGATGATCCGTTGAAGATCTATCAGTAAAAACACAAGTTAGCAACTGATTTCGTTTCTGATTGTTTCTGGTATATATAGGCCAGTGGTTGTATCTTAAGAGATGTTTGAAGACGTTTATTGTATCTATAACGCATGTATATAAATACAAATAAGTCTCATGATGTCGAAAGAGAATGTATATCATATGCTATCAGAATAATCAACATCTGGTATATATACTTGAAGAAGTAGATGGTGAAATGGTGGTTGCTGTTTTTTTGAAAAAAAATATATAAATTCAATAAATATCCGTAGGCTATGACGTTGAACACTAAAATGTATATTCGGACAGAAGACAACAATGATATAAATTGATTTTTAGAGCCCTTGAATTACTTGTTTGGATTGCCATGTAGTGTAATATGAGTTTGTTTAGTGTTTTTTTAATGTGATTAACAGTATTCCTGTAGAGCGTGTTACAAATGAAATTATTTCAAGTATATTTTATTAATGATGTTAATTCCAGAAAAATCATTGTCACAATAATTTTAGGGGTTTTCCCCATCGAATGGTAAAATTTCATACGTTTCCTTTTTAACCCTACATTGACTTTTATTCACTAAAGTAATTGATTTAATATTATGTCATGATTACATTGTGTAAACTGACTACAGAAATAAGATCCTTAACACAAGTTAAGCAACAACAATAATATTTACACCGTTTCGTGGTAAAATTTATCTATCAGATCGTATCGCCCTCTCTTGGGGATAACTGTTAAAAAGTGATAGCATCCTACAAAATACTTTATTGTTAATACCCATGTAATGATGGAGACTTATATAAAAGAAATATAAACCAACAATTACTCAATAGAAGAAAATAGTCACGGTATGGAGGGTCTGAATGTGAACCCAAAAGTGGATAATCTAATTGAAATTATCAAAATACGAAAGTGCAATCAGTTTATCAAAGTGAAAAGTCCTTTACATTTTTTTGCAATTGAAATTATAAAGAGGCTTTCTTTTGATGTGCATTGTTAACTTGTTTTTCAGATAAGAAATTCGTCGTATTCCGCCATAAGTTCCATTCATTTATATATAACGCGTATTGATATCAATACAAAAGAGCCGCGTCTACATTGACAAACCAGACACCAAGGGGTAGTTTATCAGGAATTTGATAGCCTTTTGTATAAATTAGAAAATACTTACATCGTAAACTCAATAATATATTGCATGTTTACATCGCGTAAACAGAACAACGGGTCTTTATTCAATGCAAACAATAAATAACAGAAAAAGGTTATCCCTACATCTTATTTTAGCGTTTTACAAGTTTAAAAAAAAAACACTTTTCAAATTTATGTAATTGAAATTACTGAAATGTTGATCACGCAGAATGAACTTCTACCGTGTTTAGATATCGTAACATATATATAAAACTGACTGCTAAGTTGCAATAAATTACTGCGTTAATATTAATAATATATTTTAAAATTTTCGTTTATTTTAAATCAACCCTTTACTTGCACTTGTGATAAGTTGCCCGCTGTGATAGTAGTTGGGACAAAAATACCAGGGGAACATTCAAGCTCATAGTTAAACAAACTTCGATTTCAACTTCAACAGTTGGAACTTTTGGTTAAATAGCTTCCTTGTGCAACCCCTATCAAGGAAATCATGATAGGAAATATCAGCCTGTGAATATCATATAAATTGGAAGACATATACTCCGTTTGCAGGCGCTGCTGGAATGTTGCTACATAGAAATTGACAGTTTACAATTAGGAAGCTGAAATCATCTCTTTTTGTTTTGTTTTTAAACCGACTCTCATTGTGAAGTTGTTGTTTTTTTGTCAAAAGATAATAGTCGACGTCCAACGGTCTTGGCTTTATTATATGATCACTTTGATTGTGAATCTCACAAACGTTTAATATTATTGGCTTCCCAAACTGTTAGTTTCATACGCGGCTACATGTATATCTGGAGCACGTTTCGTGCATATGTTATAGTACTCATTCCAGCATTTTTTAAAAAACTAAATACTACCGGCATACTGAGGAACAAAGCATTTTATTTGCAAGTTGCAAGAGGTGGGCTTTAGCTGGCCTTTAACATAAAATGTGTACTAGTTGTCTCATTGGCAATCATACCACAATTCTTTTTTATAGTTCAGTATAAATGAACTGAGTGAAATAAAAAATAGACTACATGTGTATAACTCTACTCTCCAAATCGACTCTATATGCTTTTCTCTGCAGTTTACTTGGAATTCCTTTGCTTATTGCTTTTTGGGCAAACTTAAGTTAAATATGCTTTTTACAAACACTTTTTCTTGTCATTTACTTCACAATGTAAAAAAGTTGCAAAATCGAAGTAGTTTATTAGACATTGTTTGGTTGTTTGTAACACTCATCATTTGCACATTAAAAAGGAAATTATTAATATACCTATACAAAAACAAACATACAAGACTGAGTGTATAGATCTCTCTTTCTCCAAATCAAATTTTTCATTTTTCTTGTACTATTTTTTTATTACTTTTAAGTCAAACTTAGTTGTTTGAGCCACTCACCAATTGTTCCATAGAAGGGAAATTTTGAATGTAACAATTGGACTATCTACTATGGTGAACGTTTCACATCTGTAAATGATAATTATTTACAAGAGAAACTGGTATGATTAATAAATAAATAATATCATCATTAATTTATTTTGATATTTTTTTCTCACTAAGTCTTATATATATACATGCAGCTATATAGCAAATTGAATATCTTCGAATATCAAAGTAAGCTAAAAATTTGAAATTTTAATTTAAAGTTTTAATTGAAAAGAATCACTTACCTTCGATTCCTGGTAGCCCGTTCATGTTTGTCATGAAAATGAACAAATTTGAAATTGAAAGCTTTATAAATCAATCAGTCAAAATTTCTCTCACATCTTTTCACGTGTGCTTTTCTCTCTATTCATAAACGTCTTATTTGATGATTATCGCATTGACAGTCTTTCATCCGTTATGAAATCTTCAAAACATTTAATAATTCTTTTAACAAGTTTTCTGTATATATAATCATTCTTTTATCTAGCCTCTGTATCGAATCCTATATCTACAGTAGCGTGATCAGCCAAGCCTCAGTTTGTCGCATTCAAGTAATATTACTGTTTATATCATTCTCACCTGGGTGTGTATTGGGTATTATTGCAGGTGTCATTCATCACAATACACATTTTAATATCTCTTTTTAGTTGACAGATGATATGAGAACTGGGAAGTCAAAATCTGGTATCCAATCATACAGTTTTTTTGTAATCTGAATGCAAATCGATTAATAATAGATTTTTTTTACTTAACTTCAAAATAGATTTTAATAATGGTATAATAAATTTCTTTTCTTTGGAGGATGATATATAACATTAGCCGCTCTAAGGGTGTGCTAACTAGGAAGTTATCTTATATTTAAATCCACATTTCTGGTTAACTTATTTGTATATATGAAATACTGCATTATGTAATACATCCGTGCATTTTTATGGTCATAAAAATGAAATTCCTGTTAATGATCAAATAACAATATACTGATGAATGCATTTATAATACTTTTGTTAATGGATTTCTGGAACGGTCCAGGGAAATTTAATTTTTATTTTAAAACATCATATATATAGGGAAACATATTTTACTTTGATTTTGACTGTTTTTGGAGAAACATATATTTGATTTCAATGCCCCACCTATAATAGTAGAGGGGCATTATGTTTTCTGGTCCGTCCGTCCTTTCATCCGTCTGTCTGTGCGTCCGTTCGTCGGGATTCAGGTTAAAGTTTTTTGCCAAGGTGGTTTTTGATGAAATTGAAGTCCAATCAATTCTAAACGTAGTGCATATGTTTCTCATGATATAATCTTTCTAATTTTAGTGCCAAATTAAAGTTTTGACTCTAATTTCACGGTCCACTGAACATAGAAAATGAAAGTGCGAAGTTCAGATGAAAGTTTTTGGTCAAGGTAGTTTTTTGATGAAGTTGAAATACAATCAACTTTAAACTATGTACACATGTTCCCTATAATATGATCTGTCTAATTTAAATGCCAAATTAAAATTTTGACCCCAATTTCACGGTCTACTGAACATGGAAAATGACAGTGCGAGTGGGGCATCCGTGTACTAAGGACACATTCTTGTTAGTTATATTTTTTTTAACCCAAGTGAGCAGTTTTTAAAAGCTTGCATTTCAAACGTTATGTTTATTTCTAAGGGCTTATGTTGATTATTATTTTATGGATATATACAAAGACATGCGTAGGGTTTTGGCGAGTAGTTCAGTTGTTTCATTAAAAATCATTTCATTTGTTTTGCATCAGAATGTATTTTATAGATTGCGTATAGATGACAGCAATGCATACTGGATTTGAAGATTTGCTGTCAGTTTTCTAAACATAATGCATAGGATAATAAGTTAGGAAATTAGAATACGATCCTCTTTTTTTGCCACGATTGTAAATGAGTGGACTTGCCAATGAATTAAAAACATAATCAATTAGCTAATTTCAGTTTGCAATATATAGGATAAATATCCCGGTTGTGTGGTTTTTATATCTCTATCGAAACCAAAGAATACCAATACACCAAAACGTGCCGTTCGGTTTGAAATCAATAATATGCAAGTGCAAGTATATCAACATATAATTAGTAAATTGCTCAGAATATACTTATTTTTCTATCCCGGTTTCAACCCCTGTCTCCTGTTTTCAGCTCCTTCATCCGTATGCTCTCTACTCCCTGCATATCTACCATTGATACATTATTTTCGCTCCCTTGTTCCACCCTTGACCTCCGTACCCCATTCCCATGATTCCTGAGCCTTTCCAATCTAGTCATATAAAGCTAGTATGTTGTCGTAGAAATGAGACGACACAGTACATATTTCAGCCCTGATTGGAGACTAAGTAGAGAATCAGATCAACTCTACCATTGTCAGGTTGATCTTCAATATATTTTGCTAGACTGTCATTATTAGCTAGAAACAATGTGGACCCTGGACTTAAGTCCGCGAATAAGGAATTAATTTAGAAGCAGTCAAAACAAACGCGAAATCGATTTCGAGTGAAAAATATTCTATGGAACAGCTAGCTCAATATAGTTCCTTTGTGAACACGACACAAATAAAATGGATGTAATATTAATCACTTGCGTCTTTTAAAACTGTATTAACTCTTTATTTTGAAATCATCCTTTTATTCGTTTATCTTTATTGGAATCAATGAACAATAAAGTTTGTATACAGTTTAGATTGAAGCTAATAAAATGGCTTTCACGTAGTAATAGATATTGAATGAAATCATAAAATCGCCAAAGTGATCAATATGTCTGCGTTATAGTATTAATTAATGACCAACACCAATTAACTTAAGAGAATAATTAGTTATGTTATTCCATATATCTAGAAAATGCAGTCAGGTTCACAATATATAACCGCAGTAACTAGGCAACTAATTTTTATTTATCATTTTGCCAATTTTCTTTTAAGTAATAAAATGAATTTAAAACTAGAATTATCCCGTTGCAGACGGCCCTATGACAAATAGTACAAATTGTTATTAAATGTCAACAGCTACAAATACAAAATTGAAAAAAGTACCCTCACAGCCTAAGGCTAAGATTTGAATTTGGGATAGGTCGTACTTACATAAAGCACCCAATAACCTAAAGGTTTGTTTTATTGCTTAGCAAAACTGTCCTTTTCTTGTACATATCGTTGTGCATTTTCAGAAATCTTTATGATTTATTTTCCATTTCCACATCCTTAAAAAATAGCTTGTTTTAAACAAGAGTACTTTACACGCATTTGTGGATAAAAAAGGGAAGCTGTTACAGTGTTGGAACGCCAGTAATTTGTATCAAAAGGTGATGTGTTAAATCTTTATAACCATGATCAAATGAAAAGGTAGAAGATACAGCGATGTTATGTCCAAACATCTATTATTGAAATGTAATAAAATAAGAAACTAATTGGCAATACATTATTATTATGTGAATCAAGACATGCAGTTCATTTGAGGGTTAATGTTAATTTCTGTTTTCAACTCTAGGGTGAAACGGAAGATTAAAAGTAAACATTCGTCGAATAAATGGCTTACTACTTTACTGTTAAAGGTAGTTTATATTAATAAGTACTGTTTTATTGAAATCAAATAATATGCCTAAGTAATAATTTACTCATTAAAGAAGAATGATCAAAGTTCGTTTAGTAAAAGTTTTTCACAAAATAATTATAAGAAATAGAAATATTTAGAGTGCAGAATCGTAAAAAGTTCAAGTTTTCATCGCAAAGAATATCGATGTTTACATATTTGTGGGTTATTTTCAAATTAAAAAGCGGCTGTCCGCCTCGACACATGTGAAATATTTGCCACTGTACGGAAAAATACGACATCTATCGATTGAAGGGTAAATATTCACAAAAGTCTTTTGTGATCAAGTGATTTTGTGTGTCAGTCCTGTCATAAAGATCAAATTATCAGTATTGATTCATTGAATATTGGTGTTTTAACGCCACTTTTTATTACAACGGTTTTGCTATTATGTTACAGCCAGTTTTTATTTGTGGAGGAAGACCCAGAGAAAACGACCGCTCTTTGATATGAAAAGTAACTAATAGTAGTCAATTAAGATTGGAGTCGAGTGCACCAGCACGGGCGGGGTTTGAACTCACAACCTCCGTGTTCACTGGCTAGTGATTATTTTAGTAGAACTTTACGAATAGATATAGGAAGATGTGGTGTGAGTGCCAATTAGACAACTTTCCATCCAAATAACAATTTAAAAAAGTAAACCATTATAGGTCAATGTACGGCCTTCAACACGGAGCATTGGCTCACACCGAACAACAAGCTATAAAGTGCCCAAAAATTACTAGTGTAAAACCATTGAAACGGGAAAACCAACGGTCTAATCTATATATAATAAAACGAGAAACCAGAAACACTTATAAATTACATAAACAAACGACAACTACTGTACACCAGATACCACTTGGTTACCGAGGCCCCACAATTATCAATAGCATGTATCTCTACTAAAAAATTATTAAGCGCAATGTAGTTTATTATTCACTGATTTAAAGATTTTAAATTGTTACTAGTTAAAAACAAATTGATTTCAGGATTTCATTTTTGTCATTGACATTGGTTTTTGATTGTGTGGCTTCTTCTTTCTCTTCTTCTTCTGCGTTATATCTCCCCATATCTGAAGTACAACAACAACAATGAGCCTACAAAAGTATCCTTCACTTTTAATTAATAACTTATTCTGCTAAACAGGAGCTTAATGCCACTAAACAAGTACACGTTTAACTCAGCAACATTCTAAATGATCCTATTTGTGTCTGTCAAATGTCAGGAGCTTAGCAATCAAAACTAGATGCAGCGAGCTTTTAAAATCGACTTAATTGTGATTCAACTTCAGAAAACGCACCAAGTAAATCATAAGACTTGTCAATTCAATTAATACTCGAATAAACAATCATCTATAACTGCTTACGGTAAAGTCCGATAATGAAAAATTAAGTAAGGAAACCATTGAAAGAACTGGTTCATGCAGAGAGCTATTGCAAGCCGATCTAGTTCACTGCGTGATTTCGTCAGATGTGAAAATAGATGAATACTAAAAATTATGGAAAATAGACGTACTTATTTATAAGTCAATTCAATGACATGTACGCGATGTTGCAAATGTGTTGCAGTAAGCAGCAAAATGCAACTTGAAGCCCTTTTCGTCATCCGTTCAAATGCGCATATCAACAAACGCGCGAACTGGATAGATGATTTTCTGAATTAATGATTCGATCAATAATTTTCCGTATAATTGATAAAATTAACAGTACCAATTTACCGTAGCAGATGGGCATTTCGAGAAAAAATGCCTTCTTAGTATATAAATGTTCGACGCCAAAACCTAATAAAACTTTGAAAACCAGTTGCCATTTATATCAGTTCTCACTGGACATAATCAAATATGAATTTACAAGTTGTGAGTAAACGACAAGAAGACAGCAACCAAACATAAAAGAAATGTCTGCAATTTCTGATAGGTGTTTGATCATTCGATACATAAAGCTTCAAATTTTCCTTTATTATATTCTTGATTTAAATGAAACTATTGAATATATCCGTTCTTGTTTCGGTAAAGGTATTTTATTGTTTGATCTTGCCGTTTGGCTTTCATTAGTTCATATATGTCATATTTGTTTTCGTAAATTGTTTTGTTTAAATGAAAAAAGCTGTTAGTTTTCTTTACAGTATTGTTTCTTATTCTCAATGTTGTGGCCTTTTATAGGCAACTTTACTGTATTTGTTCTCTCTCATTGTTGCAGGCCGCACGGTTGTCTATAACTATCTACATTATAACTAGGTGCATAATTGTCTCATTTAAAATCATACCACATCTCCTTACTCTCATATTGCAAAATTTGGCATTTAACTGAACCATTAAAAGTATCAACATTTTAATAACATTTCATCACATCTTATTAAGCAAGAATCATTATCAACCTGCTGAATCATATTTATTCTTATTCATATCAATTCTTTTCAATTTCCATAATTCTTCTCATTGTTTATCAATTAATTTATACAGTATATGACACATCAGCTGTATCTTTATTATATGATGAAATTCATACCTGAATCAATAACGATATGAACAATTAAACATAACAGTTCCTTGATTTTATCATGTTACTGCATTGTAATGACAAAGCAATTTCAATGTTAAATGTTATAATTGATTATTACTTCATCAATTTTACTTGAGTACGTGTAAGTTTAAGGTCAATTATTAACCAACTTACTACACTATGTATAGAAATGCCCATGCTTTATAAAAGGAAAATTTCGACATCTGGTCATTATGAACGGAGAAATTGCTACAGCCAGTCATTACGAAATCTCAGTCATGCATTACGAAATCACACCCGTGCATTACGAAATCACAGTCATGCATTATGAACAGGTGAAACGGGACATCGATTAAATCAAAATGTCGTTTATTTCTTTAAATAAGTGTGATATTGTTTTAATTTTTTTTTAAAACTTAATATCATTAAAACAAGTTTAAATGATGTTCATTGACATCGTTTTGTAACGACCTGAAACGGAAATATTTCACAGCCTTTTTCGAGTACGACTTTCGATTATTATCACTGTTGTTCAATCCTCAGAATGCAGACTTAGTATAGGCCACAGACCACAATTAATTCCTCTATCAGTTCTTTATAACCTTTTGCATCATTTAAAAAATTGCACCATGCACTTTTGTCAAATATTTTGTGTGTGTAATGTATTGTCCTAGTCCAAATATATATACAAAATTCAGAAAGATTGAAGCAATCACTTTTACAAATTTAGCCAATACACATCCATACCCCTATTGACAAGTCAAGAGATGTTCCGAAAACTGTAAATATCACCTTTTTGCACTTGGCCTAATCACTCATTCCATATCAAAATCAGTTAAAATACAACATCCAAAAATTTATTTGACCTCTCTTCTTTCATTTCCACCCAAAAAGATTTAAGGAATGAGTGAGGAAAGGAAGGAAAAAAATTTAAGGAAAAATACACTCTAATTAAAAGGAACTATATTCGTGGACAACGAAAAGCCGGGTCATTAATTGTGGTCTTGGGCCTATAGTTAAACTGTCTGGTTTATTCTTCCCAGCTACTTTTTATTTGCTAGATGAAATGAATTTAAATAGCATAAAATTAAGTACTTGGATGAGAAATTAGAAATTACATCGGACAGTCACAATGTTGACCAAAATTCCATGCGAAATTGAATGCGAAAAGACAAGTTGTAGTTCAGCTATGAAATTCATGTATCTTCTTCACGGTAAGTTTCTTACTCTTTGTTTAATAGAAGAATTAAAACCATTTAATAAAAATGTTATGAAACCGGCTTTTCTGTATTGGTCCTGTTGTAGTTTGTGGATAGCTGTATAATTTTGGATCCGAGACTCGAAGACTGTTCTTGAATGAAGTTGCCTTTATAGTTGGTTAATAAAAGTAGCAATATATGGACTTTTTCATATTGGCCCTGTAACATGCCCTTGATATTAATAATGGCCTCGGACAGTTGTAATGGCCCTCAGCGTTGCATCAGGGCCATTACAATCATCCTTAGCCATTATTAACACCTCGGGCATGTTACAGGGCCAATATGAAAAAGTCCATACATCATATCCAACTATCTCCGTCATCACGTGACTTTTACACATCTGCTGTATATCATTAATGGCCGATAGATTATCAATGAAAGTGAACGGGGTACATAGATAAAACTGTCATAACTTTTTTGTTATAAAGTATATTTGTCCTTCCAACCCCGCGTTTTACAGTTTATAAATTTTTACAATTAAATATGTTTTAAGTTTCAGTTCAGAAATATGATTTCGTGCTTCGAAATAAGTTTGAAAATTGAGGTGACATAGCCACACAGCCTCCGTTGACATCTTCGTTAAAACTCGACAAAATTGCAATGGGACCTTTTTGTAAAATCAATTTTCTCAATTAATTTATTGTTACTTATATCCTTCCAACCTCTACAAAGATCGACAACAGATTTATTTAAAGTAAATGGCAAACCATATCAGTTCAGGTATTAAACTTTTGGCTTCGAAATTTGTTTGAAAAGTTCATATTTTGGCAGTCTTCAGCAATATTTTCAAAATGGCGGACACTGTTGAAGGTTCATAACAACACGACATGCCGGTATTCATTTAGTTATAAATCAAAAAGTAATATTTCAAATATTTATCAAAGTGTGTCTTTTTGTACTTAAGAAATTTCTTTTTTCACATATTCTTTAATATATTTATTAGAAACAGTCTCTCACACTAAAAATAAAGATTTACATGCACCGACCATGCAGTTTAGAACATTGATAGCGTGGGGCGACATGGACATATATATTTTTGAAGATTTGTACGATGAAAATCGTAAAATTGTTAGATGCATGTCTTTGCTATAATTGTCTTACCTTAATGCAGCATAGATTTAAACACTATTTCCCTCTGTGAAAGTGGATACATGCTATTTGTTTTGATAAAATTTCGAAGTTACATATAACAAAATGTCGACCAAATAATTTCAAACGTAGAGGATGTTCGACACTTAGTTTACACATGCAAATATTTCAATAAGATTTAACTGTTTGTATTGCAATTAAATATGACACGTTATTGTAACTCGTATGATAATTAAGGATAAAACAAGATTGTGGAGATATTAATTAAGTCATCAACGTGATCAAACAAAACAAACATGGCAACGTGACCTAATCACGATGTAAATTTTGACAAGACTTAATATATATATTAGTATTATACGATTGTTTATGAAATCATTTTATGATAATATTTTATATCAACGAAAGGAAACCACGGATGGGTTGTAACAAAGATGCAATATCTATATATATATTTTTTGAAATTATTACTTGGGTAACCAGTACATTTTATATAACCATAATTAAACCAGTCACATACAGAGTTATCGAACCTAATTATGACTGGAATAGTTGCATATGTAATACTATAGTAATTGAGACACTTGTAATGAACGAAAAAGTAAATAGGAAATCATTTGAATGGACATTGGCTGCGATTTAGACAGACAGTAAAAAGATTATTTTTGTTGCTGTTTCAAGCATTCATAGCATCAGTAATCTGAAAGATAATTTTGCTAAAAGCATAAAGTTATGTTACATTTTGTCAAAATATGCTTATATACATTACTGGTGTATTATTGATAGAATACAACCATATGGTTTGAATCCATAAACAGTCAACCTTTGAATCTACCCTCAACTGGAGATGGGTTACGAATGTACTTATCGTGTTCAGTTATTTAAAAAAAAGTATGTCCACCTTGAAATGTGATACCAGGTAGAACCATTCTATTGCCAGTTTTGATCTACGAAAAAAACCCCAAAAACCCCACAAAACCCCCAAAAAATAAATATATATACATTTTTAATCTTCCAAGGAATAGCCTATGAATGCACGTCCTTAGTGTGTATTTTCATTCATATACCTGGCTGGATGAAAAAAATATAGACCTTCACACTTTTTAGAGGTCATCTCGTTGGCTTATTGTTCTCATGAAAAATGCTTACACATGCTGATACATTATAATGAGTCCATGTATCGTTAACTGTCTCTTTTTTGACATTTTATAATTTGGATATACGATTAAAGGTTATATATCAAATATCATAATTTCAATAAATACAGTAAATAATAGTTAATTTGACAGCTAATAACCCTTTAATAAAGGTATACGGATATATAAGGAAAATTCACTTTTAACATTTCTGATTCTTATCATATTACCGAACTGTGAACATTTTGCAATTTTGGAAACAAAACAAATATATTGTTTTGTGATAGAGCCTTGCGGGAAGTAAAGTCTTCGTTAAACCCAACATAGATCATGACAATGTAATCACAGGCATCGAAAAGAAGAGTATTTTTCTCATGTGTGCAATTATATTTAAAGGGTGTTCGGTAAATAAATGTACATGAAACGAAAGACGAACTTTGCTAAGAATGTTTTTTTTTCTTATTAAAGTAAACATGAAATACATTCTCATTTTAAAGTCTATACTCCCTTTTCATTTCATATATAAAACATTATTTCTATTTTTAGTATTCCGGCTCAGATGGTGATATTTAGGCAATAAAAAAGAATAGGTTTGTTTCGCCGAAGTCTACCTACCCAGAAAAGAGCTGCCTACTCAAATTCTTTTATTGTCCTGATTTGAAGAAGTTTTTTTTTAATCAAATAGTAGTGAAGACTAATAAACACCCGATACTTCAATTTCTCTTTTTGAAAAAAAAGAAGAAAATGCCTACCTACCTACCTACCTACCCACTGTCTCAACCTTTGGGTAGGGTTTGGGCAAACCAAAATATTTTTAATTTTGTCTTATAACAACCTCTTTTATTCATACGTGCACTAAGATCAAATTCCAATATAGTTCAAAATAGAATATTTAAAAGTAATGTTGGTACTATGTAAATACTGACATGAAAACAGCGTTAATGACTGAAGACATTTGCCAAAGTTAAAATGTGAATGTAGAACTATTTAAAAATAAAAATACAAAGAATTATCTTCATCTAAATACAACAAACACGAATTAATGCATATGAAATGAGATGACTGCGCTGATTTTTCCATCATAAATGTACATAATACATAATAAAATTTATTTAAAGAGCAAAATAAATATTTCATTATTCTTTTTTATTGGAATAAAATGCGAGTTATCTGTACTATTTCGCAAGTCATTGTTTGAGAAAATATATGTATAACAATTTAGTATGTTCCGCTTTTTAGTTCAGCGATTTTCATTGATAACCGATTCATGCGCCAATTAGCAATTATTAAATATATGATAGGGAAACATATTATCGTCTTTTTACTTTGAAATATTTATGGAATTTACAAAGATTCAAATTCATTAAATACAAACAAGAAAACAAACAATTCTATCTGCAGCTCAACGATTGAAGAAAGTACTGTTCTATATAGTAATTATTTGTTATTAGTCATCTTATGAAGCCTTGATGTTGTATTTTGTTGACTATTGTTTGTTTTTTGTTGTGTTTAAGTATTTTATGCCTTTTTTTCTCATGGCGTCGTCAGTTTGATATCGTCTTACGAGCATGGATGGACCCTTAAATAATCCGTATCAATGTTAAAAATGATACACGATGGTCTTGAAGTTTATATTCTAGGTATTGACGTTGTTTATAAATTTAATTACGTGATATAGTGTTCTGTTATATGTCACTACTCCGTCGCATGGGATTTGTAAAACGCAAAGGGACCAAAGCAGTAAAACACCTACCCAATGATTTCGACGACATTCGCCAGGAGTACATCTCTAAAATCAACAATGTCCGAGAAAAACACAACATCCCAGACACTCTGATCATCAACTGGGACCAGACAGGTTGTCAGCTTGTACCAGGCGGCGACTGGACCATGGAGAAAGAGGGTACGCAACAGATCAGCATTTCAGGCTTAGACGACAAACGCCAGATTACCCTTCTTCTTGCAGTCAGCATGAGTGGCGATCTTCTCCCACCACAACTCATCTACCCAGGAAAAACTGACCGTTGTTTACCAAAGGGAGTCGACTTTCCGTCAACCTGGGATGTCACTTGCACAGAGACACACTGGAGCAACGAGGACACTATGATGCAGTTCGTCAACAAAGTCATAGTGCCGTATGTTGATGAAATCAGAGACTCTATGCCACTCAACAACTCAACAACACAGAAAGCTATCGCCATCTTCGACGTCTTTAAGGCACACCGTGGTGAGAGACTGCTTAATCTACTTAAAGACAACGACATCGTTCCTCTGTTTGTTCCAGCAGCGTGTACTGATAGACTGCAACCACTAGATCTCTCAGTCAACAGAGAGTATAAAGAACAGCTGAAATCCCATTTTCACAGACTGGTATTCAGCAGAGGTCATCCACCAGATCAACGAACAAGAAGACAGTACTGGGGAAATTGCACCTGACAACGTTGTAGTCAACATGAGAACCTCCGTCCTTAAGCCAATACACGCCAATTGGATAGTGTCATCACACAACAAGATGTCAACCCGTAAGGACCTAATCCAGCTAGGTTTCCGCAAGGCCGGTTTATTATGAACATTCCATTTGATTTTATAGTGCTCTTGTGATATTGATCTGTTATTTTGTTGAACATTGTTGAACTGATATTATTCATTTTATTTGAACTGTAATTTATTAGTGCTTTGCTATCTTTCATATCTTACCGCATATAACTTATTTATTCTAAGTATTTTGTCTGAATTAGTGCTCAAATGTGTAAGACATGAATATTCTGATGAAATAAAAATCATGTTCAATTATTTTTTTATTTTATTTGACTCGTAACCATTACCAGGTATAAGATGAACACTTCAACATAGAAAACAAGATCACATGTCATCACCGGAAATACGATTGCAATACACTAAATACGATTTCAATACACCAATCACACTTTTGTACAGAAATAAAAGTAAAACATTTGCAGAATGGAGGGTTTACAGCTTTCGATTGTATATAGTTTTCTCTTCATTACTATAGAAAAAATGCAAGTACATGAAGGAATGGCACTCAAATTATTTTGTTGTTTTTTTACTCGTATCCAAGTTCGGTTCTACACAGGTTAAAATTTCCGTGTTTTGACTTTGCTCAAACCTTTATACTTCGTTGGACACTTAAATTCGTGGATAGAGCCACCCACGAAAACCACGAAAATTGGTACCCCACGAACAAAAGTACTTTCACAGTATTTGTATTTATTTTATTTTATTGTTTCATTTTATTGTTTAATCTATATTCGGAAATATTGATTTGACTGGGCCCGATATTTATACATCCCGCCATTATTATTGTGCTATGTTAGATTTTTATACTCTTGGCTTTCTTTTTGTTGGTAATATGCCTTGTCTAGTTGCCTTTTTGTTTTTATTTGTTGACCTACTTTTCTGTTTTTATAGTGATTTAGATTATAACACAATGTTCACTGCTGTACCCTTTTTTGACATTTGTATCTATTATGTCTGTTTATTTTGGTTCACGCACTGTTGTCAATATAATAGATTTTTTTGCGACGGTTATAACACTGGGAGGTTAAGAATTTTCTTATCCCAGGCATAGATTACCTTAGCCGTATTTAGCACAACTTTTGGGAATTTTGAATCCTCAATGCTCTTCAACTTTGTATTTGTTTGGCTTTATAACTGTTTTGATATGAGATCACTGATGAGTCTTATGTAGACGAGACGCGAGTCTGGCGTACCTAATTATAATCCTTGAAACTTTGATAACTATTCACACCACTAGGTCGATGCCTCTGCTGGTGGACGTTTCATTCCGAGGGTATCACCAGCCCAGTAGTCAGCACTTCGGTGTTGACATGAATATCAATTATGTGGTCATTTTTATAAATTTCCTGTTTACTTTACTTTACAAAACTTAGAATTTTTCGAAAAACTAAGAATTTTCTTTTCCCAGGCATAAATTACCTTAGCCGTATTTTGCACAACTCTTTGGAATTTTAGATCCTAAATGCTCTAGATCTTCAACTTTGTATTTGTTTGGCTTTATAACTATTTTAATATGAGCGTCACTGATGAGTCTTATGTAGACGAAACGCTCGTCTGGCGTACTAAATTATAATCCTAGTAACTTTTTACACCATTGGGTCGGTGATTCTGCTGGTGGACGTTTCGTCGCCGAAGGTATCACCAGTCCAGTAGTCAGCACTTCGGTGTTGACATGAATATCAATTATGTGGTCATTTTTATAAATTTCCTGTATAAAACTTTGAATTTTCGAAAAACTAAGGATTTTTTTATCCCAGGCATAGATTACCCTAGCCGTATTTGGCACAACTGTTTGGAATTTTGGATCCTCAATGCTTTTCAATGTATGGCGTACTAAATTATAACCCTGGTAACTTTGGTAACTGTTTACAGAAAATCCTTTTAGAAAGAACAAAAAACATGTCATCTGAGAAAGAACAAAACACATGTCATCTGAGAAAGAACCAAAAACCTGTCATCTGAGAAAAAAACAAAAAATCTGTCATCCGATAAACATGATAATATACAGAACGCCTGTGATACAATACATAAATGTCATTATTCACCTCAGAAACTTACAAAACCTTTAAATAGACTTATTAGAAGGGATATAGTTACGATACTGTTGTCAGGTCATTAAAGATTGCATATTTTGGCGTTTATATTGATTCACGTATAGGGTCTTTACATCCGAACTAAACACATTTATTAGAAAAATCCATTTGTTTGCATGACACGTGTTATGTTCTTCACATAGATGTGATGATGGTATGATACAAAACCCCTAACGGGAAGGATTGTGTCTGATATTCATATGATGAAATCATAATCTTTAAATTAGTTTAATTGAAGTCTGGAGCTGGCATGTCAGTTAACTGCTAGTAGTCTATTGATATATATGCATTTATTGTCATTTTGTTTATTTTCTTTGGTTACATCTTCTGACTCGGACTTCTCTTGAACTGAATTTTAATGTGCGTATTGATTATGCGTTTACTTTTCTACATTGGTTAGAGGTATAGGGGAGGGTTGAGATCTCATAAACATGTTTACCCCCTCCGCATTTTGCGCCTGTCCCAAGTCAGGAGCCTCTGGCCTTAGTTAGTCTTGTATTATTTTAATTTTAGTTTCTTGTGTACAATTTGGAATTTAGTATGGCGTTCATTATCACTGAAATAGTATATATTTTTTAGGGGCCAGCTGAAAGACGCTTCCGGGTGCGGGAATTTCTCGCTACATTAAAGACCTTTTGGTGACCTTCTGCTGTTGTTTTGTTTATGTTCGGGTTGTTGTCTGTTTGACTCATTCCCCATTTCCATTCTCAATTTTACCTACGATAAAATACAGAACGCCAGTCATCCGATAATGGACAGAGAACAGAAAACCTTTCATCTGATAAATTATTGAGATCCTGTCATCTGATCAAGTACAGAAAATCTGTCATATAATAAGATACAGAAAAAATCATACAATAAAGTACAGAAAACCTGTCATATAATAAAATACAGAAAACGTGTCATACCATAAAGTACAGAAAACCTGTCATATCATATAATACAGAAAACCTGTCATACAATTGAGTACAGAAAACCTGTCATATAATAAAATACAGAAAACCTATCATACAATAAAGTACGGAAAACCTGTCATGTGATAAAATACAGAAAACCTGTCATATAATAAAAATACAGAAAACCTGTCATACAATAAAGTACAGAAAAACTGTCGTATAATATAATACAGAAAACCTATCATATAATGAAGTACAGAAAACCTGTCATACAATAAAGTACAAAAAACCTGTCACACATTAAAGTACAGAAAACTTGTCATGCAATAAAGTACAGAAAACCTGTCATTTAATAAAATATAGAAAAAACTGTCACATGATAAAGAACAGAAAACCTGTCATATGATAAAGTACAGAAAGCCTGTCATACAATAAAGTCCAGAAAACCTATCATACAATAAAATACAGAAAACCTGTCATACAAAAAATACAGAAAACCTATCATATAATAATATACAGCTAACGTGTCAACCGATAAAGTACTGAAAACTAGCAAGATAGGTCAATTCATTAGAAAAAGCACTCTGTTTTCATTTAAATCACGGAGTAACGTTCTATTTACAGCTTTCAAAAACACAATATTAAAATCCATACAAAAACAGAATACAATGAATTATAAATATGTTCTTGCTGATTTTTTATATTCAACACATTTGATGTATTCCTGTCAAATATTTCAACACGTCTATACTTATTGCGTATAAAGCGTGCATTTTAAGAGTACTCATAATGGCATAAGTAACGGCCTTTATAAATATTTTGTCCTCTAACAATTTTCAACGGGCGCAGCTGCCCAGAAATAATGCTGATAACACGAAGTTGAACATATATAAGTACTTACTATGTAGTCTTGTAATGCATGACATTTGTCATTGAAGGAGCGTCAGGCAAAATGTCAAACATGAAGCAGTACTCGATTTTATTAGGGAGGAAGGAATGGAAGCTAAAAAAATGTAATAGGGTTTTACCAGTGTCATTTGCTCTGTCTTTAAAATCGGTGCTTAGCCAAACAGACTGGATATTCCTCCACCGGTTCTGAGCCAAATGAAAACGACAACAATCTATTTTCAGGGGACAACAGTTATATACATTTATAATTGACAATTCATAATGTATATATAACCGGCTAATGGAAGAAGTATATATTGTTAAATAAAAAATAAACATTCAACTGTCATATACCTGTTTACAATAGGCGCCAATGACAGAATTGAATCGATACAAATGAAAGATTAAACTTTGAAAAGTCAGCGCACATGTCATACGCCCCAGAATACTTGTCATCTGATCAGTACAAAGCACTTGTCATCAGATAAAGTGTATCAGTAATATACAATTTATTAATTATTTCGAAATTGTGAGTCATCAAATTAAAGCTCTTTAATTTCACCATTCAATTGACTGTTGTAAAATACCCGTTTCACAGAAGACAACAGGTATGTTCCGACGAATATGACCTACCGAATTAGACCTATCACCGGATTCGTACTGATGTGAAAAACACCACTGATGCAACATTTGAAGCAGGGTCTTCTCACCCTTCCGGAACACCTGAGACCGCCACTTGTGTTTTGTTAGATTCGTATTGGTTTGATTTCTATATTGTCTTTTGTGTACTATTTGTCTCTTTCCTTTTAAGTTATGGCGTTTCACTTCATTTTTAACTTATGAGTTTAAATGTCTCTTGGGTACCATTCAGATCTCGTTATCAACTTCGTAATACAATTTGGCATTTATTTGACCAGTGAAAGTCGGGCGTTACCGAAGAGACTTTCGTGGACAAATCAATGATCTGACGCACAAAATTATAAGCCTGTTTTCTTTGATGACATTTTGACACTCATGCTGTTAAAACCTTCGCAATGTGTTAACCCTACGGTACTAACTTGATATCTAAATCTTCTAAGGTTTATCCCTTCTTGTCATAGTTCAAACGAAATAATGCAGTGAAGTTGTCTTCGTTAGATCAGTCAATATCAAGCAATTATTTAATGATATGCTATAACATTTTTGTCAAGTTACTACAACATGTACAATGTGATGTTTATATATGAAACACCATTCATTGAAAAATTATATTTATTCAAATTTCATAATTTATTCATTGTGTATTAAAATGGGACACAAAAAGGTTAATTAGCTAATGTACAACCATAAACAAAGGAAGATAACTCCAACTCAAATCTATGATTTGTCTAGCTAAATACAATTCAGTGGGTTTTTTAAAATTTATTTTTAAGACAAATTGTTGACTGTACGATGTCTTGTGGTGTATGTGACGTTTCATTATGTGCTCTTTCGCTTCACTAGTACATTAGTGAACTTATGTGAATTAGTTTTAACTGTTTGAGTCCTGCTTGTTTCAAATATTTTCAAAATATTTGTTTTCAATCTTTCGATTTTTCACAATCCTGAAGTGAATAATTCAAATAAATGATTCGGACGCACTGAATAATAAAGTATTTTTTCTACATTTTTTTAATAGATTTTGATCGATATTTCTGCTGCTTTCTGAACTCTGAAATATTAAAAACATTAGATCGGAAGTGGGTGCTTTCATAACATACTTTTATATTTGTCTGATTTTTAGGTTAAACTAATATAGTAGTTGTATATAAGCATGGGTATATCTAGAAAACGTTCATATGAACACAGATGATTCCTTGCTTAGTTAAATATCAAACATTTGAATAAAATAAATAAAACTGTAGTTTTAACCCGTCCGCTACATAACAAGGCCATATTGGTAGTAGAGTTATGACCAGAAAACTTATGATTTTTTATTCTGCTGCAGGTGTTGGTTTTGAAATGAATCCCAATACCAGAATTTATTGATTTAAGACCAACAAGGCTTTTGCAGTGAGTCCCTACTGGTATGTCATAATATATTTTATGGTCTTCAATGTCCGCTTCAAAAAATCTAAAATTGCTGCCACACTTATTATTATCTGACCCAGGACAAATAACAAAATCTTTGTCCGTGGGGAGCATACCTTTTGATGGGTAGTAGACTTCAGTTCGATGATGATATGGTCCATCGGGTAACCCAGTGCTTGTAGGATAATGTGGTACAGGATCATTACGATGGACAACTCGCCAACTATTATTAACAAGTCTGTTATGTTCTAGCGCATATTGACGATCACCTACTTTTGGCATACCAAATGTATACAATGCAATTTTTTCTTTGTTAATCACTCCTTCATTTACAAGCTTAGCACTTGCTATAGACGCTAAGGCTCCTCCAAGTGAATGACCAGTTATCCATATATTATAATCTGGATAATTTGAAAGTAGATCATGCATACTAGCTTCCACGCATCTGTAAAGCTTGTCATGAACCTGTTTGAAATACTTTTGGACTTCACCAGAACCAATTCCAGACAATACTTTAGATGTGAACAGTACTGATTGGATTATATCCAACAACTGTGTTAAAACAGTTGTACCACGATATGCCAAAACAATAGCTTTATTTTTACGAGATATCATTACAACAGCTAAACATTCCTTATATTCAATTAAAGGTAAATCTTCACAACGAGTACCAATCCATTCAACAATTTCATAATCGTCAATTCCATATGAGCTTAAACATCTACGTGCTCCATTTTGAGTATCAGCATATGGAATAGTTGAAAGTCTTAAAAGGATATAAGAACTATGAGGATCGTAGTCTCCAACTACATCAAGTTTAGGACAATTCGCAACGTCTTTGATTACCTGATTCTTGTAGCAGGGATTATAAGGAGGGACAGATCCAGTCGCGTGACATTTGTTGTCCAATTCACACCATCTACATTTTGAAATCCAAGATGGCTGCTGAACACAGTATTCACATCCCTTGCTGGTATGTTCAATGCATTTAGTTTTAGCGTTTTCACATTTATTTAAAAGTACTAGTAATGAAATGAGGCATACACATTTCATACTTCTTAATTTTGATGAAGTCGTCGGTGCCTGAAAATACCAATAATTAATATATGATTATAATAACATTAAATGGTTCTCATGTGTATATAAAATAAATGATGTGGTATGATCCCGAATGACACACAACTGCATCGAAGACTAATGGAAAAAGGTGTAAAAACTACCTGTTAGCGTTCGACCTTCAACAATGAGCAAATATTCTATGGTAAGATATAGCTAGATAACGTATATAGATATTTAAGAACTGCTCGGTAAATATATATGTCACCATACATCTTCCACAATCTTTGATTAAATCAAACAAGGTTATGTTATTTTTTTCAAAGTGAAATCAAAGAACTGTAATGTATTTTCTTTCCTAAGCAAAAGTTATCAAAACGAAAGACATCGGGCTAAATATTTATGCCGTTCTTTCTTTTAATATAAACTTCCTTCAAGACCAAATTGCAAATCCACACGAGGGATATTTTCCTGATTTCGTTTATTACTAAGCTCGGAAAAAAATACTCATACTTAGATTACTCAATTAGGAAATAGTAGTATATGACAAACGTATGTGCTGTATATGTCCTTTGTTCTCGCTTGTTAGGTTTCACAAGGATTTACATGGAGCCGTCATTTTATGGATTACTGCATAAGCAAGAAAAGTAAAACAGCCTCCGCGTAATAAAAAAATATGAAAAGAAACACAGGAAAATAGCTCTTTTTGTTTAAAAGTGTTTTTTTTCCGGTAGAGATTGAAAAATGAAATTCTATGTTTTTACATAAATAAAGTCAACAGCAGTTTACCGTGGTTAAACCATGTATATATCTGATATATCTTGAAAGGTAGGTCGTTGAGTTATCAACATTTATGTTTTGTAAAAATGTGAAGCAATTGAACGAGGGATTTTTCTTGGTTCGAAATTTGCCCGTAACATGTTAAAAAACAATAATATAGATATTGAAGTTTTACCTTTCTCTTAGAAATGCATGTAATAATGGCTGCTAAACATTTAACAACAACTAATCAATCAACAGAACGTGTAACTATGGTTTAATTTGTTCATTTCACTTTTTATCTTATTCTCAACTTATGTCATATTCAAAAGTTAGTTTGAGTTAAAATCATTTGCATAAAAATATATGAAAACTAGGAAGTTTTAATTTTTGAAGTATTGAGGAAGCAACATCCTTTGTTCTGATAAAGCTCTATAAGGAACACCACATACATGGTATATAAGGAAACAGACAAAATTATATTACATGACCAAAAATAGTTATTTGATAAAAAAACCTAATAGGAAACCGGAAACACTGTGAATCTATTTTGAGGTTAAAAAGGATGACTGTACAAAGAAACTGACACAAATTGCATGACTAAAAATAAATTAAAACTAAAAAATATTATCATGAATCTCTGAAAATAGAAAACCGGAAAATTTGTCTGATACAATGCATTTATATTTCTGTCAATATTTGTTAAATTGTTCCTTTTAAAATTGTTATACGATGATGACTGATGTACCCATATTTTGACTATTTTATTTATTGTGTCAGTTTATTTAACACATCAAAGTAAATATAACGGAATTTGATGAAACTATCATTAAAGTGAGAGGGCTAGCGCTATAGAACCAAGTTTAATCCACCATTTTCTACATTTGTAAAAGCCTGTACAAAGTCAGGAATATGACAGTTCTTGTCCATTCGTATTTGATGCGTTTTGTTATTTGATTTTGCCATGTGATTATGGACTTTCAAAATTGATTTCCTCTAAGTTCAGTATTTTTGAGATTTTACTTTTTTCTATAATATAAAGTTAATAAGTTGAAATATTGAAAATCTCATGGCAAACAGTATAATAATATGTCAATAAACTCATCAAAGATACCGGGATTGAAATTTTTAATTTGTGCAAGACCAACGTTTCGTCTACAAAAGACTCACTAGTGACGCTTGAATAATAAAAAGTTAAAAAGGGCAAATTAATTATATAGTTGAAGAGCCTTGACGACCAAATATTCGTAAACCATTTACCAAATACAGCTAAAGTAATCTATTCATGAGGTAGAAAAGCCTTAGTATTGTAAAAATTCGACGTTTTGTTCACAGTTAATGTTAATTATGACTATATCAATGATAATTCGTATCAACACAAATTGCTGCCTTTTGGGCTGGTGACATAAGGTTTCTTGTAAAATATATATTAAAAACATGAGATGGATAGCAACTACAATATTCCTGATATTGGTACCGGCATTTTCGTATGTACAGGATTGTAGATTTAACCTGGTTTTATAGTTAAACCTCTCAATTGTATGACAGTTACATACAATTCCATTATTTTGACAACGATGTGTGAACAAAATCAACTGACATAATAGGCAAAAACGCCCGAAATAGGGGTATAACATCTAACTGTGTGTTATCATCTTTAGACAAATCACATAGAAATGTAAGCTTTATTCATCTTAATTCAAAGTCTAAAAAATACGATAAGTACTCTAAATCTCAGTTTAAAGACATCAGAGAAGAAACCAATGAATTTTATAAAACAGACAACTGCATCTACATCTAGAGTACATTCTCTAATGAAAAGAAAAAAGTATAATTCCTCATGCGAAAACGACCATTCAAAATATGTTCTTAGACATCGGAATTAAAAAATGACAAACACGATCGATGAGTACTACTAGGAGATGAACAATTCAATCAATTCCAAATGGCACCTTTAGCGGATAGCTGTAATACTATCCTATTTCTCAAGGGAGAATTTGAAAAATATTAATTATAAGTTATAATTTTAACATATTTATACTTTGATATTCAAATATTTGCAAAGACATTAAATTCAGACTATCTATCAGTACTGATATCATACTTTGGCATTCAAATTTAAGGGGACAGCTGAAAACATCTCCGGCTGCGGAAGTTTCATTGAAGGCCCATATGTTCTATGGTCGGGTTGTTAAAAATCCTCGAAGGCATTCAAAATCAGACTTTCTGTAAGTGGTGATATCGGATTACGATATTTTTGGTGAACAAAATGCGAATTAGAAATTTTCATTTTGCAAAGTTCTCAAATTTCACTGATAGCATCCATGATTTAATTTCACTGAATTCCGGACGTATGATCACTTTCGTAATGTAATTTTTAGAAAACTTTAGATGAACCCCATTAAACTCGCTGTTCAGTTGCTTTTATATTCAAAGTAAATTTCGAGGTGTAATCACAACAATTTGATCCAATATTTCAGCTGTATTTGTCAATAACTTATTATGAATCTTAACAACCATCAAAACTAACCGTTTTCGAAAAAAACATCCCACCGTATAATGTAATCTTTCACTTTAGTGAGTTGCTATGTTTGTTAATACAGTTACACAGTATTTTAAATTGAAAGTCATATAATGCACAGTTTAAATCACATTAAAATATGAATACCGATCATAAAAGAATAATATCAAAGTTATACAATTTTGATTCTTGTATAAAGCTTATTTAAGGGTCTAAGTAGATTTATTTAAGAAAACGAAAAATAGTTAAACTTACTTTGAATCCAAGGAGTTGACTATATTTTTTCTTCCAATTTAATAAATATAATTGTTTCAATTAAGGAAATGTGTGAAAGTGATCTTCTTAGGGAAGTTATCCGTGTAAGTTTAAAACCTGTTAAAAGTAAATCAAAATAAAAACTGAATCATTTCTTAAGTATGCCATGTCAAGAAAGGAAATATTTTTATTTTATAAAATTCTATATATAATGTGTGTGTCTGTTTTTTTGCTTTTAAATTATAAACAGACGTATTTGCAAGAATGGTATACAACTGAAGTAAGGGTAAAGAGGAACTTCTTTATGTTGTCTAATTGAAAGTTCAATTTGATTATGCCTTTTAGAATATCAATAACGACCCGATCACAACATACTAGCGTATAGTGCAGTTAATATTACTTTATACACTGAATAAATTTGTTATTAACTTGAAATGAACAAACTTTAGAATTTATTGTCATTATATTTTGTGTTTATATATCTATTTTGTTGTTTGTCTTTTTGTCACGAATTAGCATTTCCTGTACCGTATACGGCACATTTGAGACCTACATGTGTGACAATTTTTGATGACAGTCATATGGATAACTTTTTACTATAGGCAAAAATGCACTCAGTCACTGTACTTGTACTTGACACATATTTGTTACGTTCGGAGGACGTGTTTTTCAACAGACTGTCGGCATCCCAATGGGAACAAACTGTGCCCCTCTACTTGCTGACTTGTTTCTTTATTATTATGAGGCTGCAGGAACTTCTTCTGAAGAAAGATAAGAAGTTAGCAATATCCTTTAACTCTACTTTCCGCTATATAGATGACGTTCTTTCACTAAACAATTCAAAATTTGGTGACTATGTGGATCGCATCTACCCCATCGAATTGGAGATAAATGATACTACAGATACAGTTAAGTCGGCTTCATATCTTGACTTACATCTAGAAATTGACAATTAGGGTCGGTTGAAGACAAAACTTTACGATAAAAGAGATGATTTCAGCTTTCCAATTGTGAACTTTCCATTTCTAAGTAGCAACATTCCAGCAGCACCTGCATACGGGGTATATATCTCCCAATTGATACGATATTCCCTTACTTGCATTTCCTATCATGATTTTCTTGATAGAGGGTTACTGCTCACAAGGAAGCTATTAAACCAAGAGTTCCAAATGGTGAAGTTGAAATCATCCCTTCGTAAATTTTACGGACGCCATCACGAGTTGGTTGACCGTTATGGAATAACGGTTTCACAAATGATATCGGATATGTTCCTTACGTCGTAACTACAATCCCCTTCCCTTTCATGAATTTGACCTACCGAATTAGACTATTTACCGGATTTGTAATCACATAAGTAACACGACGGGTGCCGCATGTGGAGCAGGATCTGCTTACCCTTTCGGAGCACCTGAGATCACCCCTAGTTTTTGGTGGGGTTCGTGTTGTTTATTCTTTAGTTTTCTATGTTGTGCCATGTGTACTATTGTTTTTCTGTTTGTCTGTTTCATTTTTAGCCATGGCGTTGTCAGTTTGTTTTGAATTTACGAGTTTGACCGTCCCTTTGGTATCTTTCGTCCCTCTTTTGCTTGTAAGCCACACAATAATCACAAATTTCATTTTCTGTAAATAATAATGCAATGAAAGCTTTTTTAGACCACTTGATAAAAAAAATTATACAAATTTCTATGTTAAACTGCCCTTATTCAGGACAGTGTAATGTGAAAGGAAGCATGGTAAATCAGTCATGTGTCAAGCTCAAAAGAAATGATAGAAATTATACTTGCGAGTTATTATATTAATGAAAAGCTTTAATACCCTCCCAATTTTACATTACATTTTGCACATATTTCTCCTAATAAAATGTAAAATAGTATGGGTAATCAGAATTACCTCCTTTTGACATAGTGTATTTGTTTGGCTTTGTTCCCAATGTGTCAAATTCTGGATCAAGTTATATTTAAGCATTTTTCAAGTACATTGAAACTAGAATAATCTGACAGATTGAAGATATTCATTTACTTTTACATTATTATTTTCGTTTTCTCAATTGAATACAATACTGGAAAACTTTTCAAGATTGCATACATTCATCTATGAAATTAGTGTTGAAATGTTGAAATGTTTGTAAATGGATTGCTGTTAAATAAGTGCATTTAAATATTCTAAATTGCTACTTTAACTTTGCACCTGCAAAATGTGGTATACCAAGTCTCTTTTGTTTTATATTTGGCATTTTTTCTACTTCATTTTATGCTGTATAATTAATTATGGTGAAAGACCATTTTGATGTTGTGGTACAAGGAATTTCTGGAAATTATTGTCAATGAAATTTGGGAACTTTGCAAGTAATTTAAACAGAGATTCAGTTAAATGAAATATATGTTTTTGCTGTTGTTTGAAACTGCTCAAAAAGCCTTTAAAAAGTCTGTGTGTGGTCTTTTCTTGTTATCAATATCCAAAACCTTCTACTTAAGGCGAATTCAACAAGGAATACATCAAGACTTTGATTTCATCTAAACTAACAAGGGAAAAAAAACCACTTTGTAGCGCCTATCAAGTATGACAACAACACATTAATGAATGTTTTCATAAAGTGTCAGTAAGTGTAAGTAATTGTAAGGATCAAAGGGACTAGTCTGTTCACTGAATTTTTGTCATAGTCTTGAATGTTCCGGTACTAGTATTATCTTGTAGTGAAATCTGTCAAAATGGATACTAGTAATAGTAGTTATTTCGGCCTAAGAAATAATGATATTAAACTGCCTGCTGTTTCAGATGTGCTCACTTTCCCTTATCACCCAGATTCGTACAATGATAGTGTTACTCCATGAATAAAAATCATCCCCAGTACAAATGCATGATAGTTATAGTCCGAAACGTTGTTTAATGTGAACACTGCAAATATAGTTATGACTGGTTGCTGGGATTTCCCCCTTCATTATTTACAGTGGCAGGTTGTTTCATGTAACAAAAAAATTGTTTCGGTGTGACATTTGTTCCGCCAGGACACATTTCATAGGAAAAATGTTCCACCGGAACTTATATCACAGAAAATATGTTCCAGCACCATAAAATTTGTTTTGAAACTAATTTTTTCAGCAAAATGTGAAATAAGTTACGGAACAAAAATCACACCTCCATGAGTTTTGTTCCAATATTAAAATTTAAAAAACTGCTCGAACCTATTTCTCAGAAAAATATACCTTTGACATATTAGTGCACAGCGAAATATTTTCTTGTTACACTTAAAAGTTATAATGCAAGCTTGATGCTGTACTCTGCTTGCATGGGGTATATTTACAATTGAAGACATGACTGCATTACGAAGATAAGAGTTAAAGCGCTTATAATGTATCATAATTAGCATCTATGTTTAATCATTTATTTGGTATTCGACCTCTTTATTTCCTGTTGATCTGTCATGGGTGTTCTAAATATAATCATACATGTACTTAACAGAGGTCATGGCACAGTTTAAAAATAGTGTGTCTTTTGTTTCTTTATGTCTTTTAATTTGATTGATCAGTCACTTTGTCCTTTTCAAATTAGTACAAATGTTATTCATCTTTAACTATAATACCTTTTTTTCTGAATGCATTTTATTTCTTATTCTACTTTATCCTGGTTCATAACGTCATTTTTAGTATTATTAATTGAGTATGTTATTAATTTTTTCGCATAACTCGACATGATTTAAATCGGATGTTTACACCTTTTATTCATAACGTTATCAATATGATACATGTTTTTTATAATGACTTTAAACTCACTGGTAACAAGAATATAAAAAAACTTGTTTAACCAGTGGAACATATTTCACAGACCAAGAATGTATTTCACCAGAAGAGGAACAAATCTTAACAATCCAAAATTATTTCATTAAGTGAGGTTTGAATCTCGCAAATCCGGAACTTATTTCACAAGATAAAGTGTGGAACTTATTTCATAGAGATGGAACAAATAATAAAGAAATTGTCTGTGAAAAAAGTTCTCCACTGGAACGTTTTTCACAGGACCAAATTTTGGCTCACAGTTACAGTGACTTTTGTGTGTTTTATGCTTATAAACCTAATAGTAAAAAATTCCCCTGATTTTATCGGTTGTGTAAATGTATTAACATTATTCAACTTTGTTGCAATCTTTACTTTGTAGCACTGACTTGTACACTGATATGAAAGGTATCATTTACATTTATTGAAACGTTGATGTCGAATATATGTCCTTATTTATAGCTTGTAATAGGTATTCCTAGTCTTCATAAACATCAGGATGATCTATTGATGCTGGGAGTCAATGCGTATAACCATGTATTGGTGACAATATCATGCAAAGGGTTTCGTTCATAATGAAATAATTTTAATTATTTCTCACGTGTTCATTAGTAAAGCGGCGAGTCGAATTTAAAATTTGTTTTTGTAAAATTCATGTACAATATTATTGAAAAATTCTGTTGAGATGTTATCGGTTAAAAGATAGTCATAACAAAATTGTTGTCAAACTATAAATACAAATGACCAATAGCAGACAAGGATGTTAAAATACTTTGACAAATCACCCACCTTGTCGAACAAAAGGAGACATATCCCTTTTACCTTTCATTTGATCCATTATTAACAAACTCTTCTACTTATGTATGTCCCTTTCACGTAAAACCGTTTTTGTTGTACGCTAAACTTATCGCCATACTTCCTGTTATTACTGACTGTTCGCATTGCAAGGCTTCATTCATTGATAAATACAACAACACAACACAATAGTGGTTAGTGCATCGGACTACTAACACAAAGGTTCCTTGTTCGATTCCCGTTCGGGATGAAAATTTCAGGAACTAAATTTTCGGCTCTCCCTTGGCACCATTTGGGTGTATGGTCTTGAGGAAACGATGATAGTCCGTCGGAAGGGGACGATAAATGACTGACCCGTGTTAAGTGAGAGTCATATCTCTTGCACATTAAAGACACCCTTGAAGATTTCGAAAAAGAGTAGGCTAATGCCGCTACAAGGCAGCACTCGCACCCGCAAAGTGGAAAGGGATTAATATAAGTTGCAAAACTTGTTCCCAATCCACTATAAATAAATATGTTTAAACCAACAACACCTGCCGTTATCTTGATGATATTTTTTGTTAAATAATCGATAATTTTCTTCATATACTGCTGAAGTGTACCCCAAGGAACTTACTTTAAATAAATCAAATTTATACGGTAATAACTGTCCTTTCTGTATTTAGATATTTCGGTTTTCAATGGTAAACTCTACACCAAAATTTACGACAAAAGGGACGATTTTTAAATGGTGATGTTCCTTTGGCACAATCTTACGGTGTTTATATTTCACAGCTCGTTCGCTATGCCCGTGTCTGTTGTGACGTTTTTGATTTTAACGAACGCAATCTATGTATAACTGGTAAATTATTAAACCAGGGATATCGTTACTATAAATTACTCAAATTCTTTACTAAATTTTTCCATAGATATAAAGATTTGGTTTTAAAGTTTGGTTTTACCTGTAGAAAACTTGTTTCAAACGGGATAGCAAATCCTCAATTT
The DNA here is from genome assembly GCF_036588685.1 of Mytilus trossulus. Taxonomy (NCBI): domain Eukaryota; kingdom Metazoa; phylum Mollusca; class Bivalvia; order Mytilida; family Mytilidae; genus Mytilus; species Mytilus trossulus. The sequence continues at coordinate 31,491,614 of NC_086380.1, read as the reverse complement.
TTACGGAAATGTTGTTAACCGTGTCCGTAAAATTAGAAATGATCCATGTAAACTTGTACTCTAAAATGTTACCAATTTAACACTGCAATAAGACCATTGAATATTGTTTTTATTGGTATAAATATTGTTTTTGTTATTAGTAAAATAAAAGCAAAATTAATATAACTATATGTTATATACATACACACATTCATGAATCTACAATCTGTCGATACCTGTAACTTCGCATTATACAAGGTTATGTTTTCTGAGGCTGTTTATGACGTCTTTACACTAAATCCATTAGATGTTGGATGCGTACGGATTGAAAGTTTAGTCTTAGATGCATGATTTTTTTAGTATTTGTTAGTGACTTTGAACAAGCTGTAAGATAACTGCGAGTACTCTTAGATCTGTTCATTGTATCTTTTTGTGTCGAAATGTAGAAGTATCCGGCCACGTCAACTTGTATTTTTGACCATCTGATGAGTGAACTGATTTTTTTAGTTCGTTCTTATGTATTACTGTTATAACACTGTTCCAGGTTAGAGGAAGGATTGGGATCCCGCTAACATGCTTAACCCCGCAACATTATTTATGTATGTACCTGTCCTAAGTCAGGAGCCTGTAATTCAGTGGTTGTCGTCTCATTGTTGAAGGCCAAATGTTGACCTATAGTTGTGAATGTCTGTGTCATTTTTGTCTCTTCTTGGCAGTTGTCTCATTGGCAACAATACCACATCTTCTTTTTTATATTAATTGAACAAATAACATTGTAGCAAAAATAATAACATTGTAGTCTTAACATAACCAGTCCGGACCACTGTATTTCCGGGAGAATTATTGTATGAAAATTTTGGATTTCTTATTCTGCTGCATGTGCTGTTATTGAAAAGATTCCGCATAGCAGATTTGATAGATCTTCTTTTACGTCCCACAAAGCTTTCACAGTATGTTCCAACTCGTATGTCAAAATATTTTAAGTGGTCATCAATATCAGTTGCAATAAACTTACTGCCACAGTTACTATTATCTGAACCAGGACAAACAATATAATTCGTGTCTGTTTTTAGCATACGAGATGATGGATAGTAGACTTCGTACCGGTGATGCAATGGCGATGTAGCGACCAGAGTGCTTGTAGGAAAGTGGGGCACAGGATCATTGAGATGAATAACTCTCCAACTATTGTTAAGAAGTCTGTTATGTTCAAGTGCATATTGACGATTACCAACTCTTGGCATACCAAATGTATACAATACGATCTTATCTTTTCTTATTAATCCATCATATGAGAGCCTAGCACTTGCAATTGATGCTAAAGCTCCTCCAAGCGAATGACCCGTAATCGAAATATCATAATTTGGGTAATTTTGGATTAAATTTTTCATACTCGCTTTTACACAATCATAAAATTTGTCATGGGCTTGTTTAAAATATCTTTGGGCTTCACCACTTCCGATGTTAGCTGGTACCTTTTCTTGAAATAACCCCGCTGCTAATTGTTCCAAAAACTGCACGAAGCTAGTGGTCCCTCGATATGCCAAAATAATAGACTTTCTTGTTTTTGATACCATTACAACAGCTAAACATTCCCTATAAGAAATAAGAGGAATATCTTCGCAGTGACGACCGACCCATTCAACTATTTCAAAATCATTCATTTCGTGTAATTGTAGACATCTGATCGCTGCATTTTGATCGTTTGCATATGGAATAGTTGAAAGTCTTAGTAGGTCATAAGCAGTTTGAGGATTATATTCTCCATATATCTCATCTTTAGGACATTCTGCCACAGTTTTAATTACCTGATCAACAGTGCATTGATTCCAAGTTGAAACTGATCCAGTTGCGTGACATTTTTCGTCTAATTCACACCATTTACAGTTTCCAATCCAAGACGACTGCTGAACACAGTATTCACAACCCCTGCTAGAATATTCATCACAACTACTTCCATGTACATACACATTTAGAAATGAAATGAAAATAAGGAAGCACACCATTTCCATTTTACTAACGTAGCTGGAGCATTACGTTTCTGAAAATAACAATTCTTTAATATGTTAGTATGTTTAATATTCTTTACATTGTATCTTATCTTAAACCAGAATCAGACTTTAGTTTAACTTTGCGTTTTGCTGTTTTTGTGTTTATTGACAAGATGTATTGTAGGAGGTTTGAGATCTCCCAGAACATGGTAAACCCTACATTATTTATGACCCTGTCCTTATTCAGGAGTCTCTGGACTTTGTTAGTTTTATAAATTTTGTCAGTTTATATTCATTTATAAGTTATTGAGTTTGGTGTGACGGTTATTTTCATTGAATAAGTCAGAGTACTCATTCTGTTTATGAGTCAGCCGAAGCCCGCCTTCGTATGTGAGAATTTCGCGCTGATTAAACACCAATTAATGGCTTTCGGGTCTTTTATTAACTCTTTAGTCGGTTTGTTGTCTCGTTTACAAATTCCCAATTTCCATTCACAAATTTGGACAAGGTATGATAAGGGCCGTTTTTGGCCACAGGCACTTGTCTCAGAAAAAAATTTTTCCTATATACCTAAATTTTTTTTTCTGAGACAAGTGCCTGTGTTTTTGAACCCCCTTTTTCCCCGAATTTTTAAACTTTAAAGTTGAATCCCATCACGCTTGTGAAATTAACTTTAGTATCTGTTCGTCCCTGTAAAACCTTATTTGTATGTGTTATGTACTCAAATATGTTCAAACGTAGACCTTGAAAAGCCTTTTAAAAAGATGGTGCTCCATGCAAAGTTGTTTGATTTTGATAAAACTTTGCTGACATGTTCAGGTTGACCTTATATGAAAGTCATGCAAGTTTGAAGCCCTTACACTGCTGGTAACCATGGCAACGATAGAGATTTAGGGTATTTCCGAGTTTATTTATAGATGCATATACTGAAATGCATAGATTTCATAGATTTCTCAAATAAAAATAAATACTATAAAACTTCTGAGTGTTTAAATACTTTAATAGCACAGATAGGATGTGTATGAAGTAAAAATCACATAATTTTATTAAACATAATGATATATATAGAAAATAAGGGCGTGGCAAAACACATAAAGTGATAAAAAATATGGCCTTTTCATCAAATCACACTAAAACAGACACTACAGCCCAAAAGTCGCTTTAATTTACCCTAAATGTCAGACATACATTGCATTTTCTTTGGTTCAAATTATGTTGAAGGGATTTCGGTTGCAAATTAATTTTATAGATTTTATTGATCATTTAGATAGCCTCCCCCCTTTTTTTTGTGTATTTTCGCAATAAATTGAGGAAAGTCTCATATTTCAATTAAACCAAGCATTCAAAAATAAATACTTGAATTATACAGATTGTATTATGCAAAATAGGTAATTCAAATAGAAAATTCAAAGTGAAATAGATTTTTGTGTCATAAACAATAGTAAGCATCAGGCTTAAAAAAGGGGGGAGCTGCCAAAAACAATTTTTTTTTGGTATTTTTTTTATTACACATTCCTTCAGTACACTTGTCCTTATTACTTTAAAGAGTAAAATCCTTTCATTTCTTCCTAGTAATCCTATTTTATTTATTGCAGCTTGCTAATTACTAAAGTTTTATTCTGGTTACTCAAAAATGATATGAAATTTAATGTCAAGTTCATCATATTGAAAAATCTTAAGTATTGACATTCAGAATATGTGTTCTACAGGTAAACAAAGTTAAGAAAGTTGCAACCTTTTACTTGCATGCTGGTAACAATATAAGTCATTTTGATCATGAGTACCTGAGACAGTGATGATAAAATCTGAATTTCTATTGTACAAAGGGAGATAATCCAATAAAAATGTCGTTTTTTAAAACCTTAAAATTGCATGTACATATTTATTTAAACTAACACAAGCTTCATCAATTTAATAAAATATAAACATATCTCTATTTGGTTATCTGGTGAGAAAGATAATAGTGCATTTGAGCATATACTATTGGTTTGCTTTTGTTGTAGTACTTTCTAAAATTCTCCTCGAGAAATGTCTAAATTTATAAATTCCTTTTAGCATTGATATATTTTTTAATATTTCAATCTGTTTAAATGATCATAAATGTTTTTTTTTTATAGCATAAGTATTATATTTAACAATCAATGAAGATGATACAATAACACAAAATGATGCTTAAATGCAAGAATAAGATTACATGTACTATAAACATACAAAGTAACATAAAAGTTAATTCAAATTGACTTAGCAGCACAAGACAATTGTTGCATTATGTATGGAATTTAGGGACATATTAAATTGTTTCCATACTATCTGAAAAAAATTTACATACATGTAACTACATGAACTACGAAAGGTAATTTACTAATATTCAATCAATAAAACTAGTTAGTCAATCTAAGTAACAATTTCTGACAAATGAAAATATTTTAATATTTATCAAATGGGCAAGTACAACCGTAATCTTCTTGATTGTCTTTAATATTGATGACCTTTTTATACAGAAGTAATTTTAGACTTCTTCTTTGCTGATGAGAAAGCCATTCTGATGGTGAGACAGTGAGAACACTCTAAGTCCTTGCAAATGTCTCTCTCTTCTCATTTGTGTTGCAACTGTGTGTTGACTTGGTTGTTGTTAAGACTTCGGCAAGATTCACATTGCTGTTTCTTTCTTTTTTTCAAAGCATACCTATGAGTTCCATTTCAATTTGTTTTTATTTGAGCTTGCAATTTGTTCACACCAACAGGAAAAATCAAAGACAGATCAGAGCCATATTCAAGTATTCGTAATTAGTCTTGTTTCATGAACTCTAGTTATTTTTGGATCACCAAATGTCTGTAAAAAATAATAAGAAAACAATTGTTATCCATTAAATGATTGAAATTTCCTAAAAAGAAATTAATTATTAACTTGGTCTTAGTGTAAAAGAAGAGGGACGAATGAGTTTCGATTATCACAACTCTGACATTCCAGTACATAGAATAAGAAATAAAGTATACTAGCTAAAAATGGACCTAAATTTGAATTTTTTCTTATTCCAAGCTGCAGCAAACTTAATTTTGATGAAGTTAAATTTGCAGATTTCATCTTGATTTAATTAATGACATTATGACAGCACAAAAATAGGGAGATGAGTATTGATTACAAATGAGACAAATATCCACAAAAGATCAAATGAAATGAATGTAAGTCCCCTGTACAACCTTCAACAATGAGATTTAAACAGCTCAAGTACTTTTTATTACAACGCAGATATTGCACCTTAATGAGGTTGGTGGTGTTGGGGGGGGGGGGGGGGCTAGTATAGACACTACATTCAAACTTAATCCACATGATACAGTTCAAAATTTGATTGTGGTAAAAGAACTTATGATTTTAAAATTGGACTTGTGCCAATATCCAAATTCTAAAGTCTAAAAGACATGATTAGATTTCTCATATCAAAGAACCCCATATATTCCATTTTTAGCTCACCTGGCCCAAAGGGCCAAGTGAGCTTTTCTCATCACTTTGCGTCCGTCGTCCGTCGTCGTCCTGCGTCCGGCGTTAACTTTTACAAAATCTTCTCCTCTGAAACTACAGGGCCAAATTTAACCAAACTTGGCCACAATCATCATTAGGGTATCTAGTTTAAAAATTGTGTCCGGTGACCCGGCCAATCAACCAAGATGGCCGCCATGGCTAAAAATAGAACATAGGGGTAAAATGCAGTTTTGGGCTTATAACTCAAAAACCAAAGCATTTAGAGCAATCTGACATGGGGTTAAATTGTTTATCAGGTTAAGATCTATCTGCCCTGAAATTTTCAGATGAATGGGACATTCTGTTGTTAGGTTGCTGCCCCTGAATTGGTAATTTTAAGGAAATTTTACTGTTTTTGGTTATTATCTTGAATATTATTATAGATAGAGATAAACTGTAAACAGCAATAATGTTCAGCAAAGTAAGATCTACAAATAAGTCAACATGACCAAAATGGTCAGTTGACCCCTTTAGGAGTTATGGCCCTTTATAGTCAATTTTTAACCATTTTTCGTAAATCTTAGTAATCTTTTAGAAAAATCTTCTCCTCTGAAACTACTGGGCCAAATTAATTGAAACTTAGCCACAATCATCATTGGGGTATCTAGTTTAGAAAATGTGTCCAGTAACTCGGCCAACCAACCAAGATGGCCGCCATGGCTAAAATAGAACATGGGGGTAACATGCAGTTTTTGGCTTATAACTCAAAAACCAAAGCATTAAGAGCAAATCTAACAGGAAGTAAAATTGTTGATCAGGTCAAGATCTATCTGCCCTGGTATTTTCAGATGAATTGGATCGTCGGTTGTTAGGTTGCTGCCCCTGAATTGGTATTTTTGACGAAATTTTGCTGTTTTTTTGTTATTATCTTGAATATTATTATAGATAGAGAGAAACTGTAAACAGCAATAATGTACAGCAAAGTAAGAACTAAAAATAAGTCAACATGACCAAAATAATCAAGTTACCCCCTAAGGAGTTATTGCCCTTCATAGTCAATTTTTAACAATTTTCACAAAATATGAAGATTTTCACAACATTTTCCACAGAAACTACTGTTATAGATAGATATAATTGTAAGCAGCAAAAATGTTTAGTAAAGTAAGATCTACAAACCCATCACCATCACCAAAACACAATTTTGTCATGAATCCATCTGTGTACAATGTTTAATATTAACATAGACCAAGGTGAGCGACACAGGCTCTTTAGAGCCTCTAGTTAATGAATTTATACAAAGTTTAAGTTAATCTGAATCAACTTGAAAACTGAGCCCAAATTATAAATCTAAACATGCTAAATGCATGATAACATTTAGCATAGAAAAAAACACCTTAAATAATATTTTAATAAACTAACAAAGCATGTTTTGCCCCTTTGATCTTTTTTTCAATTTGAAAACAAATATTAAAAATCTAAACATATTTATAAAAAGCTTTTAACCCAAAAAAGTACTTTTAAACAAGAGTGCACACGCTGAAATGTCTCGCCTTCCTACTAATCATTGCTATTATAATGATAGACCTAACTATAAAGCTTTATTACAACTGTCACTTAAACTCAACATTAACCAAAGAAAAGGAAACATTGATCAATGAACCATGAAAATGAGGTCAAGGTCAGATGAACCATGCCAGGCAGACATGTACAGCTAACATTTCTTCAATACAACAAATACAGTTGACGTATTGCTTATAAATTAAAAAAACAGACCAAATCACAAACACTTAATACTTATTAATGGACCTTGAAAATGAGGTCAAATAAAACCTGTGTAACAGACATATAGATCATAAAATATTTCCATACACCAAATATAGTTGACTAATGCATAAAGTATTAGAAAAAAAGACCAAAACTCAAAAACTTAACTTTGACCACTGAATCATGAAAATGAGGTCAAGGTCAGATGACACCTGTCAGCTAGACATGTACACCTTACAATCATTCCATACAACAAATATAGTAGACCTATTGCATATAGAATAAGAAACACAGATCAAAACACAAAAACTTAACTAAAACCACTGAACCATGAAAATGAGGTCAAGGTCAGATGACACCTGCCAGTTGGACATGTACACCTTACAGTCCTTCCATACACAGAATATACTAGCCCTATTGCTTATAATTACTGAGATATGGACTTGACCGCCAAAACTTAACCTTGTTCACTGACCACGAAATGAGGTCGAGGTCAAGTGAAAATTGTATGATGGGCATGAGTACCTTGCAAGGTACGCACATACCAAATATAGTTATCCAATTACTTATAATAAGAGAGAATTTAACATTACAAAAATTCTTAACTTTTTTTTCAAGTGGTCTCTGAACCATGAAAATGAGGTCAAGGACATTGGACATGTGACCGACGGAAAGTTCGTAACATGATGCATATATATGCAAAGTATGGAGCATCCAGGTCTTCTACCCTCTAAAATATAAAGCTTTGAAGAAGTTAGCTAACGCTGCCGGCGCCATAGCCACGCCACCGCCGGATCACTATCCCTATGTCAAGCTTTCTACAACAAAAGTTGCAGGCTCGACAAAAAAATCAAACTAACTTTAGTTCTGAATCCCTTATACCTTGATGTGGTTCAATTTAAAGATTTTAAGACATGCCCGAAATTAGAAAAAATATGACTATAATGCACTGTTTAATTTTGCATAATATCAAAGAACACCAATTATTCCATTGTTTTATCAAATCAAGTTTAACTTTATTTAGATTTTAACATATTTTATTTGCTCAAAGCAAAAAAGGATTAGACACAAGTAAAACATACCTAAAGTTTAACTTTGGACACTTTTGACCCTAGCTGATATGGATCATTTAAAAACAAGCCAAAACATTTGAAATTGGTAAAACAATAAGCATTGAAAACAAATATATAATTAATTTTACAGCTAAATTCCTAAGGCATGTAAATCTAAGACTTCGGTTAGCTTGCATGGTTTGTTTGTATATTGTACAATTGCAATTGGCATAACGTCTAATCAAATTTAAAAGTACTCTACAAGAAGATATCAACATTAATTACAAAGCTTGAATTAATATTTATACAACGGAACAAGCAAACCTTCCAAAGTTTTACTCTACATTTAGTAGGAAAAAAGCTGTAATAATGCTCAAAGTGCTTTTTCAAAAATGAAAAATACAAATGTAGTCTTCGGGTTTACAATATATGCATGTATACTATAAATGAGGATCTGTCAAGCTGACAAGAACACATATATTTTTTTCTAGGTTTAATTCTTATAAAAAAAACAATTTCAATTTGATGAGTAATGAAAATTTTGTTGTGTAAATTGTACTGATATGGCCCTTAATTGATCATAAAATAAGAATTTGAGTGTTCTGTTTGTTATTTTTACTTTTTGTTTACCAGATTCAACTTTTCAAAATTGAAGGGTTAATCTTATTTACTGAACATTTATCATGTTTTTACAATAATAAATGTAACTGGTCAATTTCAAATTTCTAAATATGATTATATTTCACAAATAATGCCACAACAAAGGTCTTATTTGCCGTCTATTAAGTAGTCTCTTGTTATGACTTGTCTGATTCATATTTTTATCAATTATATCATATATTTACCTATATGATCTCCTATCATATCTGCTTTCATTTTCACATTTTTTTTTGGTGCTTTTCCATCTTCAACATTAACCTGTTGATAAGAAATAAAATATTGTATATGTGTGCATTTGCATGATCAGTACAGTGAGTTACATCTATATGTACATTGTACATTGAGTTGGCTTTATAAAATAATGCACTGGATCATTGAAAAAAAAGGTTTGTAGATAAGATAATTAATCTGTGTAAATGTCATAAATACTACGATATCAATCACATCATCAAGTAATTCATTTCTTCAGTATTGTTATTTTGAATTTGTTTTATCTGAGTAATCTGTAATGTTATAATCTCATGTTGCCCCTTCTGTGCCCATTAATTTGGAATACATTTGTAAGCATATTCTATTCTGATTCTATTTTATTAACTGATAGAAGTAAATACATGTACAAGTTCTCTTTCCATGTTTATAACTGTGATACATGACCTTCAATTAGGAAACATAAAGAAAAAGTCTCACAGTAACAAATATTTAGAGAGAAAAATACACCCCCCCCCCTTTCTTTTTCTCCCAAAGACAAATGGTCAATGCTCTTCTTCCTATATTTATGAGTTGATGTGATGTTTCTACAGTAGGTCTTTTTATGGTGTTAAATTGCTTTTTCTAACCAAAAGAAATAAATAACAAACTTACCAGAACCAAATGTAACAACGTTTTGCCTTCGAAATTCCGTTGCTAGACTTGCAAGGGTCATGAAAGGATGACAGCAACTCATTTTGTCTTCTTGTCCAATGCAATCCAACTCCTGTCCATGTTTGCAGCATATGCATTTAAAATTATGTTATGTGAGTCTGAAACTTAGACATGATAGTGATAGTCTAGCCTCATAAGTCATGTCTAGACTATCTGATCAGGATCAGACTTATCCCAATGGCAGTAGGAATGTCTTAGCCACATGGTTTACTATGTCTTTGTTACACTCTTTCAATGAAAATAAGTTTTTGGCTACACCATTTTCATCAAAAATACCATTATTTTCTATCTTTCTGCACATTTGTTGATTTCCCTCCTTCTGTTATTGACATTAAATCTACCTTTTATTGTGAAGAGTTTTACAAAGGGAGATAATTTTAGGTATATTTTTCAGTTTTTCATCTTTTATTCAAATAAGCTTATATCAACTTGCAACGAAAATCCCGTTAAGGAATAGTAGTTTGTAGTGAACCATAACGTTTAAGGATGTTCGCTACTCAGTTTCAGAATAAATAACTTTTCATAAAACTAATATGTATTGATAGGGAATGAATTGAGGAAGCAAAAAAGCAAAAAATATATAGGGGTCAATGTGCTTGTTTTCGAAATATTAGCCATTGGAATTTTGGCGGGAAAATAATCTCTCTTGATTTTTTATAGCTTTATCATTGACCAGTTAAAGTTCTCAAATACTATTAAAAAATAAATAAAATTTTATAAGACTTTTATAAATGACTTATAATTATACATGTAAAAGATTTATAAAATAAAAAATGGGGGTTCATGGTGAATTTTTTTTAAGGCATTCAAATGGATAAAACCAGAGGATTCCGAAAATCTGACAAAAATTCCAAAACATGACAAGCAGACATCCTTAACAAAATATTGTTTCAATTTGAGTGACTTTTGAGGTTTAAATTTATGGACATTTTCAGTAAAGTTAGAAAAACACATTTATGTCAATAAAAATAAAAACAAAAATTAAGGTTGAAATAAGATCAAAATTACAGTTTAGCCAGTCAAGGTCGTTAAAAACTTCCATTTGTTGAATTACAGTTTATTTTAGTAGAAAGTCTGAATTTTAAGGTAAAACTATTTTTTTTGTCATATAATACTTTGAACTATTCAATAAAAAAAAAAACAAAATGTCCATTTTCAACAACATTTTTCAGCAAATTTGGTACTAAAATAGAATTGCCCTGTATTCACATATTTTGAGATAAATTGTCATTTTTTATACATAGAACTATTAGATGTACTTAATACTTTACTAGGAACCCAAAATCAGCTGAAAATTCCACAACCCCTTTCATAATTTTTTTTGGATTTTGCATGGTTTTCTCGTAGACATCCATTTAAACGACGAAAAGTGTAAGAAATCTACAATTTTGTCATGTTCAAAGACGAAATTTGCCATCAGCGCCAACGTAGCCCATCTTGAAATTTTTAACCATCAACTGAACTCTTCTGTATCTTTCCCATAATTAAATATCATGGTGGTCTACGTTGGCGCTCATGTTTAAAAATTTGAAAAATAATCTGATTGTTTGCATTATTTTGGCAAGTCATTGTAATACGGCACGGGTAAGAAATAATTCCGGGATACATAATCGACCAGAAGTGCAGCCAAATACAAAGTTGTGTCCCTTGAAATATGGTGAATTAATTTTTATTCATTATTATTTTCAAATATTCAACGAAATCTTACAAATGAATTTCATTTTTTTTTGTAGTTTTGAAGAAAATCATTTCATCAAAACTTATATATTTTTTGCACTTTGAAGTTTTTTTTTTAACCATCTACAGAAAAATAGATTTATGTCTATATCAATTTCGTGAATCTGCTAAACCTCAAATGCACCGACCGTGCGAGGGCTGAAACGCCAGTCAAGGTCGTTAAACACATCCATATATATATAAACTTCAAATGTGCATTGCTCTAAAGTAAAAAATGTACATTCTTATAAATACCAAAAAATCTGTATACAGTACCAAACTAATACGTTATGCATCAGTGCAGTCAGTATTAAATCCAAAGTATGAAATGTAATTATAAACATATTTCCATGTTAAGAGCAGTTGATACTGAAATCAAGTTAACTACACTTGTACTAAAAGTACACATATAGCATTCAATTGACTCAGATCCTATGTGGATTTTCAAATAAAACATGCCTTAGCGAAATTACTCTAACATATTTTACTTTTTAATGTGGATCACGTTCGTTATTTTAGATCTGTATATACGTCCATCCATCCATCCGTCCGTTTGTTTCTGTCCGGACATATACGTCTAGTTATCTCCCTCAGTTTTTAACCCGAAATCTTTTTATTTATAAGAGAGGTGTGTATGTCTACAGGGTTTTGATTCTTTTTATAAAATTTTCTTTTAATGTCCGGTATATAGACACATTCACTTTTTGGTACAAGCTATTTATATAAAGAGTCGGTTACAGAGGCGGATTTAGGGGGAGGGGAAAGGGTGCCCGGCCCCCTTTTGAGAAATAAAATGGTTGTTTATATAGGGAATTACTGAAGCGGGACAAAATCGGGCCTCCTCCTAGGCAGCCAGTTGGCCTCTTCTTAGTCAGCCAGTGGGCCTTCACCTATGAAAATTTCTGGGTCCGCCACTGGGTTATTCTACAGTTTTTGAGATACAGCTTTAATACCTTTATTGTACACATATTAATTTAAGCATACTTTGATACCGGATTTTTGTTATTCTTAAAATATTCTAAAAATGTCAGGCTTTTGGACTTGGTCAATATTTCTTGCTACTTAACAAACGATTAGGGTAGTTGTTGAATACTCAACAAAAACGGTAGTTGAACTTGTTTTCCCTCTCACATGCTATATATATTATTGAAGACACAAATTGCACTACTAGAACTACAGTTAAATGCCCCTAATGCAATAAATAAGATTGTTTTAGTAATTTCAGATATTTATTCAATACCGGAAAGGTTGAACTTGGTGACTACTACAGCCGATATCATTGAGTGTGAAGTCAAAAGTAATGTCTTTAGTTAGTTTGCTTGTTAGATGAACTTTAAAGTCATTGTTAGGTCAGGTTAACTACCCTCCTTTAAGAATATACTACTCCAGCAGATTACCAATCTTTCTATCTGATGGACTATGCTACTTCGAAAAGAGGGTAGTAAACCTGACATAATAAAGACTTCACGGCTCAGCTAACAAGCAAGTTTACCAAAGACTGTACCTTTGGCTACACACTCAATGAAATCGGCTGTAAATCTTGAAAATTGAAACCTTTTGGCTGGACATTCAGACATTCAGAAGGAAAATAATAAATAGATCAACATTGAAAGAGAAATTAAGGTTTAAAACGAGTGCACCCGCACGAGCGGGGGTCGAACTTACTACTTCAGTGTTGACTAGCTAGTGATTACAGAAGAAACTTCTAAGACCAATCGGCCATCAAGACCCTTTAATGATCTTTAATGAAGTATGTCTACGTTTCTTATCAAATTCAAATGTTTTTGGGTATAAAATACTACTTACAAATAACTGTTTCATTAAAAAAAAAAGGCACTACATTTTGGATAAGATAAGGAGATGTGGTATGATTGCACATGATTCTATACACCGGCGATCAATGTGCCAAGTTCAGGATATATATCGTAGAAATAATATATTTGTAGAGAAGCTTGAAGATGTTCATGCCTCTTTCGTCTACATATCTATATGAGTTTTTATCGTCTTAAACCCTGACATCATCGAAAACTTTGAACTTTGTTTTCAGCATTTCCTTCTTTAAAATATTGTGTTAAGTGGTAAAAAGTTCACAGTGTACGATTCTTGAAGTGACAAACAATGGCATTGTACAGGTTATGTATATAGTATAAATCTAATACTGAATCTTCAATAGTAGTTAAATCCATCTGAGATTTTTAATGTACCGGTAATCATCATGTAAATGTGAAATGCTATATTCATAACTTTCACTGACTATTATTTATGAATTATAAGTGTGCCACTTCTTGTATAACTTAAAGTTTATTATGCCCCATTTATGGACATTATGTTTTTTTGTCTGTGCGTCCGTCTGGTTGTTCGTCCGTTAATCCGTCCGCCCGTCCGTTAATCTGTCCGTTCGTCCGTCCGTTCGTCCATCTGTTTCGCTTCATGTTAAAATTTTTGGTCGAGGTCATTTTTGATGAATTTGAAGTCCAATCAACTTGAAACTTAGTACACATGTTCCGTATGATATGATCTTTCTAATTTTAATGCCAAATCAGAGATGCTGCTTCATTTTCATGGTATACTATACTGGGAACACATTCTTATATAATTTGAATTTATGCTTTTTTGTTTATTAAACAGACCAATTCCTTGATAGCTATCTTTTATTTAATACTAAAATTGAGAATGAAATGGGGAATGCGTCAAAGAGACAACAACCCGACCATAGAGCAGACAACAACTGAAGGCCACCAATGGGTCTTCAATGCCGCGAGAAACTTCAACACCCCGAGGCATCTTTCAGCTGGTCCCTAATCAAATATGTATACTAGTTCATTGATATTTGGCGTCATACTAAACTCCGAATTATACACAAGAAACTTGAATTAAAAATCATAAAACACTAACAAAGGTCAGAGGCTCCTGACTTAAATGCTGCGGGGTTAACATCTTTTTTTGAGATCTCAACCCTGTTTTTGGTAACAGCATATGATTTAATATTCACTTCATCAAGATATAATTGATACCAAAAAACCTACTTCGGTATACAAAAAAAATATTATTTAACCGTTGCTAAGCACTGTTTTGATTGAAAATCTTTTTATCAGCATGATAAACAATTGATTTACTTTCATTTCTTACTTCTAGTTATTCTTGCATGTTTAACCTTTCTATAAACTTGGTTTAACTCTAATTTGTACAATAAAAATCAAAAGGGTTTTTCTGTAGTTCAATTTGATTTCTATCTTTTCGGCTGTTGCTAAGCAACTTTTAGGTTGCTATGGTCAATTTCATTTTCTTGAAAAATAATGATGACTCAGACATCATATATGCGAAAAAAAAATTATTTACGGTAGCTAAATCTTTAAATACTGCTACATTTAAACCTCATACGGCCGAAATTACAAATGTTTGAACCGTTGCTAGGCAAAATTGTTGCCAAGCATATTTTAAAATGAAATTGAAGTGACATTTCCTTTGCAAACTCAAGTTATTGTTAAACAATCAATACTATTTTGAATTATGCTAATGTGTAATGAGAAAGCAATGCATTGCCATATAATGGGAGTAAGTGCCCCTGAAATGTCTTATTATAAGGTTAATCAATTATTACTTCAATCTGGTTCATTATAAAGCCAAATAACCTTTAACAAATGGTTGGGTGACATATGACCTTAGAAATTGAGAACCGGAAGTGACTTTTAGAAACCTGAAGGTAGCCATTTTTTTCTCCTTTTTTTATGAAAAAGTACTCAGATTTCAAATTTTTTGTAATTTAAAAACATTTACATATAACAAAAGAAATGTCTTTCGAGCAACCAAAGTGGCCAATTATCTCCTAATTTACAGGCAAAAGTATATAGAAACTATATATTTTTTGAATCAGAGTAAAATAAGCTATCATTTGAGACCAGAAATAAAATTAACTTTCCCGGAAGTAACACAGTCATTATCTCCCTTATTTCACTCTTAAGTATATTATAACCACTCATTATTCGCATCAGTTTAAAGAAATATGATTTCATGCAAATTTTAACTTTGAGTAAACAGGAATTAGCTTCTTTTCAATAATGAACATTGATGTGGGAAGACCTTAAATTGATCAACAATTAGTTTTTAATTTTTTTTTTTTCTTCCGCCTTATTTTGTTCTTGCAATTAATATTTGTTTTGCAATATTAGGCGAGTGACATTCAGACCTAAAAAATATTTTTAATGCACCTATTTAACACACAGCTATATTATTTATCATTGGAAAGGAAAAAAATGTGTAGATTCCATTTTTCCCGGTCGTAAAAGTGAAATATGGTGCAATTTATTTTAAATTGGGGTCAAAGGTCATTCATAAAAAATTGAAAGAATAACACTTTCGTAGTATTATTGTATTATGTGAAGCAGCTGGTAATATAGTTAATTCAAATTTTACTTTACACGATACTTTGATAACGTCTCTCTGATTCTAACTCGCATATCGTTCATGGTTTGGCGATAATTGACGTCATTTTGACGTTTTCACTCTGCTCTATGTAAAACGATACTTTCTACAAAAACGGCGTATACTAACAAATATTTGACCTTCAATATGTTAATATTTAGCATAATTGATGGTGTGCCATACATAATAGAAAAAATAGGATGAAATATTTGTAAGTTGGACGAGTAAAAGGAAGAGGACACAACGCATTAAAGAGAGTAAAAGGTAAACGTCTTTGTCACATCAACAGCGACAATAGTCTCCTGTTTGTTAACAACCGTGTCAAGATCGGAAACCACCATCGCGTGCATTTGTATATGTTTATTACAATCACAAGCAAAGTTAAAGAGGATACATGAATCATATTTTAAGTATGTCCGTCCGTCAGTCCCTCTTGTTTGTGGCCCGTGTCGAAATAAATCAGGTAACTTATAAATGTATACAAATATACAGTTTATCAAAAACCAATAATTTCAAGTATAAAATGCCTTGCTTTGAACTATAGAACTTATGTTAAACACACTTAGTTCAGAGATGTATTTATGGGATGGCACGTGGTTCTTCATAAATTAAATCAGTTCATTTTGACATTGGCATCGATATTTCAGCCATCAAGTTTTCAATCATTGTATGATTCGTGCTTGTCTGGTTTGTGTCCGTTCCATATCGTTTGAACCGTTGAACCTGGGTTTTACAAACTAAGTATGAATATACATCATATAATAGGAGATGGTCATAAATTAAAATCAGGTCACTGTGATATTGATCCAATCATAATGGAATCCTGCCCGCGACATATATAGCTGCAAAACTAAGGTTTACCAAACTTCTGTTCAAATACAGAAGTCGGTTTCTAAAAAAAACTTAAGACAAGATTAATCGTAAGTAAACGAAACAATTCATGACTTACGACCACTTTTAGTCGTAAGATTCGTTGTGAAACTGACCCCAGATGCAAATTAAAATGCGGTGATTTACAAACTAAAGTTAGGTCCCACAGTGACCTTTATTTTGACTTTTAGGATTTTATAATTGACAATCACTTTAATTTCTTAAAGTATTTTTTTTTATTACTACTGCATTTATTTTTACTCACATTTGTGCACTCAAAAGGTTTGCAGTTAAAAATGCAAGCATTTATTTCTTATCAGTATTAAAACTGAGATATATATATAGATGTTTATTAACTAACATGAAGGTGGAATTTGCAGGATTTTATTCGGCTATACCTACATGTATATAGTATATAATTTTTTTTGTCATTCTGAATGAGTTTCTGTGAATAATCTATGTCTTTAAAAGAAAAGAAATTGATCTTATTTATAACAAATAATGCATTTTTCAATTTTGTGATGTTTAACGATATCAGACAGTCGAAATTCATATTTTAAAACTGAGCCTGTAAAGCTTTTGCTATTCTGAAACAATTACCAATACTTTGCTGCTACTGAAATAATACTGTGTTACAGAGGCTTTCAATGATTTCAGTACATGCACAAGCTCCCTAATGCATATATTTTTCCTTCACAAGAACAAATTTATCAAATCCTGCAGAAATTATGACGTATTAAGACAGCTTTTGTCATCCGTACTCATACATGGGAAAACCTACTGCCGTATTTGTTTGTTATATGACGCCATGTCTTTGTTTGCTAGCTGTCAGAACATGTAGTTTGAATGATGATGCACTTATAGGTGGTAGGCGTGACACGATGGCAATCTTTTTGATTGGAAGTCTGATATGCAGCTTGCTCAAATCGTATTGATTAGACTTATACATACTTATTTCTGGCTTCGGACACTTAAGAGTTTTCTTGCAGCACCGACCTGTAGACGTTTCAATATGAATTTTGTTTAATTTGTGATAGACCCGCCATCTATTGATGATTTCTAAAGCTTTAAAAGAGATTTTCTTAGGAACAAAGATAGATGAGCTGTTAGAACCTGTCAGAGCATGAACTGCTGGTAAAGAAACATATATTTAATAAAAAAAACTATGCATGCACAATAAACATGGTTTATACCCAACAATAATTCCCACTGGTTATACAACTCGTAACCAGCACACAGTTGTTCCATGTCTAGAATACAAAGAAGTGTCAGGTCAATGTTGACCCTCTGACATTAGTCATCTTAAATTGTTAATCCGTATTTAGAATAAGAAGCCTAAAGATATCATATTATAAGCCCGGTACCTTTGATAAGTATGATAAAAAGCACACTTTGATATTTGTATACCGGAGACGAAATGCTTTGAGGTAAACAACAAAAGCTAATTGTGTGGCCTAAATTAAGAAGCAATAGCCACCACTGTATAATAAGCTATAAAGGTTCTAAAACAATTTTAATTAGATACCCAAAAGCTTGATTTAAAATACGGCTTTAAAAGGTAATATATTCGCCTGAGGTAGAACATTTATTGTACTTCAAATATCTACAAATTATTTTTTCCAAATGAATGAATAGATATCCCTATATATTAAAGTATTTATAGCATGTCAACATACAGGCTCTTGACGTGGCTCTAGCACATTCACTGTGCTTCCTCTAGAATACTGACCAAATGTGCATCACCAATAAGTCTACCGTATGTGGTGGTTAAAACGGTAGGACATTTAAAAAGTGGACATATTTCACGTTCAAATTCATGTGGAAAATATCAGATTCGACACATTTTTGCGTACTTTTAGTTGCAAGACTAAACTATGCATTGATCAATTGAGAAAGAAGTATTTTTCAATAGTTATTCATAATCTCTACCTATTGTAAGACTTAGTGCAAATTGACTAAGAATGATAAGATATTGGTTTTCTATTAAGACTAAAAAAAACGTTGACATCTCAGATTCTATGGTCCTATGTTTTTTTTAATACTTTGCGCAATATTTGTACCAAAATAAATGCCTTCATGGTTATTCATACTTTTTTTGAAGCGTTTTGGTGCGTTAACTTGAGGGAAACTAACAGAAAAGGCGATTTCGGAAATTTGATTGAAAAGGGCGAGTGTGTAAAAGTGTATAAAATCCAGAATAATACAGTGATATCAATATTTATTAAACGAGTAATGAACTTTTGAATAATACGAACATCACTTATTTGGGTTTAAAGCCGAAAATGTCTAAGAAATGAAGAAAAATATGAAAATTGGCACCATTTTTATAAAAAATTCCAAAAATGTTATAAAAATCTGTTTTTTTCGCCAAAGTAACTTCTTTTATTTTTGAAAAGTATTTTTTTATACATTGACATGTTAAACGTACATAATTTTTGTATTGTGACAACAGAAAATAAAGCTACATATTATTTTTTTACGCTTCAACACTGTTGGTCTTGAAATTATACTATAACATATAAAAAATTCAGCTGTGTGTTAGGTGGGTGCATTAAAGTCACTAACTAAGCGTCTTTTCTGAAAATGTCACTCGCCTATATGTCGCGTAGATATTTGGTATATGATATGGAACAGATTATTGTTTTTAAAATTTACCCTGCGTAACCGAATACTTTCCATTGTAGGAGTTATCTCCCAAAACACTGTTTTCCTTTTGGCCACTACTCCCTTGCAACCGTAAAAGACCACGACAAATTTATTTTATAACATTGCTCATTATATCTTTCGCATTATTTGTTGTATTTTTTACCGAAGAGATATACGAACACTGCACATGAGAGTTATTTGCCCTCATGCATTTGATATAAGTGACATGCATTTCTATCTTGTAAATCCTAAGTGAAAGAGAAATAGAAGCTTTTAATTTGAGGTCCTTGGTCCAAAAAAATGAAAAAAGGTCAAGGTCAAAGGTGAAGGTCAAGTTATAAATTTTGACTTTTGCTTATTTTTACATTTCTCAAACACTTTGAAAGGAATATATAAAAGAACCTGTGCAAAATGTTTGCCTTATTGTAATACAGATATGTTTCATTTCGTCTGAAACAATCCAATGGCATCGTATAGAAGTATCAGTTCCTGACATGTTCAATTATTAGGTAAATTGATTAATACTTCAACTTGGTTCATTATATTGGGACGAAAATCCCCGTATCTTTGCAGAAATCTACTTCCTTTTATAGACTTGTTTGCATGAGACTTTAAATAAAATATGTATTTATCAGTGTAGTAAAATATAGGAAGAAACTCAACAGTAATTCATTTTTAATAATTGTTTGATATGAAAAAAAAGTTACCTGATGACAGCGTTTCTAAGTTTACATTGAATATGACGCCATGATTTTAATAACTTCAAAACGAAATTCCATAACAACAGAACCAAAATCAGAAACGTTACGGTATTTCCGTTTCTTCCATTAACATGTTTAAATTAAAAAAAAATATATACAGAATTCGTTCCAATTCACAGGTAATGCCTGTCTCATATTAAAGCCATATGACCTTTGACAAAAAGTTGGGTGATATATGTCCTTGAAAAATGTCAACCGTGAAAGACCTTGAAAAAACCGGAAGTAGCCATTTTTGATTTTTTTCATGGATAATGCCTGTCTCATATTAAAGCCATATGAACCTTGACAAAAAGTTGGGTGATATATGACCTTGAAAAATGAATTCTGTATATATTTTTTTTTAATTTAAACATGTTAATGGAAGAAACGGAAATACCGTAACGTTTCTGATTTTGGTTCTGTTGTTATGGAATTTCGTTTTGAAGTTATTAAAATCATGGCGTCATATTCATATATTTTGTAAACTAGATACATTAACTTATCAATCAAGACTAGAAATGACTTTTGATCAACCGGAATGGGAAAATTATCTCATGATTAAAAGGTAAAAGTATAAACAAACAATATATATTTTCAGAATCAGTGTAAAAAACGCTATCATATGAGACCGAAAGAGATATTTACTTTAACGAAAGAAGCAAATTATCTCCTTTATTTCACTAAAAATTATATTTAAACTAGTTGTGTATCGCATCCGTATTAAGTAACTATCTTCTTTTCAAAATTTCTTTAATTTGGAAACCTTCAATTGTTCTCTGAACAATTAATTTTAAATTAGGTATTTCCAGTTTTCTTCGGAAAGAACTATTGTATTTGTTCTGATAATTAAAACGTTGGGCTTTTCTGTGGAAAGACCTATTGTATTTGTTCTGATTATTAGGTCTTTCCACTTTTCTGTGGAAAGACCTATTATTTTATTTTACATCTGCCTTATTTTGTTCTTGCAATAAATATTTGTTTCGCAATATGTTGCTTAGATATTCGGGAAATGATATCGAACAGTTTATGCGCTTTTGAAATTTATCGTGCGTAACCGAATAATTTTCTTTGTAGCAGTTATTTCTCCAAACACTGTTTTCCATGTGCCCACTACTCCTTCGAACCCGGAACAGATTAGGACCAATTTATTTTATACAATTGTTCGTTATATCCTTCGCATGCAGTCGGAAACCAGGTTGAAAAAGAACAAAAGAATCGAAGCTATTTGATAAATGTTTACTGTAATGTTTACTATAGCGAAAAAAGTTTAAAAGTTAATAGAAACAAACAAAATTACAATTTCCTTCTTAATTACGAGGTGTTTTATTTTAAAAACACATTTTGCATAAGTTTTCAATTTATGTAGTACATAGTTAAGCAGAACAATTAGATATCAAGTCGACGACATGGGTATCTTTCAAGTTGGATGTAGAAAATGCAAAACTTCCGATTTAATTTTTTTTTTTTCCACGGACGGAAAACATATCAATCTATTAGTTCACTTCTTTTCGTGTCTGCCCGTCCAATATGTGACTCAAGAAAAAAATCCAAAAAATGATATCGTACAAAGCAAGAATATTTCATACATAGTCTCGCTTCAGATTCTATCATTTTTTTATACATCAAAGCTACAGGTTGACTTTATAACATACAACAAAAAGTCACAGTATTAAAAGATGAAATATATGGGTCAAGTGAAAAACCTATCTAATGAATCACAAAAGCAGAGTAGGTGTGTTCGAATAGCTATTTTTTACTGAAAGTTCTTGACGACAGTCTTTCATAGATATAGGAAGATGTGGTGTGAGTGCCAATGAGACAACTCTGCATCCAAATAACAGTTTATAAAAAAGGTAAACCATTATAGGTCAATGTATGGCCTTCAACACGGAGCCTTGGCTCACACCGAACAACAAGCTATTAAAGGGCCCCAAAATTACTAGTGTAAACCATTCAAACGGGAAAATAAAGTTTCAAGTTGGATGATGAAAATGCATATCCTTGAAAAGTTATAATTTATTTTGTGTGTGATAACTAGGATTTATAGTCTTCAACCACTAAAAAAATCTAGTATGCCCTTCCACGAAATATCTAACTAGAATTTTTTTTAAATGTTTATGAATTTTCGAAAATTCCGCCTGACAACAGATCAGACAATAGTTTAAAGTTGAATCAATGCAGACAAGAACATTAAGGTGGCTCAGGACTATTCGACTGCGCATAGTTATACGCATAAATTACAAAATTATTTGTCGTAAATTCGATATAATTTTTTGAAATATTTTGATTGATAAGAAATGTTAAATCATTGTAGTTATGTGACTAAAAGAATATTTTCGTTATTATCCGTACGCGTATTTGTTAAAGGGTCAAAATGACATTTCACCCATTTTCACCATTTTCCTCGCCAAAATTTGGGGTTTAAGGCAAAAATTTTTTTTTCCTTATTGGTGACCTACTCCAGCTTTTCATATTACAGTTTTGGACCAATTATCTATCATAGAACGTTTTTTTTGATATTCCGATAAAAATATGTCAACACCTCTATTTTCACTATCATTTCATTGAAAAATGGTCCCTTTTACATACCAGTTTTAAAGTAAAATTTTGAGCTTAAATGGTCCGTGACCCCTATTTTTTTCGACCAATTTGATTCTTTTTCTTGAAAGAATACAATAACAAAAAATATGGCACTTCTGATAGAAGCTTCTATTAGGCCCGAGCCACCTTAACTGATGCTCATTAGCTAGTTGATACATTTGTCTTTTAAAAAACAACGGACATATAAGGATCCCAATGGTGCAATTTGAATAAATTTATCGGTTTCCATGAGCAAAATTGACAGCGCCTCATCCCTACAATGGCTTCCATTTCCGCTATTGTGAAAATGAATTGTCGTAATGGGGAGATAATTTTGACGAAATAGAATCCTGACTGCATGGTTTGTTCTATTTTGACCGAAGCAATATGAACGTTCCATATTAGAATTATTTCCCCTAATGAATTCGATATAAGTGATATAGATATAGGAAGATGTGGTGTGAGTGCCAATGAGACAACTCTTCATCCAAATAACAATTTAAAAAATACCATTATAGGTTAAAGTACGGCCTTCAACACGGAGCATTGGCTCACACCGAACAACAAGCTATAAAGGGCCCCAAAATTACTAGTGTAAAACCATTCAAACGGGAAAACCAATGGTCTAATCTATAGAAACAAAACGAGAAACGAGAAACACGTATATATTACATAAACAAACGACAACTACTGTACATCAGATTCCTGACTTAGGACGGATGCAAAAATTTGCACCGGGATTAAACGTTTTAATGGATCCAAACCTATATGCATTTCTATCTTGTAAACCATTTATGATAACGATAGAGACCTAGTACCTTTTGATTTGGGGTCCTTGGTCCGATAAAATGAAAATTTGGTCAAGGTCAAAGGTCAAGGTCATATTCTAATTTTTGAATTTGGCTTATTTTGACTTATTCCAAAAAAAAAATGTAAAGATATCTACAAATTATTTTTACTAAATTATAAGTTGCGACATGTTGTATCATGTACATTTTGATTGCAAGGGTAAGTTGAACGTGAAAGGGAGTTTTCTGCCTCTTGTATTATATAACTCCAAATACCAATTTACCAAATATAACTGAGACCTATTGTATTTTGATTTGAGGTCAATTTGACATTCTAGATTTTGACCTTTGCTTTAACCTCATATGTTAACATGATAAAGCCATGAAACTTTTAGCAAAAGATATCAAACCATTTAACCTTGATAAAAACAACCGAAATTGACCTTAAGTTAACCAGAATTAGCTTGTTTTGTACTTTATAAATATAAAAGTATATAGGACCACATGTTTTTGAAATCAGTGTCAAGTAAATATTCAAATGTTATCGGAAGTAACATTTTTTAAACCAGAAGTAACAAATTATCTACGTTATTTAAAAAATATTGTATGGAAAACATATATTTTTGGAATCAGCGTACAAAATGCTATCATCCTTTGACAATTGAAATGGAATTTTAAACTGAATTTTACAAGATTCATTTTAAAATACGTTGTTTTTGGTGGAAAGACCTTTAATTGTTCTCTGAACAATTGGTTTTTAATTGTAATAAAGATATGTTGTATTTGTCTGAAATAATCCAATGACATCTTACAGAAGTTACTGTTCCTCAAATGTTCAATTATAAGGTTAAATGAAAATTTCTTCCACTAATTCATTATAAAGCCATATCACCTTGTTCACAAGGTTAGGTTACATATGAACTTAAAAAAATAACAACCGGAAGTTACCTTGAGAACTACAAATTTTTTGAATCAGTGTGAAAGAAGCTACCATTTAAGACCAGAACTAACATTTACTTAACCGGAAGTAGCATATGATATCCTTTAGTTCACTTTCAAGCATATCAAAACCATTATTTATCGCATCAGTCTGAACAAACTATCTTCTCTTTTTTCTTTGATGTGGAAAGACCTTGAATTGTTCTCTTAGAATGGACGTTGCGTGCAGTGTTGTTGATAGTATGGGTTTTGCTTTCCAGTTCGCCTTTATTGCATTTGTTAGAAGTTTCGGAATTGATAACTATATAAATGTAAAAATCAAAATCAAAATGTGCGTAATTAAAAGTAGAAATAGAATATGCCTTAAAATCAATACTCTTATTCATTAATTTTGTTACTCGAATGATCCCTAATAACACTGATTTTGATCGTGTAGACAAGTAACACCGCGACATATGATCAGTGTTGCTTTGAAGTTATTCTTGTCATTTTTTAAACTTAAAAAGTTGTACTCATAGCAAAAGTAATCTTTGATGTTAATGGTGTATGTTTTATTTATGACGTCATCGTTTACTGGACGCATCTGATCAGGACAAAAAGTTCACTTTGTTTTGTGGTAAAGCCGAAAATAGAAACAAATATGGATAGAGGTAAAATTTAGAGTGATTTTGTAAAGGTATTTCAAATGGATTATTCCAAAAATGATACATATTTTTAATCCGTATATAATAAGGAAAAAAAAAAGTTTTGTTACAACATTTCAAAAGATCGTGGCAGAATTAATGATTCTTTGAAATTTGTATTTCTGTCACAAAACCTTAATCTCGTATATTTTTTGGGGCTCTTTTCAAATTTGAACAAATGCTGCAGATCCAAACCACAATTTACATATCCAGCCTTTCCTGTGTCAAAATTATAGAATAAATATACAACTTTCTATGTCTTCAATTAGTAAGTATTGTTTAAATTATGTCTTAAATTGTTCATTTTATTTAATCCGTTGAATTGTCACACTCGACGTTTTCTGACGTTTTGGCGTATATGTTAAGTGTTTTATGAAAAGTAATTGGCAGTTGCAGTCTTTTCTACGATATGAAATTGTATTCAAACTTGTAAACTTTTTTTTAAAAAGTTTTACGAAAAAATATTAAAAAAAAATAAACGCGATCTTTTTGTATTGTCTAGTCGAAATGTCACAAAACGCCTTTTTTTTAAATTTTTCTTACAAGTATGATAAGTCATGCTTTACAAATTATACAGTTTTGGAGGGGGAAAATTGGAAATTATAATACCACAAGAAATACTATATAACATTAAAATCTGCTGTTCAGGGACTTTTTAAACCCCTTTTCGATCACATGTCGGAAATATTAACGACACACTTGTAGTGTCTAACGCCGCAACTTACGAAAGCCTTTACGTGCCACACGCAAGCTAACTTTTGACAATTTAATATTAGGAATTATGAATTTAATAAAACATATTATGAATTTTATATAACAAATTATGAATAAGAAAAAACAAATTGTCAATTTGATATAACAAATTGACAAATTTGATATAACAAATTGACAATTTGATATAACAAATTGTGAATTTCTCTACCAATAGTATGATATAATTATAATAATGAGATTGATTGAAATATTGCGTAACCAAAATTGGCGCTTTTTTATTTTGATTCATTGTTTATCTGACGTCCAGCAATAAATATGTCATTAATGCTTTTTTTAAACTTTTTTTAACAGGTTTAAAATTTCTGAAACCCTCTCCCTCTCCTTATATCTATTATTTGAGGTAGTTAGGGGAACTAGTTTTAATGTTTTCCATTCTGTACATGGGACCTGGTGTCTTAGAACGAACGAATATAATAGAAAAAGGATCAATTCATATTGCACATTTTCAAATCAGAAAGAATGGATAGTGTGTTTCTAGGGACATAGGAACACGCAAGGATAAAGAATACATTTCCTTCCTGAAATCCTGGCATGCTTCTTTATCAATTTCGATGGGCACTTACAAGGATTAATGAAACATCCGAAAGTTTATCCTTGCATTTTTCTTTATATATTAGTTTCAATATTTGTTTTGTTTGCACACTTTTTATTTAAAACAAATTTTTAGAAAAAAAAATAACGTTTTAAAAGCGCCAAAGAAAAGCCCATTTTAGCCCGAGATTTTTAACCCATTCGAGCGAAAATAGAAATTATCAATGCCCATTTTAGAGCAATGCTTTAATCCATTTTATGATTAATGATCAATATTTTTTCAAATAAAAGAGAGACAGCACAATTAAAAAAAATATCATGGCCAATAAAATATAACACTCAAATTTAAAAATCAAATTTTAAAAGTTCGTTCTAGCCTGGAATTTATTTTCCAGAGAACGTACATAATGGGCTCTGGATATACCCCCTGTACAAAACAGTTCAATAAGTTGAAGTAGGAACTGATTTTTCTTTTTATCTCGTCTATAGATTAATGTGGTGCACATTCGTCTCTACATTGTATTTTTATATAATATGTTGTTGTTTGCATGGAAGACAGTATCGAGAAAAACGTATTGAAAAAATAGCTGAATGACAACTATAGAATTACTTTTATTTCCATGATGAACCAAGGTGAACATTGAAGACCAGACCTGTTGGTGACCTTCTGTTGTTGTCTCTATGGTCGGGTTGTTGTCTCTCTGACAAATTTCCCCATTTCCATTCTCAATTCAAAATAATAGAACACAGTACTTAACATAGAAAAGTTTAGAAGAACATGAACCCCACCAAAACTTGGGGTGATCTGAGATGCACTGGAAAGGTGAGCAGATCTTGCTCAAGAAGTGGAACCCGTCGGGTGGTTCGTGTTATTACAAATCCGGTTTATAGTTTTATTCTGTAGGTCATATTCGTAAAAAGGGAAGGGCATTATAGTGACGAAATAAGAAAATACCCGATATCACTCAAATTTAAAAATCAAATTTTAAAAGTTCGTTCTAACCTGGAATTTATTTTCCAGAGAACGTACATAATGGGCTCTGGATATACCCCCTGTACAAAACAGTTCAATAAGGTGAAGTAGGAACTGATTTTTCTTTTTATCTCGTCTAGATTAATGTGGTGCACATTCGTCTATACATTGTATTTTTATATAATATGTTGTTGTTTGCATTGAAGACAGTATCGAGAAAAACGTATTGAAAAAAATAGCTGAATGGCAACTATAGAATTACTTTTATTTCCATGATGAACCAAGGTGAACATTGAAGACCAGACCTGTTGGTGACCTTCTGTTGTTGTCTCTATGGTCGGGTTGTTGTCTCTCTGACAAATTTCCCCATTTCCATTCTCAATTTAAAATAATAGAACACAGTACTTAACATAGAAAAGTTTAGAAGAACATGAACCCCACCAAAACTTGGGGTGATCTGAGATGCACTGGAAAGGTGAGCAGATCTTGCTCAAGAAGTGGAACCCGTCGGGTGGTTCGTGTTTTTACAAATCCGGTTTATGGTTTTATTCTGTAGGTCATATTCGTAAAAAGGGAAGGGCATTATAGTGACGAAATAAGAAAATACCCGATATCATCTTTGAAACGGGTAATTCATAACAGTCAACTAAATCGCGATGGCGTCCCTAATATTTGCTAAAGGATGATTTCAACTTCATCGTTTGAAACTTTTAGTTTTATAGATTCCATGTGAACAGTATCAATGAAATCAAAATAAGACATGCAAGCCGGTGAATATCGCACAATTGGGAGATATATAATATATATACAGGCGCTGCTGGAATATAAGTTGCTCATTTAATTCAGTTTTTGGTTTGAATTGCTTCTTCAAATTCATGTCAGGACCTTTACAGTCGACTGCAGATTATTCTTAATAAGATTATTATGAATATCTTTATAATATATAAATTCGAAATCAGCCAGACATTTGTAAACAATATGATAGCATTATAAAATGTTTGAACCTCATCAAAAGGTCTTTCTCCTTTACCAAACATCATTTGCCTCGTAAAGGAGTTTAATAGAAAATCAGCCATAACCCTGAAGGTTACACTACTGGAAAGTAACGAAATTGAGGAATGAACAGGTCTTCAATCAAATGATTCTTATAGCACAAATTAAGACGTGACCTATAACAGCATCACCTTCAGCAGAAATAGTCAAGCGAAGAGCGAATTTTGCTGAAATTGCCACACGCTTGCTGTCAAATAGACACGACATCATCACAGAATTATTCAACCAGTAAACAAGGAGATAAATACCGTCGTGTGCCATTTTGACAATGCGAGAATTAACAAAGAGCTGAGTTTTCATCATATGCCAACCGAAAAGAAAATGCTCATGAGAAAACTGTTGATTGTTGCAATACTTAGAGTTAAAGGTATGTTTTTCAATCTTAAAACTAGAAACACGTGCGTTTATTACATTTTTCATAGAAGTCCATTATATTCGATAGCCATCTTAATGTCCAATTCTTAGTTTAAGACAGACTAAAAGATTATATTCAACAATATTTTTCTTCAGCAATACTTTTATTTAGGCTGTTACGACATGTTCATAGCGATAATCTCATCATATCTGTAGATGTGTGTAATTAACTTATCCGATGTTGTTTGCATTACTATGGGTATGATGCATTTTAACTTTACCTTAAAACCGCCAAAACGTCAAAGGAAATAAAAATAGAAATTGTAAACAACATCACCAACTTCATTCTTAATGTTCTTTTAAAATTGTATAAATCTTTTTACAATAGTAGATTGCATTTCTATTATTAAAAAAAACAGAGAAAAAAATTAACAAATATTTTACTTTTAGATCTTTAGTCGCTCGTTGATTGTCGTTTACGAATTCTTTACTTCTTATCAACTAGTTCTCTAGCTTAGCCTATTTCTAGTAGAACAACTCTCTGTTCTATGAGTTGACAACGAATCAACGGAATTTCATGAAAATAATTTCGAATTTTGTCTTTTTTATTCTATAATATCAGGAAATGATTATATAGACATAATTCACATTTGCGTTAAAGTAAACATAAATTTAGTTTAACTTAAATGGGTTGTTATTTCCCTTTTTAATTTCAGATTATTAGGCTTTAATTAGTAATTTAATATTTTATTCAATGATTAATAATTACAAATTATATAAATTAAATAGATTTTTGTATTTATGATTTATTCAAAATGACATATAATTAATATACAGAATGTATCTTGTATCTTTTTTTGGAAAGTAACAAAAATGTAATCATTAAAATTTCGAAACCTTTAGACATATGACCGTGCAAGGGCTGTAAATTCAGTCCAGGTCGTGACAAACCTGTATGAATTTGTATATACAAGTTCAAATGATCAAAGAAAAAAAAATGTATGTACAAGACATATGCATTGACGAATAATATCTATTCATACAAAGTCTAATATAAAAATTGACTTTTCATAAACTACAATCATTTCATTAAGCGTCTATTTGTGATGAAATAAATTAATCTGTCGGTTTTATTTAAACAAGTTTACATCAATTTTGTGTAAACAGTTTCCCTTTTATTGTGTTAAGTTTATTTGAACGTTATTAAATGTTTACATTTGGCTTCTGCGTCAATCAGTCTATACACTAGTATTATTTGTGGTACGAGTTGTGAATCCCAAGCAGAATTGCTCTTGATACAAATGTTTAATATATAATTTTGTCAATTTTTATGTTCTACATGGAAGTTATTCAAAAGTCGTGATCGTCCAGCGGTTTACACTGAAAGAAATGCATTTAATATTAACAGTGCCAAGTTCAAATCTGAATGGTTTTTGTTTTGCAATTTTTTTTCACGACCAAAATATTGTTTTCATCTTAGAAGTATTATATATTTCATTTTATATAAAGCTGATGATTTTGTTTCTGCGTTTACTTTAAAAGAAGTAGTTTGACAGTCGTGGCTTATCACACGTTATTCAAATTATGTCAATGTTGATATATATATATATTTGGACCATTTTTAACAAAACAAAAAAAATATATTGATTGTATGATAATATTTTGATCAAAGATGGTTATCAAAAGTACCAGGATTATAATTTATTACGCCAGACGCGCGTTTCGTCTACATAAGACTCACCAGAGACGCTCATGTCAACATATTTATAAAGCAAAACAGGTTTTAAGTTGAGCATTGAGGATCCAACGTTCCACAAAGATGTGCCAAATATGGCTAAGGTAATCTATGCCTGGGATAATAAAATCCATATTTTTTTCGAAAATATTCTAAAGTTTTGTAAACAGGAAATTTACAAAAATGACCACATTATTGATATTCATGTCAACACCGAAGTGTGGACTTTTATGCTTGTGATACCCTCGGAGACGAAACGTCCATCAGCAGTGGCATCGACACAGTGGTGTAAATGGTTATCAAAAGTACCAGGATTATAATTCAGTATGAAAAATTCAAAAGTTTTGTAAACATGAGACCAATTTCATTGAGCAGCAACTCCTCTGACACCATACAAAGTCAAATATATTTTCCATTGAAGTAAAAGTTCAGTGCTTATTACTTCCTAAAGTTATATTTGACCCCCCCCCCCGAAGTACTGCTGGGGGCTAATTTAGTAGACGGCATGGGGGAAAATGAAGTCAACTTTGTTGTTTGATTGTAACGATGTTAAAAAGGGGAAATACACTAGTCATTAAAGAAACAAACACAAGTCGATTCTTATTAAATATAATGAAAAGGATGGATAGAAAAACTGTTATATCAAAAACATATTTAACTGACAATATTCGGATATTTGTATTTAGTTACACCTCAACCCAAATTTAAGTTAATTTCTAAATTTTCAACATGGATTTAAATGTAAACAAAATCAAAATGTTAAGGCTTTTAATAAACTTATGTAAGACTCTAAAGTGTGATGGGGACGCTAAATAACGATGATCACGCTAAAGTGCGATGGTCTACGCTAAAGTGCGATGTTTACATACGCTAAAGTCCGATGGTCCGAGAAAGTATAGATGTAAGAACCTAGTTTGATTATGACGTTAGCAGTCGTTTATACAAAACAAAAAGTTATGTACATGCCGAAGATACATCATGAATATTTGATTAACAACTTTAAAACCGGAATGTGCTTGACTTAATTTCAAACCTAACCGGTCTAAGTCGGATAAAACAAAGTTTTTATTTTCGGGTGCTGGAAGAATGACTTGTGTCTTGCGCAGCATAGACCTTTGACATCATTTCAGTAAAGATACAAAATAGTATACGTAGAGGTATCCTGTTTCCTGTATCCTGCTTCTATTCGAATCGAATAGATAGTTAAAATCATTGTTTACGTGGCAGTCTACTCAGGGTTCCATTAAAACAATGTCAATTTTATTGATAATTAACGTCGGTAAAATAGAGGTATTGTAACTTATGTGACGACGGTAAGGGGGTGTTCATAGTTGTATTATACTGTGTGTATAATTTAAAAAAAATGTTTATTTCAAGTACAATTTCACTTTATCATCAACTGGAAGGAGTTGACAATACTATATATTCAATTTAAATTTACAGAATTCTAAATTTTATATTTTCTGTTTTTAGTTAACCATTTTAATTCGTGCTCAAAGAATGTGAATAAGTAAAGTAGTTTATTTACGATATAAAAACGATAAACAAGAAACCCTTATAAACTACAAAAACATTAGAATACCATTATAAGCTAAACTTACATTAAAACAATGTGTTGGACATTTATGACCATGTTCTGTCTTCCATTCTAATAATTTACGTTGTTTTAAATAAAAAGATTTTTATAATGATTTTCTCAAGGTCGTGATCGGTGAAAGTTAAAAAACGGTTTTAGTAAATAATAGTAACCAATAAATACCTCAACTATTTATTAGGTACGCTATGAAAATGAATTCCATGTTTTGTTTCGATCAATTTAACATAGACTTATGTTTCGTTTTTTTGGTTTCAGTTTCATTGAAACATGTATATGTAGCTATTTGTGTATGTCTTTTCATATGAATCTTAATTGATTTTGAACTTGAATAATGGATTTAAAATAAAAACTTTTCATGGTCGAATTGCCGCTATAACTAATCTTACTATTAAGTTCGTCCCGTTTTTACTGTTTACAAAACTTTGAATTTTCAAAACAATATTTAGGCTTTTCTTATTCCGGAATAGATTACCTTAGTTGTTCTTGACCAACTTTCATAAAAAAAAATCCCCAATGCTCTTCTACTTCGTACTTGTTTTTGCCTTTTATACTTTTTTTTATTTGAGCGTCACTGATGAATCTTTGTAAACAAAATGCACGATTGGTGCAAATATAAATGATCAATAAGGTAATTAAAACGAAATTTTGAGAATTAGTATATATTGATCCACTGACCTTAGGGCTTGTGGCTTTCGAACCTTTTTTTATCTGAGCATCACTGGTTAGTTTTTTGTGGACGAAACGCAGGTTAAGTGTATTAAATCTTAAACCTTGTACCTTTTGTAAGCTATCATTAGTGTTTCTCTGTCCTAAATGTTCTCTTTGTTATTTGTATTATAGTCCTGTCATGTTAAGTTGTCATTTTGATGTTAAATTTAACATTACCATTAAAGTGGGAGGTTTGGCATGCCACAAAACCAGGTTCAACCCACCATTTTGCTTTAAAAATGTCCTGTTCCATGTCAGGAAAATGGCCATTGTTATTTCATAGTTCGTTTCAGCGTGTGTTACATTGTAATGTTGTGTTTCTGTTGTGTCGTTTGTTTCCTCTCACATGTGAATGTGAATTCGCATTGCTATAAGACGTGTCACGATACTTTTCTATCCCAAATGTATGTATTTAGTTTTGATGTTATGAATTTTCTAATGCTCGTTCGTTTGTGTGTGTTACATTATTATGTTATGTTTCTGTTGTGTTGTTTGTTTCCTCTTATATTTGAGTGTGAATTTGCATTGCTATAAGACGTGCCACGGTACTTTTCTATCCCGAATTCATGTATTTAGTTTTGATGTTATAAATTTGTAAAATGCTAGTTTGTTTCTGTGTGTGTTATTTTTTAATATTGTGTATCTGTTGTGTCATTGTTCTCCTCTAATATTTGTTTTTTTCTCAAATTTAGTTGTAACCCGGATTTTTTTTTATCGATTTATGAGTATCGAACTGTGGTATACTACAGTTTTATCGCTGTGTTTTGAATGCGATAGTGTATCTTTATTTTAATTATTCATAAATATACTATAGTGATTAAAGACGAATTACCTTTTCATTTCTAGCAGTGAGTTTTCTCTAAAATTTTGTGTGAAGATATTTTATGATTTACGGAACAAAGTATGATAATCAAAATTTGGGATCACCAACTTTAGTTTTGTCACTATAGCTTCTTCAGTTTCCTATTTTCCCGAATATAAGCATATCATAGCATTGCATCTGTCGTCATAATACAAACTGTCCTTGCTGGCGCACTATTTGAACAAAAGAATCCCAAATTAGACGTTTGAAACCCACATTGAAATATTCAAGATTAACAACTATATTTACCTACTTTATTATCCGGTACTACAATCTATTAAATGTATATATCGTCTCAGATCTTGTAATATTGATGTCGCACAATATGAAAAACCTTCACAAACGTCATCCGTCGGAATGGAATGAATTATCCTCAAAGTTCAGTACTTTTGTGATTTTACTTTTTACTACAAAAGGACGGTAACGATGTTATTGAGACGCAACTCATCTGAAATCGTAAAAAGTCGGAAATATTATTTATATAAAGTATGACTGCAGTGCTTTGTAATTTTTAAAGGTGTCTTTTAAAAAATATCCGAATCCGGAGACCGTTTTCGATCCGTGTCTTATACATATTCGTGATTGCTCAGTCCAAATATTGCTTATGTCTGATTTGTAAACCGGTTTAAATAAACAAAAGACGAACCAAAGACCTCAACTTTGTTAATTGAATGTAATGATATAAACACAGTGAAAAACACTTGTAAAAAAAAAAACCCAACACAAATCGATACATAAGTTAAACTCTGATTTTTTATTAAATACATGTATAATGAAAAGGATAGAAACACTGTTATATGATGGGTTACAGATGGGTGCGGCCTAACTTTGACAGTTAACTTGTTGACTGCTTTCTAAGTCAACTTGAGAACTTTTCAGCAGACAAGCAAGTTAACTTTGTCTTTGGTGGACCACACCTATGATCTGATTTTATAGGACTGCTGCTGACCTATCGACAGGACTGCTTTTAATCAGTTCTGAGAACAGGTCTGCCCAGACCACATCTGTGGACAAGTCTGCTTTTGACCAGTCCTGAGGACAGGTCTGCCCCAGACCAGACCTGTGCAAAGGTCTGCTTCAAACGAGATAAAATATATAAACAATAGTCGCATTGTTTTTCCGGCCCAGATAAAGGAAGTTTCTTTACTCGCTTGACCCAACTAGATATTATACCAATCAACAAAATTCCTATTTTTATTTCTAAAACAATGGCTAAACAATCACATAGAGCTATCATAAAGGAAATGAGAGTTTTTTTTTGTTATTATAAGTAGGATAGAAAGGTATTCCAACGCATCGGAACAATATTTATATATTTATGGGATATCAACATCATTGTCGACGTTGCTTCGTTCCCCGGATTTTACCTTTCTCTTCCTTAACTTTACATTATGCATTTATACATGCATGGATGTTCCATTGTTATTCAACTTTGCATTGGAAACTATTCTATTTTCCACCGAATATTCTAAGGAAAATTGTGCAGTGTCCGGATATATAAGGTGTGGTAAAACTATCAACAATCTCGTCGTATTCGTCAGATTTATCGAGAGATTTGTCTTTGTCGATACATTGATATATGGGACGTTCCAATTGAATGAAAAAGTTGCTACGTTTAACAACACACAAAATCAGTAACCGACATACTAGATGAACAGTATACTACTCCCAGAAGAAAACCTCGTTTACCTTTTCACTAAAAAGTACAAATGAATTCAGACATGTTTTCATTCCTTCTAAATATATTTTTTACTTTAATTATGGACCGGATAGATTTACAAATTAAAGTGCACATATGGTCAGTGTTGGTCGATGCGGTTTAAGCCAAAAGGTATCAAAACTACTGAAATTTTGTTACGTATTAATATTTTGAATAAAAGAAGTACATGCTGGATTAATGCGAACAAAAATTTGATGTAACTGTTTTGCCATTTTGCTTTCCATTGTATAATACATTGAATCCTGACCTAAAAATATGGCTGATTTACTATGCGGGTATATAAATTTACAAATTAAAGTGCACATATAGTCAGATTTGGTCGATGCGGTCAAATAATTTTGATGTACAAGTCAGCATAAAGTATTGTGGTCTGAAATTTTGATATGTATCAATATTTTGAGTGAAAGGAGGCCATGCTAGCACCCTAAATTTATGCGAACAAAAATGTGTTGTTATTGCATTGCAATATTGCTGTATATTGGTTATACATTGAATCCTGACATTAATCCTGATTGAAGCGGTCAAATAATTTTGCTGTACAAGTCAGTATAAAGCAAAATATTGTCTTGCGAAATATTGTCTTGCAAGATAATATTTCATAATTATGTATCATGAAATATTGTCCTCGTCTATGGAAAAATGTCCAGAGAAGGACAAATTTTCAACGTAAAATTGTGTCTGTGTATAGACAATATTTCACAGATAAGTACTATGGAATTGTGTCTTCTTAAAGAGAGGTTATATTTTGTGTGAATTCACACAAAATTTCACAGATAGATGCTGATCAATACTATGAAAATGTGTCCTGTGAAGAAAAGGTTATGTTTTGGTCATATTTTGTGGTATTCGGGACAATATTTCATAGTCAGATTGTCATGGAATTTTGTCTCATGAAGGGGAGTAAATCATCATTTATTCATGTTTGATATTGATACTTCAATGTACTTGCAAAACTGTATTGAAAAAATATTCGTCAATCAAGTATTTACAAATACTAATAATTCAGTAAATTTGAATATGTATTTAATAATTAAGTGATTGTTAGTGCATAACTACTATTTGAACAGTTTAATGTATTAAATGAAACATATGTTAGACAATTCTTTAATGATGTACAATTAACCATTTGTAATGTATCTATGCACATTTGAAACTCACTATTAGTAATAATAAATATTCCTTGCTATACAAAACCATTTCAGTTAAAAATCTAAAATTGTGAATGCTGCATGCTTGTGTACTATTTTTTATTGTGTAATTTGATCAAAAATATTTTCAAAAGCAGTTTTTCATAGTGAAGTATTGTCATGAACAGAATTTCATTTAAGAATTGAATGCTTCTTTTTGTAAATTTATTGGGTGGTAAAAGCGTTGACCGAAGTACATTTTGTATGAAGCGCGGAAGCGCTTCATTCTAAAAATGTACGCACGGTCAACGCTTTTACAACCCTATAAAGTTTCAAAAAGAAGTATTCAATACTTATAATTACATTTTTTAGCTAAAATCATGAAAACACGATTTTTATCCAGTTTTATTTAATTCACCTGTGCACTTTTTTGTGGGACCTCGTGTCATCATGCATGATAAATGTTATTGTCTGATGCAATTGTTTACGGAATAACATGTTAGCCAATCAGAATAACGTATTATAATGAAACTTACATCTAATGTAATTATAGTGAAATATTGTCCAAAAGGAGGTAACAAAATTGCATGTCCAGAACCATATTTCATTATGAAATACTGTAAGTGGACAATATTTTTGATGACATTATGTCTATCAGACAATTTTTCAAAGGGGACAATAGTTTATGTTACATCAGCATATGGTATCAAAACTACAGAAATTTGTAACATATAAATATTTTGAAAAAAGGAGGAAATGTTGGCACCCTAAATTTAGGCGAACAAAAACTTTTTGTAATTGTATTGCAAAATTGCTGTCCATTGTGTTATACATTGAGTCCTGACATAAAATATTTGGCTGATTTACTACCGGGTAAATAGATTTACAAATTAAAGTGCACAGATTTGGTCGATGCGGTCAAAAAGTTTCGATGTACAACATGTACAAGACAGCATAAGTTATCAAAACTAATGAAGTTTTGTTACGTATCAATATTTTGAAAAAAGGGACATGCTGGCACTCTAAGTTTATGCGAACAAAAAATTGTTGTTTTTATCTTGCAATATTGCTGTCTATTGTGTTATACATTGAATCCTGACATAAATAAATTTGGCTGATTAACGATGGGGTATATAGATTTACATATTTAAGTGCACATGTGGTCAGGTTTGGTTGATGCGATCAAATAATTTTGTTGTACAAGTCAGCATAAGGTATCAAAACAAATAAAGTTTTGTTACGTACCAATATTTTGAAAAAAGAGACATGCTGACACTCAAATTTAAGCAAACAAAAATGTGTTGTTATTGGATTGCAATATTGCTGTCTATTGTATTATACATTGAATACTGACATAAATAAATTTGGCTGACTAACTATGCGGATATAAAGATTTACTTATTTAAGTGCACATATGGTCAGTTTTTGTTCATGCGATCAAATAATTGTGTTTTACAAGTCAGCATAAGGTATCAAAACTACTGAAATTTTGTTACGTATCAATAAAATTTAGTTCGTCGTACGTAAGTAGTTCATGAATATTCATGACATGTGACCATTTGTCCGCACTTAAAACCCGTGCGGTCAACTTTCTGACCATCGACTCTCCCTATAGCCTAAAGTAGACACGTGTATTATGTCTGAAGAAGAAATTTCTCCCGTGGAGCCAATGGACGAAAGTCAACTCCTTAAAGACGACGAAAGTGATCTTATTACAGCTGATGCAGTTTCCTTATTTAATAGTTCTTTAGTGAGATTTTGTCGGAGTTTAAAAAGACACAAGTACGCTCTTTCAATACAAACACACACAACCAGTCAGTGGTCAACCTTCTACAATTGCTTCCCAGTCTCCGTCATTTGAATTCAGACAGGAAGGGATTAAGTTTAAGTTTAACACCGACCGTATTTCTTCATTAAGAATAATAAACATTTGCTTATTTCCGAGTCACTTGACCAAACTCTTGACCTACAGTCTATTGTTAAAACTGAGCTTGACACTTTGAACCAGCGAAACAAAATTCTAAAAATCGCTGATCGCCATGGGTGGAATACCGTCCACGAATATCTGGACGATCCTCTAGCTGACAATGATGAAGATGCTACAAAGTTACGCACTGCCGTTTTCAGAGCTAACCGTAAACGTACAGCTAACAAGACTTACAGCAGAGGTGGTGGCAGAGTAGGTTTCAATGCTAGAGAATTTTTTCGTGGCTTCAGCAAAGAATCTGGACTCAGAAATGACAAATACAGTCAACAAAACAACTCCCTGCAGCAGTACAACGACGGACTGTGCTTTTACTGCAAAAGACCAGGACACACTGCCTGTTTCTGTCCCTTCAAAACACGTGCCTTCAGTAGTACCAAGTCAGCACCAGCCACTTTTACAAGTGCTCCATCCCTGTCTTAATGAAAAAGTTGAGTATGCTATAGAATTTGATAGTTAAGAATATACTGATGGAATTAAGACTGTAAAAAATCGATTAAAAGATCATGTTCAGTTTTGGGAAGATAGTTTAAAAACCTTCTGAATTAGTTTTAAGCACTGTAAAATTTGGTTACGTTATTCCTTTTATTCAAGAACCTCCATCAGTTTGCTTTGAATAATAACAGATCAGCATTTAATAATTCCTCATTTGTTTTGAAATCTATTACAGAATTAAAACTGAATGGTTGTATTACTGGAGTTTCAAATAAACCTTATGTAATAAATCCTCTAGCTGTAGCCATCAGTGATTCGAAGACAGAGTGATTAGTTTTAGATCTGAAACATGTTAACAAATATGTACAAAAACAGAAAATAAAATTTGAAGGCGTTAAAGAGGCCAAACAATACGCAAAAAAGGTTTTTTTCATGCTAAAGTTCGATTTGCGTCATGGTTATCATCATATTAATATACATCCAGAACATCAGAAATTTCTAGGTTTTTCCTGAGTAATTGATGGACAAGAAAGATATTTTATTTTCTCAGTTTTACCTTTTGGGCTATCTAGCTTTAGCTGGACATATTTTTACTAAAGTTGTTCGTCCATTAGTTAACTTTTGGAGATCACAAAGTTTCCCGATTTTTGTGTATTTGGACGACGGATGGGCTTGTAACAGTAGGGAAAGATGTGTACGCATGTCAAAATCTGTTTTACATACTTTATTGAAATCTGGGTTTTTACCAAATTTTGAGAAATCAATTTTTTCACCAGTGCAAAAATTAGACTGGGTAGGGTTTTCATGGAATCTGATATCTGGTGTCATTGAAGTTCCCAGAAAAAAATTGAAAAAAATACAGTTAAAAATTGAAAAAAAATCTTTCAGATATTCGTTCAACTGCTAGAAACTTGGCATGTGTTCTTGGGAAAATCATATCTTTGATCCCAGCTTTTGGTCAGATTTGCCAATTGATGACACGTAATTTATGCATGTATGTTTGCCAGAAAAATACTTTGGACTCATATTTTGAAATTTCCACCCAAGTCAAAACCGAACTTGAGTTTTGGAAAAGTTATTGTAAATCTATACCTAATTTATTGGTATGTCCTATACACAAGATTCCAGAACGTATTATTTTTTCCGACGCCAGTATGTATGCTGGAGCAGGTTATGTCGATGGTGATGTTTTACAAATTGCTCATTATATGTTTAGCGAACAAGAAAGACTTAAGAGCTCCACATGGAGAGAGTTGCAATCTGTCGAGTTTATATTAGAAAGTATGTTTGCACAGTTAGAAGGAAAACTTGTAAAAATGTATACTGACAATCAAAATGTCGTGCATATTTGTCGAGTTGGCAGCATGAAGCCTGATTTACATGAACTTGCTATGAATATTTATACAACCTTCATAGTTAATAGTATTACGATTAAGGCTGAGTGGATCCCTGGATCCGAAAATGTACAAGCAGATTACTTTTGTAGAATTTTTGATTTTGATGAATGGACTGTGGACGACAGCGTTTTTCTTATGTTTAATAACAGATGGGGGAAAATTTACCTTTGACAGATTTGCAGACGATAAAGATCATAAAATTGCACGGTTTGATTCAAAGTTTTGGGTTCCAGGAACTACAGGAGTCGACACTTTCGCTTTCGACTGGTCAGGAGAAAACAACTGAATTGTGCCTCCAGTCTGCTTAGTTTACCGAGTTTTAAATCATATGTTAACTTGTCGTACAAAAGGAGTATTGGTAGTTCCTAAATGGAAGTCTGCTCTATTTTGGCCTATAGTTTGGAACAACACAGAAAATAAATTAAACGATTTTATCACAGATGTTGTTGAATTTGATCGTCCTAAACATTTCTTTTTATCTGGTTCAGACAGAGACAGCGTTTTTGCTAAATCTCCATTCATCAGTAGCGTTCTTGTTTTTAAACTTGATTGTTCATCGTAGGAGGTCACATTCCTTTGTACGGTTCAATGCACAATTTTACTATCGGGTGTAAAGTTTTACTACACGGTAAAATACACGTATCAAAATAGGTAATTACTACGGAATGAACCCACACGCTTACATATGTATACATTATAAGTTCAGAGTACATTAGCTTTAAAGAATTAAGATGCACCTTGTGCGGTTATAATTTGAGAAGCACCTCGTGCAGTATATAATTGAGATGCACCTTGTGCAGTTTATTTTTTAGATGTACTTTGTGCAGTATATAATTGATCAAAATATAAATGCGAAGCACCTGGTGCAGTTTATAATTGAAAGGCACCTTGTGCAGTATAAAATCACGAAGCACCTTGTGCAGTTTAAATGCAAAAATGCACCTTGTGAGAATTACATTGTGCGGTTACAGTACAAAAACGCACATTGTGCGATTTAAGATCAGAAATGCACCGTGTTAGCTATAAAATATGAAATATGCACCTTGTGCAGGTGTTGAAGATGCACTTTGCATGATTGTTCTGTTATAGTGATATATTTATAGTTATCATTAATCTAAGTTGTGCTAAGTTTTAATTTTTGTTTCGTTATTACAGGACAGTGCAACATGGAGGGAAATTTCTCAGTTTGCGAATTCAAATCAAGAGTTTATCGGATAAGAAAAAAGCATTTTCAATATTGTGAGAAGCAGTTAAGCAATTTCTACAATTAAAAAGTATGATGTGTATTTCAAAAAATTTAAAGAATGGTGTATTACATATAAAGTTATTCCGTTACCTGCAAGTGTATCATCCGTTGCAGTTTATATTAGTGGCCTTGTGCAGCAATCCGTATCTGAGTCAGTTTTATTAGCTCATTTTTATAGCATAAAGTGGTATCATGATTTCCGTTTAGTGTGCAATCCGTGTGAAGAAAAGCTTATTCAGATGATGATTGAAGGAGCTAAGAGAATTTTAAGTAAACCAGTTTTGAAAAAAGAGCCAATTACAGCAGATCATTTACAGAAGATAGTGGACAAAATTGGTAGTGATCGTGCTCATTTGCCGAATGTTAGAACTTGTGCTATGATGTTAGTTGTTTATGCAGGATTTTTACGCTACAGTGAGATAGCAAATTTAAAAATGTGTAACACAAAATTTGTTGACACTTATGTTTATTTGAATATTGAAACTGGGAAAACTGATGTATATAGAAAGGGTAACAATGTTATAATTTCTAAAACAAATTTGCCTACCTGTCCAGTAGTTTGGTTATTGACATACATTAATTTAGCTAAATTGGCTTTGGATTCTAATCAATATGTGTTTCATTTTGTTAGATTTTTTAAGTCGGTAAATTCTTATAAGTTAGCAGAAGTTAATCGTCCTTTATCTTATTCTAGAGCTAGGGAGTTACTTTTGGGCACATTAACTGCGATTGGTCTTGATTGTTAACTTTTTTGCCTTCATAGTTTGTGCAGGATTTTTACGCTACAGTGAGATAGCAAATTTAAAAATGTGTAACACAAAATTTGTTGACACTTATGTTTATTTGAATATTGAAACTGGGAAAACTGATGTATATAGAAAGGGTAACAATGTTATAATTTCTAAAACAAATTTGCCTACCTGTCCAGTAGTTTGGTTATTGACATACATTAATTTAGCTAAATTGGCTTTGGATTCTAATCAATATGTGTTTCATTTTGTTAGATTTTTTAAGTCAGTAAATTCTTATAAGTTAGCAGAAGTTAATCGTCCTTTATCTTATTCTAGAGCTAGGGAGTTACTTTTGGGCACATTAACTGCGATTGGTCTTGATTGTTAACTTTTTTGCCTTCATAGTTTGTGCAGTGGTTATGCAACTGCTGCTGCCAGAAATGACGTTTCTGATCGTTTAATTAAAGAGCATGGAAGGTGGCGTACCGATTTTGCTAAAGATGGTTATATCAAAGATTCTGTTATAATGCAACTAA
The DNA here is from genome assembly GCF_036588685.1 of Mytilus trossulus. Taxonomy (NCBI): domain Eukaryota; kingdom Metazoa; phylum Mollusca; class Bivalvia; order Mytilida; family Mytilidae; genus Mytilus; species Mytilus trossulus. The sequence goes on along the minus strand of NC_086380.1, from coordinate 31,448,640 downwards.
CGGTTTCGTCAAATCTTGGTATATAACAGGTTATAGATATTTAAAAAAAATTGGTGATATTATTCAGCTCAATTATGTTATGAATTTACTATTTTTTTCCTTTTGTCTCGAGGTTTAGCGAGTAGCACACCTACTTTATGTCGTTTGTTCTTTGTTAAGGCCATAGAATATTAATTACTTTATATTCGGACGAACGTAGGGGGGGGAGAATATAGATATGTTGAAGGAAATGATGACATGCAGGCACCCTAAATATATGCGAGCGAAAATTTGTTGTTATTGGATTGCAATATTGCTGTTTATTGAATCATATACATAATAAAAAGTCATTGAATCCTGATATAAAACATATGGCTGATTTACTAAGCGGGTATATAGATTTACAAATTAAAGTGCACATATGGTCAGTTTTGGTCGATGCTATGGAAAGCCGCAATTGTCTTTAGTGTAAATATTCAATGTGTTTAGTCACTTTGCCTTTATGTCCTGTCATTTCTTCTTTCTGTCTTTCCTGACATTGTATCTCTGTGTTATGTCAAATAAGTAATTTGTTTGGTCAAACAAGTGTGTGTTATGTCATTGCTTTGCTTGTTCTTCAAATACATTACATTATGCTGTTACTACTATATATTATGTAAATACGTCCAGATTTTATGATTAACCACCTTTACATTCTTTCATAATTTATCTATGTTGTGTCTATTCTTCCTTTACGTAAATCGGTTAATAATTGCGTCCTGTCTCAAATGTGATTGTTATGCCGAATGTTTTATACACCTTTGTTCTATGTAATCTCGTGATATTATAGTCTTTTGGCGATATGTTGTGTTCATACATATGTATCTCCAGTGAAAAACACGATACATCATAATATAATTCATTTGCATTTTACAGAACAATTGATACTTTCTGTGAGCATTCATTAAGTCATGTGCAAATGCCTTTTAAATTATGTGCAAACAACTTAAACGTTTAGTGCAAACATATTTTACCGTATGTGCAAACATTGTTTAGCTTTTGTGCAAACACCTATTACATGTACGTTATGTGCAAATAAATTGCCAACAAAAATGTATTGTTTTTGTACTGCAATATTGCTGTCCATTATATTATACATTGAAACCTGACATAAAAACTTAAGCTGCTTACTATGCAGGTATATAGATTTCCAAATCAAAGTTCACATTTGGTCAGTTTTGGTTGAAGCTGTCAAATAAGTTTGTTTTATACAAGTCAGCATAAGGTATCAAAACTTCTGAAATTTTGTTAGATATCAATATTTTGAATAAAAGGAGGACATGCTGGCACCCTAAATTTATGCGAACAAAAAAATGGTGTTATTGTATTGCAATATTGCTGTCCATTGTGTTATGCACTGAATTCTGACATAAATTTATTTTCGATGTTTATACTACGAAAGATATTAAAACATATTTTTAAAAAATCGATGTAGAGCGGTCCTGGTTACAAGTTAAGTCGAGCAAACAGTCAAAAGTAAACTAAGGAATAGGTCGATTGGATTTGTCAAAGCAAAAAGTTTAACTTATGTAAACTTTACGACAGGACTACTTTCGAAGTTAACTTCTGTCTACTTATGACATGTCTGGTTCGAAGTTAACTTATATCAACAGCGTACCTGTTAATTTTTTTGCAGACTTAAAAACAGTCCAAGGACCAAGTCCACTTTTCAAGTTGACTAGACATTGGTCCTAGAACAGGTCAGAGCAGTCCTAAATCCGGTCACAGGTTAATTTTGAAGACTGATGACTGATGTACCCATATTTTGACTTTTTTTTTTTTATCAATTATGACTGTTTATTTAACGCATCATGTAAATATAACGGAATTTGATAAGACTGTTATTAAAGTGAGAGGGTTAACGCTATAGAACCAGGTTTAATCCACCATTTTCTACATTTGAAAATGCCTGTGTCAAGTCAGGTATATGACAGTTCTTGTCCATTCGTTTTTCATGCGTTTTGTTATTTGATTTTGCCATGTGATTATGGACTTTCCAAATTGATTTTCCTCTTAGTTCAGTATTTTCATGATTTTACTTTTTTTGACTAGTCCAAATGTCTTGTTATCAAGTTAACTTGCTGTATAGGTTAGAACCGCAACAATCTGTAGCATAAATTCGTAAACTGCCAATATCTGGGTTTTAGTATTCAGTCAAACGTTAAACAGAAGTGGTGACAATTTATAAGATTCAATAATGGATTTTAATGTTAACAAAACAAAAAAGTGTTTAGACTTTTCTAAGACAAATATTTGAATAAGGTGACATACGACGTAATATTTTGTCTAATACTATTAGGTGTTTCTAATGTTTAACAACTATTTCAAATCAATACGTAAACACGTTAATAAAGAGCTTATTTATTTCATACATTTTTCGGAGTAGGTTTGAAAAACATTCAAACATGTTTTATCATCTAATTTAGTTGATCTCTATTAAGAAAATTTCTGTCTTTGCGATGGAAGTATAGCCAGTCAAAGTCGTTAAATACTCCCGTTTGTTGTTCATTAAGAATGTACCGACCGTGCCAAACGCTATTGTAATACAAGGTCATGTAGTACTAGACTCGTCTTTTGAAGTATCTTAGTGTAAGAATAAAAGTGACTTTAGAATCTTCTTCCAAGTTATTATGAATTTGTTCTCTTTTCAAAGACGTATTCCAAGCAAAAAGTGTTTTGTTTTCTTTTATTAGAGGTACAACGTTTCATTCTGTTGTCAATTATCCATCGTTTCAAGTTGTGGTATCGTATAATCTCCAACAGCATTGAAGCTGCTACTTGTAAATTCATATATTTCTTCTGTAATAGAGAATTGATAAGAAGTAGTGGATTCTTAAACGATAATCAACGAGCAACTTAAGCCGCGAGTTAATTATCAATTTCGAATCCGCTACTTCTTATCAATTCTCTAGCTTAACCCATTTCTAGTAAAACGACTATAGGTTTCATGATCTGACAATGATTCAACGGAATTTCATGTAAATAATTTCGTATTATGTCTTTTCTATTCTATAATAGCTGTTATTGATTAGATTCATACGGTTCACATTTATATTTAACTTAATGTAAGTTCAATTTACCTTAACAGTGGTTTGAAATGTCCTTCTTAGGGGATTCCATGTTTTTCTCACCTAAAAACACCTGAAAATCCGCATATTGGACTTTCATCCTCTTTTAGGGTCAAATTAACTTTTGATCACACATGTCATAATATATGTAAATCGAGATATTGATCAAAAAGCATTTTTATTTTTTGTTTTTATAGTAAATTTTATTCTTTCGGCACTTTTTGAAATTGGCCCTTCTGTGAAAAAAATCATCGATAAATTGTCTTTACATCACACCTATAAAATGAATAAAAACATGTAAGTGTCACGATAACAACACATCACTAGACACCAGTTGATGATAAAAAAGATACAATGGTTATTCTTTATTCAAAAATTATACATATTTTTCGTGTAAACTGGTTCCTTTTCATTATGGTTCGATTAATTTAACGTTATTACATTTGTCATCCATCGTCAACCAGTTAATCAATGAACTAGTATTATTGGTTGTTCGCTTACTAAAACCAAAGCAGAATTTCTCTTGCTAAACTTGTTCAATATATTATTATGCCAATTGTGCAATTAAACATGTTAGCTGTTCATACATGTAGCCGGATTGTCTAATCGTAATTACAACAACAAAAAAATGTAACAGTGCTAAGTCCAAGCACAGTACCCGGAATACTTTTTTTTGTTATAAAAAGTAAAAACACAAAAATATTGAACTCCGAGGAAAATTCAAAAAGGAAAACCAAAATCAAAAGTCCAAAACACATCAAACGAATGGATAACAACTGTCATATTCCTGACTTGCAATGTTTTTCTCTACCAAATTAAATATTATTTTTAATCTTAGAGGTATCTTTATTTCATTTTTCATATGAAATTAACGATATGGTTTCTGGTTTTACCGTCAAAGAAGTAGATTTACAGTCGTAGCTTATCACACTTTATTCACATTAGAGTCAATTAATATATTTAAGTGTGTCTGGGCCTTTTATAATCGAGCAAAGAAAACTAACTGATCATGGTGTGCTGTAATTATAATACGGACACCAAAAGTAAGCATTTGTTGTAATGAAAAGGAAATTTTAAGGCCTTGTACGTTAAAAGTGATAAGTATAGTGTGTACATGAATTTTTTTATATCATGAAATTATACCAGTAAGTAATATTAACAATTCCTTGAGTTTTTATTCAATAAAAGACAGAAATACAGTGTATTGGCATGTATTAACAGATATACGCTATAATAGTGATATTTGAATAATAACATTAATCAGCACTCGAGGTGTAGTGGTATCACGCATAGTCTACAGACTTTACTGACAACATTACGCGCGAGTTCGAATCTTGCATCAGTCACTCGTTTTTGGGAGGATAACATGTCGCAAGTTAAAAGTTTAATGTTATGTTATAAGTTATCTCAAGTTAACATGGTGGTCGGTGTTTTTTTGAAAAATAATTAATCCACTGTCAAAACAATAGACTAACATCAGAGATATGGGTTATATATGGTGTATACATTTATCTCAGAACACTCTAATGACTAACTTATCTGCATTTCTCCACCCCTAAACACAAATACATTATTGAAGTGTATCCCCTAACAAAACACGCATACGCATACGTACAATCACAAAAACAGAACCCCATAGCCACCACTTTATTCCATTTTTTTAAACTCATGCCAAATGATTTCGTAAAAAATATTATAAGGATCTACATGACACATTTTGAACTCTTTTTTTCTGAAAAAGAATATTATAATAAATGAAAACGAATTATACTATCCTCCAATAATGAAATAATACTAAGACTATTAACCAGAGTTATCTAACACTTATCAAAATGTTACAAAAATCGACCCTTACTTTCAAAGATAGGATATTTTTGTTCTGTATATGCACTCAAATTCAATCAAAATATTGTGGATTTCAAAGGTCTTTGATATCATTTTCAGGTATATTGATAATGAACTGTCACTATTTGATCTGCATGTAAGTGCTAAATTTGAATGTGCTAGTTAAAACAATTAGGAAAAACACAATCATTCTCTAAAAAATCATCTAAATATTCTTTTATGATAAAACAATCATCTTGTTGATAGTTGTCCCGTTGACAATGATACCACATCTTCTTTTTCATATATCAAACACAAAGTGTGCGAAAAACATAATACTGTGTGTACAAACTTTTTTGGGGGAGTTTTGCTGTGTATATTTGATTTACAATACACAATATTATAAACTTGCCAATACTTCAAGTTCAATTTAAATATCAACACATGATTATTTTATATTAATAGATAGGGCATAAATGCAGTCATGTATCAGTTGACAACACTCAGATACTATTATCAGTCAGTAAATTGAAAAAAAAGAAGTTACACAAAACTAAATTCTTTATTTGTTGTCTAATCAACCATATTTATTCGTGCTTGAAGATAATGAAGACTTAGAATACCATTATAAGCTAAACTTAAAGCAATGTGTTGGACATCTATGACCATGCTCTGTCTTCCATTCTAATAAGTAACATTGTTTCAATTAAAGAGATTTTTGTAATGATTTTCACAAGGGCGTGATCGGTGAAAGTTAAAAAACGGTTTTTAGTATAAACAAAAAATAACAACTCAATTATTTATAAGGTACGCTATGAAAATTGTTTCAATGTTTTTGGTTTGGACGTATGTTGCTTTTCTTTTTCTGGAAAGGGGGGGGGGGGGTCAGTTTTATCTAATAATTTATATATGTATATCTTATCGTATATTTTAAAACGATTTTTTAAACTTGAATAATGGATTTAATACATATACACATGGAAATAAGTATTGCAACACCAAATTGAAATTAAAATAAAAACATACTCTTTATATTTTTGGAATATGATTGATAAAATAGAATAAGTTAAACATTATTTAAGTATAACCTGAGTGTAATCAATAACTTAACTGCACATGTAGCTACTGTACCCATAAACAGCAAGACAGATGTTTTTATCCTCATTGTTTTCAAAACTTTAAATAACCAAGTTTTTAAAGTTATGTGATTGACAGCTTGGAATGTGTCCTCGACAACTCTTGACTGCAGCAAGGAGGCAGATTATCAGCATGAGAGAAGCAGGGATGTCGCTGTAACAACTGCACGTATTTGTGGTCATCACCATTCCACTATAAGTCGTTTTTAGAATGAAAGTCAGGCAATAAACGACGTAAAAGACCTTCCGAAAATCAAGCATAATGAAGGTTTGTCATAAGGAAACCCATTGCATACAATACAATCCTAAAAAAGAGATTGGTGGGTATACGTGAGCCTTTTAACAAGAACTGGTCCAGATAGACTCATCGCTACTGGTTATCGTGCGATAAAACCGTTTCGGAGGCCTTTGCTTACGAACAGACATACAGTTTTCCGTATCCAATGTAGTACACAGCTCGCCAAAGCTGAAAATTAGCATCGTGGAGGAAGATCCATTGTTCCAATAGAATTCGGTTCATCTTCCTTGGCCCGATCGTACCCCGGATTTGGACCATATCGAGCATTAATGGGACATTATTGGGCGGAAAGTGCGCGAAGGATACCCCAGCTACAACACATCATCAAATAAACAATGCCCTTCAGCAGAAATGGTTGCTGATACTTTAGCAACAAATTAGTCGATTTTCGAATTATGTCTGACATTGTAAAGTTTGGCTCCAGTTAAAGTTGTGTTATGCATTTTTTGGTACAAAAAACACTTCATTTTGTTATTAAAATTGTGGTTATATAAATCATTTTTTGTTCGTTTAAATGCCAATGTTATCATAAACTATGTTGCAAGAATATTATACAAATATTTTATTATATTTCATCCAAAGAAAGAGGGCTGATTTTTCAAATTTTCATAGTTTTTCCATGTGTATATAAAAGTCATGGTCTAAAAGGGCAAATGTTGCTAAAGCTAATTCTAATACTAAGTTTGTCCAGTTTTAGTTGTTGACAAAACTTTGTGTTTTTTTTAATACTTAGTCTTTTCTACCTCAAGAATAGATTACCATAGCTGTATTTAGCTTAATTTTTATGAATGTATGGTCCTCTAATTGCTCTTGCACATCGAACTTCAATTATCGTTTCTCAGTCTGGTCAGTCTTTTGTAGACGAAACCCACGTCTAGTGCAATTATAAAATTTCAATCCTGGTAACTACGACGAGTTTATTTGTAATCAAGCTCCTTGCATTTTTTTTTATTGTTCTGATAAATTAATCTAGCTTAAAATTGGTTTTAAGACTTTTTTATTATGAAATCCTAAAGCTACAATTATACAAAATGTAACTTTGAGATCGATTAATGAGACAAACCGAATTAAACCTTTTTACTGGGTATGTACTTATAACCATAGCAGGATCTGCTTACCCTTAAATCAATAAAGGGTTTGAGATGGGTTTCGTGTTGTCATTCTGTACCTTTTGAAGTTGTTTGTTCCGTGTATTTTTGTTGTCTCTCTCCTGTTTTCACTAACGTTGTCAGTTATTTTCTACTCCTGAGTTTGAATGTCCCTTTGCTTTAAATGAGGGACGAAAGATACCAAAGGGACAGTCCAACTCATAAATCGAAAATAAACTGAAAACGGCATGGCTAAAAATAAAAAGACCAAGGACAAACAATAGTACACATGACAAAACATAGAATAAGCAACACTTACCCAATCAAAACCTAAGGTTGATCTCATGTGCTCCAGAAGGATTAGCAGATCCTGCTTCACATGTGGCATCCGTTGTGTTTCTCATGTTTTAACAAATCCGTTAAATAGTCTCACTCGTTTGGTCACATTCATGAAAAGGGAGGGGATTGTAATTACGAAGTAAGGAGCATATACCATTTAATGTGTGAGACAACTTCCACAAGAGACTAAATGACACAAATATCAATAACTATTAGTCATCGTATGGCATTCAACAATGAGCAAAGCCAATAAGCCTTTTTCTAAATCATAACGACAATTAAAACCAAAAGAGTTTTAGAAAAAACCAAACCAAAGGAAATTGTACTTTCACTTCTGTGAATTGCTTTTTGTTTAGTCCAGTCACATCCTGTTATACACAGAAATACACAGATATACTGCCAACAAGATTCGTAAAAAAACCAACATCAAAACTTTTGTTTAATCACTAAGTATATAATATCGAACGTATGCCTTAAATTAAATGATTTCAATCGGATAACTTTTAACACGCAACTTAAAATAAATGTTGTTTGACATCTCTGGACATGTTCTTTTGTCAATTCTTAGCATAGTTCAATGATTTCCGAATAATTTCCCAAATGACGGTATGGGTATTTACTTATCTTTTTTTATCAAAAATAATTCAATTATTCATCAAATTAATATGTCTTCACATTGTAATGAACATTTTGTGTTTGAAAACATTTTTGTTTTGTTTTTGAATGATAAACAGACTTATGAATATATGAGCTTAATACGAAACGATTGTAATGTTTTCTTTATGAAAGCCTGATTTCATTTCAAAACATTAATTAGAAGTTAACTCTTAACTCAAGCAGAAACTTTACAAATACATTTAGTTACATCTTCTGATATCAGACTCGGACTTCTCTTGAACTGCATTTCAATGTGCGTATTGTTATGTATTACTTTTCTGCTTTGGCTATAGGTATAGGGATGGTTGAGGTCTCACAAAAATGTTTAACCCCGCCGCATGTTTGCACCTGTCCCAAGTCAGGAGCATCTGGCCTTTGTTAGTCTTGTATACTTTAACTTTTAGTTTCTTGTGTACCATTTGGAGTTTAGTATGGCGTTCATTATCACTGAACTAGTATATATATTTGTTTAGGGGCAAGCTGAAAATGGCTGAAGGACGCCTCCGAGTGCAGTAATTTATCGTTGCATTGAAGACCTGTTGGTGACCTTCTGCTTTTGTCTGCTCTACGGTCGCGGTTTTGTCGCTTTGGCACATTCCACATTTCCATCCCAATTTAATTTCTTACAATTCATCACTGCAGTAAACATTCTTCATGCTTACACTTTTTTGAAAAAGGAAAAAGACAATTCGTTAATGCATCACTTTCATAGTTGCAAAGTATTATTTATGATACATTCAATCGACTGCTGTCTATTCAACTTAGAAAACCTGTATAATCCCTTGCATCTGATTTCTGAACTTATCAAGTGTAAATTTGTGTCTTTATAATTTATTAACTTGAAATTACATGTTTACAACGCAAAATGCACTCAAGATGCAGAAGAATACTAGCATTTGAAATTGTCTACATGATTTATTTGATTTACAATACAGTAGTTTCTATTAACATCCTCTACAGGAACAATAACATGATGTTCAAAATCCACCTTTTAACAAAACACCTACGTTTAACTTTTATATTTCTAGTCGCAGCTTGGCAATGAGATGTAAACACAACCTTGTTGGTCAAATATTCATTAATGCATTCGTTTGAATCCAAATGACCATGAAAAACCAAAAGTATCTGAAAAAATTAACATTGTAAAAGATTACCATTCACTTAAATTAAGTGAGTTGCAACGTTTGTTCTAATTATAGAATTCAGTAATACGTGTATTATGTAACGTTCAACATGTAGATGATTAAACTGTTAGTACCAAGTTTTTAATTGACAAAATCAAGTTATACAATATATTGTTTTAATAAATTAAATTTAAGGATCTGTAGTAATGCATCAAACAAAAATGATTTAGTCAAACTTACTTGAAAATAATTAACTGGATATGTTTGAATACACGATTCATTCCTTTTTAAAACATAGAATATTTCTAACTATGGTAATATGATCTCCGGAGGACATTTAAACGTTTAAACGTTATTGATTTCAAAACAGGATAAAAATTTAAAATGTGACCAAACATAATGCAATTATGTGTCAAGTATGCAATGACAAGGAAATAAAGTTTTCATTTTGACGAAATCCTTTAAAAAAATTTGGTTTAGTTTTCTGTTTTTTGATAAAAAAAAAACATGATGTGTTAAATACAAAAAAAATGAGAATAAATAACAATCACAAATCTTACTGTTCCCCAATTCAAATGTCGTTTGTGAATCAAAAATTTCTTTAAGAGTTTTTTTTCAACCTAAAAATGCCTTTTATATTATCAATTAAAACAAGACGTACTACGTCAACATACTTACGTGTTGCTTCGTTGTAATTGTATTTTGATAGAATAGAAGTTGTCGATTGCTATTCTTACAGGTTCTGTGTAAAGTAAAATAGCAATATAATTTAGAATGGAAACGAAGAAAGAGCCAACAACCCAACTTGGATGGAGAGTTGTCGCATCGACACGTATACTACATCTTCTAAGATATTGTTATTCCATATAATAATATACACTTACACGATTTTGACGACACCACCAACGGAATTAACAATCGAAATTAAGACACACAGGTCATTTCTAATAGGAATCAAAATTACGGGAAGCTAGTTAAAAGCTATATGCAACAAAACATATTTTTTAACAAAAACAAAATTTTTACCATAAAAGAGGGACGAAAGATACCAAAGGGACATACATAAATCTAAAACAAATTGACAACACCATGACACATACAAAAGTGTAAGGACTCCATATACAGTCAGAGAATAGCAGAACATTGTGCAATGCCAAATCATATTTGTAATGATAGAATGTAGTATTACAAATATACATAACTATATCGCTATGTTTGTCAGTCTTTTAACTGATAACAAAGTCAATATAATATTGGTAAAGATAAGAATATAAATGGTTGTTCCCTGTGTTAAATTGATAATCATTTAGAATTAATTTATCTGAAAAACTGATAAACAAATTTGGTATTTTACACAAGAACTAATTCAGTAAATTATTCACAAATAAATCTGAACAGCGCAATCAATAATAATTAAATAAACACCAGTATATATACACTGATAATCACATACTTATTCAAACTGTAAAAGTTTTAGCAAAATCAATAACATTGTGATTTGAACAAATACATAAAAAAAACCATGGCCCTGTTATAGTAATGACTATAACCGGAATTTTTTATTCTGCTACATGCGTTGTTATTGAATTGACTGCCCCTTGCTGATTTAATAAAACTTCTTTGCGACCAACAACGCTTTGGCAGTAAGTTCCGACGTGTGTGTTTAAATATGTTTTGTGGTCATCAATGACTATATTAACCCACTTTCCACATGTACTATCTGAACCAGAACAAATAGTGTAGTTTGCCGTCGGTGGCATATCTTTTGACGAATAGTAGACCTCAGTTCTGTGGTGATATGGTTCATCAGGTAAATGGGTTTGAAAAGGTAAGTGTGGGATAGGATCAGCACGATATACAACTCTCCAACTATTGTTAAGAAGCCGGTTATTTTCGAGTGCATATTGACGGTCTCCGACTCTTGGCATACCAAAGGTATACAACGCAGATTTATCTTTTCGAATAATCCCATCATATAAATGTCTTGCGCTTGCAATTGATGATACGGCCCCTCCAAGTGAATGACCAGTTACCCAAATATCATAATCTGAGTTGTTTGAAATTTAGTCATTCATACTTTTATATACACAATCATAAAGTTTCTCATTAGCTTGTTTGAAATACTTTTCTACTTTCCCTTTACCAAATTTAATTGATACTTTAGGTGTCAATGCAATTGACTTTAATTCATCCAACAACTGTTCGTATGATGCCGTACCACGATATGCCAAAATAATAGCTTTTCTCTTATGTGATATCATTACAACAGCTAAACATTCCTTATAATGAAACAAATGTAATTCTTCACAGTGACGACCAATCCATTCTATAATTTCAAAATCATTCATACTGAGTGAGTCTAAACACTTCACTGCTTCATTTTGATGGCTAGCATACGGAATAGTTGACAGTCTGAGTAGGTCGTCAGAATCTTCAGGACTGTAGCCTCCAGATATCTCTCGTTTATGACAATTTTTAACGTTTGTGATGACCTGATGCGTCGAACACGGATTTGATGGTGATCCTGCTATATGGCATTGTCCGTCTAATTCACACCATTTACATTTTATTAGTAAATATGTCTGCTGAACACAGTATTCACATCCCTTGTTGGTATGACTACTGCACGATGAACTGGCAAATGTCTTGATATTTAGAAATATTATCAAAGTTAATAAGCATACAAATTCCATACTTCTAAATATATATGTTCCGGACCATATGAGTATTTGGACCATACGCGTATGGTCATGACCATATGCGTATACTCATATGGTCCGACCATACGCGTATGGTCCGACCGTACGCGTATGGTCGGACCATATGAGTATTATACTCGTTTGGTTATTAACGGGCCGGACCATATGAGTATTTGGACCATATAGGTATTTTTTCAAATATACAATAGAAATAAAACAATAAACTTTTTCTTAAAAACAAATGTGTTTACAAAAAAAATGTATTAATTTTACATGTCAAAAGCTACATAAACATTAAATATTGATGCCACAGTCAGTTGATCTTAGTTTTCATCGCTAATTGTATTCATGTATGCTTTTTTATACTTAGAATGACATGCACACGGTACCATACATGTAGCTTTTCTGCGACTGCTTGTTTTGGCTGCGTGCAGTGATATCGACTCGGACAATTCGTGAGGTGTCTACGGTGTTTTTGAGAAACTCTAGATCTCCAATATCGTAAAATGAATATCACAGATCAATTTAAATCAAGGCAGTGGCTATTTCATGGCTCTTAAATTCTAGTTTACCGTCTTATAATTAAGATTAAATAGAAGTATAGAAAAAAATAAAGAAAAAAATAAAGAAACATACACTTTTAATATTTTACTTATCAAAAATGTTTTAAAAAATATCATGATCCTTGCCGGTGATGTCACCTACTTTAAACAATAAAATTCCTTGTACAATATGTTCATTTAATTTTGGCATATTTTTATAATTGTACTTACAAATAGTAAGTAAATTTAATATTAACTGTGTGAAACTGGTTTTTTTAAATAAGTTTTTTTAATATATATAATAAAATGACATTTAGTGACGTAATAACCAGAAGGGTCACACCTAATGAAGAGTTTAAAAGTATACGTGTTGATTACCCCGACCATACGCGTACGGTCCGACCATACGCGTATGGTCGGACCATATGAGTATATACCCATATGGCCATGACCATACGCGTATGGTCCAGATACTCATATGGTCCGGAACATATATATATGTCAGCAGTTCTCTGAAAAAAGAAATTACTACTAAAAATTTTCAAATCGAAATTCTAGTTTCATTACATTTTTTCCTCGACCTCTTACTTTTCCCTATTCCAATCTCTGCATGTTCTAATGTTTTAATGTCTACAATCACAAACGTTTGGGGCATCATTTTATTTTTAAAGTACAAAGGCATCATATATAAACAACGGTCAGTGTTTGAAATTGAGGGTTGATAAACAGGAATATCTATATGACAAAAAGAACTCGAAAAAAGAAAAAAGGATTTGTGTTAATCATCAGATAATATATTCATATCAATGAAAACAACTAATTTATTCACATTATTTTTCTTATATACATCAATAAACTATTGCCATTAATTCTAATATCAATGCGATACTTTTAAAATATCATAGCAGTGTTTTTGTTATATCAATATTAGTACTTATTAGTATTTGTATTAGACTACTGTGTCCATATTTTAATTTTACCTATTATGTCTGTTTTGTTCACGCATCGTTGTAAATATAACAGAATTGGAAGAGACTGTCATACACGTGAGAGGTTTAGCGCTATAAAACCAGGTTCAATTCACCATTTTCAGAATTTGAAAATGCTAGTATCAAGTCAGAAACAGGACAGTTGTTGTCCATTAGTTCGGTGTGTTTTATCATTTGATTTTGCAATTTGATAAGGAACTTTCTGTTTTGAATTTTCCTCGGAGTTCAGTATTTTTGTGATTTTACTTCTTAATAGTATTGTATATAAATAAGCAGTTTTAAGACCATTGCTTAAATTCAAATTGTTTTTGGTAACATCTTTCAAATTTCTTAATTGGTTTTGAAAGCAAAACTAATCAAATAAGGGTTTTATAAACAATGTCGTAATTGAATACTAGTAGCTAAGTATCAAAATTATTGTTTACATATATAACATCTAGCAAATTTTATAATGCTCCATCGAAATAATATATATCCGATATTCTCCCAACGCACGCATGGAAGACTTTCTGTATTGGTAGCAATGAAACTAACTTGTGCCAAAGATGAATCATACTGTCCTCGTTCAGATTCATTCGACAAAATCTGACCTGTACTTTTGAAACTCGTTTTTTTATACAAATTAGACCGCTGGTGGTTTTGCTGCTTGAATTGGTTAACACTAGTACTTTTGTGAGTCCTATATAGCGTGGTGTTCGCTGTGAGCCACGGCTCCGTGTTTTAGACCGTTCTTTGATCTATAATGGTTTACTTTAGACACATTATTACTTTGATGGAAATTTGTCTCCTTCGAACTCATACACCATCTTCTTATATCTATAAATCTATACAATTTCCCCTTATAAATAACTGCTTTCCAGTCCTAAAGAAACGTCATTTGGGTGCTGAATCTTCATGTTAAGTAGTGATTTGGTCCAGTCAAAAAGGTCAAATTTCATCACGTCTGAAGCTGTCAAACTGAATTTTACACCCCTTAACACAGAATTGTCAATATTTTGAGTTAGAGCTGGTAGAAGTTTATATAATGTTGATATTGTTTGTTCCACTAGTAGTACACTACACTGTAAAAAACTTTTTAGATAGAGCATGTGCGATTATTTGAATTTGAATTTATTGTTTGAAAGAAATGTATTACGAAATAACTGTGTTCTCGGGCCAAAAGGAAGAAATTTATTTGCAAGGCCTCTGAAAATTGACCAAAATTGAGAATGGAAAAATAGTAATAGAGTACTGAACACCGGATGACCGTAGGTTCTGTTAATGTTCACAAGCACTTGTCTTAGAAAATAACCATGTACATGTATTACCTGAAATTGAGGTTAATGTACCGAGATATATTTTTTTCTGAGACAAGCTCAAGCTTAAATGGTGAATAAATGACAGGCAATTCAACCTCATCGTAATAACTATTACGCTGTATTGATACAAATAAGTATACTCTGGTTTGTTGTTATATATTAATTTATATTAATATTTGTATATACCAGTAACATGTATATATAATTTTCATCCATTTGTTTATCATTCTATTCTTCTATTTTAATAATAGAGCAGTGCAAATGCATGCATGGTGGACACTTTTCTGTAATAACTCGATTTATCGCTTTTCGTCCTGTTTCTAAAGCTCATACAAATAAATTGTATATTTTCCGACAACATACATAAGTATATGCATCTAATCGATTGAATTTTAGTAGGCATTCATATTTTCCAACAAAACGTTTTTGAGATATTTTTCCGTGTGTGTTGACATATTTTTTTCTGTACGTGTGCATAGATATTAATGTGTTTTTTATTATTATATATTTTCTAACGTCAAAAGACATTTACATCTTATTCATTTGTGTTCTATTTTTTTTAGTATTCATTGAAGAAATGAATTTATAACATCGATACGGATTGTTATTTAAGAAATGTCCGCGTATTTATACGATCAGTTACCAGTCAAAAACGAAAGTCAAATCTCTGTGGCAACAATACATCGGAATGCCCTCACGGTCATCGCGATGTAAAAGAGCGTACAAGAGGCGAGCTGATTATGTTCATAGATATATCGAATTACCAACTGGAAAAGTCTTTGATATCCAACAAGAACTGTTTTCCTTCTCAATATTTTTTTTCTGTGTTAATAATAAATACATTTTCTGTTTGACAAGATTTTTAATTTTCGTGGTATCCGAAGTTGTTCAATTTATAGTCTGAGGCTACTCAGTTGATAAGTTCGGGACATTAGCAGTTGTACATTTTAATTTGTTTTGGATATTTATTTCACCATTTGAATATTCATTGTCAAGTGTAATTGGGCATTGTATTGGATTGGATTCTTTGAATGAATGTTTTTTATCTTTAAAGTAAGGATATTTGTTTGTCTATTTCGATATTACCCATGTGAATAGACTATAGCAGTGTGACCTATATTATAATCTAATAGGTCGGTAGACTATTTACAGCCGCATTTAAATTCCGCCATTGCATCATCACTATAAACACAGAATCAGTCGGTTAAACCATGTGATTGAAAACAATGGACTGAACAGGTTGTTAAGACTGTCAACTATCAAAAGGGTCAAGCAACATTTTCGAAATGATAAATTCATGTAAGCGTTAATTTTGTTACAGGTACAAAATTTTAATTATACTGATCCTCAAACATTAAACCGGTCATGAACTAAGGCCGTGTTCACATTGACCTAAATTCGGTGTTGTGTTAGTGTAACTCACACGTAAACTAAACACCATTGCGTTCCCATTGATAAAACTCAATGTTTACATGTAGTTTAAATCATGTTTTATCTACACACAGTCAATAGTCAATGTAGGCCTTGTGTAGGTTAAGTGTACACAAAACTAGGCATTTATGACATTAATTATTAGTATAGTTCTTTACAGAACTTCTTTACAGAAATTGTTGTCTAAATTTAACAGATTTTTTTTTGTTAAAAAAATTAACGTACTTCATTAACCCCTGATCAAGACTCAAAGCAGCATCATTGCCGAACCCATAAGGCGGCATCTAATTGATTTTCCGGGGAGGGGGGGGGGGGGGGCTAGTGTAGTTGAGTATAAAACATAAAGGCAAGGGGGTGGGTTGGTGAGCTATAGATTAAACTATCCCTCCCCGCCCCCCTCTCCCTCCCCAAAAAATCAAGTAAATAGTTGCTGCCTTATTCATTTGAAAAGGTGTTCCCGAATCGACTTGACGTACACATACATATTCGCCACTGGTTTTTACTCAAACAACGATTCACGCATAAATGCATGACTAAAAAAAGAGTGAGGGAAATGATATGTTTGTCTTGTATCTCAGATCCGTTAAATAACACATAAAATAAATTTAAAAAAAATATTACCCTATTCCTTTACCAAATACTCCTTGGAGAAGAAATTATACCATTTGAAACAAACAGAAAAGATAAAAATGTAGTGATACCTAATATCTCAATCCTTTTTTTCGGTTGTAAACACGCTGCTGCAGCTAACGTTTTCTAATGCGTAATCGAGATATCTCTAGTATATTCAAACTACTGCAAATTATAAAAATGGCTTTCATAAAGTAGCAACCTAAATAAAAAAAGGGGGAGGGTTATTTTTTTTTTTATCTGAGTCAGATTTTTTTTTCGCGCGTACGTTTTTATTCCTTTTTTTCAATGCTGGTGATTAAATACTTTTTTTCAATGTTTAACACTATAATGTATAGGGAAACTCTTGATTCAGAATATTTTTTTTATCACCTGTATGACAATTTTTTTATGTTTTTATCAAATTGGGGATCGGAATATTTCCATTCTCACCCCACCCCCTTTTGAAGTCAAATGGTTGTTTCCTTATCGCTAGATAAATTGTCCAAAAATTTTGAATTCAGTTCTACAACTCAATTCAATTCAATTCAAAGCTTTATTTCTATAGTCGGCATGTCACATAACAAATAAACATAAGCTACGTACACAGTGTGGGAACGGAACTGTACGGTGTTTTAATATTTTGGTCATTCGGGAGACTGTCAAGCGGTGCTCCGACATTCGCAAAACAACAAGTTGATGAATGTAAGTTTTGATTAACGCAAACGTTATAATTTTAAGTTTATGCTTAAAGATTTGGTAACGAAAACATTCTACACAATATAATAGACCAATCAAATGCTGTAAGCGACATATACAGCCAGACGTTTTCTTACAAACGGTTCAGCTCCGAGTAAATCGCTCAAAATTCGTCATCAACATCGAATAAAAGTTAAAAAATAATTCAAAAGGATATTCATAACTACACCAATTTTTACAATTAAGCATTTGGTGATATATAGTCTAACCATTCTGAAAGTTCTATAACGATTGTTTCAGTAGAAAATTAAATAAATCAATTTTCTTGATGTTGGTTTAATAATATTATTGACTGTACAATCGCTCGCTCGCCTGTTGTATTCTCGCTCGGAGCCTTTCTGTACAATCACTCGGGCAAAATGATAAAATAGATTGCATATTTATTTCATTGTTTTCTATTTCTTCACTCAATATTCATGTATTAAATATATAAATAAGAGTGAACATAAATTTTCTCCTTGTGTTCCAATTAAGTTTCAATCGAGTACACCATTCTAACGCACACGTAGTTTATCTATACCAGAGACACATAAATCGAAAATCAGTATACAAGACAAAAACGTAAAGCACACATAATAATAAATATCGATTAAGAATAATAAGCTCGTCACACAAAATTCAGTCAATAAAGTAATTATTTCAAGTATTCCAATATTTTCCATATAAAAAAATGATAAATTTACTTTCAAGTTTTGGGAATTGATTTCAACTTTGGTCACAATATAAAAAATGCGAGGATTTCCTCTGTTTTCTGTGACAGCTTATATACTAAACTTATAAATATTACGGCCTGATTATGCACGAACTCTTTTAGACACATACCCCATTTCAATTCCCAATTTCATTTGTAGACACATCTATCCTGGCCATCCTCTTATGTCTTTTAGTTTCAACTAGAATGAAAGTATTTACTATTGCCATTAAAGTGGACACTTACAATTATAAGAAACTCGAACAGCTAAAATGATCAGAAAGGCAATGTTTTATTACATAAATGACAATACTAAACTTCGTGTATTATCTTCTTATAGGAAAAATCCTAACGTTAGGTATACCGAAATTGACAAATATAATGCCTTCCCTCGTTAAAACTATCATAGAGCATGACATAAAAGTATTACTAGTATTTATTAAATTTATTAACCTTAATCGTATTGTAGACTTCGTATGTTGATGATTAAAGACCCGTCGATTTAAACAAAAACTTTGCAATTCATATATATTTTTTAAATTTTCCAACAATATCAGATTTTAATTTTTGCATCTTAAAACGAGGTACTAACATGCCAAGTTTTATCTCAAGTCTCAACCATTTTCCAAACGGTAGCTACAGATTTGATCCTAAATACTAGTAGTAGTAACGGTTATTCCACAGAAGCAGATCGGAATCAGTTATGACGTAGACAGTAATCATTCTAATCGTGATCATGTTCATTGACCATAACGACGATGAAAGCACATAATATAATGACGTTTCGACATCATATAATGAAGTAAATAAAACCACATAATATAAGATTACAAGCACATAATATAATGACACAAACACATCATATAAAGATGTTTGTACATAATATAAGGGAAACTGCACACCATAAAAGGATATGTACACATCATATAAGTATATTTGCACAGCATATAAGTATTTTTGCACAGCATATAAGTATATGTTCACATTATATAAGTATTTTTGCACATCATAAAAGGATTTTTAACATAATATAAGTATATTTTCACATCATATAAGAATGTTTGCACATCATATAAGTATGTGTGCACATCATATAAGTATATTTGCACACCATATAAGTATGTTTGCACATCATATAATGATGTTTGCACATCATATAATGATGAATGCACATCATATAAGGATATTTGCACATCATATAAAGGTGTTTGCACATCATATGATTACAAGTTCACATCATATAAAGGTAAGTGCACATCAAATAAAGGTAAATGCACAACATATAATGAAAAATGGGCATAATAAGACAGTGTTGGCGTTCCATATTATTGCAACTCTTTCTCGTGTTGAGCTACACCTGAAAATCGAACAAATAATTTTCTGAAACATATTACTTGATAAATTCTTTCAAAAAAGGTGAACATTTATAATAAATTGATTTTTATATATGTCGTGTACAAGTTGCGATTTTGTACAGGTTATAACATGTACAAAAGTACCTCATACATGTTATAACCTGTACAAAATATTGCTTAAAATGGTTTTAACTTGTACAAAATCGAAAAATAATGATATTTTTCTATTATCACAACAGATGATATTGACCTCAATAACATTTTCATACCTTTTTTTTATTTTTCCTTCATGTTAGTGTGTTTTGTCCTATTTTGATACAGTTAATGTCCAGGGGTCGGTATTACGAGGCATTCCTAAGACCTCAGCTGTCATAAGATATATCTTAGGACATGTCTAATGATCCTCTCATGACTATCTATGAACATATCTTTATTTGATGAAATATAATTGTAAGATATTCTCACTGGACAAAAATTAAGAACCAATCAATCAAATAGTATTTATTTAAATACACATATCATACTACTTTAAATGGAATACAATTTAGCGTTCAATCTTTAATTTTTCACTAGGATACACATCATGGACGGAAACGAAATTTTCAAATGTATATATTGCCAACTAAACGCTGGAGATGTGATTTTCTGTCTCCACTTCAATCGTTACAAGCGATTCATCAATTCTTTCTATAATTTCGAATGATTCATCCATGGTCATTTTCTGAAAATTGAAAGAAACGAAACATTATTTTCATTGCATGGTTTTGGTTTGTGAAATCAAATAGGTAGGTATGATGTTTTGCGTTTCAAGAAGATTTGAATTTATGAAATAAAATCAACTTTAAAGTTTCAATAATCTTGATTGTCATCTAGGTAAATTAGGTGCACTCATGTTTACGTGTTAAACGTTTGTTCATTGTTGAAGGCCATACGGTGACCTGCAGCTGTTAATTTCTGTGTCAGTTATCGCAATGACAATTATACCACATCTTCTATTTTATGTATCGCCTGCACAAACTGAACATGCAAGTTTCCAACGCCTTATACAATATATGACAACCATATACAACAAATAATGAGGTCTGTTTTAAGATTTTTAGAAGGAAAACTTCAGCATGGAGATGTAATGTTAGGAGCTGTAAATGTAAAGTTCAGCGTTAAAGATATAAATTAAGTCCCAGAAGGGTGTTTAAAGGTTTTTTTCTAGGGGCCCTCTTTTTGTGGTCCAAATTTGGTTGACTATATAGGGAAATCACTTTAGCATGACTGGAGCGGATCCCCTCTTAAACACTGAGTGCAGCGGTAAATAGATAAAAAGTCCAGCGATGAAGATACCAACAAAACTCCAGTTGTATATTTGTTACTGTAGCTATATTAAACGTTAAACGCTGGAGATGTGAATTTTGGCACTGTAGATGTCACCCAAGCGTTGTAGAGCAAAGTCCAGCGGTAGAGGTGTCATGTCCTGCATCGAAAACAGTCCAGTGCTGAAGAGATAAACACGATCGCTTCAGATCTAAAGTTTAATGTTGTAGATATATAAACAGTACAACGGTGGAAATGTGAAGTTTGCCCCTGTCAATGTCAATTCAAGCGCTTAGTACAATACTTATACGTGATATATGATATATGTAGCGCTTAACGCTAATACATTTTATATACTAATCTAAAGTGCTGGAAAGGAGAAAGAGACATACTCGCACTTTAAACCTAAAGAAACAAAGTTTTTCAATTTTATTTGATTTCGATCCTATTAATTAAGAGATGCATTTATAATATTTATCTCATACAAAAAAGGTTGTGGTTTTGAAGTCAAGCGTCATAAATCTTAAAGTAGCCCTTTTCACAAAAAGTCTTAAGTGTAGAATTAATCTTACTTCAAATCTGTTTAGTTGAATTGTTAAGGAATATTTTAGACTTACTAAACATGTAAGATTCATGTAACACTTAAGATTTTTAGTGAAAAGAGTTCGTACAGATTCAAAGATTTAAAGTCAAGCGCTGAAGATCTAAAGTCCACATCTTAACATTTCAGCCCAAGCGCGCGGGATGTAACAAATCCAGTGGTCGACTTTATATCTACACAGCGCACGACTTTGTATCTCAATTGCTTGATTTTAAATCTTTAGCAGTGGATGGATTTGAAATCTGCAGCGCTGGACTTAAAATTAATGGCTCTGGAATTTTTTTTATCTCCAGCGCTTGATTTCAAAAACCACTCTCATTAGGAAGCAATCCAAAAATTATTGGGATAGAAATTAAATACCATGTTTAAAGTTAATAAGGGAGTTTTTTTTTGTCTTCATAACGACGGGTTGTCTGTTTACTTTTATTGATAAATTTTGGAACAAGTCTACGTATCTTATTATATGAAAAATGGAACTCCAAATTGATTGATGCTTTAACATGCTTTGTACCATCATAAAATCGTTTTTAAAAAAGAATTAACAATGCCTTAGCAAGTCGAACAAACCGCGCTATGCATTGCAGAAATGAAACACGAGGTTTTAACAATTAAGTTCATTTTATGTTTTCTCCATTAATAAACAAATAAATTCCAAAATGTACTTTTTTTATCTTGTGTTTGTTTTTATCAGCTAGTTTGTTAATAATTATATAGATCGTACGTGTGTGTCAGTGCTCAATTCTGTGAATGTATTGTTGATGATAATGACGTTTCGATTACTCCTTACTTTGGAGCTAATTCAATAATCTATAGGAACACTACAGCTGATGATATTAATATAAATATAAAGAAGTTTCTGGTCAATGTATATATTTACAAATATCCCATTGGCTATAAACTATTTTTATTTAAAGATATTTGATTTGTAAATTTCCTTTTTCTATATACATTTGAACTAAAATCGAGGTTTCTCATAAATACTGTAGCCAAAATCATTACTCTGCTCCCAAGCGACATTACAGAACTGCTCCAAGTGATAATACAGTCGAAAGTTGTTTACCGACGAGCGACCGTACAGTGAAAAATATTTAGTGACTTTAGTTTTCAAAGATTTGGAACTATTTTCTAGTGTAAACATGGTGAAATTGTATATGATGAAAAAACATATAATAATTCTTATTATACAACTTAAAATTTTGTTAAAAAAAACCTTGTAAAGTCAGATTTTCAGCTGAATGAAGACAATCATTTGCATAATTTGGGCCGGAGCTCTTACTTTTATTCCATTTTCCCCCGGTTTTCTTGCCTCTAGAATATTTTCTGACCCCTGGAATGTTTTAATATTATTGGCAGATGCAATACTTTTCTCATATGCATTAAAAGTGAGCCCAGAGATAGTAATTATCTAAAACACTTACCTTCTCCGTAACTGAAAATGCTCTCGAATGTCGAAGCCCCGCTTGACAGTCTCCCGAATGACCAAAACATTAAAACACCGTACAGTTCCGTTCCCACACTGTGTACGTAATGAACATTTAAATGACATATAGTTTACAAGTGGGAACAAATCTTATGTACAGGTAGCTAAACAAGGTGTATAGATGTGAGCAAATGTAATGTGAAACCAGTGTACACTACACTAAACTAATTGTAAACATGTTTACTCTATACGGCGTTTGGTGTGAACACGGCCTAAGTTTGTGAATTATGTTTGCGGTTTTCTTGACATGCTTTGTGACGTGTTATCGTATTCATTTTATATTAGAAAACTATAGCAGTTATATTGGAAAAGTATCGCATTCATAAATTTTTTATATTAAAAACACATTGCTATTATATAAGACAAACACCGCGTTGATATAATAAAATATAACAGTATCTTTGACGTATAGGTGATTTTGGCTTATACAATTGAATTCATCGCAATTGCATTCCACTGGATTTGCTACATGATATTTATTGAATGTGTACATCTACAAATGATAAATCGTGCATTTATGTTTCATTTATTCAACAATTCAATTTTCCCGTTTAAATACACCTTGCTTGTTATTATATAAAATAATTCATGGAAATTATACCGCAGACGTATGTCGTGTTAAATGTCACCTGGAATAAGAAAAGAGTCATTACTTTATACCGAGAATTCAGCCTTTCTTCGTACAAATGCTAACATTCGTCTGAAATTTCCCACAATGCAACTCGTTGATATAAGACAATATCGCTCGTTGATATAAGAAACGTTTATATCGATTCGCTTCTTCCATAGACTGATAAATTAAAGACAGATTTAGTTACATAGGCCAGAAGCGCATTTCATCTAAACAGAAATCAGTATATCAGCAAATTGAAAAAGTAAATAACATGAATAAAGCGAGCGAAGAACGTGAACAATTGAATGAAATGCCTACTACAAACGTTGATAAAAATGGCTTTATTCCATTAAAAAGATAACCAATGTAAATATTTAGCTAGAAGTAATAGAAATAGTTTTATTATAATCATCCTTTTATCATAAAATAGGAAAAACATGCAACCAAAGCCTATATCCGTAAACTACAAATTTCGAATATTTGGAGGTTGACAGTTATAGTAAGTGTTGTTTATTGAAACTAAAAGCCCTAACTATACACATATGCCAGTTTGAGTGCTATGGTTGATCATGACGATATATTTACGAAATAAGAATTTCTTAAAACTCTGCCAAAACAAAAATGTAGCTATGTTTTTTCGAAAACTAAAATCAAAATATGGGTCGCCGTGTCATTTTCAAGTTACAAATTGTCCAAAATTACCCAATTTTGAATAAAATATTGATGAAAAAAAAATAATATAAATAAAAAGAAATCCACGAGACCAAGTATTGAAAATTAATATGAGAAGATAAGTGTCATGCATAGAAAAAAAAATAGAAAAAAATGGTATCACCGAACTTGTTTTCTTCAGTGCTCCAAATAAACATTGAATGTTTCTCTATCATTCCAGAAGTTGACCAATTGCGTAATGCTAGTTTACAGTCCAAGATGTCAGTATACAGATAGTGATAACTTCTATTCGGATCAATATCCTGTAGACGTCATCGATAGAATTTCAAAATTTGGTTTCAGGTGATAAAAAGTAGAATCACAAAATACTGAACTCCGAAGAAATTTAAAAAAAGAAAGTCCCTAATCAAATGGCAAATTCAAAAGCTCAAACACATAAAACGAATGGATAACAACTGTCATAATCCTGACTTGATAAGAGCATTTTCTTATGTAAAAAAATGGGGGATTGAACCTGGTTTGGTAGCTAGCTAAACCTCTCAATTGTATGACAGACGCATCAAATTCAATTATATTGACAACGATGTGTAAACACAAAAGACAAGACATAACAGGTAACAATGTCAAAAATAAGGGTACAGCAGTCAACATTGTGTTATCATCTTAATCACAATAAAAACAAATAAAAGTAACAAAGAAGCACAAAAAGGCATACATCGAATTTAACAACCTCATTATGTTTTTATTAATAAACGATTTTATTGATATATGTTACTTATGAAAATCACGATATAACCTATGTATGCTACTAAATACTTGTTTTTGAATAAATCATATTTGTGGTTTTTCGTTTCAAGTTTTATTGAACAAATAAGTAGCATTACTTACCTTACTACCAAAGGAATGAATTGTACCCCTATGAGCATCCCCTTCTTAAGCTCGGACAATTTATAGGTTTTTTTTATCAATCTATTATAAGTGCTCTCGATAAAAGTCAACAATTCGAATTTTGGTAAAAGATAAAAACCAATCTATAATACTAAAATTACGAGGTCCAATTTGTCAGCCGTCATCACGTGAAAACGACGAATCAAAGAATTCAACTTTATATACAACTAATATAGTATAAAGGTGTAGATTAAAAATTACACCACTCCAGGCCCTTTTGTTTTCCACGTTATTAATATTGCCAATAATTAAGACGTTCCGGGTCGAGTCCGATACCGATACCAATAGTATAATCACCTGTTACTTATTACCTTATCTGTACGTTCCGGATCTGACAGGGGCACCACCAAACAGTGTATGTAGGATTAATATGCTATATACACGGGTCATAATCACAGGGTTGACACTACTAAATGGTCAAATTGTTACCTATTGTAGTATTTTAATCAGTAAGACTTTCTAAGATAACAATACGAATACTAAAAATCTGGACTAAAAATAAGGCGTATAGGTACAGTTTTCAATTTGTTAGCGGGCATGAGTGACGTAAAACAGCGAATCAAAGAATTCAACTTAATTTATAACAAACACAGGACAATGCTGTTGATTAAAAATACTCCATTTTAGGACCTTTTGTTTTCCAAATAATAAGTATTTATCATGACCAATAATTGATAAGTTCCAGTTCGACGGGTTCAAACAGAAAGTTTTGAAAGCAGAGAAAACTGTGCATCTTATAATCGGCATTGATTTTATCAGATGACAATACTAATACTAAAGTAAGGCTTGCGCATAGTTATATACTTAATTCAGTCACGGACCCGCGATGTCACGGGTGTGTTCTAGTAAAACAAAAAGAAGTGGAGTACTTCTTTTTCTTACCATATACGCAATTTTTCGGAAAATCTATTGTTTGCATTTATGACATCCTAGATTAAAATATTTCTCAATGTATTTTCTGGATGTCATCAAGTTTCTCTCTGCTGACTGACTTTAATATTTACGTCAAAGAACATCAAAGTTTAAAAAAAAAATAAAGAGTTAGATTCTAATCTATTAAAGTCCATCAAAGATTTTGATCAAAGTATTCATTTACCAGGTTTGTCACTTTCACAAATACTTTGAGAGAGTGTTCATGGTTTTGACAACAATGCCTTAAATTGTAAACATGGTAAACAAAGGTTTGTGTATACTTGTGTAAGGGTTTATCATTTTATTTATCGGAAAAATTAAAAGTATATAGGACAGTTGCACGCACGGAACATCATTTCAGTTGTTAAGGCACCTTACCTTATTATCAAAAAATGATTCATTTAAAAGTTTGAAGAGTGCACACGCTGAAATGTCTCGCCATCTTTACCAAACATTGATATTATGTTGATAGACCTAAATATAAAGCTTTATTGCAACTGTCACATAAACTTAACATTAACCATGATAACTAAACAAATACCAATGAACCATGAAAACGAGGTCAAGGTCAGATGAACCATAACAGACAGGCATGTACAGCTAACAATTCCTCCATACAACAAATATAGTTGACCTATTGCTTATAGTTTAAGAAAAACAGACCAAACACAAACACTTAACACTAAGCAATGAACCGTGAAAATGAGGTCAAGGTAAAAAAAAAAATGCGCGACTGACATATAGATCATAAAATATTTCCATACACCAAATATTGTTGACCTATTGGATATAGCATTAGAAAAATAGACCAATACTCAAAAACTTAACTTTTGACCACTGGACCATAAAAATGAGGTCAAGGTCAGATGACACCTGTCAGCTAGACATGTTCACCTTACAATCATTCCATACACCAAATATAGTAGACCTATTGCATATAGTATTAGAAAAATAGACCAAAACTCAAAAACTTAACTTTGACCACTGAACCATGAAAATGAAGTCAAGGTCAGATGACACCTGTCAGCTGGACATGTACACCTTACAGTCCTTCCATACACCGAATATACTAGACCTATTGCTTATAATATCCGAGATATGGACTTTACCACCAAAACTTAACCTTGTTCACTGATCCATGAAATGAGGTCGAGGTCAAGTGAAAACTTACTGACGGGCATGAGAACCTTGCAAGGTACGCACATCACATACCAAATATAGTTATCCAATTACTTATGATAAGAGAGAATTTAACATTACAAAAAATCTTAAGTTTTTTTTCAAGTAGTCACTGAACCATGAAAATGAGTTCAAGGACATTGGACATGTGACTGACGGAAAGTTCGTAACATGAGGCATCTATAATATACAAAGTATGCAGTATCCAGGTCTTCTACCTTCTAAAATATAAAGCTTTTAAGAGGTTCACTAACGTCGCCGCCGCCGGATCACTATCCATATGTCGAGCTTTCTGCAACAAAAGTTGCAGGCTCGACAAAAATGTAACGTCTAGCTTAATTCATACAAAAGTTTCGGACAAAGACTGTGAGTGCATGTCGACTTATCAATGTTTTTATAAGTAAGAAAGAGGTGGAAGATACCAAATTGATATGACATACATACTCATAAATCGAAAACAAACTACATTGTCATGACAAAGACACACAACAGCTGTATACTAAATAAAGGTAACAGTAGTATACAGCTGTTCAAAAGTCACAAATCGAATGTGCGAAAACAAATCCATGTTACAAACTAAACATATTTTAAAAACTAGAAGCTTAGGAACAGGAACCCCACCAAAAAGTTGGGTTGATATCAGGTTCTTTGGAATTGTATACAGATCAATGTGGCATCTGTCGTATTTTCAGATTGTGTACATGTCTTGTTGAACATTTCATCTTTTTAAAAATACTAAAAACATCATGTACAAATAGATTGTATTTTGAAAGTGATAGGTGAAAAACAAAAGGGTAAAAAGATCTATTGAAAAAAGCAATAACCTAAATAATGACTCCACTGACGATTTCAGTTATATCTGCTTATTTAAGTCATTATCTAGCCAATACAGTTTTCAAGATAACAAGCAAAAACCGCAAAAAAAAATCTTCATACGCCAGAGATGAGTGTGGCCTGGTAGTTGCCTAAACGTCATTTGTAAAGTAAAAGATAACAGATAACGACAGACGACCAGGTGAGATACAATAAAAAAATGTGGTATAATTGAACAAAACTTCTTTATAATGCTGTAAAGTTATCAAAGAATAAGTTCATATATTAGGTACAATGCATATGTAGCTATCAAAACATTGTAGAACAATTACAAAATGTTATTCAATGTAAATATTGAAATTCTTTCTCATTATCAAATGAAATGAAATGGATTATATCATTGACATGTTCAATTTCTGTCAAAAAGCTGTACATATATTGTGAATTATTCCAAACGTCTTGCATACATAGTTTCAGCAAACGTAAGAATAAATCATTAAAATTTCTGTTGAGAATGT
Source organism: Mytilus trossulus (assembly GCF_036588685.1). Lineage (NCBI taxonomy): Eukaryota > Metazoa > Mollusca > Bivalvia > Mytilida > Mytilidae > Mytilus > Mytilus trossulus. The sequence continues at coordinate 31,419,674 of NC_086380.1, read as the reverse complement.
TGTTTATAAGTTCGTATGTGGGGATGCAAGCGCCATAGTTGCGCCACACAGCAAATTGTTAGTTTGGTATATTTTATGATTTTATTCCTATATGAGACTTTGTCACACATGTCTTGAAATGATAGAGAAAAAAATTAAAGGATAGTTTGCTAATTTACATCTATTAATTTATTGAATAAACGAATATACATATCGATTTAATAGTATTGCGTTAAAACGGCAATCATAAACATTATCTCTTTAGCTTGAATAACTTCAATAGAAAACTTTCGAGTTCGATGCATTTTCGTCAAAAACTCTGGTTTTAGTGAACGTCATTGTGCGTGTAGGTGCGTCGTGACTTCCATTCTAATGTTGACCGAGTGGTTAGAAAACTATAACTTTATATTGTACGAATTATTCGGCAAATTGAATTCTCAAAATTTACAATCAGCACTGCTGTCTTTGGGGAATTGTCGTTAAATAAAGAGGAACGAGAGATACCAAAGGGACAGTCAAACTCATAAATCTAAAACAAACTGACAACGCCATGGCTAATAATGAAAAAGACAAACAGAAAAACAATAGTACAAATGACACAACATAGAAAACTAAAGAATAAACAACACGAACCCCACCAAAAACTAGAGGTGATCTCAGGTGCTCCGGAAGGGTAAGCAGATCCTGCTCAAAATGTGGCACCCGTCGTGTTGCTTATGTGATTACAAATCCGGTAAATAGTCTAATTCGGCAGGTCACATTCATGAAAGGGAAGGGGATTGTAGTTACGACGTAAGGAAAATATCCGATATCATTTGTGAAACGGTTATTCCAGAACGGTCAATCAACTCGTGATGTCGTCCGTAAAATCGTTAAGTGCCTACAGAACGACCATTCTTTCTAGTTTATCCTGCACAATGACGATCACTAAGTTTCGGCTCTCCCTTGACACCATTTGCGAGTATGGTCTTGAGGAAACGATGATAGTCCGTCGGAAGGGGACGATAAATGGCTGACCCGTGTTAAGAGAGAGCCATATCTCTTGCACGTTAAAGACACCCTTGTAGATTTCGAAAAAGAGTAGGCTAATGCCGCTACAAGGCAGCACTCGCACCCGCAAAGTGGAAAGGGATTAATATAAGTTGCAAAACTTGTTTCCCAATCCACTATAAATAAATATGTTTAAACTAAGACGCTTGATGATCGTTAATAGTGCAGGGATACAGGCGGTGCCCTCTTTCTGGTTAAGGACGTTCTAAAGGCGCTTATAATTAACGAGGTTTTTTCCGGTGACGGATGAACTCGAAAGTGGTCTATTATTTTCCAATGATAGTGCATCACCATAAATTTTGACTGATAATACAGCCCCTTATTTAGTTTCATGAGATGCTCAATGTGGATACTGAGCCGAGGAAGATCAGAAAAAAATAGATAATTGTCAAGTGATTGCGATTACTTATCAAGGGACACAAACAATTTCGTTAATATTTTTATATTTATCGATCGGTAGTTGTTGTGCAACCCAGTTAAAATTCTCAATTCGTTTTCTTTCATTTTTTAGATTTTTTTAAAATCGTATATACTTTGTTAAATCTCAAACTTTGCACACTATGTGGGATTATTGTGTAACAAGATCAATGTATTTTCTTATTCAGAGATAAATATGCTGACGTTAAATCAATTTTCAATATTTACATACTAAGTACACTTGGTTATTGAACGTTGAGTAAATCATTCTAAGAAATTAGTTACCAATTTTTTTAAAACCTTTTTTTGCCAAGTCACAATAGTAAAGTTTTGTAATTGTATTTGTACAAGTTGACTTTTTGAAAATATGAATATGTATCATTCAAAATCATATGGTAATAGAAAGAAGTAAGAAAGCATTTATCTTATTTCATAACCTACTTGTATATTGACGATCGTCATCATATATTTATAGTAAAAAAAATCTGTGAATACATTGAATGATAGACTTAATAATGAAGTGTATGTATGGGGTAACGAATGTTAAAAGAATCAATAAAATAAAGAAATGTTTGAGGGAGAGTGGAATCTTTGGTATGTTTTGTTTTCTTACGGCGAAAGTAGATTAAGAAAACAATCGACGCAGTTCATCCGTCATCCGTCCATGAATAAGACAGGATAAAAATTAATTTTACGGAACACATATTACAAGAAACAATTGACAAAATAGTTTTCGAGCGCAAATCCGAAAGATAAAATACCATGCGTAGCAGAGGATAAAAATGAATTGTCAGTCCACATTTTCCCGCCCGTTCAGTTAACATGCTTGTGAGCGCTCTGGAGACTGTAGATTAGTATGCATCCAACGGGATTAGTTGAAAGACGGCATAAACAGTCTTAGAAACACTACACCGGTTGCATAAGGTGTTACTATTATGTCTTACGGCTGATAATTCTCCTAAGAAATATTATCTATAAAAATACAGATCTTATTTTGATTCTCATTATACACGTTCATTACGGTCGTTTCCGTTTGCTTTCGTTTCCATTTACAGAGACCCTCAGTTAACATCTACCATTTAAATTTTTTGTTAAAGAGGGGTGAAAGATTCTAGGGGGGACATTCAAACTGATAAACCGAAAATAAACTGACAACACCATGGCTAAAAAAGAAAAACAAAAACAGTAACAAAACACAACATAGAAAACTAATTTAAAATACTAAGCAACACGAACTCCACCAAAAACTGGGTGTGATTTCAGGTTTCCCAGAAGGGTACGCAGATGCTGCCGTGTTGCTTATTTAAGTACAAATGAATGCTGTACTCTTATCTCCAGCTGAAAATAAGAATCCTATTGTTCTAGTCAATCACAAAGGCCTTCTTCAGCATGTCTGTGCAAAGTTTTTGTCTATAAAATCTAACTAAAACAGTTCTGTTTGTTAACTATTAAATTTCACAGACATATTCCATTACAATATTATTCGAGTCATACAATATTCTAGTGGAATATATCTGTGAAATTTAATATTTTGCATCAAATATCATTGGGCCTCTCGATTATCAATGAAAAAACAAACCTTACGGGGAGGATTGGATCCCGTATACATTCAACTCCGCCAAATTTTGTATGTTTGTGCCTGTAATTCAGTAGTTTTTGGTTATTGCTGTGTTTCATGTGTTTTTTTCCATTTATTTGTACATAAATTAGGCCGTTTGTTTTCTCGTTTGAATTGCTTAACCATTGGCATTTATGGGTCTTTTTAAAGCTGAATATACGGTATAGACATAGCTGATTGTTGAAGGCTGGGAGATGACCTTTAATTGTTAATGTCTGCCATTTGGCCTCTTGTGAAGAGTTGTCTCATTGACGCTCGTACCACATCTGCTTTTACATAATTACGGGTTGGCAAAAACTTTATACTGTTTTTGATCAAGAACACTAAAACAATTGGTTATTGTTGTTGAAGACCATGTGTTTACCTGTTGTTTTTTTAGTTTGCTTCTGTTTGCTGCAACTTGGTCAAACTGACCTGTCACCTTGCTTTCTTGTGATGTCATTTGAAAAGATCTATTAACTTGGAAAAAAATAGTTCAAATGAGTTTCGATCAGTTTGGAACTGTATCATGTGTATATTGTGCTATGAAGTTACCTATTGACCCGAGACAAAATATGGAGTTGTGACCTAACGGGTTTATCCTACTGGAGTCTTATATAACATGTATGGTTTTCTTTGAATTTTAGAGTTTAAAAATTCTAGTAGTGACAAAGAAAATATTTACTCTATCACTAATTTTCATCCTGTGGCAAACAAATGAGCCCTCAAATCAAGACCAGATGAACCCTACAAGACTGAAATGTAAACCTTACAATCATATAATACACCAAAAAATTGAAAACATATTTCTGATTGTACATAAGAACAGGACCTATGTTTTATCATGAAAATCTTAACATTAAATTATAAATGTTGAAAATGAAATCAAGGTGAGATGAATCCTGCCAGACAGATTCCATACACAATATTGTTGACCTATTGTTGATAGTATCAGAAAAGGGCATAACAATAACATCTTAACAGAGACCACTGAACCATAAAAATGAGGTCAATGTCAAATAAACCTAGCCAAATGAACATGTACACCTTACACTCATTCAACACACCAAATATAATTGATCTTTTGACTTATAGCATTATACTGTAGTATCAAAGAAATTGAACTTACCACCAAAAAACTAAAATGTTGACTAGCGAAACATGAAAACAAGTCCATTTCTGAACCTTTAAAAAAAAATGTTTATCTACTGCATAAAAAATATCTGAAAGGGAAACCCAATTTAAAAAACAATGTTTATAATAGATCAATGAAACAAGGTCACAGTAAAATTACATTACAGAATAGATTGATATATTACCCTCAAATTAGTCTAAAATGATTTTTTACACCAAATGAAGTTGTCCTATTATAGGTAAACCAATCAAGTGATAAAAACCAAATTATTTTTTTGAGTGGCAACTGAACCATGAAAAGAGAACAAGTACAACAGACATAATGAAATACATGTATGCCAGATGGAAACTTTATAACATAATGCATCTGTAGAAAAAATATGAATCATCTTGGTCTCAAACTATACATTCTGAGTTTAACATGTTTAAACTTATTCCAAATTCATGTATTATAGTTTATGCTGTTTCTGCCTAATAAGCATCCCTACATGTATCTGTATCTTATTTTCTGAGACATTTGTTGGGGAGGCAAACAATTAATATAAACACAATTAATGCTAATTAGTTTGATTTTTAACAAAAATAAAATAACAAGTTATGAGATCAGTTCTGACATGAGCATGATGAGTATTGTACATGTTGTACAGTATCTTTTGAGAAGTTTATGTATGTTCACTCTGTAAGTGTACAAAGACATCAGGATCCTCAGTTTCAGAGATCACATATATAGTGGAATCAGGTAGATTCAACATTGAGGAATTTTCTAAGGTATAAACAGTTTCGGTCTGTTCCATGTTGTTAGGATCGGCATTTTCATTCAAGTAAATGACTTTTATGTTTTTAGTTTGCTCAGCAAGCTCGGCCTCTTTTTGTTGATCTACGGCCTGCAGATCAAATGGCAGATCTTCAGTATCTATTAAGACACGCTCACCTTCAAATTCATAAGAAACCATTTTCTTTTCTGCTTGAAGGGTCTCTCTTGCCATAGTTTTATGAGTATGTGTTCCAAAGTGACGTTTTAAATGTGACATTTCAGCAAATCTCACATTACATGTTTCACATACATGTTTTTTACCATTTTCCATATGTTTGTGTTTCATGTGCCGATTTAACGCAGCTGGAATAGGGAATTTTCTATTACATATTTTACAACTGTATGGTTTTTCTCCCGTGTGTGTACGCAAATGTCGAATGTATATAGCTTTCTGTGAGCTTCTTTTTCCACAATAACTACATTCATAAACGCGGAAGTTAAGTTTTTCTGTGTTCACTTGATGACCATGACTATCCAGTACATGATTATTCAAACCGTCAATTGACTTAAATTTAGCATCGCAGAGTTCACAAACATTAGTTTTATCAGTACTATGTCTTTTTATGTGGACCTGTAGACATCCCTTTGTTTTAAAGCAGGCTCCACACTCTTCACACATGAAAGGTCGCAGATTTACATGAACACTGTCAATATGTTCTTTTAGTTTTCGCTCTTTTATAAATCGGGACCCACAAAGATGACATGAAAAAAGACTTTCTGGAGTATGTTCATAAGTTGAATGTTTCTTCAACTTTACCGCAGAGTCAAATTGTTCACCACAGTTCTCACAGATATACATGTGAGAATTATGAACTTCTTTGGAATGATTCATCAATAACTCTGATAATTCAAAGTCAGCTTTACATATCTTACAAATAAAGAAGAAATCTTGTCTGTGTTTCCACATATGTTTTCTAAGCTCATCTTTTGTATCGAAAAATGTAGAACAAACCTTGCATATTTCTTCATTCCCCTTATGACTTTGCTTATTGTGGTTTTTTAAGTATCGTAACAGTTCAAATGTTTTCCCGCATTTCGGACAAATAAAATTGCTACAATGGCCAGTCTTATGGGTCAGCATGTGTTGATTTTTATCCGTCAAAGTTTCAAAGAAAATACCACACTCATAACAAACTTCTCGTTGATCATCATGCTCTTTCCTCATATGTTGTATCAGGTATCTTTTGGTTGTACAGACGTGAGCACAAACCTTACAGTTGAAGTCTCCTTTATCATGAAGAGTTTCGTGTCTGTTAAGTCTGTGCTGTGTAACAAAAGTTTTACTGCATGTAGAACACTGGAAATGACCACTATGGATCTGCATGTGACTTTCCAGTCCAGCTTTCGTTCGTAATGTCTTCAAACATAAATTGCATGTGTAAGTTTCTTTACTGGCCTCATTCAAATTAACAATCACCCCTTTCTTCATACAATAATTTGATTCAATATAATTTTCAATCTCTTTTCCATTCTTAGTTTCTTCTTCTGGCATGTCTGAGTGTAATGCTCTGTGTTTGTTCAGACTTATAGCGGAGTTAAATGTTTGTCTACAAATTTCGCATTCATAGGCATATAATTGCTTGTGAACATTTCTTAGATGTGACTGGTACCGTTTGTGATGGAATTTTTTATTGCATAGTGTACAGGTTATTTTCTTCTGTTTACGTTCAATTCTTTGTGTTGACTTCAAAATATTCTCTCCACTGCCCTCCTCTTCATCACAACTATCAGCCGAATCTGCGTTGTTTTCATAATCTTCGTCATCATCATCTTTGTCATTTTTAAAATCCTCATCTTTATCGATGACACAATCTTTGTCCTCTATGAAGGACATTACTAAATTTTCCCCTTGTTCAAATACTTCAATGTTTTTTATCTCTTTCAGTTCTAAATTATCTATATTAACTCTATCCTTCTGGAGTATATCTAAAACAATTTGATCTGTGTCTTCTGACTTGTCAATTTCTGTTTTTATCGTTGCTACCTTTTCATTACTTAAATCATCAGCAGTTCTGCTTTGGATTTTAATAACCTGGTTTATATCAAGAGATTTGCTTGGATTTTTTAAAACTGAATTGAAACCAGTTTTACTTTTATTCTCAAATTTTAACTCATCAGCATCAGATTTTAAACTAGAAAACTTTACATCATCTTCTTGAACTTTTGATTTGAGTACATTATCTAGTTTGGGAGAATTTATATTATTCATATTAGCTTTCCTCATTTCAGCTTTTTGCAAAATGCTTTCCTTGGAATTAATTCTGTTTGACTTTCTTGTTGAAACAACTGTATCTATAGATGGTAACTTTGCAATATTGTTCGTGACATGTTTTTTCATGGGTGATTCTTCCATGCATAATTTGACTTCACTTTTTCTTTTCTTGTTTTTTGTGTTTGTGTGTGATTCATCACCTGAATTACTAGTTTGGCAAATTTTCTCATCAGGGAACTGTGTTTTGCCAGATGCGTTTACTTCAACTTCAGAACATCTGTATGTATCTAAATAACAAAGAAAATATATAAAATATCATTCAATTGTTAAAATATTTTCTAAAATGTGTGTTTCATTACAAAAGTCAACAAATTAATCTTGTTTAGATGTAACAGAGGTAACACATGTATACAAGCAATTCTTATTTACATGTACTGGAAAAGGAAAATAAAATTTGGGGCCAAAGTTATTTCCCTTAGAAAATCACTAAAAATATACTACAGTCATATTCTCTTTCTTTTTTCTATTTATAACATTGTTTAAATGTCTATCTTCACTATTTAAAAATATTAATTTTAAGAAAACAATTTCTTAAGCCTATACAAACAATCCTAATTTACTGTAAAAAGGAAATAATTTTGAGTTATTTCCCTTAGACAATCAACAAACAAATACAATAAGTCATATTCTCTTTCTTTTTCTATTTCTATTTATTACATTGATCAAATCGCTATCTTCACTAAGTGTACTCATAAATGTATAATCTATAATCAACCATTTCAAAAGTTTGTAGGGTAGAATTTGTGAAGCAATTTTGTATTTCTTAACATATGAGCATGACTGATCTCTTTGATTTTTATTAATTAATGAGTTCCTGAGAATAAAAGGTTAAACTCTTACCAAAAAGTAGTAGACAAACTATAACAAAAAGAAGTATAATGCATGTTTTGATCTTCCGTACTTCATTTTTTAAGGAGTCAATAAAAATTCTTGTAAAAATATTTATTGAAAAGCATAAGGGGAGATAATTTAAACCTTGAAAAGAAGATTTCAACATGATATATTTATTCATCACAGCCACCCATCCCACTATCATGACTATTATATTAAAACAAACATGCTGGTGTGATTCACTTTAAATGTGATGAGGCACTAAATCTTTTAACACTTTTCAAGGAACGACATCATTTATTTTATTAGTATTTGACCCTCTTGTTTTCTTTCACATATATATTCAGCACTTGATTTTTTTTTAGACAGAACTTACCTTTACAAAATGCAAAGAATTTTTCTGTAAGCTCTGAATGTTGACTTAAGAACCTGTTTCCAATTTCAGAGCCTCCAATATAATATTTGTTCTCTGGTAAATTGACAGTTATATAAAGACTTTCTTCCTGGTCTGCCTTCAAGGTGTCACACTGAAAATAAAATCAGACATTAGTATTTTTTGATAAACATTAAATGGTATATTAGTACTATTTGTTGTTAATTGTGGATTTATTAAACAATAATTGTTACACCACCATTGATAACTGTCTAATATTAGTAATTAGTATAGTTACCATAATAATGGTAATCAAAATAGATGTTTGATGCTGACCCTGTAACACATGTAACAGCTTGGTCTTTATCTTAAGCAAAAGAATGCAAAGCAATAACATTAAATTGTCAGTCTGACTCTAATATTCTGACATAGTCAATTCAGAATCTTGAAAAATTTACAAGTGCAAGTGGAATTTTGCATTTTATGTCACTTGAAAAATTTGTTGGTTAAAGTAACTATACATGTAATATTATTGGCTTTATTGTTTCAGCACTCAATTAAAATTAACTGTGCTTCCAAGAAAAGAGTAACAGTTATTTCTTATAATAATAAATTAAATTTTAAATTAAGCAGGGGCACCACTGGCCAATAGCACCTAAAATTTGGTATGAGCTCCTAAATGTTTTGCTTTTCTTGTATAGAACTATATTTCATGATAAATATTTGCTACAAAATTTAAGCTGTGGGCTACCATTGTCAAAAACGTAACTTTAATACCTTTATCATCATGTTTATCTTGACATTTATCACAGCAAGTTTACAAGTTTGCATAAAAAACAAACTTAGAGCTACAAAAGTGTATATTTGACTTGTACAATGTTCTTACAAATACATTTAATATATGCTTACAATAATATCAATATTTTTTCTGAGCTTGGTATTTGGTTTGTATTCATCTTTATCGTTTTCAGCATCTGACTGATCTTCATTCAGTGATTTATCTTCCATTTCTGACAACATTATCCAGTGATTCCTGAGTGAAAAATATAAATCTATATTTAGAAACATCAGTGATTTCTTGCAAAATTATTCATGAATTTCATGTTATTTGGTTTATATTTAACAAGTAATAAATATACTCTTCAGTGTGACAAGTCTAAATCTAGTAAACAGCAAGTTAGGGCAATCTTTCCATTTCTCAATGTGGAATTGAAGAAGAATATCAGTAACATTTTGTTTTGAGAGGTTTTAAATCAGATAATGCTAGCTATATATAGCTAGAACTTTATATTATACATGTATACATAGTCTAATAAACAGCTGTGCCTTGAGCGCATGATACCCCAAATGAGATGTACTTATTTTTGTGTGAAAAAAGAGGTGGTGGTTTTGGTGGTGGTTAATGTGTATAAAAATAAATATGAAACAGATGATGCCCCCGCTTGCATATACACACATGTACACTGTATAATAATGTCAGAAGTTCTAAAGAGACATATCTGAATAAAAGTAAAAGTGATGCTACCTAAATTTGTACTTGGTCTGAGTTTTGTGTAACAAGTATTGTGTATATATACATGTGTAACATTTTGTTGTAGCTAATCAAGTTAGAGAAAAGAAACAAAAATTCAGCAAATTTTCAATTTGTATATATAAACAATGTACATGTAGGCCCAACTCAAAAACGGTCAAAGTGATACCACCAACATTCAAACTGGATCTGTATTTTATTTTAATAAGCATTGTGTATTGCAAGTTTCATAACTTTTAGTAAAGTCAAACTAAAATTAAAGAATGAAACAAAAATCCTGCAATTTTTAGGTTTATAAAGGGGCATGATAACTCAAGAATGGTATAAGTGACACCACCCAATTTACAAAATGATAAGGCAGCAGCCATTTGATTTTCTGTGGGGGGGGGGGGGGCTATGGTTTTTTTTCTGGACTGCAGTGAAAAAAACAATCTATTTTTTTCACGACAAGTCGAAAACAATTTTTTGCTTTCAATTTTAGCATTACATATAGTGGCAACTGAGGGTGAAACAAACAATTTTTTTTCTCAGAATCAAAAACAAATTATTTTTTTCTCCAAAAACTGGAAACAAACTTTTTTTTCCAAAAAATCAAATGGTTGCAATTGCTGCCTAAGTATTTTATGGTAATAAACATTGTGTATAAGTTTCATAACATTTGGTAGATGAAAACTAAAGTAAGAGAATGAAAACCAATTTTGGGACTTTAGTAATGTTACAGACAGACAAGGGTAAAACTTAATAAACCATCCTGGCTCCACTAATGGGCCTAGGGTGGGGGCATAAAAAATGTACATGTACATTTTTCATGTAAATTTATCATACTCATAGCCATGTTTAGAAACTATACACAGTCTTAATAGTTACTAGAACACACCCGTGATATCGAGGGTCCGTGACTGAATTAAAGTATATAACTATGCGCAAGCCTTATTTTAGTATAAGTAATGAATACACCATTTGGTGGTGCGCTTGTCAGATACGGAACGTACAGATAAGGTTTTAGGTTACAGGTGAAAATACTATTGGTATCGGTATCGGACTCGACCCGGAACTTCTTAATTATTGGCCATATTAATAACGTGGAAAACAAAGGGGCCTGAAGTGGTGTAATTTTTAATCTACACCTTTGTGCTATATTAGTTATTTATAAAGTTGAATTCTTTGATTCATCGGTTTTACGTGATGACGGCTGACAAATTGGACCTCGTAATTTTAGTATAGATACATGGACATCTCAGAGTAATCACAGACTACTATTTCGTGAACAGATGATATTTGTTCAAAATTCTGCTGCAAATTGCTTTATATCATAATGTGGTCACATGAGCACGATGAGAGTACTAATACTAATATCAAAGGCAGCCATAGAACATGTAGAATTTAAGGTTTAACTGGATGCCTACTTGTATGGTGTTAACAATGGAAACATGGAATATATTATCGTATTTAAGGTTCATCATAACCTTTTGGCTAATATGGCCGTATTTACACCCCAAATTTTACTCTGAGTACAGACTAACCTATGCACCTGCAACAGTTTCAAGGGATGGCAGGAACTAGATATATAAATTTTAAATGCATTTTATGTTTTAGAAAATCATAAACTTTTCTAGATTTTGCCTTCCAGTTTTTTCGTTCCTGCAGAAGGTGCAAAAATTAAATAAGTAGTGAAAACGATTGAGAAGCTCCCCTCATTATCATATAATCAATGTTGTGAGTAGTATTGATTTAAATGGACAATGGATGGACAATAGACACCTGTAAACAATAGGTGATTTAAACGGTGTAACTGAGTGGACCATATCAAATGAAACTCGGGTGTTTGTTTATTTTGCTATCTTCTGCAGACTGAAAAAAACTGGACATGGAAATCCAGGTAAGTTTTTAATTTTCTGAAACGTAGACTTAGTATAACTTTTATATATGGACCATAATTTGGTATTCGGCCTTTGGTTTCTTTTTGTATCCTTTTTTATAAGTTCTAAAATTTTAACTTTTATTTTGTGGGTTGTGTTGGTGTTAGAATAGTATGAATGGAACAATTGAGTTTTTCGAGAAAAAATTAATACATTTTGATTCACCATTTACGTGACATGAAACCAAACAGGAAATCAATCTTTATTTTCTTTATTTTGCACAATATAATTCAAAAGGCATAAGGCCAAAAAAAAATATATGTCTGTTTCCTGTTTCCCGACCGACCCTAACTCAAACCCCCCGACCCTAAATCTTTTTATTCAAATCCGGAAAAAAAATCGATTCCGGTCCGGAAAAAAATCGTTTCCGGTCCGAACCAGATCCGTATTTTACTATGCCCAAACAAAAAATGGCTGCTCCCAGCACAAATGTGCCACAATATGCGAGTTTAAAAATGTCAGCACTTGGAGGATTATTCAATTAAAGCTTCTTTAAAGGGATTAAATCATTTAGGGGTACAGGACCCTAACCAAACATGACATATAACCGACTGCAAATCTGACAGGAAGTGCAAAAAAAAAAAAAAAAAAAAAAAAAAAAAAAAAAAAAAAAAAAAAAAAAAAAAGAAATCCTGACCTACCGACCCTGATTTTTTGGCCTTGGAAGCAGGAAACAGACATATATTTTTTTTTGGCCTAAATAAACACCATTACTAGTGTTACTTGCTTCATGTTAATATTTAAAATCTATTTTCAATGTTATATTAAAGTTTTTTTTAAACCTGACAGGAAACCATAAGAAACCGAAAGCATTTTTTTAGTTTTATTTTATTGCAAAATCTGCTTAAAATAATCTGAACGGTATACTTTTTCTTAAAATCCATCTTAAATGTAACAGTATTATAAAACTCCTAAATATGTGCTTGTTTTGAAATCAATTAGTACATTTTATTCAGAATTTTCCATATTTTCTTCATTGATACAGGATACCATAATCGTTGTATCTTGATGTTTAAGCCAAAAAAATGTATTTATATTTGGTTTTGATATTCCAGTTATATACAAATTATTCCAAATCATTGGCAATGTAACATTCTTTAAATCCAGTAAAGAAAAAGACTTTTAACTTGCAATTAAAATCTTTAAAATAGGCACAATGTGATACTTGTGACCTGTACACCATCTACATGGTTTCCACATTTTAACCTACTTTAGTGGGCTAAAATCAATAAAGTACTTCCTTTCAAGTCATGCATGGTAAAAGTTTACTTCTCCTTTGACAAGTTTATTGCGTTTCTGATAAGTGTTTGCAGAACATGAATAAAAAATATTAATTAAAAACTGTGACAAAGATTCCAAGTGTAACGGTATATTAACATGTATTTTTTATTAAATTATATTTATTCAACTAAAATATCCAGTAATATTTACTGCTGAAGTTAAATCAATCCAACGAGCATTGGTATAATGATAAGAGACGTAATTTCGATTGATTTTTCCAAGGACTCTTCACGTCATTATCGGGAAACGAAGTGTGTTCTAACGTCTGTCAAATATGAAATCGATTTTGTCAAGTCATTGGGCATTTATTTTCACACAGGATCGTATGTAACTTTATGCACATAGGAAAAATAACAGACCACCGGCGCAATCTCTTTGACAATTGTATTTTCCTCTTTTAAACAAGACGAAACAAGTCTACAGATTATGTTTGCCAACATCCCGTTGGAAACAAAAACAATGTTTAGACCTAGTATTTCGTACATCCGGCCGTAATGGCGTTATCACATGTTAGTCACATGTTTCACGTATGACCGGAAATGATTAGAACTTAAGGACAAAAACAATTTTAATAAATAACTGGACTTCTGTTTCGTGTGAAATGTAACGCATAACGATAACGTAATTGTCTTACTTAATAATTACGAAGATCAAAACAAGAATGTAAATCATCTCGGATTGACCTGTTTGAACATCTCGCGAGAGTTCATATTTGCATATTGTTTTTAAGAATTCTATTACAACAAAGCAGGTTACATCATCTTAAAATTGCGTTACGAAATCGGACACAAAAACCATGCCACTGTTCTTACATCTGCTACATAAATACTTATAGTTCTCGGCATTTTCTTCTCACTATTCTTATTGGTCGATGTTCTTTGTTATTTGAAAGCAAAAGTTACAAATTTGCCGGTGACGATTATCTATAAATCAGTCAGCGTTATGCTCTTCAGAAGCAAAAAGTAACGCAAGAAACGACACAAAAATACGGTTGTAGAATCTTTGAAATTCGTATATTTTGAGTTATTTTCTAGGGAAGAGTAGCATACACTTTTATGTTGATAAAAATAATGGCATCTTTAGATGTAGTTACAACTTTTCTAACAGTAATTCACATTTTATCACCTTTTATAGTTATAGGAAACGGAGCCCAATAGCAAATTATGGTCCATATCTAGTTCCTGTCATGCCTTAAAACTTTCCTGGATGTACCAGTTTGTCTGTACTCATAGTATTTTTTTTTAGGTGTAAACACTGCCATATTTTTCAATTCCTTATGATGAACCTTAAGCCAGTATTGGTATCAACAAACTATTCATACAGACAACTAGGTAATACCCTATGATTTAAATGTGGACCCTAGTCCCTAGTCTATGGCTAAATCATGTCTGCGTTTTCACCTCAAAATTTACAGACATGCAAGGATAGATAGTGTAGCCACAGGGGTTTGTTACAATTGCCGGGTTTACTGTCCATACGAACCCCTGTACACATGTCATGCATGTCATGGTACATGTAACATGGGGTTACAAGGCCGAAGTGAACAAATCTTTATGATTGAATAGGAAAGAGTGTCTTGTTTGTTTTCTTGGATATATCATTTATCATAAAGCTTTTAACCTTCTATCTACCTACGTCCGTTGAACTTGTAAAAATCTGAACTTCTCAAAATTTTGAAGGGAAGCTACCCAAATTGACACTTCCGGAAGAGGGGTTGAGACAAAAGATGTTTAACCGATCCCGGACAAGAGCCATAGTACACGTAATGCTAAGCCCACTTGCAATAGACGACAATGAAGATCATCGAGTTTAATATTTTCTTCTTTCAAATAACAGATTCAATAAAATAAAATTTCCGACGAGTAAATTCATAAACAGTAAAACGGATGCTGCCCAATAGCTTATTATGTACCTGATTTCATTTGATTAAGAAAATTATTGATAATGGCAATCAGTCTTAAATTATTCAAAGTGATGAAGTGGAAAAGGACTGTAAATTTGTGCAGATTATTAATTCATTCTGTAAAATTGTTAGCATTTACAAAATAAATGTAGACACGTTTTATAAAAATGCTGTGCATTTTATCAGCTTATATATAGCCAGGCTAAGCTTACATTTTTTTTCCTTAGCTTTAACATATAGAGCTTATCATGCTTATAAATTTATAGTTAGAATGAAATCAAAATTAAGTCTGCAAATTAATACCATGAGTTTGTCACTGCAATACAAATTATTGTACTTTCTTGATGTTATGCATTGTATTGTATATGCCTTATATATAAATAAGAAGATCATGGAATATATAATTGGTCGAGTGTTAATAAGACAACTCTACGTCTAAGTCAAATAAAACGTTGACCACTATAAGTCAAATTACGGCCTTCAACATGGAGCATTGGCGACACACCGAACAGCAAGCTAAATAATTAAAGGACCCCCAAAAATGACTAGTGTAAAAACCATTTAAACCACGAATAGAGCCACCAGTCTTATATATATATATATATATATATATCAACCAGAATGTGTTCATAGTACACAGATGCCCCACTCGCACTATCATTTTTTATGTTCAGTGGACCGTGAAATTGGAATAATTATAAAACACTCTAATTTGGCATTCAAAGAAGAAAGATCATATCATAGGGAACACGTGTACTACGTTTCAAGTTGATTAGACTTCAACCATCAAAATCTGCCTTGACCAAAAACTGAAGCGAGACAGACGGACGAACGAACGCCGGAACGAACGAACGAACGAACGAAAGAACGAACGAACGGACGGACGGACGGAATAACAGACGAACAGACCCAAACACTAGAAAACATAATGCTCTCTACTATCGTAGGTGGGGAACTAAAAGAAATGTGAAATGAGAAACACTTATGATCTACACCAAAAAAAGACAATCAATGAACACGTGACAGGCTCCTGACTTAGGACAGTTGCTTAAAATGCAGCAGATTATTTTTTTTAGATACTAACCGGCACCAACCTTCACCCTAACCTGAAACATTAACAGACTCGGATAAAATTTCAGTAAAGCTTTAGTTGTGTCCTGTATACTACAACTATTGATGAAACAGTTCAATGCAATGTAAATGGTTATTAGTATACATGTCTATAACTTTGTAATATATTTTTACAGTGTACATGTCTCATAAGTCAATTTGTTTGGCTGGGTGTTGATTATTTTAAATATTGTATATGTTTTACTGTATATTGTTCAGATTTTAATCAATACGCGACACTTTAATAAAATTATTTTATTTTATTTATTAACAAGCCCCTCCGGAAGCCATCACATGCACTTGTTTCTTTCTATTGGAAAGTCGATTAACAGTTCTATTATGTTTGAATAGCCCAACGAATTGAAACAAGTGCCTTCTATTATAATTTATATGGATAGTTGCCCTTTCCGTGAATAGAAACTAGTACCTGCATGTGGACTCCATCATAGTTGGTTGACCGTTATGGATATTCGTTTCACAGACATCAAAAGGATTTGTTTCAATGATCGGAACAGTACACCCGTCGCTTTTTACCGAATTTGACTTATCACCATAGGTTTGTACCACGATTGGCCAGTGCCACACGTGGAGTAGATTCTTCTTAAACTTCCGGAGCACGTGGGGTAACCTCCAGATTTTGGTTTGGTTCTTCTTGCTCAGTTATTTCATGTTGTGTAATATTTATTTTTGTTTTTCTGTCTTTTAGGTTTTTGTATTTTTCGGCAAGACGTTGTCATTTTATTTTCGATTTATGAGTTTGAATGGGACGTCCCTTTGGTATCTTTTGCTTCGCGTTACAAAAAAACCCCCAACTCTATACAGAAAAGAGGTAAATTGACAAAACCGACACACTTCATAACTAAATAATGACTTATAGGACTAATACGCTTTAGTAAAAATTCTAAAACAAAATTGCACACACAGTGGCGGATTCAAAATGCCAATCACTGTTTTTGAAGCGGGCAAATGGTTGTAAAACTCCTATGAGAAATGGTTATACCAAAGTTTCGTAACGTTATCAGCGACGTACTTTATTGCAAAATTGGCCCGGATTGATTCTTTGATTATTTTTTCTATTGACAATCGTATCAAACGTTTAAAAAGTGATATCATGCAGGTTTCACTAAAATAATATAAAGACTACAGAACAATAAATGTACTCGGATATCGAGCTATATCTGTATTGGTTGACGAAATAACGAATATTTAGTTTCTGAACATGCATGGACTATCCGTAATGTAGACATCAATCGACAATTAATTGAGTACACGTTAAAATATTGCTTTTTTTTTATAGAGCTGGGTAAAAGACGTTGTTGAGTCGTTAGTCCTCGAAAGTATAGTAAATAAAATCATCATGGATACCAGGATTAAAATTTTATAAATACGCCAGACGCGCGTTTCGTCTCAAAAAGACTCATCAGTGACGCTCGAATCGAGAAATGCTTAATGGGCTAAATAAAGTACGAAGTTTTAGAGCATTGTAACCCAGCTGTAAGGAATTCCCCACTTCCCTGATTTATATTCTTAAAATTGAAGAGCGCATAATTAAAAAAACTGAGGTAAAACAAAACAATATCTAGAGATCAGGAGACGGTCCCAAACAATCAAGTTCCT
Organism: Mytilus trossulus; assembly: GCF_036588685.1. NCBI lineage: Eukaryota > Metazoa > Mollusca > Bivalvia > Mytilida > Mytilidae > Mytilus > Mytilus trossulus. The sequence goes on along the minus strand of NC_086380.1, from coordinate 31,401,846 downwards.
TAAATAATTTAGAATTTCTCCCGTAATGTTACCAATTATGTTTTGTGTTGCAGTTGCTATTTCATAAAAAAAAATAGAAGATCATGTTGAATTACCTGGTTTCCAGTTAAATGTGGTTTGAGCTTGGCCGAATTCATTAGACAACATAACATAATATGTTCCAGGTATTGTATCCTCCGTACTCAATAAAATCAACGGTACCAATTTTGTTGCACCAGATGCGCATTTCGACAATACATGTCTCTTCAGTGATGCTCGTGGCCAAAATATTTGAAATCCAAAGCTTATATAAAAGATGAAGAGCTATAATCCAAAAGGTCCAAAATGTATAGCCAAATTCGTGAAAGGAATCAGAGCTTTGCATGAGGGAGATACATTCCTTAATTTGTAATAATTTTTAATATTTTGTAACAGCAAATTTTAATAACACAAATTTGACGAGTAGACAGTCTGTTGTGTTATTTTCCCATATATTTCAAAAGAAATGTTCTTCTTTGTATTACGTATTAAATATCTTGAAGAATTCAATAGTAATTTAGAGTATTTGAACCACTGAGGAACATTCGGTAAAGGTTTAGCAAAATATATAACTGAAAAGGTTGGCAACGGATCATTGTATGTATACTTTTCAATAATAACAGGAGCAGCTGAAATGTAAGATTTTTGAAAATTATTTTCTGTGAAATAATCTTTCAACCATTCCTCTTTTTCATGCAATTCCACTTATAATAATTTTCATTACCACCTATGCTATTTAACTCCAAATTTTGAAGGCAGAAATACTAAACAACGATATATCAATTACTACTCTGTTTTTATATATATATGTTTATAGTAAATAGGTGAAAACATTTCAGTAAATACCTGTAATTACTATCCACTTTAGTAATTACATGTATTTACTAGTTGATTAAAACTAAAGTTACTCTGATTTAACCAAATGTTTAAAAGTCCATATTTATTCAAGATATTTTTTATACAAATCAACCATTCAAAATTTTAAGAGTACTAACTGATCTTCTAGTTAGTATAACAATAACTTTTGATCACCTGACCATAATGCAACATTGTTTTAGCAGTAAGTAAATAGGTGTAAAAACTCATTTTAAAATTAGTAATTACTGGTAATAACTGGGCCATTTAAGGAATTACTTGTATTAACTAAGTGCATCGGGAATTACCTGTAATTCCTAAATTTTAGTAGTTACATGTAATTCCTAATTTCACCTATTTACTGTAACATTTATATATGTTACAGTAAATATGTGAAATTAGGAATTACATGTAATTACTAAACATTTCAGTAAATACCAGTAATTACTAGCCAATTTAGTAATTACATGTATTTACTAGTTGTTTCAGTGATTCCTGGTATTCACTGATTTTTTGGTCATTTTTACAGCTATTTACTAACTTGATATTATGTTTTAAAATTTAAGATATAATTCAAGATACCAAATAAGAAAGTAAAAGGGAAGGTATTTTAGGGCTAACTTAATTAAGGATTAAGGAATATAAGGCACATGAAAAGTGTCCTCTTTAGTTCTTGTGAATTGAAATTGGAAAATGTTTTTTTTTTTAAGTTTTGAAACTCCCTAAAAACCAATTTCAGCATGCAAGACAATGATATCAATCCAAAATTGAGAAATACGTTTGTGAGAAGTATTTATGCAACTTCACCAGCTTTTTTTTTATGATAGACATTTAATAATGCCAAATTTGGTTAAATAATTTAGAAAATTCTTGAATTATCATAATTTCTTTGAATTCTTAAAATATCATAATTTATTTGAATTCTTAAAATATCATAATTTCTTTAAATTCTTAAAATATCATAATTTCTTTGAATTCTTGAAATATCATAATTTCTTTGAATTCTTGAAATATCATAACTTTTTTAAATTAAAATCTCTATCAGGAATACTGTACGTATCAACTTGCCATATGACATAAGTTAAATTCCTTTTACAAAATAGGTTTATTAACGACTGCTTTTGGTGCTGACATTTCACAAACAAATTTATACAATTTGATGGTGTTAAATGTCACATTTCATATTTCTGTGTTTCTCTTTTTATGAGCTTTTCAAGACATCCAAACTTAAGAGTATATACCTGCAACAAAATTTTATCATCTTTTTTACCTGTATAAGAATCATCTGTTTGTGGATTAAATAAGTCAACTAAAAGATCGATTCCTTTTGTTTTACTTTCAATGTTTCGTTTTGTTTTTTCTCGTCGAGCCTGGGACTTTTGTCGCAAAAGAGACATAGCAAACCATTATTTTGTCAGCAGCTTCCCCAACTATTCACTATGTTGTTAAAGTTTTTAAAATTTTGATAAATTTATTAAATTATACCATACTTCAACAAAAGCTAGCTTGTTTATGATCATAAGATCATTTTCAAGAAGTTAATTTTGTAAAAATAAAATCAAGTTTTTTCCGTATTTTACTTATTAATGGACTTAGTTTTTATGCCAGTTAACATGCCATTTACACTGTTGTTAAAGTTTTTATTGTTTTTTAACTTACTCAAAATATCCTGGGTTTCAACCACACTTGGACAGAAGCTTGTTTATCTTCATAAGAAAATACCCCGATGTAAAGTGTGTAAAAAAAAAAATTCCTTTTTTCGTAAATTCCTTATAAATTGTATTTGTTTTATTTCCCATTTAACAATTACATACACTCTGTGGTTTAATTTTTTTTTAAACATTTATTTGATTTCATAAACCATCCTGGATTTTTACAAAATTTAGACAGAATCTTCTTACAGTACTAGTCAAACGATAGTATCTGGAGGAACAATTTTACATATTTTTTCCATTTTTGTTGAGCCTGCAACTAACAGCAAAAGTGTGGGAGATACTGGGTTCCGCAAAATCCTTACAATTTCAAATCTGAATACATCTGTTACCTATCTCCAGCTAGGGGTTGAATTGAAGGTCACATGAATACATATTCAATGAGGTTTAATTATTCACTTGCAAGTGCACAACTCATCAAACATGAGTAAGCAAATATAGGCAATTTTGTACGACTCGTACCTAGAGAAAAAGCACGATAACCAATTTTTTTTTAAAAAAGCATAGTAATATTACATTTTGGCAAAGTATAAGAACATTTGTAATTTTTTTGTCTATACCCCCGCACTTCCTAAATAGAACTTTTACTGTGTGGTCTATATTTGGTGATGTTCATTTGACCTTGCTCGATACTTGCGCATCCCGTCAATGTGTTGTTTGTACTATCTGTCATTTTTGCTAGTGTGCTTTTTCCGTGTGACTTTTTGTGTTTCTCTTGATACATATGCATGGCTCTGTACTTTAAAATCCTGGCATTATGTTATTGTTCTTTTTTTTTTTTGGCATACTTTGAACGACAAAATTTTTTCATATCTTTATCTGTGTGACTTTTACATTCTGACGTCAAATGCGCGGTTCTACACCAGAGTGGATGTTAATTATAGAATTAAAATATTCCAACCCTGTATGGGTTGATTTAACAAACATAAATAAAATACAAAAATAAGTATGCGATATGTGGTTGTTAATTTTGATATATGCTATTTTGTGCTTCTTTGCTTTTGTTCGTATTGATATTGTGACAAGGTGATTACTGTTGTACCCCTATTTTGACAATTTTACATATTATGTCTGTTTACCGAACTGAACAAAGAAATAACACTACGGGTGCCGTATACGGTACAGGAAATGCATACCCTTCCGGTGCATTTGATTTCACTCTCGGTTTTTAGTGAAGATCGTGTTGTTTCTTAATTACTAGTATTATTTATAACTGTTGATGTAAATGTCCTTTGGTTTTGTAAGTCTTTGTTTACTCCTTGGTTTTGATGGTTATTGTCTTGTTCACGCATCGTTGTCAGTATAATGGAATTTGATGCGACTGTCATACAAGTGAACGGTTTAGCTCCATAAACCAAGTGTAATCTACCATTTTCTACATACTAGTAATCAAATGCATGTACCAAGTCAGGAATATGACAGTTGTTGTCCTTCCTTTGATATGTTTTATTTTTTGATTTTGCCATTTGATTTAAGACTTTGCGTTTGAATTGTCCGCGGAGTTCTGTATTTTTGTGATTTTTCTTTTTGCATTGCTGATAATTCAATCTGTTTAGTTCTCTCTATTTTTTTGAAAGATTTTTCCGAAAAAAAAAACAAGAACAAAAAATATCCGCATTTATTAGCAATCATAAAGGTTATTAACGCAAATAAAAAGGCGAACATCTTTAGTAAATATCGAAAGCTCCAATAAGGTGTCGTCGGACGATTTTCTCTATAATAATGTCTTACTTTTAGATCTTGTCTTGCAGATAAGTTTTGCTTATTCAATTTTTTGAAAAAAAAGGGTAAACATCATCACCAATGGCAAAAATTCTTATAAGTAGTCGACTGACGACTTCAATCATGCGGAACTATTTGACGAACTAACCTGATCAATATAGGGTTTCTCTCTATTGCTATCTGTAATATTTTTTAATATCTATACTATTAAACGAGAAGACCTCATTTTGGGTGTCGCTTCTCTTCTTTCCACAATAAATTAATCATCATGCCTCTGTGTCCTATGGGTACAGTGCATAATCGCATTTGTCATCCATTCATATGATTATTCGGATTAAGTTATTTTGGGTGAAAAACGAGAAAAAAGACGTCCGGATATGTTTCCGTCATTGGGCGAAATTTTAAGTCAGATTAGACTTCCGGTTTGCGTTTTTCTTTTTACTTTGAAACAAATACCTATACTACGAATAAAGTGTATTTTTCTGTCTGATATAATTTTCAAGTATCCGCGGCAGTCACAGGGTTTATTTAATAGACAGGGTCTGAATAATCAATCAATGACCGCTGTGCATCAATTATTACACTGAGAATTGACTGTAAAAAGAAAATACACTTTCGGGACGTCTGGAACGGGTGTTTATCAGATCGACATTTCAGGATTGACCATTTCGGGATCCGGGATTTCTTTTTTTTCGAATTTCGGGATGTCGAGATATTTAATTTGTAAAATAAATTCAGAACCTCAGGATTTCATGTTTTTAAGCCCGGGATATTGGGATCAGGGCCCCTCCTCAGTGGCGGATCCAGAAATTTTCATACGCAGGGGCCCGTTGACTGCCTAAGTGGGGCCCGCTCCGGTCATGCTTCAGTGATTCCCTATATAAGCAACCAATTATTTTCCAAAAAAAGGGGGGGCGGGCCCCCTAAATCCGCCCAGTCCCGAACCCCCCCTTTAATTAAATTTTATTATATACAGATAAGCGCTAAAATTATTCATGTGTCATTAAAATTAATAGAGAACAAACAACAAAAAGTGGAAAAAGGAGGAGCCGGGCTAGAAAATCAATTATCCTGTCCCAAATTACCTATGACTTTTGATACCTTTTCTGAAATTCTCAACTCACTAAATGTTTTACAAAAAAAGAAGATGTGGTATGAATATCAATGAGAAAGCTCTCCACAAGAGACTAAAATGACACCGAAATTAACATTTAAAGGTCACCTTACGGCCTTCAACAATAAGCAAAAGCCGATACTGCATAGTCTGATATAAAATGCCCCGAAATGACAATGTAAAACAATTCAAACGAGAAAACTAACAGCCTTATTTGTGTACAAAAAATGAACGAAAAACAAATATCACTGAACCACTGAATTACGGGCTCCTGACTGGAATGTTCAAAATACATGTACACTAAATGTATGTTCATAATGAAATTAATAGAAAACAAAAAATGGGAACTTTGGAAATAAAGGAGGAGGGTAAAAAACATTTTCCTGTCCCAAAGTACCTTTTAGTACTTTTGATACTTTTCCTAAAATTCTCAAGTCATTAAATCTTTTACAAAATTCTTCCTACAACACTTTACATCCTTTCAAATACGCTCTGAATGCCCGCGATTTCGCGGGTTTGTTCTAGTAACAGTGAAAAGAAAACGAATGATAAACAAATCGTCATTTTGAGGCAAATACTCCTCATGTGTTTATAATTTTTTTAAATAATAAAATTGCATTCAAACACAATTTTCTACTCTTAGCCATGTCGTCTTCTTCGCTACTGGCCGAAAAAACACCAAGCCAGAGTTGAAAGAACAACAAGTCATTAACATCATGCACTGGAATGCAGACGTTGCATCCAACAAAAGAGATGAACTGCAGCATTTTCTATATGAAAAAAAGTGAAACTGCGAGCAACTGCTCACTGATGATACCCCGCCGCAAGTGGATAATATAAATAGTGTAAAAATATGCAAGTGTTCGGTAAACAGGAAGTTGTCGAGTGATGAATCTGAAAACGCATCACACGGTATAGCTGACTTATATAAATCCTGAAACCAAATTTCAGAAATCCTTGTATTGTAGTTCCTGAAAAAAGTGTGACGAAAATTTTCAACTTGGCTATCATGTGTAAAATCATACAAGTGTTCGGTAAACAGGAAGTTGTCAAGTGATCAATCTGAAAACGCACCACACGGTATAGCTGACTTAGATAAACCCTGAAACCAAATTTCAGAAATCCGTGTATTATAGTTCCTGAGAAAAATGCGACGAAAAAATAAATAATGTAAAAATATGCAAGTGTTCGGTAAACAGGAAGTTGTTGAGTGATGAATCTGAAAACGCATCACACGGTATAGCTAACTTATATAAATCCTGAAACCAAATTTCAGAAATCCTTGTATTGTAGTTCCTGAGAAAAATGTGACGAAAATTTTCAACTTGGCTATCATGTGTAAAATCATACAAGTGTTCGGTAAACAGGAAGTTTTCAAGTGATCAATCTGAAAACGCATCACACAGTATAGCTGACTTAGATAAACCCTGAAACCAAATTTCAGAAATCCTTGTATTGTAGTTCCATAGAAAAATGCGACGAAAAATATTCATGGGACGGACTGACTGACGGACGAACGGACAGACAGAGGTTAAACAGTATACCCCCTTTTGTAAACACACTTGCAAGAAGGAAAACCTTTTAAAGTCAGAGAATACCAAGTTTTCAGGAGTGACAGAAAAGAAAGAAAGAAAGGAGGTGTTATGACCCTAGTAAGAAACAACATATATGCTAGGGAGATTTAAACATATATGGAGGAAGCAGAATATCTTGAAAGCAAAGTCACCATCGGGCAAAGCTCTTATAACATTGTCAACTTCTACTGTCCAAATGATAAAAAAACTTTCCCTAGATACCACACAGATATCAGACAGTAACTTTTTCATGGTTGGAGATTTTTACAGTCATTCTCCTAGCTGGGGATACACCACAATAGATAAAAGAAGAGAAACCATAGAAGATTGGAAAGATGAACACCATATTATTCTTGTCAATGATCCAACTGATACACCAACCTTCCATTCTCGCCGCTGGCACACAACAACCACACCAGACCTAGCTTTCTGTGCTGACGATATACACCAGAATATCAGAATAAAGTTATGTGACCAGCTAGGGGCCAGTGACCATCGCCCAGTAATACTATCCATCAGAGTAACAAAAACTTCTATTGATGCTCAATTATCTAGATAGAATTACAAAAAGGCAAACTGAGGAAAATTTGAGCAAATGAATTTACAAAGGACATTGACACTGAAGGAAAGAACAGCGACAATTTTGTCAAGATATTCAACACAAGCATAGTCAGAGCGGCAAAATAAAGTATTACAAGGGGTGTGAGGAAGGACTACAAGCAATACTGGTCCAATCAAATTCAAGAAACACATGATGCACTCACAAGAGCAAGAGAAGAGGCTGAATCAAACCCCAGTCAGGAGAATAACATCAAACTCCAACAAAGTAAGGCAAAACACCTCAAAACAAAACTTGAATGTACGAGAAGAGGATGGAGAGAAAAGCATCATCTATCAATATGGAGAAGGATACAACAAAACTGTGGAACTTGACAAAAGCTCTAAATGATTAGGGAAGTAAAGACCAAAAGATAACACTAGAAGTTGAAGGAAAAACAATCACAGGAAAAGCTGCTGCAAATGCATTTGCAAAAAGTTATGAAGAAGTAAGCAATACCAACATCCCAATCCATATAAAAACAGATAAGAACAGATATTCAAGAAAGACATAAAACACCAGCACATGATATTATGCAGACTGACATCACAATGTCTGAGATGAAACAATCTATAAGAAAGCTAAAGAAGAAAAAGTCTCCAGGTCCAGATAACATCACAAATGAGATGCTACAACACCTAGGGAACTCATCACTGAATACTTTGCTGGACATATTAAATCTTAGCTGGAGACAAGTCAAGTCCCATAATGCTGGAAGAAAGCAGAACATGCAGTAATGATGCCAATACTACAGAAAGGAAAGAACAAGCCAAAAGCCTCAAGTTATCGTCCTATAAACCTAACAAGCAGCTGTTGTAAATTATTGGAGCGCATAATAAACAAGCGCATGCACATGTACTTAGTGTCAGAGAACATCATTGGAAATGAACAAGCTGGTTTTAGACAATACAAAAGCACAGAAGACCAGACAACACATCTGTCACATGTAGTAGAAGATGCCTTCTAATCCAAAAAAGTAACGTTGTCTGTCTTTGTAGATCTTCAAAGCGCATTTGATAAGGTATGGAAAGACGGACTCCTTGCAAAAATGCTGAGATATGGCATCAGTGGAAGAATGTACAAATCGACAAATCTTACTTTTATAATAGAAGAGCCAGAGTGCTGGTAGATGGGCAATGTGGACATAAAGTACTCTTAAAACAAGGGATCCCACAAGGAGGAGTATTACCACGAACTCTATTCATACTCTTTATGAATGACCGAGTACCAGAGCTCCCAAAAGGGGTACAATCAGCACTTTATGCAGACGATCTTGTTCTCTTGTGCTCAGAAGAGTATGCATCTACAGCTAAATACAGAATACAAACAGCTTTAGATATTATAGTCACATGGGCAAAGCAGTGGTGTGTTACCATCAACAGAGAAAAAACATCAGGAACATGCTTCACACTCTCTCCAAAAACCCAATCTGTCAAACTGACTTTGGATGATACCCCACTTAAAATGAAAGACCAACAAACATACCTTGGGGTAACTTTTGACAAAAGAATGACGTGGAAGCAACATATAACATCAGCTAAAGATAAGGCTAGGAGAAAATTGAACATCATGAGGAAACTTGCAGAAACAAAATGAGGTGCAAATGAAAAAATCTTGAAATCTGTCTACCAAGAAAATGTACGATCACACCTTAAATACGGATCTAGCGCTTTGGATGACTGCAGCCAAGTCTCACCATCAGACTTTAGACACAATTCAGAATCAGGCACTACGTATCATCTAAGGTGCTATGAAATCAACACCAATAAAAAGTATGGAGGATAAAACAAACATACCACCATTTGGTAAGAGAAGTGAGAGCAAAGCCATGATATAGGCAACCAAATATCAGTGTTCACAATACCTTCAAATGAATACCAGACTGGAACAACTCTCACCAGGCAGACTCAAAAGATCCAGCTTTACATTAGAGACAAGAGCATTGCAAAAAAAAACACCAGGAAGCTCTACCAAAATATATAGAACCCATAGTTTTCACAATGAATAACACCCTGTGTGAAGAAAAACTTGGAACTGTCTACATCCAGACCTCATTTCCGCTCATTACCACCAATGATGAACAGACTAGTAGTGTAAAGAAAATACTAACAATGAGTATGCTTGAAGAACAGTACCCTTCAGAAACTTGGATAAGAGTATAAACAGATGGGTCAGCCACAAATGCCACAACAAAAGGAGGGGCTGGTATATACATGAAGTCCCCCAATAGAGATCAACAATCAGAGGCAATACCAACAGGCCTACATTGTTCAAACTATAAAGCTGACGAAGAAGCCATTACTCATGCTGCACACTCCATCATGATACATCTCAAGTAGTATTCCTAACTAATGCCTTCTCTGTTCTACAAGCTTTGAAGAACGACAAGCTGTCTCAATTCCAAAAAGCTTAATACAACATCAAAAGCCTGACAACAGTTATTCAGTGGATCCCTTCACACTGTGGAGTTTGTGGTAATGAACATGCCGACAGGTTAGCAAAGTATGGTGCTGAAAAACAACAAGAAGAAAAACCAGTCTGCTTTACAGAGATGAAGACTATCAAAAAATATCTGTTCAACACTCTACAGCAACAAGATAGTTACCACCAACTGAGAAGATCTGAATAAACCACCATATTTAGACCGAGAACGGGACACAACAGACTCAACCAACATCTACACAAAGTAATGAAAGTTGTTCCATCTCCAATGTGTCTTTGTGGAGAAGCAGAACAGGATACAGCACACCTCCTACAATCACGCAATTTCCATCAGGCATTGAGAGATAAGATATGGCACTCAATTACATCATTCGAAGAGAAGCTATACGGACCAGTAGATGCCCTACAGAAGACCACCGTTTTGTTGAGGAGACTGGTATTCAAGTGTAAATGCGAACGATAAGAAGAAGATCTTCTTTGCTTGTATACGGAGTCATTGGACACATCTTATAAACCAGATACCCTTATGATGAGTGCCGTCAAATTTGGTTAAATTGAGTCAAGTAGTATCAGAGGAGAAGTTTTAAAAAAGTTAACGGACGTCAGATGATGTACGACGGACCCTCAGTGTAAATTTAATTCACTCGGCCATAACTTGTTAGCCAGGATATATTTAGTAATTTAGAAATTTCCAAAATATATATTAAAACAAAATGCCATAAATAAAGCCCGGGTTCCTTTGTCATGTTAGTTCCGCAGTACTGGCTACCGTCATGGCAACTAGTAAGCATACATCAGCGTTATCAACATCGATCGTTGTAATTATAAGATTTATTTAATAAATTGCGATAATGCCCATTTCGCAATAAGTGTTTTCTCACTGAAGCTCTGGAATAAACTATTTGAAAAATGTCGACGAACTAAGTACAATCATAAACACGGAACTAGATTTCTATGTGAGGAAAATTCCTTAAATTGAAAATATTTCCAAATTTAAAACTTCCTATTTCAGTAAACAATATAAGTATTGTCATTTTATGGCATAAATACTGGTTACTTAATTATTGTATTGTCGGAAGTTAGTAGTACAACAGAAAGGTACATGCATCTTTCAATTCAGCGGTAGTTATATCGCTATTTAGCATTTATTCTATGCAGTGATGATTGGTGACACATATTATTGAAAATCTAAAACTTTTTCAAAGACTAAAATGCAAAATAAAGGGCCAAACAACCACAAAGAATCCGAGCAATGCATTTCTAGGCATATTTCAGAAGACTTTTCCTTTATTGAACAGGATGACGATAAGGAGAAAAAGTTGAAATGCATTCAGTTTCAGAGTAAAATTAAACATTTTTCTAAAATAAATACGAGTTGACATCATTTCTTGTATATACAATTTGGGGGACAAACATTCTAACTTTTAAAATGTTTATCTTTTATTGTTTATATCAGTTAAATAAGACACTAATCCGTTGATTTTTATATAAAAAAATCTTTATCTGCAATTAACCCACACAAAACCATTTTTTTATATAGATATAATTCGTACGAAATTAAACCAATAATGGTGTTTTTGCAAACTTGCATATGTTTGGTTCATTCCAAAGCAAAATGATAACCCCTGCTTCTTTAACATCGTGTCGACATCGTCTGCACTGTAACAAGCGCCTTCGATTACTAGGCAAACTAGGATTTATAAAAATATGACTACCATCTACATTTTTCTATAAAGGAACAATATGTATGTTCTATCAAATCAGTAGCTTGATATGAAACTGAAACATGAAAGATAATAGTTTCTACCGACTTGTTTAGGAAAATAAAGTGAACATTCCAATAAAATGTCATGTTCCTTCATCTGAAAATATATCTAAGTTTAAGGATTTTGCAAGCTGATTCGGAAATTCGCCTTCAATATTAGTGGCATTAATGTCTGCTCTTTTTTCATATAAATACTTCGCCGTATCATATCTATTATTTTGTAGGGCAACTAGCAACGGCGTTGACCCTTTAGCGTCGCATAAATCAATTTCAGCTTTATTTTCAACTAAACACTTTACACACAATATATGACCCCGTTTCGAAGCAGCCAAAAGAGCCGAGGTTTTTCCTTCTATTTTATTCTTTTGCTTGTTAACATTAGCTCCTCCTTCTATCAAAGCAAGAACTGTTTCTACATGACCATCCTGTGCTGCCAATATTATTGGTGTTGTACCATGATCACAACAAAGATTAGGATCACCTTTGTATTTAAGGAGATGTTTAATAACCTCTGTGTGACCTCTATCAGCCGCAAGTAACATTGGAGAGCCGCCATGGTCTCTTACCAGATTTGGATCTGCACCATGCTGAATCATATATTCAACAACTTCTGGATGGTTCTGTCTTGCTGCATATAATAACGGTGTAAAACCGGAGTAGTATTCTCCTATTTCCTTATCAAATTTTAATTCTAATTGTGCTTTAAGGTTTATATCTACACCAATTTCTATAAGATATTTTACGATTTCAAGGTGTCCATATCCTGCAGCAAAATGAAGAGGTGTTGTATGACCTGGTAGACGTTTTAAAAAACTAAGTTTATTGTCAGTTGTGGAAAGTACCGCTGTTAAAATTTTATTAAGGCCTATTCGGCAAAGCCAGTGGATTGGCGTCGATTTTAAAATTGCGTCATCCAAAGCAAACTTTGTATATTCTCTTATGTCTTTCAGCTGCATATTTGCTGTTTCTGGTGCAATCGACATCATTTTAATTAGTTCTGAAGGATTTATTGCCATTAAGGCTTTCAGAAAATTTTCTTGAAAACTTTTATCTGTGAAAGAAGGATTTAAAAACACGTTTCCGAATTCTCCCTTTTTAAGTTCCAGTATAAATCGTTTTGCTAGTTTATCTTGATATTCAGGTTGAACAATAATTTGAACAATATCAACATCAGATGTATCAGGCTTGATTCGCACATATTCTCTTATTATAGACGAACCGCTGTATTCGAGCAACATTAGAATATTATCGATTCCGTAAGTATGTGCTAAAGCACTTGTTATGCTATCATGTAAAATACTGTAAACCGGTCGATTGTTTATGAAATATGCACCAGAAAGAGTTTCGAATCCGCTTTTCAATTTAAGAATACAGCTTTTGTCTTCTATTTCGATGAAACAAGACTTTAAAATATTCATAATCTTTTTCTTTTTCACCATATCAGGATCTTGTAAATCGATATCTTCACAGAAAGTGAAATCATTTACATTAAAAGCCTTTTCAAACATAAATGCTAAGACGAGACAGCAATAATGATAAGGTTCCGATATCATTAATTCGTTTAAATCTTCTATAACTAACATACAAATATCTCTTTTAACATGGCTTACGAGTTTATGATTCAACGATAGGAAATGACAATATAGTGGAAATCCAGGAAAATACGTGTAATTTGCGATTGTTTCTTTAATTTGACGATCTAGGTTTTGGCCTGTAGACTTGATGTTATGTTCCAAAATTCCCGTCCTATCTTTAATTGATAACCGATTTTCCTCAGAAGAAAGATCGATAACATTTGTATCAAAAATGGTCTCTTTAATTCGTATTTTATGTTTTTGAAACAGTGGTTTTCGTATTGTTGCAATCATTTTGATATGACCAAGATGCAGAAAATTACGAAGTTTTCCTTTGAGTTGAACCCATTCAACAAGAAAAGGTTCATTCAAACATTGAATTCCTACAGGATCGTCAATAACTATAAATTGAGGTTTTTTCAAATTTATGGAATTGATTAATTCGTTCGGATTATAAATCACTAAAATATCGTAAGAAGGTGTCTTATGTTTATATTCAAGTGCTGCGTGTATAGCAGTTGCCGATTTTCCTTCCCCAGATGCTCCTATCAAGGTTACACAATGATGATTTTCAAGAGCATCTAAGACAGTAGGATAGACACTTGTCTCATAATAAATTACGTCTCTGTTTTCCCACTCTTCTTCAATTTTCTTGTCAAATTCTAAAATAGAAAAGATATGCATTTTATTATAACTAAAGCTTAATTTGTAAGTTATTAGATTCCCTTAACGTATACAATATTACACATTTAAAAATGTAGGAGATAAGAAAACTATAATTAAAACAATTAAATGTGTAAAAATGCAAACGATTTTTATCGGAATGACATAAATGTCTTCAATTAAGTAGTCACAAACGAAGGATAAACATCCTTTAAAGGCAAACCAATCACAATGAAAAATCAACTGATTTCAAGGCTGATTATTATTTTTAAAGGGCAGAACAGTATTGATGAAAATTTCAGGTCATTACAAACAGTTCCCGTATTGTTTAGAACATTACATTTTCATTACTTCTATTATTATTTACTCGTCAATACTTTAGGTTTACATCATAATCCGCTTCACACGCGCATCGAACAATTTAGACATATTCGTGTTTCTTGAGTAAAACAAGTTGGTGAGCCTCACGGCCTACAAAAAAAAAAACACAAAATTTTGAAAAACTACACCAAAAACGACGAAGGCAATTACCATTAGTGGAAGAAAAACCGTATTCTTTCGAATGATTTGATATTTCATCAACAATAAATTTATTGTAAATGAACTCATCAATGGCATCAATGCCAAAACAAGCGTACTGACTACTAGGTTAGTAGTCTTGTAAAGGTCCACCTGGAGTAGTATCAATCCACCGTTTGTAGTAACTCATGTGGAAAACCGGCTCTGCTGTTGGCCAATGTATGTCATAATCAAGGTTCACAATAAACACATTAAAGCTTCAATAAAGTGTCCCTCTTTAAGAATATGTTAACCAGTTTAAGAGGATAGCAATGGATACAAAATTAAAGGAGACACATGTATGGCAGCCAGCAACCATAGACCTCATCCAAATAACAGGCTCCGGATTTGAAAGACTCAAAACGAAATGGCTGAGTTGTAAGCGCTTACTCTTCACTAACCTGTGACACTATAGGTGCACAACAATCTGGAAAAATTAGTTTAAATAATGTAACAATAAGATAGAAACGGGAAAAAAGACAAAACAACACAAACAGTCCTTAAAGCAACTGTAAGATTTATTTTTGTAAGAGACAATTTCTACCTACTTCTTTTTGATAACAAAGATGATCATAATGAAAACTAAGACAATCGTATAAACTCCAGTAAAGAGCGCTATAAGGTGCGTCGCAAGATTAAGCTTCTCTAGCTATGAGTGCTCCATCCACATCATCCGCTAAAATATCGCATAGGCATTTAAAAGACGGACGAAAGATACCAAAAATAAACCTATACAATAGAACAATTTCTTCAGCAACTGATACTATCATTCGTTCGGTAAACGTTTCGCGAATTTCATGGGTAGAGAAAAACAACGAATTTAGACGTTAAACGAAATAATGATATGGATGTATGCAAAATTCATAAAGAAAATCATAATACCTCTAGGGCAAAAATGATAGTATAGTAGAAGTTTACCAAAGCTTAAAAAAATTGTCTTAAAACGCATTTAATTTATTTATTCATAGCAGTCGTTTATCAATACAAGGAAACTGTTTCGGATATAAATATATATTATAGTAATAGTTTTGACTATCCTAGTGCATATATAACTAAAAAAAGAAATAAATTTAATGCACTAAAACCTCGAAAATGTGTGAAAATAAAATTTAATAAAATTCCGCGAAATTTCATGAAGTATTTAGCGAATTTACGTCTTGGCAAAACACGACGTCATACGAATGGTAATTTCCAAGGGAAAGATTACTTCGTTACATGAACGCTCTAATTCGGATAACATTTAATTAAAATGAAGCTATTGAGGTAGGTGCTATTAATTTAAGATTCCGTTGTATTTATCGGACATTTATGGTTTTTAGAATGTCAAGATGACGGCGTACTCCTTAGTTACGACTTGCCATTGTGATTTTGATGGTAAATAAATATAGTAGCCATCAACTAAAAAAATGTTTATTAAATATCACAAATGTTTGGTTGAAGAATTATAAGGATTAAACACATTTTTTCTAGAGGTTATTGATGTGTAAACCGGGGCGCTTACTCAAACTCAACATAAAAGTCCTCCATTTGTTAAGAGACCTTTTCGTTTGGAATTATCGTGGGATTTGTTAAAAGACATTGATTTACAATACGAACAAGCCGCCTACTTCCTCTGAAATAGTTGTTGCAATGGTTCTCTTATATGCAGGTAGCAGAAAACCCCCAACACGTGTCATCCGATACAACGCGTAAATTCTGTCCGGACATGTCTGCATATGTCTACATTGTGCAGAGCCGAACAAACCATTATTCTCTTAAAAGGGCGATCTAAAGACGACAATAGTACTGTTCTCAAGTCAACATTCTTGTTATAAAAATAAAACGATGTGATGTGTTTGTTAATTTGACATTATCAATCAAACCTTAAAAGGATGTGAATCTAGGAAGATACAAAAGTTTGACCCATATAAACCGTTCAGTAAGCTATCAAATGAATCAGTAAGACAGAATATGAAACAATTCATACAAGAACACAAACATCGCATAATAGCTTAACAGATTAACTTGTGAGAGGCACACAAAGAATGTGGCATGGTTATAAATGGTTAGGAGTGACCAATCATCAGCATAACCGCACTGACGTAACAAAACAATACCCACAAAATCTGTAAAACTCGGTTGGAAAGTGATCAACTCAATAAATCAACAGGTGGTACAAAGCAAATATCGTTAATGCAAAGAAATAATGCGCTGATCTAGAAGTACTCGCTTGTACTGAAATCCATTTCTTGGTGAAGTCCGATCCGTCAATATAAAATTATGTTCCCTGACTGAAATAACAAGCAGTACACATACAATGAACTAACTGTTACGATTTAAATTTCTAGTTTTTTTTCATTCTTACCTTTTCCTGGTATTACTCTAGTTGAATGCTTGACATGTTTAACATCTACAAAATATCTGAACTATTCATATTCTTACATAGTGGAAGATATTAGCAGGCAAAATCGAGGGAATTGTGCAAATGATGATACAAGCATGAAAATTACCACAAAGCATCAGTATTATATACTTTTAAAGAAACAACTGCTGGCCATTAAAAAAAATCCTTTTTTCAAGATGGCCACCGCCGATTTCTAAAATGGCTGTTTTTTTCAGTTTGAAAATACTGATTTGTTCTGGCAAACTTTTCGTTTACCTTTTTTAAGTGAAAAACAGCTGTCAGATTTGGTAGCTACCTTCTTTACATGTGAATAATTCACTAGACATGAGTATTTGACACATACAGGGTTTGCGCATGCGCGAAAATGTAACAAATTCATTAAAAAATATTTTAACTATTTACTATTAAATAAGTGATTTGGAATTTTCAATGATATTAAGATTTGGTTTGATAACATTTTTCAAGGTTATGACACACATGATTTAACAATTTTGCGCATGCGTAAACTATTTATATATATAATGAGTGATTTATATGCACTACCAGGGCAAACTGGTATAAATCGTAGTTCACCTCATTACTCTAAAAAGCAAGTAAGTGTAAAATCTATGATGCCACTGTTTAAAAACAAGCCAATTCAGTTGCAATGATCAGGTATTTGATGGATAAGACGGAAAATGTGGTTGAAACGAGAAAAACATCAATAGTAACAGCAGATCAGACACTTTTGGTAATGGATATTCAGTGGGAATCGCCTGATTTGTACAGAGAAGATAAGTTTATCGTCATGTAAGGTGGATTTCACATTGAAATGACTTGTTATAAAATTCTGAGTGATATATTACGTGAAGGTAGATGGTAAAACCATTATTGCAACACATAGAACGGCATATTCTTGTATTAATGTTCAAATGTACCTAAGACTAGACACGCGCATCAGACAACTCTATGTGTTTTAGCTTGAAAGGTATATATATATATATCGGCTTAAGAAAGCAAAACACAGAAATTATAATCATGTCATGACTCTGTGACGTTCAATGATTTGATAGACTGGCGTAAGAAAATATAGTCATCTCTACCATTTCAATTCCTGGCATTCAATTATGAAATAAGAACTTCTTGTTAATTTGGTAGTATGCTTATTTCATGAGTCAGATTTTGAACAAACAGTCCATAAAAAGCATGATACTGTATTCATTTAGGTTTTGATCGTTTAACATATTCTCGATCGCGACCGACCTTCTCCGAGATATGGCTTCCCTTCTCTTAAGTCACCCACAGGTGGCAATTGATTTTGAAAATGATAATTTTACTGTACGTAAGACCAGAAAATATTTTTCTTATAACACAATTGATTAGACAAAAACAGAATAATGCAATTGTAAAGGGCGATGTGTTGTCATAGGTTTAACGAAAGACCTCATTTAGACGTATTGATGGTAGCTAGACCAGAAGTCAGTATACCATTAGATAAATTTCGAGATCTAGTGGTTTGAGGCATTCTATAATAGATGAACTACTTAATTAACACACAAGAGTTTCTTTAAAAAGATCGAAGGCAAATTATTTGAAGATCGTTTGAAGCAAATACAAAACAAAGGAGAACCGGTTTCTTATAACCAGATTAAAAAGAACAACTCCTATTATGTCGGTAAAATAAAACTGTAAACGTTTTTGTAAACAACAAAGCAAGAGAACCTTAGATATCTTTTCTAGACTTTTATTTTGTCGCAGTGGACAAATTGATTTGGAATATTTCTTAATCCATAAAGACAACCTGCTCCTCCATTTTAGTCTTCGGATGTCATTTTAATCAGTGGTATTAAATCGGTGCAAATGGATAAACTTGAAACATTTTGTAATTTGCAGATCCAAATTCTGACGCATTTATCGTTGATAGAGCAGCAATGGTTAATTCCAGGCCACCTTGTAGGGAATCAATATTGGATGATTTTGCAATTGTGTTATGCGGCCTTAAATAAAATCTTGCATCGATAAGTATTCAAGGGTAGATAATGTGTTATGTTTACTAATAGAATCATTGAAAGGCTAGATGTGAGAAGACAAAATTGGGTTCTGGAGTAGTTTTCTCTGTCTATGAAGATGACAACGAAACGAAATTTTTCAAGTGTCTTGCCGACAGAAATGCTTCTGTAGAGACTAATAAGGATACTTTCCAGCCATCCCTTGTAAGCATGGAGAAGCAGATATACGAATGTTTGTCCATGTTCGGCCTGATTATGAAAATTGTTGTAGGACGGTAATTTAAGGTAGCACCGACACAGATGTAGTAGTATTAATAATTGCAGCACTCCAAAAATATGGTGGAACAAACTGTGAATAGGTTTTGGCAGGAATGAAGACTTCTGAAGTCTTCCTGTACGTGATATATCAAATCCGTTTGGTCCTCGTGTAGCTACTCTTCCTTTCATTCAGACATTCAGTGCATGTGACTCTAAGGGAATAGGTCAGTTTGGATGGCATAGGAAGTATTTCAACATGCAAGGGACGTACTTATTTCTTTGCTGAAGTATAAAGACACATGCAAGGACATAAAAAAAGCATTTGTTTGCATCATGTATGACAGAAAAAACATCACTATTTGCTGTTAACGAGGTACGATGTAAATGTTTACCCAGGAAGCAGCGGCATTGTGATGTAGTTCCGCATTCAAGAGTTTTTTTGGAGCACATCCAAAGAACAGCGTATCAAGGAGGATAAATTTGGGCTCAGACTGATTTATGTACCAATTCATGAACACTGGGGTTAGATGAAAGAAAAAATCGAGGACTTCTTCGGCTACCGTTGAAGTTGCATCCTCCTGTCGAGAACTTTTGAAATGAGGAGGCGAAAAATCCAGTTGTGTTGATGACTTTAAATGCTACCGTTCTGTCCTTCCTTGTACGAGTTTTGTTTTTGGCTACTGTCCGATAATTTTAAGATAACGAACCTGTCTTTCTAACAAAACTAGGCATATTAATCTTAACAAAGAATGTGATATCACTTGTAAAGTTGATGAAAATTATAAAAAAATACATTTTCAAAAATTTTGCCGCCATTTTGAAACCGGAAATCACTCTTTTTGTCATTAATGAGTTTTTTCCGTACTTTAGAAACTGTAACTTACGCTTAATAAAACCTTACATTGGATTATACCTATAACACAACTTTCAAAGATTTACAACTGGATATGACGCCATTTGCAAAATGATCGGTGGCCATCTTGGAAAAATGGAAATTTTTTATGGCCAGCACCTGATTTCTTTTAATTATCGTTTAGTCCACCTGTATACCAAACTACATGCTTGTATTTCATGCCTGTGTTATTACTTGTTAAGTTGATGAAAATTGTTAAAATATTTTTCACGTATTTGCATCTAATTTGGAACCGGAAACCACTATTTTTCTTCAGTTATGAGTTGTTTTGTCGTACTAAGGAGCTGTTTTTAACGTTTTATCAAATCTTACATTGAATTATACATAACATATCTTTCAAGGATTAAAATCCCTTGTAAAATTGCTAGAAGGTAAAAAAATCGAAATTTTTGACTCGTTAGCCGACATTTTGAAACCGGAAGTCACCTTAAGTTTCATGAATGTATTGTCTAGTCGTTATTTATGAACTGTCATTTTCTTTTTATCAAATCTAACAATGGATTTTACATATAACACACCTTTCAAAGGATTAACAAATATTGGCTAATTTGTTATGACGCCATTTTCAAAATGTGTGGTGGCCATCTTGAAAAAATGATTATTTTTTCTGGCCAGCAGTGGATTTTTTATAAGTTTCATTTAGTTAACCTTTATACAAAATTTCATACTTGTATCACGATTTGCACAATTATGTCCATAATATCTCCCACTAAATTGCATTGCAGTAATAACAGTGTGTAAGTAATATATGATTTAATAACACGAGTTGATACGAACCCTTTTATCTAATGGTAAAAAAAAAAAGAAAACAATTGTTAAGTTTTTTGGACATTTAAAGTATGAAAACGAAACGTCGCTTCCGGTGTAAATCATAAATCTTAGATGATTTCAAGCTTTTGGTTCTTTTAGAATTGAATCAAACTTGAAATAGAAAATATGTGTGGTGTAATATACTAGTGTTTTGTAAATGACTGCTGAAGAAATCAAAGTCGCCGTTGTAACGGGGGTACGTAGTCTGGTAAAAAGGGCAATTGCATTCAAATAAATTGGTAAATGAGAAGCGGATATACCAGTTGGATAGTTAGTTTCATATATCAAAAATAAACTGACAAAACATCTTTGAGAAATATGCCTTACAAACGTCAAAATGAAAAAAACAATATATCTTGTTGCATGTTATGAATTGAACTAAATGGTTCGATTCATACGTGATAAGTTGTAAAGAGACAATAAATTCACTCTGTACATTACCTGTATAATATAATATAGAGCGTCGGCCTACAACCAGTATACCTACAACTAGAACACAAACCAAACATAAAATGACACCCAACATCAAAACAAGTTGTAGTCTATTTAAAGAGTCCAAACGTGTTTCTCGTTTCTCGTTTTTTTTATAGATGAGACCGTCGGTTTTCCCGTTTGAATGGTTTTACACTAGTAATTTTGGCCCTTCATAGATTGCTGCTCGGTGTAAGCCAAGAGTCCGTGTTGAAGGCCGTACGTACCTTGACCTATAATGGTTTACTTTTATAAATTGTTACTTGAATGGAGAGCTGTCGCATTGAAACTCATACTACATCTTCCTATAACTAAATACAGCTTCTAGTATCAAACATACAATATTATAATTTTAAAACATAAAAAGCAAATTTCCTATTAGTAAAAGTCCTCATTGACTACTGAAATCTGTTATATATCAATGCATATTGTTAAACAGAAAAAAAGAGGTCAAGAGTATGCGTATCAAATTTTACAGATGTATTTTTTTATATAAAAAATAAGATAGAAAAAAAAATTAGCAGAAACCAAAACACAAATATGTAAATGATGAATATATATCTGTACAATTTTTGACACTGTATCCGGTATCGAAATATCGTCTCCATTTCTCCAGTAAATGAAAAATGTTACAGTTTGCGACAAACCGGAGCGCAAAAACCTGCAGTATAAATCCTCTGAAACACAACTTTCCCATATATTTTTTATAGTGCGCATTTGATAAACATTTATGATTGGATTTTAATTGAATGAATTTTTTATCTGGTCATCGGTTTGTCAAATCTCCGGCACAGACCTCACATTACTATCACAAAACTCAATTGACCGAAGTCATTGTAATGTATTAGGTATACGGAAAGGAAACGAGACTGTGCGTTTTGCTGTTAGGTATTTTTGTTTTCTCCTATTATAAACAGCTTCTAACAATATTTTTTTTGTGGAAATATATAAATACAAAATATCCGTGTCTAAAAAAATTTACTTTTTCACAAATCTACATTTGTACATATGATGTCAAGGATAAAGGACTTTCCGTTTTGAATTTTGCCTTCAGTCGGTATGATTATAATTTTCCTTTGACCTAGCCAACTGATAATTTTCTTTCTCGGTGGAGTCGGGTGCTATGAAAAATTATCTATAGAAACTAAAGGGGACGTAGTGTTGTCAATAAAGCTGGCATGAAATTGACAATATTTTCATAGGTAAAAGGTAAAATCACAAAAATACTGAACTCAGAGAAAAATCAAATCGGAAAATTCCTAATCACATGGCAAAATCAAATGACAAAACACAACAAAAACAAATAAACAACAACTGTAAAGATAAAATAGCAATAAACAGATTATCATTGGTCATCTCATCTCGATTGATTTACCCACTTTTGCTCTACCGACTCAAGCGAGAAAATCAATCTCGTGTAGATGATCAACCAAAATCTATAAATATAACTACATTTACATACACTTAGACAGATATGTTACTCACCATATAATAAGATCGAAATTCCGATCAAACCCGATCCTATGATAAGCTTACTAAGGTTAGTTTCTATTAAAAAAAAAGAGAACATCAGTATTTATTGAACATACTATCGTAAATAACTAATCAAAGAAAATACATATTACTCTTTAGTGTAAATTTGACGTATAGAGATTTCGACATTAAAAAAAATCGATCCGATCGATAATATTTGAATTTCTATTTTTTTCAAATATGATGTCTTTCTATTGATTTTTATCTAGAATTCGCTTTAGTTTTTTTACAACGTTTGTTATTATTATTTTTAAGTTTTAAATGTAAGAATGCCCCCTATCAAATTTCCAATTTAATTGTTTTAAAAACCTATAACTTTGACCAAAATAATATATGGCAATAAAGTTACAATCTAAAAAAAAATAACGCCATATACCTTTTGTTTTTAAATCAGAATCTTTATGGTGATGGACGATATCTGCTTGTTTATCAGTTTCGTTTCTGAAAAAGTATATAAAAGCATTTAAATACAGCTTCATCATCTTAAATGACACTAGAACACACCCGCGAAATCGCGGGCATTCAGAACGTATTTGAAAGTGTTGTAGGTAGAATTTTGTAAAAGATTTAATGACTTGATAATTTCAGGAAAAGTATCAAAAGTCATAGGTATACTTGGGGACAGGAAAATGTTTTTTTTAACCCTCCTCCTTGATTTCCGAAATTCCCATTTTTTGTTCTCTATTAATTTCATTATGAACACATTCCAGTCAGGAGCTTCTAATTCAGTGGTTCAGTGATATTTGTTTTTCGTTCATTTTTTGTACATAACTAAGGCTGTTAGTTTTCTCATTTGAATTGTTTTACATTGTCATTTCGGGGCCTATGCAGTATCGGCTTTTGCTTATTGTTGAAGGCCGTAAGGTGACCTTTAAATGTTATTTTGGTCTCTTGCGGAGAGCTGTCTCATAGGCATTCATACCACATCTTCTTTTTTTTGTACAACATTAAGCGACTTGAGAATTTCAGAAAAGATATCAAAAGTCATAGGTAATTTGGGACAGGATAATTGTTTTTATAGCCCAGCTCCTCCTTTTTCCACGAAAAGATACTCTTTTTTGGTTTGTTTGTTCTCTATTAATCTTAATGACACATGAATAGTTTTAGCGCTTATCTGTATATTATGAACATTCATTAAAGGGTGGGTCGGGGCAGAGGCGGATTTAGGGGGCCCGCCCTCCCCTTCACCCTTTTCTGCTTTACTGGAAAATTATTGGTTGCTTATATAGGGAATCACTGAAGCATGACCGCAGCGGACCCCTCTTAGGCAGTCGACGGGCCCCTTCTGGATCCGCCACTGCGGAGGGGCCCTGATTCCAATATCCCGGGCTTAGAAACATGAAATCCCGATGTTCTGAATTTATTATACAAATTAAATATCTCGACATCCCGAAATTCGAAAAAAGAAATCCCGGATCCCGAAATGAAATTTCGATCTTAAAAACAACCGTTCCAGACGTCCTGAAAGTGTATTTTCTTTTTACAGTAAATTCTCAGTTTAATCATTAATCCACAGCGGTCATTGATATATTATTCAGACCCTCTCTATTTAATAAACCCTCATTTTGTGACTGCCGTGGCCGGATAGTAAACTTGAAAATAATATCAGACAGAAAATACACTTTATTCGTAGTATATGTATTTGTTTCAAAGAAAAAAGAAAAACGCAAACCGGAGGTTTAATCTGACTTAAATTTCGTCCAATGACTGATATAAGATAGAAAATACACTGTATTCGTAGTATTAATGTATGTTCAAAGTATACAGAATAACACAAACCGGAAGTCTAATCTGACTTAAAATTTCGACGAATGACGGAAACATATCCTGACGTCTTTTTCTCGTTTTTCACCCAAAATAACCCAATCTGAATAATCATATCTGGATGACAAATTCGATTATGCACTGTACCCATAGGACACAGAGGCATGATGATTAATTTATTGTGGAAAGAAGAGAAACGACACCCAAAATGAGGTCTTCTCGTTTAATACCCAAAATAACTCAATCTGAATAATCATATGAATGGATGACAAATGCGATTATGCACTGTAACCATAGAACACAGAGGCATGATGATTAATTTATTGTGGAAAGAAGAGAAGCGACACCCAAAATGAGGTCTTCTCGTTTAATAGTACTAGAACACACCCGTGATATTGCGGGTCCGTGACTGAATTAAGGTATATAACTATGCGCAAGCCTTATTTTAGTATTAGTATTGTCATCTGATAAAGTCATGCCGATTATAAGATACACAGTTTTTCTCTGCTTTCAAATCTTTCTGTTTGAACCCGTCGAACTGGAACTTATCAATTATTGGTAATATTAATTATTTGGAATACAAAAGGTCCTGGAATGGAGTATTTTTTAATCAACAACATTGTCCTATATTAGTTATAAATAAAGATGAATTCTTTGATTCGCTGTTTTACGTCATGTATGCCCACTAACAAATTGAAAACTGTTCCTCATTTTTAGTCTTGTTATCTTAGAAAGTCTTACTGATTAAAATACTACAATAGGTAGCTATTTGACAATTTAGTAGTGTCAACCCTGTGATTATGACCCGTGTATATAGCATATTAACCCTGAATACACCGTTTGGTGGTGCGCCTGTCAGATGCGGAACGTACAGATTAGGTAATAGGTAACAGGTGAATATACTATTGGTTTCGGTATCGGACTCGACCCGGAACTTCTTTATTATTGGCAATATTAATTACGTGGAAAACAAAAGGGCTTGGAGTGGTGTAATTTTCGATCTACACCTTTGTACTATATTAGTGATATATAAAGTTGAATTCTTTGATTCGTCGTTTTTACGTGATGACGGCTGAAAAATTGGACTTCGTAATTTTAGTATTATAGATTACAAAGATGTGAATTGATAATTTTGTATTTTGTACTATGTTACAGAATAATACTTAAAATTAAATTGTACTACCTCTTTTCGGATTACTGCACTTCGTTCAAAACTGTATATAAAATATACCTTATTCTGACTGATTTGCTATTTCTATTATGTAAACTACCTTTACGTGAGTCCTTGAGTACGTAACCTATGAATCGTGTACCAGTAACTTGGTAAATGTAACCGTATAAATGTAAAAAACTTACCATCACTATCATAGATCACAACGAGGATTGGTCAAAGGCCGACAGACTTGCTCGGGAAAATTTTTGGATAAAAAAGCTCAGGACAGTTTCCCCAGAGGGAATTAATAAAAAAAAACATAGAAGAGTCACTCATTTTCCCTACCATCACTAATTTCCTGCCATTACTTGTGTCCAGTTACTCCGGCTTCCGTACTGGACTCTTACACTTTTCAGGAATTTTTAAATTATATTATTTAGTTTTGATTACAGTTGGCAAGGATTTGTAAGTACGCAGCCCCGTTCTTTTACTTAACATTAGTAAAAATGTATTACTCATTTCTCTTATCATCAAATTATTATATTTTTGGAATGTTTAAATACGCAGTCTCTGTTGCAACTGCCCTACCGTTGTCATATTTTAAATATCATACCAGTTTAGATCGGTCAGGACTGTTTATTGGAACTGTATTTCCACGCAGAATTTAGAGTGGTGCCAGTTCACATCGTAAATAACTATTTTTATTTTTGGCATATTTTTGTAGTCTTTGCGGTGTGTTTGGAAATTTTAAAATTGTTCCAGCGTTCGCTTAAATTGTATAAATTCAAGATTTTGATAGAGTCTTAATTTGAATTGACATGATTCATTTGTCATCGTGCAATTACCGAGGAAGGATATCTGTTTTCCGAAATATCTAGCATATTGTTCGTGTTATTGTGTATTGGTGATGTTGTACCCTTTTAAGGTGGTATGGGTGTCTTTCGCCATCTTGGATTGTAAAAAACAGAGAATCGAAGGTCCATATTTTCTATCAAATTAGCAAAATTTGATGCAAGAATGCAGATATTTTATGTGTTTTTACATTTAAAAGATCCAATTTATAAGAATATAACTTATAAATATAAATATATGTACAAGTGTAGATTATTTTTGGTTGTTTTTAAATATTTTGAAATTGTCATTTTAAGGGCAGGTAACTCTAAAACAGTGCATTTTCTGTTGGATTGTTCATGGAATTTTCCTACTTTGTATTTTAGCCGGAAAAAACGCACGGTGACCCTATCTTTTCTTTTGATATAATCAAAGCATTGTTTGAAAGCTATATTTTCCAATTTATTTTACAATTCTATCATTTCGTTTAGTTTCTATTCACAAAATGGTGTTTTTTCCTGTATAATCCATACAAAATGTGTCATTTTGTCACGACCCGTAGCTTGAAAAAATGCACGGTGACCTATCATTTTTATAATATTTTTTAACATGTATCAATAGATACTACATTTTGGCAAAGTATGAACAAATTCTATCATTTTTATTTTAGACTCCCATACCACCTTAAACTTGTTAAATTATATTTTGTAGTGTACTGCATCATGTCCATCGTCCCGTAAGATTTATCGTTGACTATTTATTCAGTCATTTTATATCATAGATTATATTGCATGTACATGTGTACACAGATAGATGATATTTATAAAGATAGATCTTGCATGATTATTTTAAATGGGAGTTTTTTTTCTCATTTGTGTTTTCCCGACAAATGAGTCTGTAAAATTCGGGGACCCCTTAGTTGCTTCCCATGGCAACTTATGGTTGATGTTACAGGTGATTAATAATAAAATATGTTAAAAATTTTAAAATAAAAGAAGAAAATAAGGCTTTTTGTATACCATGTCTTTAAGTTTGACAAAAACTAGTTTAATTTAACTGAAATATTTTTTTTGCTGTAACTTTGGAACATATTTCCTTTTAAAAAGGTTATCAAGGATTGCTATGGAAATTCTATTATCATGATTATATTAAATTCTTGGTTTAACAAAACACAGGTCTCTTTTTTTTTAAATTTAATAAGTTGTTTTAAATATTATTTTATCTATACTTTTTTTTTAATTGCATTTTGAATTAAACTCAACTGACAGCATACATCTATACTAAGATGAAGTTAACGGTGAAAATAGTCCAGTTAGTATAAACTACTTCTGAAACATTCAATTAACTAAATAACATTGAAAATATTAGTCACAATTCATTTTTGACATCATTTGATCAGCTTGTTTTATTTATATTTTAAAGTTGATATATATGTAAGTGTTGATGTAAAATGTGTTGAAGTTATATTATGATTGATTATTTTTAGTTTGTAATTTTAGTTGCAATACTATATTGAAAACATTTTTCTTTATTTCAAGTTTTTTTTAAAAACATTTCCTAAGTTGATAAAATTCACTTGATAGATACAAAGAATAGGTCTAGGTTGGTTAAGACTTGGTCGAGTATGGTTCAGACTAGGTCGGGTATGGTTCAGACTAGGTCGAATTTGATTCAGACTAATTAGAACACGGCCCAGTAACGTATAAAATGGTTAAGTACTGGTCAAGTACAGATTCAGAATGTTAAGTATGGTTCAGACTACAGTCGAGTATTATCAAGTAAATTTCAGACCAGTTCAGTGTAGTACAGATATAGGCCATTTCATACTTTTACTGGTTTGTACATGTCATGATAGCGACATAGCATTATTCGTCTACTTACACATTATTCTGGAGAGTCAAACATTGTATTCCTAAGACCAGTGTGTCTACTTTCAGACAAATATAATCTACAAAGAGGAAAGCACTTCCAATAACAATGGAAACAACTTTGCACAAATGTGCTTTATGAGATTTATCTTGTATCTAAATATTGAAACAAAACTTCGATTGTAAAGAATGAAGCTGCAACACATGTTTGACATTCCTACCTGTTATGTCCAGTGGCAGAACCAAAGGTTGGGGGTTCGGAGGTGGAACATCCATTTTTTTGGGCTGATCAATGATTTTAAATAGGGACATATAGAAGGAACGACCCCAACCCCCACCTTTGTCCTGTGTTAGGAACACCCTTTTTAAAATAACTGGATCCGCCCCTGATGTCTGTTCGTTTTGTTTACATATTGTTGTCAACATTATGAAAATCTTGCATGTGAGAGGTTTAGTTAGCTATAAACAGGTTTTATTCATAGTTTTCCGAAAAAGGAAATGCCTGTAACTAGTCAGGAATTTGACATTTATTCCAATCTTTAATGTGTCTGACTTTTAATTTTTTATAGTTTTTTTGGAGGTCGGTAATGGCTATATCATTTACTTTTGAGAACACATACAGTTTGCCTAGAACCTCGTTTCATTAACTTTATTTGAGTAAGTCTAATCAGGAACTGTTTATGTATTTGTTTTTATAAGTTAACCTTTTTTGATTGATCAGATTTGTTATTAAGAATTTATATCATTATTTCTTACATCATGCGTGGCTGCTTTTTTCTTCTATTTTTTAAACGACAACATTCTATTATTTCTATACTGGATTTTGCAGAAAAAAAAGATACATTGTAACACTTGCATTCTTTGCATTTGCAGTATTATCTAACGAAACAACTCTCTGTTCAAGTTATTTTAAGTGCACAATTACAGTTAAAAGTAAAACTTTCAACTCGGAGCCTTGGCTGACATCGAAAAACAAGTTATACAGAGTCAAAAACAAAATACTCATCTTAAACACTTCAAAAAGGAAAATTCTAATTTCAAATAAACTTTAACCTTATTGTATGTCTTATTCCAATTTTCGTCATATAAAATTGTTTAAATTCACATGAAATGAAATTACTTTCATCGTTATGTTTTATACCTCTACTCTTTCCGTTGCCATCTGCATGACAAATAATAAACAGTTTATTTTAAATTACCTTGTGTCAATGTTTCACATTTTCTTCTGTAACAGGAGCAATCTTCTAATAATGGTTGACAGTAGCAAGTATTGTTTGGTTTCGTTACAAAAGTATACCCCTTCCGATAATCACAGCGACAGGTAGTGTCACTTGCGGTTGTACCTATGCTATTAATTACCAATCCTTCACTATTGCAAATGGATTTTTGATAAACACAATCACTGTTTTCCGTTGTATTGAATGGCATTGGCTGGTAGCGAGTATTATTGCACTGACTGTTTATCATACCTGGTCTCAGAACTAGTTTAGCACCTACAATAATTACAATAGTAAGAAATTTAAAATGACTGATGGTTTGCTGCCTACATTTGAAGCCGCTACTTCCGATTTAAGTGTAATTTACTTTAATATTGGTATTTTTTTCTTATAATTTGATGCTCTCTTCTGTATAATTACTTGACAGAAAAATAATGACGTTTTAATCCATTGCTATGAATAATATCAATGGTCTTCTTTACTTGTATATCCTATTTTTGTATTATACAAAGGGTGCCAATTCGCATTATTTGGTATAATGTAATCATTCGTTATAAATAAGGAGAATTGTGTCTCGTTTTTCTTCAGCAGGGCGTTACAAGTGTAATGATTTGCGTCGTCTTTTTTTTACGGATTCTAAAATTTGTCTTGTCGGTCATTATGATAAACGCCCTATAAGTGAGTTTGTTAGTTTGAAATATTAATGAAATAAAGTTTTAATAATTGATTCTACAGAATAACATAGTAATTTTGCAATGCGGTCTAGTCTTTGCCGTTGAAGGTTGTAATGAGACCTAGTGTTATTGAAATCTATATCATTTGGTCTCTTGTGGAAAGAAGTCTCATTACCATATGTTCGTATTAATACATTGACAACGAACATCCTGTATTTTAAACTTAAGTATTATAACCCCTCTTTGATAACGGTTTGCATTATTGCAAAAAATTACATAAGTTTTCGTTAAGCCAAATATTTCTTACTCCCTATACTCTCCAGTGGTTCCTAACTTCATGTCTTTTATTCCAGTAACCCATGCATTGATTTTTGATTTGTTCTGAATGAGAATAAATAGTTATCAAAATTACCAGGATTATAATTTTATACGCCAGACGCGCGTTTCGTCTACATAAGACTCATCAGTGACGCTCAGATCAAAATAGTTAAAAAGCCAAATAAATACAAAGTTGAAGAGCATTGAGGATCCAAAATTCCAAAAAGTTGTGCCAAATACGGCTAAGGTAATCTTTTCCTGGGGTAAGAAAATCCTTAGTTTTCGAAAAATTCAAAGTTTAGTAAACAGAAAATTTACATAAAAATGACCATATAATTGATAATCATGTCAACACCGAAGTGCTGACTACTGGGCTGGTGATACCCTCGGGGACGAAACGTCCACCAGCAGTGGCATCGACCCAGTGGTGTAAATAGTTATCAAAATTACCAGGATTATAATTTTATACGCCAGACGCGCATTTCGTCTACATAAGACTCATCAGTGACGCTCAGATCAAAATAGTTAAAAAGCCAAATAAATACGAAGTTGAAGAGCATTGAGGATCCAAAATTCCAAAAAGTTGTGCCAAATACGGCTAAGGTAATCTTTTCCTGGGGTAAGAAAATCCTTAGTTTTCGAAAAATTCAAAGTTTAGTAAACAGAAAATTTACATAAAAATGACCATATAATTGATAATCATGTCAACACCGAAGTGCTGACTACTGGGCTGGTGATACCCTCGGGGACGAAACGTCCACCAGCAGTGGCATCGACCCAGTGGTGTAAATAGTTATCAAAATTACCAGGATTATAATTTTATACGCCAGACGCGCGTTTCGTCTACATAAGACTCATCAGTGACGCTCAGATCAAAATAGTTAAAAAGCCAGATAAATACAAAGTTGAAGAGCATTGAGGATCCAAAATTCCAAAAAGTTGTGCCAAATACTGCTAAGGTAATCTTTTCCTGGGGTAAGAAAATCCTTAGTTTTCGAAAAATTCAAAGTTTAGTAAACAGAAAATTTACATAAAAATGACCATATAATTGATAATCATGTCAACACCGAAGTGCTGACTACTGGGCTGGTGATACCATAATAAAAACAGTTTTCCATCGACGATAAGCTAGCAACCATTAATAATTTAACCCTTCTGTTTTTATATTGATATTTTTTATAGTTTTTTGGCGGAGGGGGTGCATATGGAAGCCACACAGACAAAGATATAAAATTATAGAAACTTACCTGTATATATTGCATTTGGTTTGTCACATTTTTCCTGATAAGACCAATTCATTTCATCAAATAAACACACATAATTGGTTTCGTTTTCGCACATTTCTGTAGCTCTATAATGCCAATGTCTGGACGTAGGACACTTGATTTCATACGCTCTACATGCATAAATGATCTACATTTTAAATAAAAAAATGACGTTTTATTTAATTATTTAATCATATATTTTTATGTTATTTATGGTAGTTTGTATAGGTGTAGGATTCTAAAGTGTGATTGGGACGCTAAAGTGCGATGATCACGCTTAAGTGCGATGTTCTACCCTTAAGTGCGATGCTTACATACGCTAAAATCCGATGGTCCGCGAAAGTATAGATGTAAAAACGTAGTTTGATTATGAAGTTAACAGTCGTTTATACAAACCAAAAAAATACGTACATGCCGAAGATACATCACGAATATTTGATTAACAACTTTTAAACCTGAATGTGCTTGACTTAATTTCAAACCTTAACGGGCATTTGAATGGAGAGTTGTCTCATTGGCACTCACACCACATCTTCCTATATCTACTAAGTCGGATAAAACAAATGTGTTTATTTTCGGGTGCTGGAAGAATGACATGTGTCTTGCGCAGCATAGTCATTTGACAACATTTCTTTATAGATACAAAATAGTATGCGCAGACGTATCCTGTTTCCTGTATCCTGCTTCTATTCGAAACGAACAGATACTTGAAATCATTGTTTACGCTACAGTCTGCTTAGGGTTGCATTAAAACAATATCAATTTTATTGAAAATTAACGTCGTTAAAATAGAGGTATGTGTAGCTTATGTGACGACGGTAAGGGGGTGTTCATAGTAGTGATAGACTGTGAGTACGACAAGCTACACAAATAATCACAATAGCATTGCGTCCGAATTGTTGCAAAATTCATTAAACATACAGTATTTGTGACACCTAAATGACTTTTTTTTCTATTTTTATGTGGGAGGTCTTTTAAATTTAAAAACAATCACTTAAGCTTGTCCGTAAATTATAACCAAGCCTATCACATATGATATACCTTAGCTAATATTTATACTAGCTTTCGCCAAACAAAAAGACAGTTTTTATAAAATCCATGCACTTTAATCCCCTAACCGAGGGTCCATTGCGTGATAAACCATCGTGCATTAGTAAAAAAACAACCATCGCACTTTAGCGTGAGACACCATTGTACTTAAGCGTAGACTATCGAACTTTAGCGTGACCATCGCACTTTAGAGTCCTACATATGTAAATACATTCCTAAATGAACATTTTTCATTCTGAAATGAAATATATATTAGTACAAAAAGTGTTGATTTCGTGTTGCTGGTGTTCAGAAACGGAAGACTTTACGAATAATGATTACGATGTCAGGAAAAAACAAATAATGCTATAAAATTTCAAAAGCTTTTTTTTGTGTTCTTTTTTGTTATTGTTGCTAAACATATACTGTATCCTGATAAATATTCATTATAAATTCGGACAAATTGTTTTACACTTCTGTTTTGCATCGTTAGTTTCAGCTTGACTAACAGAGTAATTGGTATCATCATCAATATGAAGTTAATTTTTAATAGCGTTCAGAAGTTTGTATTTTCTAAAAGGTTCGCCACAACAGTTCTTACCAATGTCACTTGATATAACAACCTTACTCTCATTTCCCTTGTAGCCATTAGTGTATTTGTCCTACAAAAGTATATAAAACATTGAAATTACAAAGTAATTTATATTTTTAGTTATAAATGTTATATAGTTCTGAATTTTACAGTATCTGTAATAGGATAACATTAAAGGCATAAACAAATAAAATACCCTAAAAAAAAAACATCACAGAGAAGCCTTTCAAATGGTTGATAAGTTATTGTATCGTGGTTATTCCATTTGATCACATGCTATACTAAATACTATTAAATTTAAGAATGTTTCATGGTTATTTCCATTTGATCATATTCTAAACTCACATAATTAAGAACGTTTGTTACTGAACTACAAACTTGTTCTAAAACTTCAAGGGGTTAAACAGGTCGAGAACTCTAGATTTTCTGACGTCAGAATAAATTTACATAGTAATTTCCAAAACACAAGTCCCATTTGGCCTCGAAAAACTGACCAATCGACTCAATGAACTACAATGCATTGTGGGCTACTACGAGTAAACTACTACTTAAAACACGTGGAATTAGTGGAAAACAGTCAACTAATATATTGTCTGGGACACTCATTATCAAAGTTTTTATTCTGCAAATATATCTAATGTAAAATATATAACGTAATCTTCAATTTGCATGCTCAGATTAAAAAAATATTGTTTATTGGCTTCACGATTCGACTTTCGTTTTCGCCTTGCAAAAGTAGTTGAGCCGGTTTTGTGCATTGTTATGAATTGAACCTGCATTAATTTCACGACATGACACAGTGAATTATCAAATGAAGTGACCACTGTCCAGGAAGAAAATCATTTAAGCTCTTTTAAGTCTGTATAATGTCATTCAAAAATCATTTCTGCCTAGAAAAACACGAAAACTTTCATTGAAACACTTCTTACTGTACTGTATGTGTAATTTTTTTAATCAGGACCTGAACTAATAGTAAGAACATCATAACATTCAGTATGCAAAAATAATAAGTGTTATGAAATCGGCGGTGAAGGATCCAGCCATTTTAAAAAGGAGGGTCCATACCCTGGACAAAAGGGGAGGGGGTTCCAACTACAAGTCCCCATCCAAATGCACTGATCGTCCAAAAAAAGGGGGTCCATCCCCCTGAACCCCGTGCCTCTCTCCCTGGATCCGCCACTGAGCGGCTACGGTATATAGATCAATACATTTTTTATAGTTTCATCCATCGATAATATCCATTTGTTGCTAATTTTATCACAAAATATACCTCAGAGGGTTTTTTTATCGTTCGGTTGCTGTCCTGTTGAAATATGTAGAATATCTTCAATATTAAAAGTCTATGGATCATAGTGGGTGCCATATTACCTTTTATTTTTTTTGGTAAAACGTGCTTTGTACATAGAAATAAGAAGACGCGGTATGAGTTCTAAATGAGACATCTTTCCAACATAGACATGATTTAGTAAAGTAAGCAGTTCAATGCTGAAAAGGAAGCTATTAATGATCCAAAAATTACTTGTTTAAAACAACCCCCCCCAAAACAAAAATATATATATTTCAGGACAAGAAATCTATCCCATAAAAAAAGATATATTGGATAGGAGCCTGTATTTCAGTGGTTGTCGTTTGTTTATGTGTTACATTTCGTTCATTATGTTTTTTATATAATTAAGGCCGTTAGTTTTCTCGTTTGAATTGTTTGACATTGTCATATCGGGGCCTTATAAAGCTGGCTATGCAGTATGGGCTTTGCTCATTGTTGAAGGTCGTACGATGATCTATAAATGTTTATTTCTGTGTCATTTTGGTCTCTTGTGGACAGCCGTCTCATTGGCAATCATACCACACCTTCTTTTTTATTATAGATCCAACGCTGCAATTTCCACAAAACATATCAAATTTTCCACCTTGTCGCACATACATATGGATAAAATCATTACAGCTTATTTCCTAATACATGTAGAAAAAATTTGGTTAGCTTGCTTGCTTTGTTTGTATATTGTACAAAATATTAAATATACAAGTTAAACTATGCCCATATATATATATTGTTTAAAGATGTCAATCTTATTTTCAAAGTTTGTATAAACAACTATACAAACAAAGCAAGCAAGCCAACCAAAGTTTTACTTTGTAGGTATAAGAAATCAGCTGTAATGATTTTATTCAGTTTGGCAAATGTCCGAGCCCGTTACAAAACTAACAAACTGAAACTACCTTCAAAACAACGGGAACAGTTTGGAAGTCCCATATACTGAAATGTGACCCAAAAAATACTTATAGATATTGTTAACACTGCCATGTATGTAAATATTTCCTGGCCTTTTTTACGAACACAAAATTCAAGGATCCCACATTTGCCTTTAATTGTCTATACGAACTTCTGTACTCGTGAATATCAGCACCGGCTGTTATCGACGGCTTACTTAAAATAGTAAATTTGTCTCATGGGTAATTGTGTTTTTCGCTGTTGTTTCGTTGCTGTCTGGTGGACAAATACATGAAATCTCTGTGCCATCATCAAACATGTTAAGGGCTATATATCGGGTAATTCAAACCCTTTTTTCTTCACATAGAAACAATTCTTCGTTAATCTGAGCATGGCAGTAATACTTTATATCACGAACTATAAATGAGGATACACAAACTGAAAAACTAAGCGAAATTGTGAATCCCGCATTGCACGAAAAAATGTGTTGTATTTCAGTAAATAACACGTGTTCTTGATTGATTGTAAACACGTAGTAGTCCATCATGCATTGTAACTCATTTAGTGGATTGGTCAAAAACCTAGGTAAAAATAAATTGCGTCACATGTAAATAAACAATTACATGTGCGAGAACATAAGTATGCTAATTTATGCATTTCCATATAAGGTAGTGGTCCTGACCTGTTAAACGTTAAATAATAATAAAAACCTGAAACACTATTTATATATTTGCACAGAATGACTAGGCTGAAGTAAGTTTGTGCATGAACAACTTTTTAAAGTACGGTTATTTTGCTTGTTTGCAACTCATCTTCAGTAGTGTTGAATGTACAACCAAACTCTAATGGTAAAGGAAGGTATGATGGACAGTCAGCAAATTGCCAAATAAATTAACTTCGGTCAATTGTGTACCATGCTTGAAAATTCACCTTGTAAGGGTTTTAGCTGAGTTGATTATTAGAGGACACTTTCCTACTACTTAATTGTGTATATGTGTTGTGTACTATTTATAATTGTGTTTACATTCTAATGTATACACACATATCAGTTTGTACAATTTGTACAGCATTTGACTAAAATGTACTTACAACTAGTGCAAAAGTTCATTGAACTTTCGTTAAAAAACGGCAAACTCAATATTAAATTTACGACCCAACACCAAACAAAATTTTTTTTTTCAAAATGCAAAAATAGTTCTGTTAAAACTGGCATCGGAAATTGCAAAACTTCTTTTGCTTTTTACATGTAAATTGAGAAGTGATACCCTTCTTTACATTTACAAGAAAGAAACATTTACCAACCTTTTTTGAAGCATTGCAACTGCTTCATATAGCAAAAGGAATCGTTACTGCAAATACAGATGTGTCTTTTTAAAACAGCTTCTATTCGATGTCTCGACAAATGCCATGTTACAATGAAGTGTTATCAACGTATCAGTTATTTCTATACCAAAATGCATAAGGTAAATTATTTTGGAATATAGCAAAGTGCTCTCGACCAATGAAATTGTAAAATTTTGTGTCTCCTGAAAAATTAATGTAAATCATGTTCTAAGTAAGGGGTTATCCTATTTTGCACTTCTTACATTTCAAAACAAAGAGTTTTTATAAATAATTTGAAGCTTACTGCTGTCCATAATGTTAATAGAAATTTAAAAAAAATATAATTTACCTTTAAAAATATCTAAAAAAGAATACTTGTATAATTCGAATATTCCGATAAAAAACATTGATTGAAGTTTAAAACTTTTAAAGGCAATTCAATAGAGCATTGAAAAAGCCGGACTGAAGTATTGACTTAGGAATAAAATTTGTTGCAACTAAATTTTATTTATTGATTGAAACTGTAATTAAAAAAGAATAATTCTTCACTCAAATATTATAAGATTTACATTCCTACTCACAATCAAGTAACATATACTTTGTATTGCTCTGTCACCTTACATCTTGTCTATAATACATTATTTTTAATTTTTCCCAAATTAGAATAAAGTCCTTACATCATTACAACTAGCATATGAATGAAATACTGCAAAACGAAGTCATGCATCAATTATAAACATTGGATTTACATTAACAATGAAACAAATTCTTAAAAACAACCAATCAAGAGATCAGTTGCGCCTTGAGCACTTTACAATATTACAAGTTTGTTTACATCTTCTGACATCAGACTCGGACTTCTCGTGAAGTAAATTTTAATGTGCGTATTGTTATGCGTTTACTTTTCTACATTGGTTAGAGGTATAGGGGGAGGGTTGAGATCTCACAAACATGTTTAACCCCGCCGCATTTTTGCGCTTGTCCCAAGTCAGGAGCCTGTGGCCTTTGTTAGTCTTGTATTATTTTAATTTTAGTTTCTTGTGTACAATTTGGAAATTAGTATGGCGTTCATTATCACTAAACTGGTATATATTTGTTTAGGGGCCAGCTACATTGAAGACCTGTTGGTGACCTTTTGCTGTTGTTTTTTTATTTGGTCGGGTTGTTGTCTCTTTGACACATTCCCCATTTCCATTCTCAATTTTATTATGATATATATATTTATAAACAAATCTAAATGAAAAATATCATTCAATCTTATGATTGCTTTGGATTAAAACTGCAATGTTCATATTTCTTGGGAGAGGGGTCTCAATTCAGCACAACATTTTCTGAAAGACATAAAAAGTGAAAAGTACATTTAACAAAACGCATTTGACAAACATGTTGAACGTATGAGGTTCTTAAACCCTGCTGACTGTCATTAACGATCAAAAATATAATTGATTTGTACAAGGACAGATAATATTTTTAAAGGTTGATGTTAATAACTTATAGTGGGAGTTTTTTTTTTCTCATTTGATTTTTCCCCGACAAATGAGACTGTAACAATTGGGGGCCCCTTAGTTGCTCCCCTGGGCAATTGAGGGTTGGTGTAACAGGCGATTGTTAATAAAATATGTTTTATATTTAAAAAAAACCAAAAAAACTGATAATAGAGTAAAAAAAAAAAAAAAAAAAAAAGAAAAAAAAAATATATATATAATTGATCACGAGATGTAACAGGAATGTTGATTATTACCTTATTAACAAACAGAAAACAATATACTTGCAGAGAAGATGGTATATCGCAATTAAACATAAGGTGCAAAAGTCTGCCCATCATATCTGGATTTGGCCAATAAATGTCTCTTCAGAGGTGTAAGGGATATACCTCAATTAGGAGTAGCCTCTTGAATTTCAAAGAGTCAAAATATGATGAACAGACCATATAAACCCATGGGGAAATATAATACAAGCCTAAACGACAAAATTTGAACAAACAAATTAAAACAACATTCAAACCTCTGATGGCGTTGGATAAAACCTCAATTTGTATACGTGTGCACGTAAAACAAACCTCTTGGCAAACGGGTCTTTGTACATATTCATACATATGAACATATAAAACTTGTCTCCCTTTTGTTCTGTTTGAAATCAGAAAAAAGACCAATCGACATAAGATTAGTACTCAATAAATTATAATTAATTAACCAGTATTCATAATTTCTGAACCCGTACATAAATTATATAAGTCAAATCATTGCCGGTGAATTAAATTGAATTGATTTAATTAGTTATATTATTCGGATAATGATCAGTGTAGAACACAACTTTATTTTAAATTTGTTATTGTATATTATTTACTGCATAACATGTAATTCGATAATTAACGTATCATACTAGTTTTCAAATCTTAAAAGTTAAGGTGGTATTCCCTAATAGATATCCTATCAACCATGTCAACCTGAACATTAAATACCTTAACAACAATTATACTAAATGTTGTCCTTATATTACCAAATGTCTATTGAAGATATACTTGCAAGTTGTTAATGAAAAATTATAAGCACGGTTTGAAAAATTAAATCTTTTTTTATACAAATTACCAAAAAGAGAAAACGGAGTACAGCACGTACCATTAAAACTACTATATTGTTTTGTTGGTTGAGTAAAACTAAATTTTTCCAAAGCTTTCTGATTATACAAAACATCATTTGCATTCTTTATTCAATTTTCATACGATAAAAAATGATTTTTTTCGATGAATCCTTAATTTATATTTCTGCAATTTTTCATGTTTTTATCCTACATACTAGTTCTATGATTTTGTCGGTCTCTCTCTGGCTTTTAAGTTATATTGAATCTGTGATGTTTTTAACTTCTTCAGAACATTACTTTTGATAATGGTCCTATTAAGATCAGCATTTTGATCACTAAGATTTCCAATAATATATCTTGTAAATAATTTTGAAGAGACATAGTCATTCATAGCATAACAATTGTACTGTCTGGACTTAAGCAACAATTAATTATTATCATCATAATAATCATAGTTATCATCAATATCATCTTTGAAAGTGGAGTCAATGTGAGTGTCAAATAATCCAATTCAAATTTACACTAACGTCAGCAGGTAAAGCTGTCGTCGTTGTTTTATTGATAGTATATTTGAGAGTTCATTTCAGACAAACAAATATAACTAATTCGTAAATGGTGGTGAATAAACAGATATTGCATTCCGGATAAATCTTTTAGGGAAATATACTCAAAGCATGATGAATATTGACATGATTGAATTCGTTTTTTTTTATTAATGTCACGGTTGATGGATCATATAGTATCGTTGTCATCTACGTTTCACTTACAAGAAAAATTTATTGAATTTTAAACAATTGTTCT
Organism: Mytilus trossulus; assembly: GCF_036588685.1. Taxonomy (NCBI): domain Eukaryota; kingdom Metazoa; phylum Mollusca; class Bivalvia; order Mytilida; family Mytilidae; genus Mytilus; species Mytilus trossulus. The sequence continues at coordinate 31,361,268 of NC_086380.1, read as the reverse complement.
AAACACCTTCTCATCTGTGGGTCTTTAGTATCTTGATGTGCATATAATTTATGAGAACCCTGATTTTTGACAATAACAGCAAACCGCAATATTGTATGATTAACAGAGTACAGCAAGCTCAAATACGTGCATCTCTTGAATTGAATTTTAAATGTACGTATTGTTAGGCGTTTACTTTTCTACATTGGCTAAAGGTATAGGCGAGGATTAAGATCTCATAAACATGTTTAACCCCGCCGCTTTTTTGCGCCTGTCCCAAGTCAGAAGCCTCTGGTCTTTGTTAGTCTTGTATTATTTTTATTTTAGTTTCTTGTGTACAATTTGGAAATTAGTATGGCGTTCATTATCACTGAACTAGTATATATTTGTTTAGGGGCTAGCTGAAGGACGCCTCCGGGTGCGGGAATTTCTTGTTACATTGAAGACCTGTTGGTGACCTTCTGCTGTTGTTTTTTCTATGGTCGGGTTGTTGTCCCTTTGATACATTCACCATTTCCATTCTCAATTTTATATAATAAAATTTTCCTCTATATCTAATCAAACAGTACAGAATACACGTTGCAATCAATATATATGTATCACAAATTAAAGGTTTGCGATGTCAGTCAAAATGTCTTTTAAAATTACTTTATACCTTAATTACTACTTAAACTCTTGCATCGAGGCGACACATTGATAAGGATCGCTAAAACATTTCTAATACTAAGATATATAAGACATGTACAATGTTTATATCCTGACAATTTATGATATATGAATTAATGTTGAATATGATCTAAAACGGTGGTTTCCGTTTTGATATAAGACTGTTACTTATCGATGACTAATTTTTAAAGCGCAGTGAGGCGTACAGAAACAAATATATGATGTCAACATACCTATATACAGTTATCACGTAGTTCACCTGATTGCCTGCGTTCTAATCCTATTTTTGTTTAGCCATGAATATAGGTCAACCTTCACCTTATATTTTTCTTCCTTTTTGTCTTTGACACTTCCGTCCTTGTAGTGGTTATCTCTCTTTAAACAAGCAAAAAATATCTTTGTGATAATTACAAGTTGACTTTAAATGTACAATTCATTTTGACATATTGAGAAAACTCTTCAATTTCTATAATTTCTATAACTGTTTAAAGTGATGATTCTTTATTCATTTCTTACAACTTTCCGGTTCGTACATAAGAGATTACATAGCTAAAACTATTTCAAGAAACACTTTGTTAATAAAGAGTAACAATGCTAAAAAAAAAAAAAGGGCGTCAATAGTCCAATGAAATTAGACAGCACAGTTGGCAAATTGAAAACCGCACGAAAATATACTCCTCGATAAATATAAAAAAAAAAGATTGAGTAACATGAATCCCAAACAAATCTGCGTGTGAATTTATATGTTCCGTGAGGGTAAATATATCATGATCATTTAGCATGTTTAGGCCAACGTCATATCGAAGAAATAATAGGCATCGATTGTTTAAAATTATGCTCGATTATTATTCCTGACTCACCTAATCAAAAATGGTCAACTTATATTTTAAGAATGATGCGTCCTTTTTATTTTAAAAAGGATATAAACAGCTTTACTATATTATTTTTTTGAAAAAAAGGCTACACAAGAATACCGCTGTTCAAGAGTTATAAATCGATTACTGTGGGTTAACTTATTTTCGTGGTTACTAATTTTCAGAACACCTGCCTGTGCGAAAATACGGGATTTCATAAATTTGCTATCATGAGTCTGTACACAACTTCATAGGAAAATTTTTTCAACATTTTAAATTGTTGTTCACCTGTAGCAGCGAGAACCTGGAAAATTGGTATCTAAAGAACAATGATAAATCCACAGCAAGCAAATAATAATCCGGGTCACAAATCAAATTTGAGGGAACACATCAAGTAAAATAGGGAAAAAACTGATCTTCAGAAACACTGAACTGCTACGAAAACAAGTAAGAAAATACATAAAAACGGACTGCCGTGTTCCTGATGATATAACTTGCTGAAACAGTTTTTTTTGTAGCCGTAAGTTTCAAGCAAGGATGTCACGATAGGAACCACAAGCCTTAGAATTCCATCTTGGAGTTAGTGTACATAATAGATAAATGGAAGAGGGTAGGGGATGCAGTATTAATCAATTTCATTATCAAAATTCATAATTACTTCACGATATCATTTGTGTGTGTTACATTGGGGCATTACTTCTAGCCTGTCGTCGATATATTGATCTGATTTTTTTTCTTTTTTATTATCTTTTCTTTGAAAAGCCTAAAAAGAAGATGCTATTCTGGTGATCCGCTTTCTATCCTCAATTGTGTTTTTTTTTATGTTTGAGGGTTCTACATGTACCTGTTTCTATATGTTATATATTTTTTGTATTCTTGTCATTCATTTTTGCTCATGTGTTGTGTTTTTATGCATTTTATGTTTCTTTGATACAAATGGCGTGGCTCTGTAATTAAACTATCCATCATAATGACATTGTGCTATTGTAAAATGTTGTATTCTTGTCTTTCATTTTACTAATGTGCTTTGTCTTTATTTCTGTTGTGTTTCTTCGTTACATGTTTTTTATGTCTGTTTTTTGTAGGCACATCGTTGTCAATATCATGGAATTTGATGCGACTGTCATACAAGTGAAATATTTAGGTAGCTATAAAACCAGGTTTAATCCCCTTTTTTTGTACATAAGAAAATGCCTTTACCAAGTCAAAAATATGAGAGTGGTTATCCATTCGTTTGATGTGTGTGTGCTTTTGGTTTTGTCATTTGATTAAGGATTTTTCGCTTTGAATTTAAACCATATTTTTGATATGTTTTGTCTAAATGTTAGTAACTGTAGTATTTGCTTCAGTTCACATGGGCAACTTTTGTATGGACACTATTTCTTCTGAAAGTGTTTTATAATAATTGAAACGCACCTTTTCATAAACAAGTTCATGTTGTCGAAAAGTGTGCGCAATTCGTTTTAGAAGAAAAAAAAAATAATTCATATGATAGTCCAAAAGAATTAATCAATAAACATTTAAAACAAGAGTGCACACGCTAAGATGTCTCATCTGCTTTACTGACCATATATTTTATAAGGAGGTATAAAGAATAGGGTCTGTCCGTCATTAAACTGCTTTAAAGATGTACTACATGAATAAAGTACACTTGGTAATATAAAGCTTTTTTTATAAATATTCAATCGAAAGATGTAAAGCTTTCCCATCATTTCGAGCGAACTTGTGTTTTTTCTCCGTGATATCTAATGCTACAGGTACACTGTTCCACTTATTTACTAAGGTTTGTCTAATATCCAATGAATTAATATGTCTCTTTGGATAGTCCCCATCATTTCGTGAATGACACATTTGCAAAGTCATATATTTGTGTCCAGTCAATGCAGGAGATGATATATTTTTGTTGATGGTACCTTTGATGGAAGCAACAGACATTCTATAAATATTCAAATCAGGAACTGATGCAACATAAAAACCTTCTTCTGGCGTTTTATGAACAATGATACTATGTTCATAAACATGACTTTGCCTTTCATTTGATTGTTGCAAAGACTGGTACGGGTTCAAATAATCGGATCGGTCTTTTTCGTTAAAACTTGAATCTTTTGAATCATCTGAGCTTTTTCTACCTTCAAATTCGTCGTCTGATATATAACAAGGATACAGATAGCTGCCATAATTTTTAGGCTCAATGTAAGATCTCACCGAACTTCTTTTACTGTTAACTGATACTGTCTCCTTTCTCTGTTGCATTTGACATACGATTCCGACAATCGCATTGTCATCGATTTCCTCATATTCATTTTCAACATCGATATATTCATGATGCTGAAGTGATATAGTTTGGTCCGTATGTCTGTCTTTATATCGGGTGGGTGTTCCCTGAATCTGAAGTTTCTTTGTTAAGCTGTATTTCCAAATTAAGATAGGCACACAAACCAAAAGGACGATACCAATTATACAAATAGAAAATATCCAACCACCACTTAGAATTGCTGAAAATAAAGTATATGGTGCAATGTTTAACGACAGAGCCAGTAGTAATTCTAAAATCAACATGTAGAAAATGAAAAATATTAATGTGTGATATGATTATCATTAAACAAATTATGTGAATTATGCGAAGCACAGATTATAGACTAATGTGTATTAAAAACATATTTACATGTGAAAAGTTATCCATTTGATAGAAGATGCACTTACATGTGTCGTCATCATTCTCAGTCAAGGCATCTACAGTAATATGCAAAGAACTAGTTTCTGTATGAGTATATTCTGTAATTAAAAACAACTTCATTATGCACTTATCTTTTGATTTTCTTATTTCGAAAAAAAACTCAATGGCCTGTTCATTGAAACAATAGAACTTGACAGAAAGTTGGTCAACTTCATTTTACAATAACTTGAATAATAAATGGTCTCCTATGTATGATGTGCAAAAGATAAATTACTGATTTCATATACATAAACATTTTTAAGATGCTAATTCCTGAATAATCCGGTCAATGCATTTGCAAATTTTCTAGAAGTATTTTTCACTAACGAAAAAGACCCCATCACATCAAAAAGTTGTTTAGCATTCACAGGAACCTTATACCTATTTCCGAAAAGTAAAACAGTCTAACATAGCTCATGTATGAAGATTCTTATATTCGTACCTGTGGATTATATAATTATTGGGTTTATCCATAAATAGTTAAATAATCGAATTTTTAATTCCGATCCTTGGCGTTTTGCAGAATGTTTTGTACATTTTGATTTATCAAGTGAGCTGATGATGGTTATGACCCTCTAATTCATCCAATCATCTTCTAAAATCATCGGGAACAACAACTCGATTGACTTTTTTATACAATGGGTTCGGCAAGGGATAAATCACAAAAATAGAAAAATCCTGATATACCATCGTTGATGTATGCGGCAACGTCAATGACACATCGTATGAACTGTTATTTTGAAATTGATTTGTAAATTTCAAAACATTATCTTTATGACGTTTTCAAAAATATCAGGGATATCCAAAATATAAATAGTAAAGTCACAAATATATATTCATCACGTTTCATAATTATTAAAGATATCCTGAAATATATCTTTTGAAATAAAAGATTAATTAATAACTTGTATAGAACTTGAAGTATTTCAGGATATCCTGCAATCGAGGAAAACAGGATGACCTATACAATTTTGAATATCCTGAATTCAAGTTATGAAGCTCCGAAAATTTATAATAATCCATAATACGAATTATGAAGGTCAAAGCTGTTGTTTACTTTTTATATTTTGATTTGGTTATTTGCCATGACGTTGGTAGTTTGTCTTAGACTTTGGAGTGTCCATGTCCCTTCAGTGTCTACCTCTGTTGTATTAATTTTGTTCTATCAACAAATATTTCCAATGTTTGTTAAATTAATTGAGAATTCAGCTTTACAATTTTTCTGCAGATATCTGTGAATTGAATTATTTTCGTGAGTACCAATAAAATTAACAGTACCAATGTTCTTGCACCAGATGCGCATTTCGACAAAACATGTCTCTTCAGTGATGCTCGTGGAAAAATATTTGAAATCCAAAGCTTATATAAAAGATGAAGAGCTATAATCCAAAAGGTCCAAAAAGTATAGCCAAATCTGCGAAAGGAATCAGAGCTTTTCATGAGGGAGATACATTCCTGTCGTCGTTTTATATTATTACTAAAATAAGAGTCCAACTCGGATCTTACCATTATAGTCGTTATCATTCTGATACAAAGTATCTACAGTGATATGTAATGAACCAGTTTCTATATGCGCTGATTCTGAAGAAAACAATCATGCAATCATACTGTTAGATGCTACAGCTAGTAAATGGCAATAGATTTTGGATATGGAGTTTAAAAATCTATATTTAACTTTATGCACATCTTTCGAATGATCCGGTCACTGATTGAGGAGATTTTGTATTGTTCACTTACTGCAAAAGCCTAACATAGTATTTATTGGAATGATAAACCCGTTTCCAATAAATAATTCTTTGACAATGCAGATGCCGACATATTTCACTTTATATATGCTGCTTAACCAATGACTCCCATATACGTTTATCCTCAAATTGATTTGTGGAGGTCCCAGAATAACAGTGGACCTTTATAGATAATTAAAAATAGTAAGAAACTGATATACAATCACGCAGTTCCATAATTATTAAGGACCTCTTTAATTAAAGCATGCGCAGTTTTAACCGATTATTTGAAGGGGTCTAAAAATATTTCAGGATATCCGAAAATAGAATATTGGAACCCCTTACATATTTAGTTTAATTTGAATTTTGATTTTAAACATATTCTATTCATTAAGATATGAAAAGGATTTACATATGCTAGGAGGTCTGCAATAATTTATTGAAATCCGGAATTCAAATAATGTAGGACCTAAAATATTTCAGAGTCTCTATAAATACAAAATTTTGCAAATAACTTCGCGCCTCAAAAGCATGAAAGAATCATCGTTTTAATGAGGATCGTGTTGCTCGGTGCTTAATTCTGAATGTAGTGTTATGTTCACTGTTATTTTAAATAAAAATCAATGCATCAAATTTTTCATGACGATGCAAATATTTCAAATAAAAGTTTGCAGATATGTTTTATTCCAAATATATGTTTTAATTGAATTGAATTTGTAGTTAACATCAGTTGAAAAATCCAAATACATATTTAAGCAAACACCGACGCATCTAATGTCACTATTTACTTACCATTGTTTTCATCATTCTGAGACAATGTTGTTTTAGTAACGTACTGAGTTTTCTCGTCGTCTGTTTGTCCTGCTTCTATATTGAAATAAAGAAAACTTAATGATTTTTTAATCGTCATACTTTTTAATTATACAGTATTCTGTAAATTAAGACGTTTCAAGTATAGCATTATAATTAGTTGATGTCATTTTAAAGTTAACCCAGCAGGTGTATTAATTCCAGATCTAACGAGGGATTAATAAAAAAAAAATCACAGTACACTGCAATGGAAATTGGATATTGAAGAGTGAAATAACAAACATATCGAACTCCAAGGAACATTCAAAACGTCATACTCCTGACTTGGTACATGCATTTCTCTAACATGTTTAGACCGTTGGTTTTCCCGCTTGAATGGTTTTACACTAGAAATTTTGGGGCCCTTTATAGCTTGTTGTTCGGTGTGAGCCAAGGCTCCGAAATGAAGGCCGTACATTGAACTATAATGGTTTACTTTTTTAAAATTGTTATTTGAATGGAGAGTTGTCTCATTGGCACTCACACCACATCTTCCTATCAGTCAAAAATGGTGGATTAAATTAAGATTGAAAGGTAGCTTAACCTCTTTCTTGTATGACAGTCGTTTAAAATTCCATTATATTGACAAAAATTTGGGTGAACACATTTAACATACATAACAGAAAAAATGTTGAAAGAGAAGAAAGTGGCAATTTAAAAACAAACAAATTGGTTAACAAAGGTAAACAAAATGATATACAGACAAAGAACATAGACAAAAAAAAGATAAGAATACTAAAAAGGACCAGAATTTTGTTATTAAGCGACACACTATATCATGTATATCGAGATTTGGATAGTTTGCACTGCTATGTTTAGCTGTTGCGTTTCCCTAGATTTTCATTCCATATTTATTATCTCTATGAAACTATCGTAAAAGTTCGGAACTGTTAAAAAAATGTTATGTTAGAATGTCTTATTCTGATTACTAGTAAAATCTTCTGTCTATTTGGCATGGATGCCATATATATCAACATTCCTTGTGGACACCCCTTGTGGACACCAAAAAATGAATTAAAAAATAATGCAAATAAAAATAGTTGTTTTACCATTAACTGGTGTGCTGCGCCTAGAGGTCGTCATTACTTTCACACATCCGATAACAGCGTCACATCTATAAATTAAAACGAACATTTCGTTCAACGAGTATTTTCAAAATTTTGTTTTTGGAAACTCTTTGCAACACTACAATAAAATGATAACAAATCTGGCCTTTGGACTCCATTCGCCAACGATTTCTCCTCTTGTTGTTGGATCATGTTCAGTAATATTAGGTTTTCTGTGGGTAAATCACATTTTTAATCTTATTTTCTTAAAAAATTGAAATAAGAAGATGGAGTATGATTGCCGATGAGACAATTGTTCTAGGTTGAAACGAAGTGGAACTATGCAATTATACGGAGTTATATAGAACCGTACGTCCTTCAACATTGAGAACAAACAAATTATGTATAGTCGTCAAAAAGGCCCCGACATGAAAAATATGAACCGATTCCATTGAGAAAACTAACGGCCAAAACACATCTAACAAAAACACAGACTGAACGTGGCAGGGTATTTATACATCTCTAACAAAAAAATGACAAACATTACAGATCTGAAATTAATAGCAGTAAGAGACAATGAGTTACAAGTTAAAAGCTATGAAACAAAATTATGTATCTAGGAATAAAGCATCAATTAAAACTACGGGGTATATATCTCCAAATTGATACGATATTCCCGTGCTTACATTTCTATTATGATTTTTTTGATAGAGGGTTGCTGCTCACAAGGAAGCTATTAAACCAAGAGTTTCAAATGGTGAAGTTGAAATCATCCCTTCGTTAATTTTACGGACGGCATTACGAGTTGGTTTACCGTTATGGAATTACCGTTTCACAAATGATATCGGATATGTTCCTTACGACGTTACTACAACCCCTGTTCCGTTTCATTAATGTGACCTACCGAGTTATACTATTTACCGGATTTGATATCACATAAGCAACATGACGGGTGCCACATGTGGAGCAGGATTTGATTACCCTTCCGGAGCACCTGAGATCACCGCTAGTTTTTGGTGGGGTTCGTGTTGTTTTTTCTTTAATTTTCTATGCTGTGTCATGTGTACTATTGTTTGTCTGTTTGTCTTTTTCATTTTTTGCCATGGCGTTGTCAGTTTATTTTAGATTTATGAGTTTGACTGTCCCTTTAGTATCTTTCGTCCCTCTTTTAGCTCACATACAATATCCATTTGGATATATATGGATTTGGCGTGTAACCGGCATTAGAGAAAACATGATATTATGCAATGTTAAACTATAGGTTTTGATAGATGTAGTAAATTTGTGTTTAGAGTTCTTTTGTAAGTTTAACATATCCAGAGCAGTTATGTTATTGCTGTTGATATATGAGGGGTTTTGATAGATGTAGTAAATTTGTGTTTAGAGTTCTTTTGTAAGATCAACATATCCAGAGCAGTTATGTTATTGCTGTTGATATATGACTTATTTTGTGTACATTTTGTCGGTATATGAAAAACTATATTCAATGTGTATTATTGATTTCATCACTGCATAGACATTTACATCAGAACTTAAAAAGTGTTTTACCTTTGAAGATAGTTACACCTACACGTTTTAAGACATTTCATTCCATATCTATTGTCCTTACATGACAGACAAGGGCCTCCATCCCATGAGGTCGAACCACTTATACACTCTGAAATAAATCAACGAATATCTTTAAAGTTCCCAAAGAAGGTAAAACATGAAAAGCGCCACGAACACATGAACATTTATTTTGTATTGTTTTTATCTTTTTCTTTAGAATTTTCGTGTGGTCTTGCATATATTTGAATCTTTAAAACATTGGTTAATATAATGTTGTTAAAGTAGATTTCAATGTTTAAGGGTTTGCTTTTCTTTGTTTTTTTTGTTTGTAAATTGATTGTTTTCATCTGTCACATTCAGTCAATAAACAAAACTAACTTGTTTTAAAAGAATAAGCATGTACCGAGGTTTTGTAAATGTGTTCATGTCTTAAGGAAAAATGTCCGATGAAACAAATTGGTTTAAAAAAAGCAAAAGGCGAGGAAATATAGATATTACCATGGCCAAAATTCCAAACTAATGGAATATTCAAATAGCAGGTAAGTCCATAAACCTTACAAATCAAATGAAAGACTATATCAACCAACGGGACGAATGAAACAATAGTCATATTGTTGACTCGAGAAAATTTTGGGTTTATTTTCGTTTTATAGCGACCTTAATTTCACACAAGTAATGATCATTCCGTAGATTTCATCTGGTTTTGTTATATTTTTGGTGAGATTGTTTTGTTTAATCTTGATTTTCATTGTCATTTCGGGGACTCTTGTTTATGTTGATGTATGCATGTAATGGATCTAATTGAATATAGTTTTGTCATTTATAAGAAATAATTTGATTTGTAATAGAACATATAAAAACTTTGTCTGAAACTTTTAGATTATCTTTTTTTCTAGGTTATAAAATGAAAGGAATGAAAACAGGATAGTTTTTTTTATTTGTCAATACGCCATACATAGATAATGTATTTATTTGAAACTGATTCTTTTGGTAATCATGTTAAATAAGTGCAAATAATTCAAAAGACAATCCATCTTCTAATAATAAAGAAAGACCTTTAATGTAAGTTTGTTTTGTAATAAAGTTCATCTTGACGCAAAATAAACAAAGTTCAGTTTCATTCTAATTTATAATTAATACATATTTACCAACACATTCACCATTTACTTCTTCGTAATTGAAACAGCAAATAGATTTTCTGAAAATGAATATTTTAAGGAATACTTATTACTCAATCTTTCACACAATTTATCTTTTTATCGATTTTTTTACACACTCTTTTCTATTAAGCGCTAGATCGTGGCATACTATAGACATATTTATGATTTAGGGTTATATAATTACATAATAATTGCATGATCAGAAATAATTATGTGTGTACATAAAATATAAACTGGATTAAGGTCGTATATTTTCGGATACGTGTTTCCAAAAGAGGGACGAAAGATACCAAAGGGACAGTCAAACTCATAAATCTTAAACAAAATGACAACGCCATGGCTAAAAATGAAAAAGACAAACAGACAAACAATAGTACACATGACACAACATAGAAAACTAAAAAGTTAACAACAAATGTTGACCTGTTAGAAATTATACTGATTTTCTGGCCCAAAAGTACCACCAGACCAATAATCAGCACGTTTATCGATATTGTAATATTTATAAACAATCTGTTTACAGGTTAACAAAATTTTGGCCAATTCAAATTTCAACGGATTTCTACCATAAACAGATTACCTTAGCTGTATTTGACCAAATGTTTCGGAATTTTTGGCCCTCAATGCTTTTCAACTTAACTTCTTTGGGCCTTTCAACTTTTTTATTTCAAGTTGAAAATCGGATTTTGACATACAAAATTATAATCCTAGCCTTTTTGATGATTTTTGTTGTTGTGAGTAAATGAGTGTTTTAACCCCCAAGGGTTGACTGGGGTAAAATATAAAAACTAGTTTTAATGGTGTATCATGCAAACCCTTGCGAAAGGCAAATATTTTCTTATCATACATACCCTCATCAGTAGTGCAAGTTAGAATTTTCAACCCTTAACCAAAATCAATCAACTTTGTGTAACGTCCCTAGTGTAGTGTCAATATTTCTTAGTCTAATGTTAAGAAGAGTATTTAGCCTCATTTCTTTGAATTAATAAAATGTTACCCTTGAATAACATAAATGTGTGATAAATCAATTTTCAGTAAACAGATGCCTGTTTTTTTTCAAGCATTTTGAGGTGGAGAAACTATTAACAATAAATACACTTGAACTTCATAAACTAAACATATTGACTACCATTCAAGACAGTTTGGTGGTGTATCCGGCCACCAACAAACTCCTTAAAAAATATGTTGCACGGGTTTATATCACGTATAGAGAATCAGGCATTTAAAATCGCAATTCTGACCGGGTACGGCTGCGAATTTACACATCTCACACTATCAAATAGACGTTCCACTTTGAAATATGTTACATTGCCGTTCGGTCAGTTTAGTCACCTTTGTGGTTTCAGTGTACGGACATAAAACACACATTGATATAACCATACTTATAGTGATGCCGATAGAACATGTACAACAGACAGGAAATATTGAAAACATTAACAAAAGTACATTGATTTCAAAAATATGAATCCGATAACCTTGTATCTATTGTAATGAAAGTGGATAACTTAGCTATCGTCTCCCAAATGTTTTGTAGCTACAGATCAAGGTTTTTCAAAATTTCTAAATAGATGCATGTTCCGTTTACTACATTCATGAACGTGATCATGCTTGTTTGTAGTGTGATATCAGCCTCAATATATCGTCATACAAAATTTGACAGAAAGTGATTAATTTACTAAAAAGTATTGTGAAGATCAACAAAAAAACCATAATTTTTATTTATTATTAGTAACATTATTGAGACATCTTTTAGCTATGGTCATTGTTAAAGAACGTATGATTATCTTTAGTTACTAAGATGGATATTTGATAATACCAAATCTACCAGGAAATACTATAACATTTCAATTGTTATTTAATCTGTCAGTAATCATGCCATCTTTAATCATTTTAGAAAACCCTTAAAAAGAATTAGAATGTATATTCATTAAGTGATTGAATCAAAGCAGTAAACAATACTACAGTATTCAATGTTTCCTATAAAAAGGCTCTATGTCATTACCTACCTTATAAAATACATATACAATTATTGATTGTCCTGAAAAAAACATGAAATATATTTGCCAATGGACATTAATCATAGACATACAAACATACATTCCCTTTTATATTAATCATTTTACGTAATGTATTAGTATTAAATCTAGGCAATTTAAAGTAAAATAATAATAATAATTTGAAAAATATTGTTGATGCATGTATATAAAACACGTGTACCCTACCCCGTGCGATCCAAACAGACATTGCTTCCATGCACTCCATATAATGAATGTCTTATGATAAAAAACGACACAAACACAAAGCTTATTACTGACATATTTTGTCTTTCTATCAATTTACTTTTAGAGTACTTCAAATATGATCACATTTAATTATTACATATAAGGAAGAATTAACTAAATTTATATCAGGTTATCAAGTGAACTGCAATTAAGGTACTTGAAATGTATTATTTTATAAACAATATTTTTTTGCAATCTATTTCATTTAAGTATAAGCTACGAGTTTTGATTTAAACATGATTTAATTTAAAGTGGTGAATTCGTGAAATAATAATTCGTCTTTAGTCGCACTTGCAACAGAAAATCTCGATCTCATTGAATCTATATTCATTTGAACTTCAATTCAACATCTTTAGCTAGAGATAGGTTACGCATAACTATGGGTGTTCTCCTAATTAAGGAAAAGAATGTCAACAACTAGTTCTACTATATGTAAAAACAAAGATTATCATAATATTTCACCTAATATGTGAGATCAAATAGATTTAAAAGAAAATCTGTTTGCACGTGCTCGCTATCTATTAATTCCTATATTATTGTTCATATAAAAAGAAAGGATAAACGTTAGGTAGTCTTTAGATGTTACTTTATTAGTTATTAAGATGACGTTGAGACTACAACATGAACAATACACACGAAATAGGTTCATGTTATCGAGTCCATGATTCGTAAACAGTTTTCATTTGAATATTTATTTAGTATGTTATAAATCAAGTATGATCATTTAAATACAATCGGTAAACATGAATTTGACAGCTTATACCCCTGTAAACCCAAATATCAAATTATTTTAATTATATTACAAGAAATTTAGATTATTGTATTACCATTTTCAAAATGTTATTACATATCTATTAACTAGGGAAATGTGAATGTTTGCAAACATTGTCTTTACTTCATAACCTTTTGTATTTCGATTGTCAGGAACATGACAGTTGTATCAATTGGGTTGAAGTTTTTTCGGCCTTTGATTTTGCCATTTGCTTTGGGAATTTCCGTTTAAATTCCCCCCCCCCCTCCCCCCCGCGGTACGGTATTTTGGGCCCCTTATTCTTAAACTGTTGGGACCTCAACTGCCAAAATCAATCCCAACCTTTTATGGTCATAAACCGAGTGTTTTGATTCATAGATTTCTATTTACTTATACTAAAGTTATAGTGGGAAAACAAAGAAAAAGGCTTATTTGGGTCCCTTTTTGGCCCCTAATTCCTAAACTGTAGGGACCTAAACTCAAAAATCAGTCCCAACCTTCCTTTTAAGGTCATAAACCTTGTGTTTAAATTTCATTGATTTCTATTCACTTATACTAAAGTTATTGTGCGAAAACCAAGAATAATGTTTATTTGGGCCCTTTTTTTACCCCTAGTTCCTAAACTATTGGAACCAAAACTCCGAAAATCAATCCCAACCTTCCTTTGTGGTCATAAACCTTGTGTCAAAATGTCATAGATTTCTATATACTTAAACTAAAGTTATAGTGCGAAAACCAATGAAATGCTGATTTTGGCCCTTTTTGGCACCTTATTCCTACACTGTTGGGACCAAAACTCACAAAATCAATCCAAACCTTCCTTTTGTGGTCATAAACCTTCTGTCAAAATTTCATAGATTTCTTTTTACTTATGCTGAAGTTATTGTGCGAAAACAAAATGTCTTCGGACGACGACGACGACGACGACGACGACGCAGACGGCGACGCCAACGTGATACCAATATACGACCAAAAAATTTCAATTTTTGCTGTCGTTTAAAAACAACAGATTTGAAAGATAATACAGAGACAACAGTTGTAAGCACAATAATATGTCTACGTTAGTTGTATACCTACCTATGGATGCCATTCTGTGCTCTAATTTACTATGTTGATATTGTATCCAGTAGAAGTCAGCTCTAATCAGTATCACAAATGTCAGTGAAAAAAAATGCTATTTATGTGTATCCAAGAGATTAAACAACATATTATACACAGAGTTATGTTCCCAATCCTCATTCCCTATTTCCTATGAATTGGCTTAATAACATTTTTCAAGGTTATGATACACATGTGTTTAACACTTTTGCGCATTTGCAAACTATTTATTGACATCAAGAGCGATTTGTATGCACTACCAGGCAATTCTCAGGTATTCGATGGATAAGGCGAAAATGTGGTGAATCCCAGAGAAACATCAATTGTAACTGCAGATCAGCCACTTTTGGAAATGCCTAAGCAAATTCACTGGGAATGACCTGATTTTTACAGAAAATATCAGTTTATCGTCATGTTTGCTGGATTGCACATTGAAATGACTTGTTATAAACTATGGGTGATATATTGAGTGATAGGGGATGGAACTGTTGTCTTACTGAAGCCAATATTGCAACACCAAGAATGGCAGATTATTTCTATGTATGTTCAAATGTACTTAGGACTAGACAAGCGTATCAGACAACTGCATATTTTTTGCTTGAACTGTTAATTTCCGATTATAAAACCTAAACTCAGAATGTATTATTATGTCATGACTCTGTGACATTCAATGATTTAAAAGACTTGTGTATAGAGTCATCTCGACCACAGTTTCATTGGAGAAGACGTTAATAAGTTGTAAAACTTGTGTCTGATCCTTTTGTCATTTTGAACAATAAGATATGTTTAAACTACAGCTTCATTCCTGGCGTTCAATTATAAATTAAGAACTTCTTCAGATTTTGGTATGATGCTCATTTCATGAGTGAGATTTCGTACTTTACGTAACAGTCCATATAAAGCATGACAGCGTATTGTTTCAGGTTTTGATCGTGTAAACTATGTTTGATCATTACAGACTCATCTCCAAGATATCACTTCCCTTCCCGAACACCAACCACAGTTGGTAATGGAATTTAAAAATGATAATTTCACTGTACGTAAGACTAGTAAATTTCTTTCTTATAACACAACTGGTCAGGCAAAAAACAGAATAATGCAATTGTGAAGGGCGATGTTGGTGTCGTAGGCTTAACCGAAGATTAAATTTAGACAGAAGGATAGTAGCTAGACCAGAAGTCAGTATACTAGAAGATGAATTTGAAAGATCTTGTGGCTTCGATAACAGTTGAACGACCTAATGAAGACTCTACAAAAATACAAATAGATGTCTTAAAAGAGCTTCAAAGACTTTGTAAAGTGATGAACGAATTTGGAAATTCATTTCTATAAGAGTCGTCAGAACTGTAAAAAAAAATACTCCATTCAGGAAATTGTTGAACAGGTAAGATATGTAAATAAACTCCAAGATATTGGTCCAAACAATACGAAGATCGTTCGAAGCGAATGCAAAACGAACGAGAACCTGCTTTTTATAACCAAATAAAAAATAACAACTTCTTATTTTGGCCGCAAAATGAAACTGGAAACGTCTTTGTCAAAAACAAAGCTAGAAAACCTTAAAATCGATTGTGATATCTTTTCTAGACTTTTCATTTCTTATCACAGTAGACAGTTTTACGTTGCATATGTCTTTATCCATAAAAACCAAACCTTCTTCCGTTTTATCACATGATGTTTCATGATCGCTGCAAATGGGTTTACTTAAATCATTCTGCGATTTTCTGATCCAAATTCGGACGCATTTATCATTGGTGGGGCAGCAATGGTTAATTCCAGATCATTAAGTTGGGCAAAAATAGTTGATGATTATGCTAATTGTGTCATACTGCCTTACATAAAATCTTACATCGATAAGTATCCAAGAGTAGACATTATATTTGATGTTTACTAAATGAACAATTTAAAGGCTGTGACAAGCTAAGACAAAGGCAAGGTTTTTGTGCCAAATTGAAATAAAAAGTGCCAATACTTAAACAATCCTGTTCCCACTTGCCTAAG
Organism: Mytilus trossulus; assembly: GCF_036588685.1. Lineage (NCBI taxonomy): Eukaryota > Metazoa > Mollusca > Bivalvia > Mytilida > Mytilidae > Mytilus > Mytilus trossulus. The sequence continues at coordinate 31,344,594 of NC_086380.1, read as the reverse complement.
CTTATGTTTGCAACCCCTCTAACCATAATATTACTGGGGATCTAAACATAATTCAACATATGACAATCGCCGAAAGGTTATACCTCATGGTCCTAAGTTTAAAGAGCCCCAACACATTAATTGGAACGATAACTTCAAAACAATTGTGGAGTCTATTTAGGATAACACCAGAGCTGAGACTAAAAGAGAAGATATTTCGCTGGACAATTTGTCGAAATTGGTCAAAACAAACAGGTTTCTGATAACACGTCGCATTCATAAGTTGAATAACCGAGTTATTAATGATCGACCACAGTCCATTTTATAGAGACAAAGAGGCTGTGAAATGTCTATCTTCACGATACATTTGTTGCTTCCCATAATATTGTATATGTATGTAAATCGAACTACTACGACGTCTTGTAAATGAATTAGGAATAAATTACCACTCAGTTAATCCCACATACAAAAACATATCATTTGACAAGGATGAGATTTTAGCGAATCATAAGTTAATAATGGCTATAATGATCCTTACATTGAGCAACAAATCGGAGGACTTACCTTGCTTGTATTGGTTACCTTAGCTTCACAAAATTCCGTACAAACAACGACACATTTGCCGGTTCATCAATGTTCGACAACAATATCGTTCATTAGATTGACAAAAAGTATGTCCACAGTGATAGAAGGTCTTCAGAAATATTGTTAAACTGTGTACTGGTATTACCTAATGTAAATTATTTTAAAAAACATTAATAACTTCTGGATAATTTAAAATCTGTATCTTTTTTGCTGAAATTAGTTTTATCTAGACTTTAGAATTAACCTTGTATACCACCATTCCCATTGCGAAATGGAAAGTCGTCTATATGAAATAATCCACATTGCCTTTCAACATAAAAATTGTAGCACACGCTATAAAGTTATTACTTTGGGATACAATATGGTATATTAGGTAAATAGTGAACAAAAAAAGTAAAACAGGCTACACAGAGGAACAAGTGATCGGTATGCTGAAGTTTGTTATTGGCAACATATTTGTTGAATTTGGAGGTATTTATAAGGGAACGAACTGTGTGCTCCCCTTGACGACCTCGTCTAATTTTCATATAAATTGAAGTTCCGTCAGACACTTGTCAAAGATTAGAAGATCAAAGAAACCATGGCATTTATTTACACATTCAGATATATGGATGATGTTCTTTCCATTAACAATCCAAACTTTTCTAATTGGGTTCAATTGATAAAACCCGCAAAATTAACATTATTAAAGAACAGACATGGCTTTCTCACCATTTTTTGACATTATACCTCGAATTTGACATACACGATTATGTCAGTATCAGAGTCTATCAGAAACGAGACGATTTTAATTTAGAAATCATCATTTTCCACCACCTTATAAGTAGCAATATACTAACTTCGCCTGCATATGAGGTATACATTTTCAAACTTTTTCGGTATTAAAGAGCATGCAGTAACTTCTCAGACTTTGTAAAACGTCACCAGTGTCTGAGCAGAAAGCTGATAAATCAGGAGTACGTCAAGGAACGTCTCGTCCTTTTCCTAAACTAGAGGCTCTCAAAAGGCTGTGTCGAACACCTTGGTCTATGCGCATATCATACACGAAGGTCACAGATGACAAAATTGTGTTTTGGTGATGATGATGCGTTTGTAGTTCTTACCTTACTGAACATTCTTGCTGCTTACAATTATCTCTATCTAATGAACCTATGAATCTATCCCAGTAGTTAAAATGATTTTGTAAAAATTTACAAAATTTTCATAATTTATGAAACTTGTTAAAAATTGACTTTATAGGGCAATAATCCTTAAGAGGTCAATTGACCACTTTGATTATGGCGACTTATTTGTAGGTTTTACTTTGCTGTACACTATTGCTGTGTACAGTTTATAAATATCTATGATAATCAAAAGCTGCAAACAATTTCTTCAAATGACTAATTCAGGGCCAGCAACTCAACGAAAGGTTGCCTGATTGGTTTGAAAATTTCAGGGCAGATAGATCTTCACCTGATAAACAATTTTACCCACATGTCAGATTTGCTCTAAATTCTTTGGTTTCAGAGATATAAGCCACAATCTACATTTTACCCCTTTTTCTATTTTAGCCATGGAAGCCATCATGGTAGGTTGGCCGGTTCACCGGACACATTTTTTTAATTAGATATATAAATGATGATTGTGGCCAAGTATGGTTGAATTTGACACAGTAGTTTCAGGAGAAGATTTTTGTAAAAGTTAACGACGACGAACGACAACGGATGAGAAAAGGTTCATTGGAAGATACCAAGTCATTGATGATGGCTACTACTAATACACTATGTTCTTCAAGTATATATTGGTACTGACGCTGCTTATCATCTCTAACTGGCATTCTCACTGGCTCAAATTTTGATTTCCGTGAAATGGTGTAAATTTCTCAGCCTCTGGTCGAAACACGTGCAATCAAATTGACACTTAAAGGAAGCATAACAAGATCGGCCAAATCTTAAAGTTTTCTCTTATCTATCTTTTTGACTAGTATATTTACTGTTTAGTCTGTTGTTTGAGGAATCCATATGACGTGGATCTGTACTTAAACATCCAGTCATTGTGTTATTGTTCTAAGTTAAATTTTGTATTCTCGTCTTTCGTTTAAGCTGATATATTTGTGTCTATGCCTTTTATTGTTTCTTTGTTACAATGACGTGGCTCTGTACTTATACATCCCGTAATTTTTCTATGATAATTTCTATTTTGTTATCTCTAATTTTTGCTGATATGATTTGTCTGTATGCCTTTTTGTGTATCTTAGTTACATATGACGTGGCTCTGTACTTAATCAATTCGTCATTGTGTTATGGTGCCATAGTAGATATTTGTTTATATGTTGTTTTGTTTTCAGTATGATTTAGATAATAACACAATCAATGACAGCTGTGCCCCTAAATTTGACATTTATACCAGTCCTGGTATGTCTAAAAGTGAAATGATTAGCTAGGTATAAACCCAACATGTTCTACAAAACAAATTGCCTGTAACGAGGAATATAACAGTTGATTTTGACATTGAATTAAGGACTTTTCCTTTTAATTTTTTATTGAAATTCAGTATTTATGTGATTTTACCTTCTTTCATCAGCTACATATTTTAACTTTCGGAATTCGTTTAAACTTTTTAAGGTTTACTATGTCTTACATTTTTTATTGATATACATTGATAAAAGTTATCTGGAAAAACGGTAGACAAACTTAAAATCTTTATACCTGTATTAGTTAAACAAAATAAAATAGATACCACATTTATCTCAAACGATGTGTACTGAACATATTTGATTTTTTTAAATATATATTAATGAATGTATTATTTTATTATGTGTAATTTGTTCATCGGTAAAGTTCTGCTAGCTATGGTGTGTTTAAATAAACGTGACAAAAGAGAAGTTACCAAATTCTTCTGTATTGAAACAAATATAATTATTTTTTATTTCAAAGAGTATACATCCTTGTTATGTTTGTCCTTTTTATGTTTCAAACTGCACCTCCTTCTTTGGTTTGTCTTAAAGAAACCGTTTTAAATATTGCATAAGATATATGATCCAAATATTTGTATTCATTTGTTGCTATCTGAGAAAATTTGCAAGTTCAACGTTGTTGCAAGCTGCAGAGGATACTCGCCTTTCTTGTTTTTTGTATTAATACTACTACCTATTTTATACAAAATCTTTGCCGCTTCGTACTGCTGATTTTTCAAGGCAATCAGTAATGGCGTTGACCCCTCTGCATCACATAATTCGATGTCAGCACCGTTTTCAACTAAAGATACTATGCATCCTGTATGCCCTTTTTGCGAAGATGCTAAAAGAGCCGAGAATTTGCCCTCTTTTTCGATCTTTTGTTTGTTCACATCAGCACCTCCTTTTATCAAAGTTAATACGGTCTCCAAATACCCTTCTTGGGCAGCTAATATAATTGGTGTTGTACCATGTTCGCAACAAAGATTTGGTTCCCCTTTAAATTTCAGGAGTTGCTTTATAACATCGGTATGACCTCCAATTGCGGCAAGTAACATCGGAGAGCCACCATGATCCCTAACGAGATTTGGATTTGCTCCTTTCTGTAGCAAATATTCAACAACATCTAAATGGTTTTGTCTTGCTGCATATAAAAGAGGTGTAAAACCTGAGAAATATTGTCCTTTTTCTTGATCTTCTGTTAAAACTAATTTTGCTTTTAAGTCGACATCTACACCTAGATCTACAAGATATTGAACTATTTTGATATGCCCGTAACCTGCAGCAAAATGCAAAGGTGTTGTGTGTCCTGGTAGTTCTTTCAAATACCTTAACTGATCATCAGTTTTCAAAAGAACGCTTGTTAATATTTTATAAAGGCCTAGTCTGCAAAGCCAGTGGATTCCGGTAGATCCTAGAATTGCGACATCCAATGCAAATTTTATATATTCTCGTATATCTTTCACCGGCGCATTTTCTGTTTTTGGTGCCATGGACATGATCTCAAGTATTTCCGATGCATCTTTTTTTATTACTGCATCCAGAAATGTTAATTGGAAATCTTCATCTTTAAAAGAGGGATGTGAAAACACATATCCGGATTTTCGCCGTTTTATATCGTTTATAAAACGTTTAGCCAGATTTATTTGAAATTCTTGTCTGACAATAATTTGAACATTGTCAACATCAGATGTGTCATGCCTAGTTCGAACATATTCGCTAATGACCGAAGAACCACTGTACTCTATTAGCATAATAATGTTCTCTTTTCCGTAAATATCTGCTACACAACTTGTAATACTACCATGCAAAATTTTATAAATTGGACGATTGTCTAGAAAATATGCACCAGAAAGAGCTTCAAATCCACTCTTCAATTCTGAAAAACAAGTTTTGTCTGCTGTGTTTATCTGGCAAGACTTCAAAATATTCGAAATCTTCTTCTTGTCTGTAAAATCATAACCTGGTATGTCCATGTCTTCGCAAGAAGTAAGATTATTTGTATCAAACACATTATCAAACATGAACGCTAAAACAAGACAACAATAATGAAACGGTTCCGATTTCAATTTTTGAAATTCTTTCAAATGTGCTTTGATAACGCAGCATGGATCTATCACGTTATAACTAGTAAAACTATGGTTTGAGGATATTAAATGACAAAAAAGGGGAAATCCTGGATGATATGTATCATTTACGATTGCATCTTTCATTTCACAAGTTATTTCCTTGTCATGGAACTTAATATTTTTGTCTAAAACACCTTGTTTATCCAGAACTGTTAAGCGATGATTTTCAGAAGACAAATCAATTGTGTTTTCATAAAATATTGTTTCTTTAATCCGCATCTCATTTTTTTGGAAAAGCGGTTTTCTGATAGTAGCTATTATTTTTAACTCATCACCACTTAGACAATCACGAAGTTGTTTAGAGCATTGAAGCCAACTTACAAGAGAATGTTCATCTAAAAATTGTTTGCCTAATGGATCATCAACCACAAAAAATTGACGAACTTTGAAATTTATGGATTTGATTAAATCATTTGCATCATGAATGACCAGAACGTCGTATGGGGGTGATTTACGTCTGTAAGTAAGTGCTGCATGTATTGCGGTCAAAGTTTTTCCTTCTCCAGATGCTCCTATCAAGGTGACACAATTATGTCCTTCCAGTTTTTCTTCGACAGATTTAAAAAAATCTGTTTCGAAATATACAATATCTCTCTTTTTCCATACTTCCAAAGTTTTCTCGTTAAATTCTAAAACGAAGTAGATAATCATTAACATAATTTTGTTTTGCCTTCTGTTCAAAACTGTTTTATCGCATAATAAACTCATTAGATAGAAGTAGGAAAATCCTATTACAAAAAAATTACAATATAATACTGTTCATGAAATGTGACAGTAAATTATGTTAACGTTGTCTATTTTTTTGGTTAATCTAAACTATTTGATATTTTTCTATTACATGTGTAAGTTAAATTACATGTTTAATTCTTTTTGTTATATGTAACAATGTATTCCCTCGGTATATATTATCGTAATCTAAGTTTACTTTTAAAACAGCGAACAATTTACCTAGATGTAGAAGTTTTATTGTTGTGTATAGTCATATCAACTATAGTTTGAACACTAATTACTATAACTATTTATGCTTAGATGAGGAATATAGACATTATACAATGGATAAAAAAAACCAATTTATTCTGCTAACTGTACCTTGTCTAAAAATGCCTTTTCTCGTTTTGTTTTTGAAAATTAGATATTAGTACGTTTAAACCCTATCTTAATTAAAAGTATTTCATGCTGAATCATTGAGATTTTCATCTACCAGATATGAAATGAAAACTTTGCACAAAAGTATTATATGATGAGTTTCCTGTCAGTCACCAAGTCCTTGTCATCAGTCCTATGTCTACCGTAAGGTAGATCGAGAATTCTTCTGTGAATATGTGAAGTTAATAGGTAAACCTTTCGTAAAGCACCAATAACTAAAACTACTAAAACTGGTAAATGAACTGGATTTTCCTAATCTTTTTTTACTTAATATGATATACGAGAATATGTACAAATTCATAAGTCATCGTTCGATCAAATGATGTTTAATGACCGAGCATAGATATGTAAGGAGTCTCTTGGTATATACTTTTCTTTTTCTATAACCTAATAGGGTTTTCTTTACTGATTCAACTAAAAAGCAATGTCTTTTCTCATAGAGGTTATTGTATATTTTTTATATGACTACACTGACGAGTCTTTTGAAGACCAAATGCAGGTCTAGAGTACACAATTATGAGCCGAGTATCATTGATTATTTTCGTTTAGATTGCAAAAAAAAATATATATAATTTCAAGCTAAATCAAGAACAGAAGAGACGATATCGTTTTTCAAAGTGCCTTGGTGTCATTTCACATTTGTAATCAACATACCCGCTCCCAAACCGTATGAAGTTCACATATCAAAATGGGATGTTTATTCGCGCGCTTAGTCACATGATACGGACAGTGTTGCCATTATTGGCTCTTATCACTAAATCCTTTCCTGACAGTGATTAAATGGGCAAACAAATTAGATAAGTGCTACAATTGGTCTGTCAAATCTAAAATGGACTGGTTAATATTCCTTACAAATACTCACGTTTTTGTCGTGATTCTTTTGTGTTACTTTCTGATATTTGTCTAACAAATGTATCTGAAAATATTTTTTTTTTATATGAAACCATTTCTGTACAAAACAAAAACTATTCCTGAAGGGAATTTTACATTGAATTCTTGCATACATGTATGTGTTTGAAGCGCTTTTCGTGACTAACCTGCCTAACTGCTTATTTGAAAGCCAAAACTGTAAAAAAAAAAACTACTCTTGTAAAATATGATTACAATCAGGCATGATAAGCAGACAAGCTTTGTAAAACACTTTCTTTAAACCATATGCTTCTTAACTAGAAAATTACAAAAAAATGTAAAAATGTATTTTATATGTATTTTATTAAAATATGAAGATGTGGTATGATTGCCTACAAGACAAATCTCAACAATAGACTAAGTGATACAGAAATAAACAACTATATTTCACCGTATGGACTTTAACAATGAGCATACTTACCTAAAACCTCATCATGCTCATAGTCAGTTATATAAGGCTAAAAATGACTAATGTTAATACAAATTAAACGAGAAAACTAATTAGGCGAGTGATGGTTTTCAAAAGGCGCTTAGTTAACGAATTTTATGCACCAAACTAGCATGCTGCTATATTATGTATCATTAAAAATGTATTAATCGTCATTTTGTTAAGTTTCTTTTGTTTCTTTTTTCTGATCTCGGACTCTTTTTTTACAGGGTTTTACTTTATGGTTTGCTAGGTGTTTGGTTTTCTACAATTTCAAAACGTATAAAGAAGGGTTGAGATCTGTACGCTTCTTCCTTGCAAGAAGCCTCTGGCCTTTGTTAGTCTTGATTTTTGATTTTCGTTTAGTTATATATTCTAGAGTATAGTATGACGTGCATTTTCACAGAACTAGTACACTTGTTTTGTTTAGGGGCCAGCTGAAGCCCGCCTCCAGTTGCAATATATTCTTGTTGTTTTGAAGACTCATTGGTGGCCTTCGGCTGTTTTGTGCTCTTTAGTAGGATTGTTGTCTCTTTGACACATTCCCCATTTTCATTTTCTTTTTTAAGACATAAGTGACATAAACAATACTCTCTCTCACTAACTCCCTCTCTCGTTGTATAATATCATATATCAACTTGTTAGTCCTAATAAACTTTGCAATGAGCTTTTTCATCCCAATTTTCTTGGTAGATTTTAGTCAACTTATATCTCTCATTATTGTTTTAAGTTCTTCGAACCGTTGAAAACACAAACAAAAAAAGTATGAAATTAAAAGAGAATAACACCAAGAGTGCATAGTGCAAAATAAATAATGACAAAAACAGTTTGAGTTTGATGACATAAAACCAAATAAAAAACTGAATCAATTCAACCTCAATTTTCATTTCTCACAATTGTATAAATATCTTAGAACAAAATAACTTCACTTTAGCTGTATGTGTTCTTACGCATGTGTTAAGGTACAAATACTATCTTTGATAACGTTATGCAAATGTTCAATCAATGTTTGACAAACGATTTACTATCATATAATAATATAACCATGGCAAATCAAATTTGAAACAAAAGTGGTCAAAAGCATTTATATTGCAGTTTCTATTTAGGAAAAAAGGCACTCCTCGGACCAATACCAATAAAAAAATATTTGCCGTAAAAATACTTGAGAAGCAAATGGTGCTGAAGATTACATTCCTTGCTTTAACCTCTTTTTACTTTTAAGATTTATATGTGGTTTTTTTTAGCCAAATATTGACTATATACAATTTGTTTTAAAATAGAACAGCAAAAAAAGGGTGTATGCAGATGGCTGTACTTTGAGCAACTGCAAGGGTTGTTATAAGTTGCTGTTAAATTAACCATCGGCTTAATTGCCGAAAATTTATGATGTAAAAAATATACTTAACACTAAATAACAAATGTCATTTGGTTCTATGGTGAATATCAAAGACAAACATACTGGTTTTCATTGAATAATTTTCACTGAAATTTCTGGAAAACGGCTCTTTTCATTTCAAATCTGACATATATATTTCAGAGTGCTTTTGATAAAGAACTATTTAATATATGTACTAACAGATTTTCATATTTCCATACAAAAAGGAAGAATATGTTAAAATGCTGACATTTTGTAAAATAAGAAATTGGCTGTTCTTAACTTTTCATCGCGATTTGAAGGAAAATGCACCATACCATAATTTAACAACCGGGCAAAAAAGATAGTACAAATGATGTACTTGAATAGTATATGATTCAGCCGTGTGTTATGTTATGAGTGCATTTAAAAAAAATGGTTTATGTCACTCTTCAAAATGGCCTAATTTAAAAATACAATAATGAAAGAAAAACAAATATCTTATACAGTAAAAAACCAAAGCCACTGAATAACAGGCTCCTGACTTCGGACAGACACATATACAATTTGGCTTCCAAAACTTAAAGATTCAATCATGTCATCGCACCTGTAGAAAGTTATTTAACCTATTTACCTATTAACCTTTCTAATTAGAAAAGAAGGCATAAAATGAGTTACAGCAAATATATTTGCATTCAGTTTAAAATGAAAGGAAAACTTTTGTTTGGTAAGAGTGTATGTAGAGTAAAGAAATACTACAGAAAAAAAGCTTCACGTTCCACAACCAAACAACTCCGTCGTAACTGTCATACAATTGATAAAGGCATTGCATGTCAAATATAATACCACTAGAATCAAGTCGTAATCAGACAAAATGATGTTATCATATACCGTTGATACTAAGATGATTAATTTGTAAATCTTTTCTTGAAAAAATAATATATACTTATTCCCCAATCAGTTATCTTTTGTTCCCGCAGAGATACGATTCCTCAACATATTTTAGATTTTCATATATTTTGTCATTATCTTTTTCTTTTTCTTATCACTTAAAGATTGCCTTATTTGAAAGAATTTTAAAAAGATACTTTAAAAAAAAAAAAATATATTTTTTTTCTACAATATGACAAGTAGTATACATCAAACTTACTTTCCCCTTGTGATTCAAATTCGATCTTTCTTTGTTCCGACAAACTTTTGTCCTCTGAAATAATTGAACTTGTCGTTAAATGAAAACGATTCTAATCCCGTAGATAGGAAATGGAAACATGATGTTTCATCATCCAATAGTAATAATAAAGCAATTGTGTACCGAAAACATATCATTCTCTTATCAAATAAAAAGAAGCAACCAATGAAATCTTGCATTACTGTAAAGAAAATCTTTCATATTAAATAAGTTTTGAAAATTGGTTTATATTTCTGCCTTTTTTTCTGTGAATCATCTAGGTGCCTGACTGGAAACAATATGATATTCATTGTAAAGTAAAATCAGACAGTTATTCAGCCTATTCATTGAATGTAGGTGCCAATCCTTTTCACAATGTCTGAGCAAGCAATTACACAAAGTTTGAGGCTTGCATGCTGGCATGTCATATAACTGCTAAAAAAACGGTAAAATCACAAAAATACTGAACTTAGAGGAAAATTATTTCGGAAAGTCCATAATCACATTGCAAAATGAAATAACAAAACGCATAAAAAAACGAATGGACAAGAACTGTCATATTCCTGACTTGGTACAGGCATTTTCAAATGGAGAAAATGGTGGATTGAACCTGGTTTTATAGCGCTTATCCTCTCACTTTAGTGACAGTCTCATCAAATTCCGTTATATTTACATTGATGTGGTAAATAATGGTCTATTGTTATTCATGTATTATTGTCATTTTATTTATTTCCTTTTGTTACATCTTTTGACATCGGACTCGGACTTCTCTTGAACTGAATTTTAACGTGTTTATTGTTATGCGTTTACTTTTCTACATTGGCTAGATGTATAGGGGAGAATTGAGATCTCGTAAACATGTTTAACCCCGCAGCAATTTCGCGCCTGTCCCTAGTCAGGAGTCTCTGGCCTTTGTTAGTCTTGTATAATTTTTTATTTTAGTTTCTTGTGTATAATTCGGAGTTTAGTTTGACGTCCATTATCACTGTATTAGTAAACATATTTTTTAAGGGACCAGCTGAAGGACACCTGCGGGTGCGGGAGTTTCTCGTAACATATTGAAGGCCCATAGGTTGCCTTCGGCTGTTGTCTGCTTTATGGTCGGGTTATTGTCGCTTTGACACATTACCCATTTCCTTTCTCAATTTTATATAAATAATTGATTAAAATGCTATATTATAACAGCTATTTATGTTGTATATCTATAAACATAGAAAATGCAAAAGCCCATAGGAACTCCCTTTGCGACTAAAACTGTGCTTAGTTACAATGCAGTTTCGTAAAAAAAATATATCCTAGTATTGAAACCGATATGCCCTACTATTTTATTCAAGGTCAAATATGGAGCTGAACGGCAAATTTTCAACATGTATATGCCACCAACTTGTTGAAACTTATACTGATATTCTGTACAACTCCTTCCTCCACTGTGCTCACTTCAGAATTCAATTTTCACCGCAACAATACTGGTAAAAGTCTCAAGTTATCTCCCTATGATTTCAATATATAGATCATATACAGGAAACAGAACATAAACATTTCTATGAATTTTATATATGTCCCCAAAGGAGGCATCGCTTATCCTCTTCGCGTTCCTATCGGTACTTTGGTACCGATGGACTATGTTTTTGGGCAACTAGCTTGCGTAAAGTATTTAATCTTTGACATTTGTTTACGTAGAGAAGTGGTTGAGGGCTCAAATCAATCCCCTATATCACAGCTGTGTGATTTATGGTGCCTTAAACTTCTTTCGAGTACGGTTTTGTATCAAATCGCCCCTAACGGACAACATTTTCTTTTGTGAAAACCGTATTTTCTTTAAATTTGTACACAATATTTCCGTAGAGTACGGGAAAATATACTGTTAATTTTGGGGCAATATAACTTTTTTTTTATTAACTACGCCGTGTATGTTTGAGGGAAACTATTCATAGTATGATTAAAACTTGTACTCAAGTTAAATAAGTGATTTAGAGTGTACCAACGCAATCAGTAACTTGAAATGCACTCTCAATGTGTGGCCATCTCTTACCAGACTAATTGAAAAAGAGACGAAAAAGACGAAAGGTCATGAAATTTTTATTTGAAGTTGAAAAAGATGTAACAGAACATTGTTTCTGAAGTGCCTGGTTATGGAAATGCCGAAAACACTTTTGTTGAAATAAAGGAACCGGTAAAGTTTAGAAAAAAAATTGCAGACTAAAATATGATATCATCCTATATTTGCTCAAAATGATGGGATTTACAACAATTAAATGTTATATCGAGACCTAGTTTCTAAACGAAAACAGGCTGATTATCTGTTTACTCTCACTTCGTTAATGGACGAGTTAACTACTCAAATGTCGATACTTTAAACTGGAACTCCAGTGGTTCATTGGGAAGCTGTACTAGCCCACAGCAGGAAGATTGCATGTTCGAACCTCAAAGCCGTAGGTGTAAAAATAATTTCCTATATTAAATGTAACTTAACTTAACTTTCAATTTAAAAAGAGAGTCATGAATACATACAAAACTCAAATTGAAAAAGAAAATTGTATGTTTTTAAAGAATGTGAGTTCTAATTGCATCCCCCTGAAACTGAACAATCATAAGCCCAAAACGCCAAAGTTATTTTTGGTAATTCATGGAATCTTTACTTTTAAAGTCCAAATTGTATGTGCTGCTTGAATAAACATAATTAGCCTGAAATTTGTGTCCAGGATAAAATTTTGGACGAAAAAAACGGCTGAAATACGTTATTTTGCATGTTGCGGGCATCAACTCTTGGAAGGCATATAGCATGTATTTCCTCCAACTATACCATAATGGCAAATTTTCTGTTTCTATCAGACTCAGACCATTGCTTTGACACCAAAATTATATCTTATTAGCCAGTAAAAAAAAGTCTCCAAACGACCATTTTCGCAAGAATATTGTATTTTTTTAATTTTTTTCGCAAGTCACGTGACTTTTGGACAGATAACACGTGACTTCAAAAGACAAAAGTTCTGATATAATAATTGTTTTGGAATATTTAATCAATTATCTCTCAAATGGACCCAAAACGACCTCTGTGTGAGCTTTTGTGCGAATGCTATATGCGATTGAACTTTGATAGTGTCTTTCCATAAGTTTACGTCCAATTTGGCGGCACGTGACAGGGATTTAAGCATTCTTGACTCTGGTACCGATCAGCTGTATTTACAAAGTGCAACCTAAATGCATGCAATGTATTTGAAACAAATGTTGTTGTGCAAAGATTTTACCACTTTTATTATTCTTAATTAAGTTATTAAAGAAAAACACTAAACGATGCCTAAATGTAATGTTCTTCCACTGTACAACGTATGATTAGAAATCTGATATAGCTTTAGTCAAAAGAATACAGTAACCATTTTATAATAAAGGTTTCCTTAAATGTTTTCACGTGTTTACGAGTTTGCAAAAGTTATTAAAACTACGCTTACTTTTAATATTTACTTTGATCCTAGTGTTTTTTGCATTTTACACGTGTTTTAATTTTTAACTTTTTTTGTAAATGTAATATGTTCAATAACATAATCACTGCGATAAAGCTGATGACCGTAATTGCATTCACGGTCATCCGAAGATGTCGGATGAAAAATTAGGTCAGTATTTGTTTTGTATGTTTAAGTGTTTCTATATCATTTTCTTTACAAAACATACATTGGTTCGATGTTTGTTCATAAAAGATTCACACGGAAATCATAAATTACTACCGAGAAATGTGTATTAAACAGGAAATTGGATTTCAAAAAATCGCTAAGATGACCGTAAATTGTAATAAAAATATTTTCAAGAAGGCCGTAACATATAACAAGGATTACCGTGAATGGTAAATAGATTACCGTTATTTGTGAAGAATGACCGTAATTTATAATAGATGACCGTAACATTTAAAGGATGACCATCAATTCTAAGAACAATCCGTATTTGTATTACCTTTTTTGTATCAAATAGTAAATCGTGTTCTTATAAAACGTATTTATAGGACTGCATTATCCGATGAAAAACTACATAGTTCACCATATGAAGCCTCCAAGTACATACCAAAAGATTTTTTTTTATTTCTGGGATTCCTTTTAAAATCATATAATACATTCACCTTTTCAAAATGCCAATGCATGTGCAGCCATTGATATTATATTGTTTCAACTACCATTTCAAAATAATATTCTTTATTTCGGATAGGTATACATGTCTTATCACATTAACACCTTCAAATTCACGTCATTTATCATTTTGATACACACTAAAGACAATCATGTTTGTCCGCAAACATTTAGTTTTAGAAATAAAGTTTTCGATGAAAACACTGGTCATTCTGCATATCGGTCTGTACATTTCGGAGTTGAAGTAACAAAACTTAAAATAATGCAAGGAAAAGGTTACATACAAATATAAATTTAGAATTTTGAAGGTCAGTGGCGAATATATAGAAGAGGGGTGTCAAACGGAATAAAAAATGAATTTTATTAAGTCGTAAGTTTTCTCGTTCGAATTGTTATTTAGGGCCTTTTACAGCTGAATATGAGGTATTGACTTTGCTCATTGTTGAAGGGCGTATGGTGACCTATAGTTGGTAATTTCCGTGACATTTTAGTCTCTTGTGGAGAGTTTTCTCATTGGCAATCATACCACATCTATTTTTTTTACATTTATGATCTATTGCCAAATATTGAAGCAAAATTAAAAGAGATAAGACGATACAAAGACTTTATTTCTGTATTGAAATCAATATCTAATGGAATATTTACTGAACATAAAGCTTTTTATTTGTTACTGGATGTCAGAAGGTTTAATTCACAGTCAACAATTTACTCCATTAGGTATGTTCCAGAAACGTTGGCATCAATTTCAGGATTACTATAAAAAAAAAAACTGTTCAAGGGTAAGGGAGTTAACTTTTTAGGGGTTATAAAGCAAAAGAACTATCAGTTGCATCATACCAGTAAAACAAACTGAATGCAAAGTAAATTTTGCTGTTCCATCGGATCCAGTGTTGTCAAAGCAATGTGTCATTTTTGGCAGATGTTAATATTTTAAAGTGCTTTCTCTGAAACCATACACATGAGGTGGATTACTTGATATTCATATGCTTAATTAACGGTTTAACCGGGCTTTTTTTCTTCAACTTTTCGTCGTATCGCGTTAGTTTGTATTCAAATTTAATGTTTTTACCAATAAATATTTAATTATTTACGAGAAATATGCAATTTACTATCATTGTCGGCAAATAATATATTTTTTTTTAAATACATTTATATACGCTAATCGAGCTCCAATTGAGACTCAACAAGAAGCTATGTACACAATTTTAGATACTTCTTAGAATAGACGGTCATTCTTTAAAAGTTACAGTCATCCTTTACTAATTATGGTCATCTTTTAACCAATTACGGTCACCCTTGTTATGAATCGCTGATCCTGGTACAGTCATCTCGATTATCATTTACGGTCATCTTAAGGATTTTTTAAATTCCTATTTCCTGTTTAATACACATTTCACGGTAGTAATTTGTGATTTCCGTGTCAATCTTTTAGATATTTACATCGTACCAATGTATGCTTTGTAAAGACAATCATATAGAAACACTTTAAAAATAGACAATACAAATACTGACCTAATTTTTCATCCGATCTCTTGGGATGACCGTAAATGCAGATACGGTCATCAGCTTTACCCCAGTGATAATATGCCAGCTATGCTGGCACTTATGGTAGAAGCATCGTTTTGGGACAAAGAACGATAACTCTTGCTAGACGACCCATCTGAAAAGTTTCGTCACTCTCGTTAAATCTCGTACGATTGATTTTTTTTAATGGCTGCCAAAATTCTCGTTTTAACGCGATCTTGAAAAAACGGGACAGATCGGAATAATTTCGATGTTAACTACGACATAAATTTTTATTTGTTTGCAAAAACAAGAATTCAGAAATTTTGGCTACTTGTGCAGACTATTTAAATTTTATTGTACCACGGAAATTACCGAAGTTATGACAACAACATCTGACGCCATGTTTCGTCTGCTTCAACATTCCATTATCAGTGAGGTCAAAACAAATGTCCTAAATAATCACAGGTACTGCATTCAAAAGTCACAAAATCATAGTTAACGAAAACATATTTAGCGAAAAAGTTCCGCCCAGACATGGAAACACAGAAAAAAACTCTGCAAGCAATACATTTCGCATTCCTTTTTACAATACAATACAATACAATACAATATTTTTATTGTCAATCAAAGACGCCCTAAAAGAGCAGTATAATTACAAGCAATTTGTTACAATGACAGGGCCTTTTAGCATCAGGGTAATGTGATGCTATATTTTTGAATTTGATGCTATCTAAAGTGATTTTCTTATAGATTACATGTATGTTATGGATGTGATGCTATAATTTTTAGAAGCAAGATGGCATTTCTAATTTCCCTGTTAACCATGATGCTAAATGCAATTTCTGGGGAGAACACTGTGACTACTGTATATATTGTATGCTTCAATATTGTCCAAAATTGGATTTTATGGGAAGATGGAGTTATTATGATAACCCATGTCAGAGAATAAACCATGATAGGTATATACAGGGCATGTTACTTGGAAGAATGTGGGCTACATCCTTTAAAATTCAAGCTGCAGCAGTCGCCTGCATATTTTATTCATCAGTTTATCCCTGTTCAAAACATTTTTACTCTACCAAGTACTTTATCACTATATCACTATCAGGTTCATATTTCAACCTATTTAGCAATACACACTTATGATATAACATCAAAGTACCAAAATCCAAATTGCACCTATTCAACAAAAAATACCTGCAAATATCTTACAAGTTTTGTTTCACCATGTGAAATTATCGTATTATCACCTTTTACTCTGGTAGATTCCCCATTTCCATTCTCAATTTTAGATTAATTGATGAGTGATAGATTTCTCTTAGAAGAAATTTAAAGGTCTGAGTGACTATACAATATACAGAGAACAATACCTGTTGTATTTGTTCAATGGGACAATAGAACTGCAAAAAGTTTAAATGGACAGGTAACTATCAGGTGAATCTATGGAAAGGTTCAATTGGGTTCCAATAAAATGAGCAAATTAAATGTGTTACCATGAACATCCTTTTTTTTCCAAAAATAATAGTTACAGCATGAAATAAAACAAAATCTCTGTTTATATCCCAGTTTAAAGGATTTGAAATTAACCATATATTTGGGTACTGGCCTCATTACAGGATCATGGATTGTTTGGATGTAATTTCAAACTCATTTTTCAATGACTCTACATGGACTCAAAATTAAATTGGTGTAACTCTATTGTAAACAAGGAAAGTCTACAAAATAAGCACAGAATAAACTTTTGTCTGGTACATAAAAAAGTTGGGTAAACAAATCAGACAATTTTGATAAAATTAGGGTATTCTCATGTTAGCAACTTCACAACAGACTTACAAATTAATTTTCATTATTGAGGCAATAAAATGCTTTGCCATGCACAGCCTGTTACGACCGCAGATGTATATTGAGCATATAAATAACACAATTTTTTTTGTCAGTTGAAATCAAACATATTTTAATTTTGGATCCTTTAAACTTCAATATGGACTAATTTGAAAACAGGTAGCAGGTAGACCCACATATTTCTATTGAGCAGAAGTTTCTAACTACAAATCTCTTTAATTTCAAATGATAGCAAGTCCTACAAAAATATTGATAATGTTTACATTTATTTTTGTTCTAGTTTCTCTCATGTGAAAGCAGTACCTTTTTGGTCACTATTTATGTGTTGCGTCTAAATAAGAATTGTAACACTTTATAGTGACTGAATAGGTTAAACAAATACTTCTCAAGAAATCAAAAAAAGAAGACAATTTGAAACAGCACAGCCACGCCAGTTTATGTATGTATAAAACTCATATCAGAATACCAGAGTAGCATGGACAATATGTTAGTTTTATGTCCTTGTGAATTTATTGTGAGGAAAGTTATCAATAATTCTGCAGATAATGCAATTTATTCAAGTGTTTTGAACATTGCTGTTAAAATTTTCACACAATCAGTGAAACATTCAAACAAGCTAAACTGAATTTTTATTACTGAAAGTTTCAAACATTGACAAATGTTTTATTTACCAAATAACTCATGTGTTTCTGTGAGAGAAAAAAAATCATGTGCAATTTTTGGAATTAAAGGGAAAGAAGATCCTTTTCTCGCTGTGGTGCATGTCAATTGTGAATATCTACTTACGGTTACCAAATATATTTTCTTTATCATGATACTCACATCAACATTATCAAGAAGTACATGTACATCATAGGAAAAATGCACAGACTACAGATAAAATGTTTAAAACACCCTATTTTGAGTAAATCTCCTGCCAAATCTGTACTAGATGAGTATAATTGATGTAAATAAGGTAATTTTTGGAAGAAAAACCCAAAATTAAAAAATTAAAATACCCCCAATAATGTACTATAACCCCAAAATAAATTCTTATCTTCCTTTTGAGTTTTGTGTATGAACCTTCTGGTAAAATTTCATGGAAAGCCATTTACTTAACTCAAGTTATTGTCTGAAACCAAATGTGTTTTTTTTAACATGCTTGTATTTCCCATTTCCATTCTCAATTTTTATTTGCTGTCATATAAGAACTTGAAAAGTAAGCTACATTATGTACATGTAACAAAATATATGCAAGAAATGACATAAAACCGACTCTGAATTTTATAGTACATGATATTGATGTAGAACTCACAAACTGAAGATGATCAGCAATACAAATGGTTTTTTTATTCGAGTCAGATTTTTTTTACCGAAGCCCTTCAGCGCTATCATTTAAAATTATATAGTCAAAATTTAACACTAGTATTAAGGTTTATCATAACAAATTGGCAAATACAGTCTTATTATCACCTAAAAAATACTGTGTACAGACTGACATGTGCGGTTTGGGAAGTTTTTATGTTTTTAGATATAAAAGTTTTTATTTAGCATATCTGAAAGATAAAATCATTTTTGGCAAAGATCTGGATTCAAAATATTTTTTTGTCCTATGCTTATTTATTCATCAATTTGGGAATCAGAATATTTTTTTCAAGAAAAATAGCATTTTACATCTGAACTTATAATTTTATTTTAGACATAATCAAAACGTTATTGTAGCCTTGGACATTCGTTTTGAACAGACAGAACATGCATGACATATTTGCCACTGAACGTTTAACAACCAACAACCAATCAATATCTAGGACATTATAAAGCTGGCATTTAAGGTAGCGCCTTCCTCATATTATAGATAATACAATAAGACACTTTCACGTCTAAAAATATATACGCCTCATTAGAAATACCATTTACGATCAAACTAACAACATATGCATAACATACTCAACCTAATTTTGTTTGTTTACTTGGTTTTTATAATGTACATCATTTTATTTATTAATTATATGACCCTAAAGCATTTTTTTGAATTCATCGTCAGTCGGGACGCTCCAACTAAAACAAATAAAGGATGTATAAAGCCATAGAAAGTGAAGAAGACAAAAATAAACAATAGATATATAAAGGTAAACCTAGGCCGGTGTAGTTTGAAGTCTATTTTCCTAAACAGTTAAATCAATTTACTGTTTGGAAAAGTATGAGTTATTCAATATACTTAGGACTTTCTTATCCCAGATTTAGATATCCTTATTCGTATTTGGCACAACTTTTTGAAATTGTGGGTCAATAATGTTTTTAACTTTATTCTTGTTTGGTTATCTTACTATATTATTATATTGATATGAGCATCAAGGATGAGTCTTATGAAGATGTAACGCGCGTTTTGTTGATCAAATTATAGCTTGTTACCTTTGATAACCATAAGTATGTCCAAATGTATTATTGTGGTTTTTTTTATGTATTTCTCAGCATTAAATTTTTTTGCATTTATTTGTACTGTAGTCTTGTCATATAATGTTGTCTTTTAATTGTTTTATTGAACATTGCTATACAAGTGCGAGTTTTGGCTAGCCATAAAACCAGGTTCAATCCACCATTTTTTCTTAAAATGTCCTTTACCAAGTCAGGAAAATGGCAGTTGTTATCTTATA
The DNA here is from genome assembly GCF_036588685.1 of Mytilus trossulus. Classification (NCBI taxonomy): domain Eukaryota; kingdom Metazoa; phylum Mollusca; class Bivalvia; order Mytilida; family Mytilidae; genus Mytilus; species Mytilus trossulus. Next base: position 31,324,367 of record NC_086380.1, on the reverse strand, counting down.
GTTCTTTTCTCTGTGTGTTACATTGTCGTTTGGTTATTTATGTACATTGTTTTTGTCTCAATCCCTTTGTTACTTTCGTACAGCGCTATACAAATTTGGCTTTATTTAATCTTTCGAGTAAAACAAAACTGTGATATTAACGCTTTTTGTGTTATTTGTATCTGACAAAACATTTAGAAATGTCCAATGCAAAATTTGTCTTTTCCTGTCTTGCATTAAATCTTATTTTTCAATCTAGACAACATATTTGTATTTGTCTGTCCTGAGTGTTCTTGGATTTATTTGTACTATATTTCTCTAATGTAATGTAGTCATTGTAGCGTATTTTTAACATTGCATACAAGCGGTGTGGCTAGCCTTAACACAATGTTTAACCTCCCATTGTTTTTAACTGTCCTGTATAAAGTCAGGAATATAGTAGGTGTTTTCTAATAGTTTGTTTCTATGAATGTTTTTTTCTTCTTATTATTTCGCATTAGTGCAGTATTTCTGTTTCTCCGTTGTTTTCCTCTTGCAGCTGATGCTTTTCACTCCGTTTTGGTTTATCACCCGGATTTGTTTTAATTAAACCGAAAAAAAACATTCATAGAAACTTTTGGACAATCAATCAATTCATGAAAATGTACTCCTTTAGGTGTCATCTTAAACATGTTCAAGAGTAATATTTATCCGCGAAATCAACATTTTTTTTTATTTATGGTCGATTCAATCGCATGTCTTTCTTTTTCTTTTTTATTAACTGTTAATTATTTTTAAGTTTGAAGAATTTTATAGTTATAAATAAAAATATGGTTATTTCTAAAAGAACCTGTCACTGTTAAATTGAAAATGTATTTTTTGTACTTATTATTGTATCTTATTTTTACTATACAATTTACAAGTTTAAGACAACTTACTTTCTTCTTTTTCTTCAAATGTTGTTTCTGTTTTTTCTGCATGCTGAACTTCTTCTAGAAAACATGATATAATTACGGTTTGAAATAAAGCATCCAACTTCGAATGTAAAAGAACACTGTTTAGATCATCAAAAAAGTCATATCAATGAATGATCTGTTGCTTTCATATTTCCATTAGTTTTGTTTGCATTTATTTTTGTTGATAAATACTCCCAAAGTGTTTAATATGAAGCTTTTGATTATCATACAAATGTACTGTGAAGCATTCAACTTACGGTTTTAATACATTATATTAATGTGTTGCAATTGCTTAGTTAACGCTTTAATCTACCGCTACCTTAACCATAATTTAGAAATTGACAATGAGCGTCACTTAATTGTAAACACATTTTTACGAGAAAATAATATGATATATATGCTTTACAATCGTGACAGTTCTAAGAGGTTTTTTTCCATAATTATTTGTTGATAATAAAAATAAAAAAGATAATTGCCTATGTGCCTATGAGACAACTCACAACAGAGACCAAATTAAGCCCTTCAGCGCTATCATTTAAAATTATTTAGTCAAATTTAACACTAGTATTAAGGTTTATCATAACAAATTGGCAAATACAGTCTTATTATCACCTAAAAAATACTGTGTACAGACTGACATGTGCGGTTTGGGAAGTTTTTATGTTTTTAGATATAAAAGTTTTTATTTAGCATATCTGAAAGATAAAATCATTTTTGGCAAAGATCTGGATTCAAAATATTTTTTTGTCCTATGCTTATTTATTCATCAATTTGGGAATCAGAATATTTTTTTCAAGAAAAATAGCATTTTACATCTGAACTTATAATTTTATTTTAGACATAATCAAAACGTTATTGTAGCCTTGGACATTCGTTTTGAACAGACAGAACATGCATGACATATTTGCCACTGAACGTTTAACAACCAACAACCAATCAATATCTAGGACATTATAAAGCTGGCATTTAAGGTAGCGCCTTCCTCATATTATAGATAATACAATAAGACACTTTCACGTCTAAAAATATATACGCCTCATTAGAAATACCATTTACGATCAAACTAACAACATATGCATAACATACTCAACCTAATTTTGTTTGTTTACTTGGTTTTTATAATGTACATCATTTTATTTATTAATTATATGACCCTAAAGCATTTTTTTGAATTCATCGTCAGTCGGGACGCTCCAACTAAAACAAATAAAGGATGTATAAAGCCATAGAAAGTGAAGAAGACAAAAATAAACAATAGATATATAAAGGTAAACCTAGGCCGGTGTAGTTTGAAGTCTATTTTCCTAAACAGTTAAATCAATTTACTGTTTGGAAAAGTATGAGTTATTCAATATACTTAGGACTTTCTTATCCCAGATTTAGATATCCTTATTCGTATTTGGCACAACTTTTTGAAATTGTGGGTCAATAATGTTTTTAACTTTATTCTTGTTTGGTTATCTTACTATATTATTATATTGATATGAGCATCAAGGATGAGTCTTATGAAGATGTAACGCGCGTTTTGTTGATCAAATTATAGCTTGTTACCTTTGATAACCATAAGTATGTCCAAATGTATTATTGTGTTTTTTTTTATGTATTTCTCAGCATTAAATTTTTTTGCATTTATTTGTACTGTAGTCTTGTCATATAATGTTGTCTTTTAATTGTTTTATTGAACATTGCTATACAAGTGCGAGTTTTGGCTAGCCATAAAACCAGGTTCAATCCACCATATTTCTTAAAATGTCCTTTACCAAGTCAGGAAAATGGCAGTTGTTATCTTATAGTTCTTTTCTCTGTGTGTTACATTGTCGTTTGGTTATTTATGCACATTGTTTTTGTCTCAATCCCTTTGTTACTTTCGTACAGCGCTATACAAATTTGGCTTTATTTAATCTTTCGAGTAAAACAAAACTGTGATATTAACGCTTTTTGTGTTAATTGTATCTGACAAAACATTAAGAAATTTCTAATGCAAAATTTGTCTTTTCCTGTCTTGCATTAAATCTTATTTTTCAATCTAGACAACATATTTGTATTTGTCTGTCCTGAGTGTTCTTGGATTTATTTGTACTATATTTCTTTAATGTAATGTAGTCATTGTAGCGTATTTTTAACATTGCATACAAGCGGTGTGGCTAGCCTTAACACAATGTTTAACCTCCCATTGTTTTTAACTGTCCTGTATAAAGTCAGGAATATAGTAGGTGTTTTCTAATAGTTTGTTTCTATGAATGTTTTTTTCTTCTTATTATTTCGCATTAGTGCAGTATTTCTGTTTCTCCGTTGTTTTCCTCTTGCAGCTGATGCTTTTCACTCCGTTTTGGTTTATCACCCGGATTTGTTTTAATTAAACCGAAAAAAACATTCATATAAACTTTTGGACAATCAATCAATTCATGAAAATGTACTCCCTTAGGTTTCATCTTAAACATGTTCAAGAGTAATATTTATCCGCGAAATCAACATTTTTTTTATTTATGGTCGATTCAATCGTATGTCTTTCTTTTTCTTTTTTATTAACTGTTAATTATTTTTAAGTTTGAAGAATTTTATAGTAATAAATAATAATATGGTTATTTCTAAAAAAACCTGTCACTGTTAAATTGAAAATGTATTTTTTTTTACTTATTATTGTATCTTATTTTTACTATACAATTTACAAGTTTAAGACAACTTACTTTCTTCTTTTTCTTCAAATGTTGTTTCTGTTTTTTCTGCATGCTGAACTTCTTCTAGAAAACATGATATAATTACGGTTTGAAATAAAGCATCTAACTTCGAATGTAAAAGAACACTGTTTAGATCATCAAAAAAGTCATATCAATGAATGATCTGTTGCTTTCATATTTCCATTAGTTTTGTTTGCATTTATTTTTGTTGATAAATACTCCAAAAGTGTTTAATATGAAGCTTTTGATTATCATACAAATGTACTGTGAAGCATTCAACTTACGGTTTTAATATATTATATTAATGTGTTGCAATTGCTTAGTTAACGCTTTAATCTACCGCTACCTTAACCATAATTTAGGAATTGACAATGAGCGTCACTTAATTGTAAACACATTTTTACGAGAAAATAATATGATATATATGGTTTACAATCGTGACAGTTCTAAGAGTTTTTTTTCCATAATTATTTGTTGATAATAAAAAAAAGGATAATTGCCTATGAGACAACTCACCACAGAGACCAAATTAAGCCCTTCAGCGCTATCATTTCAAATTATTAAGTCAAAATTTAACACTAGTATTAAGGTTTATCATAACAAATTGGCAAATACAGTCTTATTATCACCTAAAAAATACTGTGTACAGACTGACATGTGCGGTTTGGGAAGTTTTTATGTTTTTAGATATAAAAGTTTTTATTTAGCATATCTGAAAGATAAAATCATTTTTGGCAAAGATCTGGATTCAAAATATTTTTTTGTCCTATGCTTATTTATTCATCAATTTGGGAATCAGAATATTTTTTTTCAAGAAAAATAGCACTTTACATCTGAACTTATAATTTTATTTTTGACATAAACAAAACGTTATTGTAGCCTTGGACATTCGTTTTGAACAGACAGAACATGCATGAAATATTTGCCACTGAACGTTTAACAACCAACAACCAATCAATATCTAGGACATTATAAAGCTGGCATTTAAGGTAGCGCCTTCCTCATATTATAGATAATACAATAAGACACTTTCACGTCTAAAAATATATACGCCTCATTAGAAATACCATTTACGATCAAACTAACAACATATACATAACATACTCAACCTAATTTTGTTTGTTTACTTGGTTTTTATAATGTACATCATTTTATTTATTAATTATATGACCCTAAAGCATTTTTTTGAATTCATCGTCAGTCGGGACGCTCCAACTAAAACAAATAAAGGATGTATAAAGCCATAGAAAGTGAAGAAGACAAAAATAAACAATAGATATATAAAGGTAAACCTAGGCCGGTGTAGTTTGAAGTCTATTTTCCTAAACAGTTAAATCAATTTACTGTTTGGAAAAGTATGAGTTATTCAATATACTTAGGACTTTCTTATCCCAGATTTAGATATCCTTATTCGTATTTGGCACAACTTTTTGAAATTGTGGGTCAATAATGTTTTTAACTTTATTCTTGTTTGGTTATCTTACTATATTATTATATTGATATGAGCATCAAGGATGAGTCTTATGAAGATGTAACGCGCGTTTTGTTGATCAAATTATAGCTTGTTACCTTTGATAACCATCAGTATGTCCAAATGTATTATTGTGGTTTTTTTTATGTATTTCTCAGCATTAAATTTTTTTGCATTTATTTGTACTGTAGTCTTCTCATATAATGTTGTCTTTTAATTGTTTTATTGAACATTGCTATAAAAGTGCGAGTTTTGGCTAGCCATAAAACCAGGTTCAATCCACCATTTTTTCTTAAAATGTCCTTTACCAAGTCAGGAAAATGGCAGTTGTTATCTTATAGTTCTTTTCTCTGTGTGTTACATTGTCGTTTGGTTATTTATGCACATTGTTTTTGTCTCAATCCCTTTGTTACTTTCGTACAGCGCTATACAAATTTGGCTTTATTTAATCTTTCGAGTAAAACAAAACTGTGATATTAACGCTTTTTGTGTTATTTGTATCTGACAAAACATTTAGAAATTTCCAATGCAAAATTTGTCTTTTCCTGTCTTGCATTAAATCTTATTTTTCAATCTAGACAACATATTTGTATTTGTCTGTCCTGAGTGTTCTTGAATTTATTTGTACTATATTTCTTTAATGTAATGTAGTCATTGTAGCGGTTTTTTAACATTGCATACAAGCGGTGTGGCTTGCCTTAACACAATGTTTAACCTCCCATTGTTTTTAACTGTCCTGTATAAAGTCAGGAATATAGTAGGTGTTTTCTAATAGTTTGTTTCTATGAATGTTTTTTTCTTCTTATTATTTCGCATTAGTGCAGTATTTCTGTTTCTACGTTGTTTTCCTCTTGCAGCTGATGCTTTTCACTCCGTTTTGGTTTATCACCCGGATTTGTTTTAATTAAACCGAAAAAACATTCATAGAAACTTTTGGACAATCAATCAATTCATGAAAATGTACTCCCTTAGGTTTCATCTTAAACATGTTCAAGAGTAATATTTATCCGCGAAATCAACATTTTTTTTATTTATGGTCGATTCAATCGTATGTCTTTCTTTTTCTTTTTTATTTACTGTTAATTATTTTTAAGTTTGAAGAATTTTATAGTTATAAATAATAATATGGTTATTTCTAAAAGAACCTGTCACTGTTAAATTGAAAATGTATTTTTTTTACTTATTATTGTATCTTATTTTTACTATACAATTTACAAGTTTAAGACAACTTACTTTCTTCTTTTTCTTCAAATGTTGTTTCTGTTTTTTCTGCATGCTGAACTTCTTCTAGAAAACATGATATAATTACGGTTTGAAATAAAGCATCTAACTTCGAATGTAAAAGAACACTGTTTAGATCATCAGAAAAGTCATATCAATGAATGATCTGTTGCTTTCATATTTCCATTAGTTTTGTTTGCATTTATTTTTGTTGATAAATACTCCAAAAGTGTTTAATATGAAGCTTTTGAGTATCATACAAATGTACTGTGAAGCATTCAACTTACGGTTTTAATACATTATATTAATGTGTTGCAATTGCTTAGTTAACGCTTTAATCTACCGCTACCTTAACCATAATTTAGGAATTGACAATGAGCGTCACTTAACTGTAAACACATTTTTACGAGAAAATAATATGATATATATGCTTTACAATCGTGACAGTTCTAAGAGTTTTTTTTCCATAATTATTTGTTGATAATAAAAAAAAAGATAATTGCCTATGAGACAACTCACCACAGAGACCAAATTAACACAGACACTAACAACTATAAGTCACTGTACGGCCTTTAACAGTGAGCAAAACTCATACTGCATAGTTCATAAAAGGTCCCGAAATCAAACAATTCAAACGAGAAAAGTAACGGCGTAACTTATGTACAACAAAATAAAAAATAAAAAATACGTAACACATAAACAAACGACTATCACTGAATTATAGGCTCCTGACTTGGGAGAGACACATACATACCGAATTTGGCGGGGTTAAACATGTTATCAGAATCCCAAACCTCACCCTCACCCTAACATGGGACAGTGTTATTACAGTACAACATAAGAATGAACTATAAAAATCAGTTGAATAAAAGGCTCAACTTATCAGATTGATAAGAATACAAGTGGATAAGTCTGTCGAAAGTATTTAATATGACACTGTTAAGTAACATATACTGTTCTGCTATCACTTTAAACAATACATCATTTTAGATAACAATATAAATGCGTATACATTTATCCAGAATTATTGCTTATTCAACACTTATGTCATCTCACCAATTCCGGGTAAAACTATATCTGTTCCTTTGACTTGTGTTTCATCTGAAAAATATCACACTTTTTTAGTTGACTTAATTTGTTACATGCCACCTAATAAGAAAGCGTAAATGATATTAAATGATTGTATAACTACATGGAATTCATTACACAAAATAGAAAAATTTCACTGGCTTCATCCTCTTGCATTGATGAAATATAAAACAGAACAAGTGATTCAAATTTGGCAATTACAACAATTGTTAATGAAAGCCCACTTCAATCCCATGTCTTTTATTTGACATATGTGTTAATCTTTATTATGTTTTCATTAATACTACAATGACTTTATTTTTAAAACCTGTCACAATGAAGTTCGAAATAGCAAATGCTTTCTTTTTGTTATTAATTTTAACAATACACATTAAAAATAACCAAAATTAAAATTCATCTTCCAATTTAAGTGTGTTTTCACTTGTCTCGACTTAAATTTTTCTTCTGTAAAAAAACCAATCAAGAATGTAGAATTCATTTTTCCTCCTCAGAATTGATAATAAAATATATATTAACATTTTTAACCTTGTGTTGTTTTTATTTTCATTTATATTTTCATACACAGTTTTGTCAGTAAATCATAAACACTGTCGTTTTCAATTTAAATATTCTGTATTGCTATAGTGCCTAACATGATTTTGCGATGACGACTTCATTGACCTCAAAACAATCATACTGGATTTTGATGGGCAAAATAGACAGATTGGACATACTTGACCTTATTTACTGACTACTTTTTTATTCCAAGGTCAAATATGGGGCTGTCCGTCATAATTTTAACATGTATATGACACGAACTTGATTAGAGTTTAAACTCATACTAAAATTATGTACATCTCCTACCTCCACTTTGCCTACTTCAGAATTCAATTTTCACCGGAACAGAATGTTTTTATACTGTTACAGTTCCAAGTTATGTCTCTATGATATTAAACACTGAGATCATATCCAGGAACCAGTACATTAACATTTCTATAAATTTTATATATCTCCCAAAACGAGGGGTTGTTTTAGGAACAGCTGTATTTACAAAGTGCAACCTAAATGCATGCAATGTATTTGAATCACCTGTTTTTGTGCAAAGATTTTACCAATTTTATAATTTTTAATTAAGTTATCAAAGAAATATAATTACACTTAAGTTGGAAAATGTCGTGTTTTTCCACTATACAACTTATAATAAGAAATTGGAAATCGCTATTGTTAAAAGAATACAGTCACCATTGTAATGTAACAGGTTTACATTAACGATTTTATTTGTTTGCAAGTTTGTAAAAGTTTTTAAAACTACGTTTACTTTCACATGCTTTATTATTTACTTTGGGCATGGTGTTTTTGCATTATACACAGTCATGTTTTTAACTACTTTCTGCTGTAAATGTAATTTGTTCAATAAGTGTGTTGTTAAATGTTACAATTTCAATTTAAGCATTCATCATATAGATAATACAATTAGACATTTTCTTGTTTACAAAAATATACGACTCTGTGGAAATACCATCTACGATCAAACTAACAACGTATACATAACATGCTCAATCTGATTTTGTTTTGTTTTATTGGGCTTTTATGATGTACATCATTTTATTTATGAATTACGTGACCCCGAAGCAATATTTTGAACTCATCGTCAGTCGGAACGCTCTTACTCAAACAGTTCAAGGATGTATAAAGCCGTAGTAAGTGAAAAGTAACCAAGACAAAACAAAAACAATAGCTAAAAAAAGGTGAACATAATCCGAGTAGGTTGGAAATCTAGTTTCTTAATCAATTTCATTAATTTACGGTTTGCAAAAATATGAGTTGTTCTGATTACTAAGGATTTTTTTATTCTAGGGTAAGATAACCTTAGCTGTATTTGGCACCTTTTATCTTCTGGAATTGTGGGTCTTCATTGCTCTTCAACTTTATTCTTGTTTGGTTTTATTATTATATTGATCTGAGTGTCACTGATGAGTCTTTTGTAAATATAACGCGCGTCTGGAGTATGAAATTATAAGCCTGTTACCTTTGATAAACATAAGCATGTCAAAATGAACTATTGTATTGTGTATTTATGTATTTGTGTCAAGAATTTTCTTGCATTTATATTATCTGTACTGTAGTTCTGTTATGTAATATTATCATGTTAGTTTTATATAAAAGTGCATTAAAAGCGCGAGATTTGGGTAGCCACAAAACAAAGTTAAACCAAATAGTGTTTCTTAAAATGTCCTGTACCAAGTCATAAAAATGGCAATTGTTATCTTACAGTTCGTCCCTGTGTGTGTTACATTGTCGGGTTTTTTTGCTGGACTTTAGTGTTTCTGTTGTTTCGTTGTTTCTCTCTTATTGTTGATCCGTTTCCTTTAATTATAGTTTGTAATCGGATTTGTTTTCTCTTAATCAATTTATGACTTTCGAACAGCGGTTTACAACTGTTGCCTTTATGTATCAAACTTTAAACTAGGAATTCTTTAGAATACTTAATATCCCGACCGTGCGAGAGCTAATAAAGCCAGTCAAGGTTTTGAACACTTTCATCCTTATACTTTATATTCGGTAAATTACTACGTACGAATAATGTTAACATATTATATTTTCTTCTGTATACATTTTGTTAATAGATAAGATATGTCTGAAGTCTGTATTAGTTTGTAAACCGGATTTGTTTTTGTCCCAATCCATGTATTACTTTCGGACAGCGGTATACTACTGTTGCCGTTATTAATTCTTTCGAGTCACATATAATGTGATATAAACGCTTTCTGTGTTATTTGTTTCGGACTAACCATTTCGATATTTCCTATTCAAAATTTGTCTTTTCCTGTCTTGCGTTAAAGTATAATCTTTAAAAATACGTTTTAATATAGACAACAGATTTGTAAAGCAATAAGTGTGTTCTTTATCATTTTTTTTGTATCTGTTAAACAATCGTTAATATATAATTACTGAGGTTGCGAGTTAATATTCTGCACGAGACATGTGCATTCGAATCCCTTCTTACATCACCAGGTATGTGTATTGTTGACAATTACTTCTAGGTGTTCGTTTTTATTCTGTGATTCACAAGTTGAAATGTTTATAATGTTTATTTGTGTATTTCTTTGTCCTGAGAGTTCTTGCATTTAGTTGTACTGTATTCCTATCATGTAATGTTGTCATTGTAGCGGTATTTTTCAACATTGCCATATAAGCGGGAGTTGTGGCTATGCATAAAACCATGTTCAACCTCCGTTTGTTTCTATGTATTTTGATGGGTTATTTTTGCCTTTGTGCAGCATTTCGGTTTTTCTGTGGTTTTCTCTTGTAGCTGGTGTGTTTAAGTTTGTCAACCGAATTTGTTTCAGTTTAACCGATTTATGACTATTGAACAGCGGTGTTTTAATTTTGCCTTTTTGTCCTACAAAAGGTTGGTTGTTCTCTCCGGGAAATCTATCTTCCTCCACTAATAAAAACTGACTGCCATTAAATAGGACATATTGTTGAAAGTTGCGTTAACCTCAATTGTTAATCAATTAATTCATGAAAATCTACTTACTCCCTTAGGTTTCATTTTAAACATGTCAAAGGGTTATATTTATCCGCGAAATCAACACCTTTTCATTTAAAGGGAAACTTCGCAAAAAAATCAAAAATTGATACTATGTTCATTCTGTATAAAAATGCTCAAATTCATAAATATTAAAGTTTTATTCTGCTAGATAAGAGATTACCATCGATTTTAAATTAAGAGTATCAATTCTCTCCGGTCGGCCATTTTGTTACCTTCTCCGATTTGCACCCAAGATATGTCTAAGGACCAAAACCACAGTAACCCCATGTAGTCGTAATTGCGTGTCGATATCTTGTCAATCGTACGGTTGTTTTATCCGACTAGTTAACTATAACTAAGTTGATACGGAAAATGTTCTTATCTTTTTTTTTAATAACCGTGATCTGTTATTTTTAACAATAATGATAATATTGGAATTAGTTAAAAAGTAAAAATTTCAAATCATAAATAAGTGTTCCGTGAAACTTGAATTGTTTTCGGAAATCTAATTCTTTTATGTAATAAACTTTATTCAAATAAATAAGAATCTTCGCTCCACTGATCACCTGCATGGCTTAAGGTATTACTCCCAAAGGTATTGCAGGGGGGTGACACGTCCAGGTATTCAAGCGATTTCCTGTCGAGCTTGCAAATTCATGCATCGTTTCACTTCTTAGGGTATTGGTCAGTGTACACGGCCGATAACTTATAACTTTCCATTTTGAACTATTAGGTGTATAATATGCATCTCTATCTTGCGTGTCCGAAAGTGATACTATATACTAGTCATTTCTAAACTCGTATGCTTGTTTGTGAATAACATTTCTGATGTAAAGAAAATTATTTATAAAAATATAGATAATACCTAAAAATAAACTACAGATTAGATGAAATAAAAATCTATATACATATTTTTTGTCAATGGTGAAGGACAGATCGGACCATACCAGAAATTTTGATTTAAAAAAATGTACGCACTTGTCGACCATTCGTATATACGCCAGGATAAAAAGTAACGGAACTATAGCGAAAATTCAAATATATACATGTATACATTGTACATAAGAAAGAAACATGCATTTTGTGTAAATTGGGGTAAAAGTTTTGTAAGTAGACTAGTCCACGTATGCCAACAGTATGTAATCATCAAATGTCGAAAGACTATTGTATACCAAAAGAAGAAGAAGAGATTTAAAAACTGGTCGATATATAACTTTCTTTGGCTCATCGAAGTTATGGACATTTATATATCAATAAGATTATTCTCGAATAAATGAAGAAATTCGTCATCATCACAATTGTTCCGGCATGCATGTTATATGTACGCAACTGGACGTACACTAATAATCCCTAAGGGATGTGAATATTTTCCAGGAAAACTATAGAGTATCAAAGTTTCAAATTAATTTCGGGATTTATTTTCTTTCTTGATATTCAATGACAGCAATTTAAAGAACAAACTGCTTGTCCGCTTTATGGGTATTCTTGCCAATTGAAACAGACTTATAACATTAAACAATAGGGAAAGATGACATTTAATTCGTTCATTTTTTTTATACATTGTTGGTCAAATAGAAAAAGTATTATATATAGTTGGGCCCGATATAGTTACGGTGTGAGGCGAAGACTATTTTGTTAAGGACATTCCCGATTATGTATAAATTTTGATGATGTTTTTCACACTTGAAAAGCATATATGTTCGCAAATTTCGATTCTATTCAAAAAAGATTCTTAAATTTTCTGTCATTTTTTTTTAAATTTATCAAATATCTGAAGTATTCGTGCGTTGTGAGATTTGAAATATTTTTATGAAAACATTAATTCCTAAATAGGTAATTAAAGATAACTTTGGATGGACTAAATTATATAATTGCAATTGTTAACGCGTCACACTGTCCCGATTTGTATAGACGATGGACACCCGAATGCGAAAATTGTAAGTTCGTATGAAGTTGGTCCCGATCTCGTTAAAATACCAAAAAGTGACCGAAGCAAGTACGATGAATAACGAACTCTATACGATGGTTCCGAAATTATATACGATAGCAAAAGATGGACATACGAAGGTTAACCGAAGACGGTTATTTAAGCTTCATATCTCAGCCAAAGCCTACACGATGGATCACGAAGGCTAAACGTTGGATTACGATGGTGGCGCGATGTCCATACGATGTCTAAAAGACGTGGTGTACAGCTTACGATGCAATATCATCCTTGTGGACACGCTAAAACCATGTTGCTTCAAAAGATTTTAACCACATTTGGTAAATTGTTCCTCCTTGTTGGTTCTTTTTAATTCAAAAAGAGCTCTTTCCAGGGGAATATCATAATTATAAAGACAAAAGGAAGGATGTGGGGAAAGCAACCAATGCGGCAAAATATGACATATAAAAAACAAAATGGTTATGAAGTAAACTTTCGTGTGACAATCACTCAGACTATACATAAAAAATCGGAATAATGAAGAAAAAGTTGGTTTCCCTATATACGTGTAACTGCAGTGTTGGTGTACGAGGCGCGTTTATTATTTTTATTATGTAACTTGATATGACAAACAATGATTTACTGGTAAAAGTAAATCCTGAGCCTGTAATAGCTGCTCTTATTGTTCCATTTCAATTAATAGAAACAACGTTGTCGCCTTTCTTGTTCTCAAAGAATCATATGATATGAGCTCCATGTTTTGTGAACGTCTTTCTTACCTGTCGTATTAGACTGACCAGAGCATATCGCGCACGGCACTTTAAATGTATTTTAGCGCGAAAATTAACTAACGTTTAGCTGGATTTATTGCCGTCGTAGTTCCATCTTGTCGCCTTCGTACTTTTATTCGATGGCAACACGACGGGATTATGAGGTCTTCACGAAGTCTTTTTGCCATCGTAAGACCTTTAGGTAGCTTCGTGATTCATTCGTGTAGACATCGTAATGTCAAAACTGCCCGATGGAAACGATGGAAACACGAATGCAATACGATGTTCAATGATGCATTCCGGGTGACATTACGATGGTGAGGATGGTGATACGAACTCAATACGAACCCTCAACATCGGACGCACCTTCGGGGATTTTTTGACATGTTAAAAAAAAAGAACCATTCCCGAAGTTTTCCCCGAAGGCTAGAAAAAGTGGCCGATGGTTCCACGATGGTTAAAGATGGCACTACGAATAGCCCGATCTGGATACGAACAGTCGCGATTTTGAAAATTTCCATAATCGTGTTGCCATCGGCGTAAAAATCGGGACAGTGTGACACGGGCATAATGATCTGTTTGAAATATTTAAGGCCGATCCTAATCTGAGATAGTACAATTTTTAGTTCATACACTCGTGATTAAAGGCTATTTTTATTTATGAATTTATACTTCAATTAAAATAATTAAGTATTTTATCGTTACTGAATTAATCAAAAGTCATAATTCATTTAAAAGTGATCTTATCATGCTTATGCAAAATATAAAAATGTACAACAGCTATCCAGTTATTGTGCGACCTTATTATTCCCGTTAATTATTATTTTTTTTTACATTTCTGCAGGGACGTCTATATAAGTCCTTGATTTATGTGTCTAAAACTTTGACTGACTCCCGTTTTCAATTCATACGAAATGTTGTTCACACCTTCAAGCCAGTAAACCGTGACGCCTAGATTTCACTGAATGAGGATCAAAGGATTAGAATTACATAATGCTAATCCTTTAATTACCTTGAGTTAACCGACGCACTCAACATTCTTTAGGTGTCACAAAACAATACACATATTATTTCCACCGTACAAGCAAGTGAAAATGTTTGCTGGAATGAAGCAAAAAGGTCAGAATACAAACGTGTATTTTTATTACACTATTGATCATGTCAATTTCATATGTTTGTGTAATGTATTTGTAGAAAAAATCATAAACATGTTCTATTGTATGAATTTAATTTTATTATTAAAATTCGTTTTAAATATCCACACGATCTAATTTCAAAAGTTGCATAGCTATCACTTATTTTTCGTTGGTTAATAGCTATAGCTACACCAAAAGTCGTCGATGCGCTTTAAATCGCGTTATAAGATGGTTAACGAACAAGACTTAAATGAGATATTTTCACTCCCGGCATGCATCAAAGACTTAAACTACGTCACATAAGTCAGGAAGTTTAAAGAAATAAAATTAATAAGTCCCAAGTTTCTCCTTTATTTGATTTCATATCAAAATAAAACTTGGTGAATATGTTTTTTATGGTATTATGAACATAATAAGATGAAAAGAGAAAAATCGCGAATTATCCCTTTAATGTCTTTCTTTTTCCTTGATCATTTAAAAATTTGAAGAATTTTATAGTTATCATTAATGATATGGTTGTTGTTACAAAAAAAACGGTCACTATAAAGTTGAAAATGTAATTGTTTCTTATTATTGTATTTTATTTTTACGATACAATTTACAAGATATGACAACTTACTTTCTTCTTTTTCTTCAAATGTAGTTTCTGTATTTTCTGCATGTTGAACTTCTTCTAGAAAACATGATATAATTACGGTTTTGAAATAAAGCATCTAACTTCCAATGTAAAACAAACTGTTATGATCATCAAAAAAGTCATATTAATGAATAATCTGTTGCTTTTATAATTACATTAGTTTTGTTTGCATTTATTCATGTAGATGATCATTCCAAAAGTGTTTACTATGAAGCTTTTGATTATCAAATACGTATACTGTGAAGCATTAAACACATGGTTTAATACTTTATATTAATGTATACCAACTGCTTAGTTTACTCTTTAATCTACCTCTACCTTGAATTTGATTTAGAAAGAAAGCGTAAATGATATAAAATGGTTATACATGTATAATAACATGGAATTCATTACACAAAACTGAATGATTTCCACTGGCTTCATCAACTTGCATGAATGAAATATACAACAATTGTTCCATCCCATCTTTAAATTGATTTTTGTGTAAATCGTAATTATGTTGTCAATATTACTAGAATAATTTTATTTTTTTCGAATCTGTCACAATCAAGTTCGAAATAGCAAATCCTTTAATTTAAATTATTTTTAACAATACCCATAAAAAAAATAATCAAAATTAACATTCGTCTTCCAATTTAAGTGTGACTGTACTTGTCTCGACCTTAATTTGTCGTCTGAAAAAAGATTTCACCAAGAATGCAGAATACATTTTTCCTCCTAAAAATTAATAATAAAATATATGTTAACATTTTTAACCTCTCGTTGTTTTTATTTTCGTTCATATTGTCATAGACAGTTTTGTCAGTAAATCATAAACACTGTCGTTTTCAATTTAAATATTCTGTATTGCTATAGTGTCTAACATGATTTTGCGATGAAGACTTTATTGACCTCAAAACAATCATACTGGATTTTGATGGGCAAAATAGACAGATTGGACATATTTTGACTTTATTCACTAACTACTTTTGTTTGGAATTAATGGCAATCATAACATTATATTGACACTGATTTTATTTTTGAAAATATGATTTATCATTTTACCTGGCGTATCTATGTGCAAAATGTAAATCGACAAATCACTTGTTAAATTGATTTAAATGTCTGATTTATATATTTTTTCTCTCCCGGGAACAGAATACAAAATAAGTCATTGACCCCTAGTTTTTGGTAGGGTTCATGTTGTTTATTCTTTAGTTTTCTATGTTGTGTCATGTGTACTATTGTTTGTCTTTTTGTCTTTTTCATTTTTAGCCATGGCGTTGTCAGTTTGTTTTAGATTTATGAGTTTGACTGTCTCTTTGGTATATTTCGTCCCTCTTTTACATGTCTCTGCTTTAATGTACAATATCTTATATAACCATGCAGTCGTTGGGAAAACGCACCTACACACAAGATGCACACAAGGGCAATAAGTGCAAAATTTCCAACCTTTATCTCAATTAATAACATTATAAAATCAATTATACATAATTATACACTATGTGTTGAATGGCTCAGCTGACGCGTAAATGAAATACACTATATGAGTTTTAGAAGACAAATGACAGATTTTGTGGCGGATGACACTATAGCTTTAGAACAAATCCAATCAGAGTCGATGGCGTCGATTAAAGTATTTACACGTGCAAATTCTATGAACAGTCTTAAATATTTCCTTATACTGTTTAATACACTTAAATCGGCATTACTATAAAAATAAAATGTACATAATTTATGACTACAGTTTTCTCGTTTGACAATGTTTGACCTGTTTAACTTTTTGTTTAATTACTTACTAATGCGGTATGGGCACTGCTTATTGTAGAAGGCAGTACAATGACTTATTGTTATTAATTCGGTATAGGCCTTGCTCATTTTTGAAGGCTGTAAAGTGACTAATTGTTATTAATGCGGCATGGGTACTGCTCATTGTTGTAGAGAGTAAATGACTTATTGTTATTAATGCGGTATGGGCCCTGTTCATTGTTGAAGGCAGTACGATGACTTATTGTTATTGGTTTCTTTGCCTTTTGGTCTACTGTGAAGAGTTGTCTCATAGACTCATACCAATTTTCTTTTTACATGAGTGAGTTGCTCAGTTACATATGTACTTTCCAATTTGTTTTCTTTTTCTTGTTAGCTTGCTTGCTTTAAATTATGCATGTTTGCCTAGCTTTTTACATTATGCATGTGTTCTTGTTGTGTGATATGCTTATAATTTGATATTTGATTGTTATATATAATAGAAGGTCAGTTGAACTTGCGAGATCTTAAGAGCTCATGTTTACCTTGTTGAATCTGACATATCATGCCCGATCCTAAATTTTCTGACTTACGCAAAAAGAGTTAATAACGTTATACAAGCAAAGCTGAGTTAATATTTTCAAACAAAAGAAAAAGACCTCTGCATATGATCTGTTATTACTCTTGGTGTAGGTTATTCAGATAGCTCACTAAAGCTCATGGACAGGACAATTTATTTACCAACAAGTCAAATAAAGCAAAATGAGGGAATTATTAGCACTTTTGACACATTTATCAAATTACTTTACAAACTCTCGAAGCAGCATTCAGAGCATGGTACACAATATCCTCTTGTCTTTGAATTGCGATAATGTTATTGTATATATAGATATAGGAAGATGTGGTGTGAGTGCCAATGAGACAAATGGTGCCAATGAGACAACTACATGTATTGTTTATAATATTTTTGTTTGTTATCATCATCTATCACGGAAATGTGAACATTGAGGATACCTTTGTATTTTACTATCACATTTCTTTTACATGTCAGCACGAACTATGGGCTTTCCCCAACTACTTTTAGAAAGAAAAAAAGTATGTTGTATATAAGTTAAACTTTGACTTTTACAGACAAACACGTATATTATCCAGAAAGGAGCCTCAATGAATTTTTAGATTTATTTCAAATACTCTTCATCTATTTCCTTATATTAAAATGAACATTTAGCATTCTTATCTATATACAGAGCTGATGGACACAATCTTTTTAATTCTAAATTAATCAACTATGCATCTGTATTCACATATTACTTAAAGTAATACATGGAATTTCACTCTAGCACCTAGTTCTCTTAGGTCACAAAATATACTCGACGTAGAACTATTTAAGTTTGAACTTTCCAAAAAGCTACACGGACTGCTTAGCTGTATTAGAATTTTAAGTACTACTAGAAATACATGTGGTTTCCGATTTAGTACAGGAAGTGTGGTACTTTTTATATATTGATTGATACAAATAGATTAATTTTTAAAAGCACATTATACACCATTGGTTTTGTAAAATATTGGCCACGTTACTTGTTGAAAATAAAAATATATACAAATGGACACGACTTCGAAGGCGTGCCTAGAATAGCATGAATTATATAAACAGGTAATGTATTTTCGTAAACTTTGTAGAGGATAATAAGATTGAGAATGGAAAACTAATATTAGTGCATATTACAGATTACCAAAGCAATTAGGTAGATTCATGGTACATTTTGTATATCACCATCTTGCATTGTACTTTTGCAGTGACCAATCAGTCTAGTTGTTTATACCCAAATATACAAATTTGTAAACATATGTTCAATTTTATTGATTAGACTGTTTATCTCTATGAAAAAAACGTCCTGATTTATCGCATTATTAAAATTATTTTAACAAGTACCAAACATATGTGCTTCAGAATAAATTTGTTCAACTAAACCGGTTAAGGCGAGATAACTCTTTTAGTAAAACTATTGATAATTCATGTTCGGTACATCAGTGGATGTATTACTGCTAAAATATTGAATATTGCGTTTTTATGATGATTTAAATATATGTATATATATAACATGGATAAAACATACAACAAAAGAAGTGATATCGTCCAAAACTAATCTTGCTGAGGGGATAGCATGGAAGGATAACAGCCCCTTTATATCAAAGCTATTACAAAATATGATTGTCTGAGATTCAAACGTATTAGCAAAGAATAATGCCTTCTTAGCTAGTCCACTTAAATGGACATTTAGGTTGTGGAAAGGGGGGTCTGATGAGTATCTATTGACTGTTTTACTTATCTTTTCAGAATCACTAGAACCGACCGGATCTATAACTTTTTGGACAAAAAGAGGAGACAAACAACCGATGGATTTGCTTGCTGTATCATACGTTCGAGAACGAACTACATATGTAAATGCTAATTTTTATGAATGGCTACCACCGCTATCTAAATATGCAGACACCAGCAGTGTGCAAATGTAATTATCAATACCTGCTATTCGGTCTTTGATTTTTTGTTTCTCAACACCACTTTTAAGCACTGCTTTTGGACAATTTTGTGGTGGCCAGTTTTTATCGGCGGAGGAAGTCGGTGTGCCCGGAGAAATGCACCGACCTTCAATAGGATAACTGAAAATACTAGTCAATTAGGATTTGAGTCGAGTCTACCTGTAAGAGCGGGATTCGAATATACAAAATTAAAACAATCTATCAGACTATGTAGTGGATGAGATATTACAAAAAATGATGAAGATGGTTGTTTGGTTTTCAAATTTAACTTTGTTTTTTGGAAAAAACGTTTGTTCACTAACTTCAAGATCAGATAAAAGATGTTTTTCAATAAACATTACAATCGGACCCATTAAACATCGAGCAATTCTCATTACAATTCTAATTTTAAATCATGTATTTTTGGAAAATAGAGAGGGACTCTTGCAATTATTAGTCTAAAACACATCTAAAATACCGTACACATATGATTGCAAGATACAAGCACTAAATTGAATTTAAAATGGTTCAATGAAAACTTCTCCAGAAACCATTACCTTTTAGGTGTATTATAGAATGACGTCGTACAATCATGATACTTATAGCTGAAAATAGATTATACAATGTCAATAACCATGGTTTCTTATTTGAGGCAAACATACTGGAATGAAAAGTACATTTATGATAGGAACAGAGATATTTCAAGGTAAATAAATAAGTTTTTTTATATAAACTTATAGATATTATGTATGCCTTTATATAGACACAAATATAACATAACATGTAGATTCATCTCAGGGTCAAAACATGGCTTTAACTAAGAACAAGTTAAGAACAGTAAAATTACTCTGTTGTTTATATCTAAGCTGTTATTGATTAAACATGTTTTCTTTTATAGTTTGTAAATTCAATGATCCATAAAACAGTGCGGTATATCATAAAAAAGATAAATTGAAAAAGATAAACAGTGTATATTATAATTTGAATTTTTCTACAGAGGGATATATTCAGGATTTTTTTTCGAAATTTAATGAGAATTAATAATTGAAAGGAAAACACACTGGAATAATACCGATCATACAATTGTTAAAATAGTGTAGCCTTTAAAACGAAGGCATTGAATTGAGCTGAGCACCGTAGTGTGTAAAGACGCATATCTATAACACACAATGCGCATTCACAATACATAGAAGCAAATACATATAAGAATCCACTCGAATCTTTCGTTTTCTGTGTTTATTAATATTCACATTAAAGTGTTTAAGACAGTATTTCAAGATACTCACAACAGAGCACAATCAACATGACGATAACAGTTGATCCAATGATGCACTTAATAACGTTGAAATCTGTAAAAAGGGGGATTAATATGATTTAGCAAAGTGCAACAGTATAAAACAGTTTACCACTATACCATTACATTTAGTGGATATAAAAGATCCTGAATCATGTTAGTATCGTCTAAATTCAAGCCATATATGGTGGAACCACGATAGGGTCAAACATAAGGTCACACCAATTTAATTCCGTGTTGGACGGACCCACCCACAGTAATTTTATTCGAAACAGAAACAAATATTTTTTTTTATTTTCTCGCTTCCCGCATCCGGAAATGTAATCATGTTCACTTCCCGCACCGGTTTTTTGTTGTTGTTGTAAAGGTTATGAAAAGACATTAAAACTTGTTTCTAGAATTCACAGTCTTCTCTGTATATAATGTTTTTGAACCTAAAAGTACCCCAACACACTATGTCAAATTTGATTAAGCATTAAACCCAAATATCCCAAGTGGGACAGAGGAAAATACATGTACAGAACAAAACGTAGGGTTTTTTTCGTACTTTCTTACATTCCAAATTAACATCCTGCTGATATTCATTGTTAGAATAAAGTATGCAGAACTTCTGAGTTGCCTTCAACTGCTATTATACTGTATGACGGCGGAACAAAAATATCCATACTCGCTGCATGTGTATGCACTTGTCCTAAATTCAGGAGCTCATTGTACAGTAGTTGTCGTTGGTTGATGTGATTCATATGTATTTTTCCGTTTGAACTCGTCTAGTAATGGACTTCTTGTATTATAGAAAACATGAACCCTTTTGTACTAAAAAGTATTTATTTACAACAACAAAATATATAACTTAAATTTCTGCTTATAAAAAGGAGATTTACAGCGAAGAGGGGTTATCAAGTTATAATATTGTCAAAACCTATTATTTTATGTTTACCAAAAAAAAATATATTCACTTGCCTTTACTTGTCAAGCTTCGCCTAAAAAATTGCAAATTCGATATTTTCATCAGCGTCATCATCATCATACAACATTTGTACAATACTTTGGTCTCGTGCAATCATATATATGTCGGCCAACAAACATGATATCATCCTTCTTTGTAGATACTATATTGTTCAACGATTAATTTGAGTTACAAAAAAAAATAATTATAAACTGTATATCTGATGATACCTGCGTTCAAAAGTAGGTATTGGACATCGAGATTGACCAATAAATAATAAATGCAATAAATACGATGCATCCGAAACACTTCAATGTTGTTTTTTGTCTTTCTTATGCATCATGCATATGATGTTTTTAATTCAATTCGTAGTTTTTTAAATGAAATTCTGTTTCTAAAAAGGGTGATTCTCTATTTGAATAGTATCATCCGACTATTTCAAATATGTTATACATATAGTGGTTAACGTAGCAATTTTCTCTACATGTTACATCATCGAGCGTGTGGTAAGTAAGACATACTTGCTTGCAATAATTTTTATTTTTCACCAGTAACAAAAGATATTAACCTTTAGCCCTTATCTCATCATCTTTGTGGGGATGAACGATTACTTCTTCCTTGTCAATTCCGTCTCTAGAAAATATATAGTATTTTATCATGTTTTAATACACTACTTTGAGTTTGAAAATGTACAAAATATGTAATTGACCATGTTTGTCAAATACTGATTAATAGTTTAACCTCAAACCTTTGCCGTACGATCCAAAAAGTTTTGTTGTCAAAAGTAGCCAATGTTTGAATAGAATCCCTCGACACAACACTTATCTAAATCAGGACTCAGGCCAAATATTTCTAAGCGACAAACTGATAAGTTATGATTTTGTTTACCTAAAGTGATGTTACGCATTATTAATGCATAGTTTAGGAATCCAAACTGCGTCATTTATAATTTGATATGCCAAAAACTAATTTATTCTGTATTCTAGTTCATTAAACTAATTATAATTCAAAATTGATGTGTTTTCCCTGATCATACAAGATATTAAAATAGTAAGGACAAATGCAGTAAGTCACACTTGTGTTCTTGTTGACATTAGGATAACCATATCCTATGAAAAATGAGGTTCAATAACCAACTAATCAACATGTTAATTATTATCAGTATATATTTTGTACTTTAAAATGTGGATGTAAATTGGTGCTACTAAACAAATTGTATATATTGGTAAATTGTTGGTTGTTTTTATATCTGAGAAGTACTTACACATCATTTGAGATACTCTGACATTTTAAACCTGGGGTGAGAGGGTCTTCCTGCTGACAGAAATACTCTATAAATATAAAATACCGATAATAAAAATATGTCTAATGTAAAGAAATAAAAATGTAGTGAAAGTCTCGTATTAATAATGCTATACGTTACACTTTATACATGTTAGTCGTCTGATCTGATATTTAACCGATTGTGTTTTATTCCCATTTGTCATTTTGCTGGAGTGTAAATTCACACGCGGGGTGCTGCATGCATAGCAAGAGACGCTTAGCTTGTTGACGCACCAAAACTCGGTTCTTCTGAAGTTCATTCGCTTTCCTCTGCTTTTGCTTGTTACCTATATTTTTCTCATCCTTAAACATGTGGTAGACTCACGAAATTTGAACATTGATAAACTACTATCGCCTTGCTTCATAAAATTGAGCATTATGAAGTTGGTAGGATTAGTGAAAAATACGTTTTAAAAGATTTCTAACAAGGGAAATAACTCTGGATAAAATCTTGTGAAATTGTCAGAAACAAGCAATCAATAACATTATTTTATTTTCTTTAAACAAATATTACCACTCCAATTTTTTAATATGTTGTTCAGAAAAATGAAGTTTACAAGTAAAGATGACAAGTTTTGCTATCAGTAGCCACATTTTTTAAACAATTGACCAAGCCATTTTTCACATTTTCATCACTTTTGGAACCTTTTTATCACTAAGAATATTTTTTTCATAGGATTACAGTGCAAATAAAAAATGAAAAGAAATAGGAATATGTGAAATATTGAAAGGCAAACAAATAAAATTATATATACTGACATTTAACCAACTTTTAACCATAATATTGGTTATAATCTGAGAATACCAGAATTCACATAAATACAAGATAATATGGGGTCGGTTACTATGGAAACGCATAAATAAAATGAATTTTTAATAGTACCATAAGAAAAGGGTCTTAGTACACTTTAATTGTACCAACTATTATTAAGATCTGTGAGGGTCCATTTCCAGCATAGTTTGATGCTTACAGAGAATTACTCTTAAAATGCAGTTATCGCATTGTTTATAAGTTTCGGGAGAACAAATGTAAGACATAATGAAATAAAAAAGATGACTCGAAATAACTAAAACAACATCCGTATATACAAACAAAAAAAAACCATGGCTGACTTTGTCACTCTTGGTTTAGGCACACTCAATGAAGTAGGATAAACTAGTCATATATGCATACAAATTTACCTCTTACTAATCTAGATCATTTATCAATTATCAGTAAATAAAAGTATCGTTGAGTTCAAGTTTATTTCTTTTTTCAAACTCATGACTATGTATAAGTAGCATAATAGGTTACTGTCCGGTAATTCAATATCAAGTATTTTGTTCTGAATAAATAGAATGTTTCTTTGTTCAGTAATGATACTTTTCACCCGACAACGTTTCGTTATATTCATGTGAAATATTACATGTATTACGCAAGTATAGATTTGGTTTATAAATTTGGTGGTAGTTTGGCTTTGCATCAAACATTAACTTTATCAATGTTAAATAGGATTTATCTTCATATATTTGAGAGTAAATAATGTTAAAGTATTAAAACAAGTGAAATTGTATATGACCAAAGGTAACCTAAATTGATATGTCCAAGACCAACATGAATATTGAGGTCATAAGCCTCTGCGATTTTTACACCACCAGATACGGTATAGATCAAGTTCCCAAAAACAACACACTTTAAACATTAAAAGCATCCGAAAATCTTTCTTGTATATACCTTCATGAGTAATGCTCAAAGCCAAATATTTGTAATCTAAGATTTGTAAGAACTTGATTTCTAAAATGTTTTATTACCTGGTGTCAGTGTCTCACATTTTTTCAGGTAACATGAGCAATCTTCTAATGACGGAAGACAATAGCATGTGTTCTTTGGTGTTTTCACAAATGTATACCCTTTCCGATAGTCACAACGACAAGATGTGTCACTTGAATTCGTTCCTATTTTATGAACTACCAATCCTTCGTCAGTGCAAATGGATTTTTTATAAATACAATCACTGTTTCCTGTCGTGTTGAATGGAATTGGCTGGTAACGACTTCTTTCGCAGTGACTGTTTATCACATGTGGCCTGAGTACCAATTTAAAACCTTTATGAAATGCAAGAGTACGTAACAAATTGAACCAAACATATGAAATCACATACTATTCTATTTCACATATATATATATATACTGAAGAGACATTGAAGAGACATTTATTGTCGAAATCCGGATATGGTGTACTAAAGAAATATTGACACCGAATGTTTGTGGCACAACATCCTGTCCACAAGTTAACAATTATTTTTCTTTCTGTGACGTATTTAATTTATATTAGGATCCATTTTGTTACATCTTGTGATCAATTTTATTTGGCAATCGTCAATGGCAGTCAGCAGGGTTAAAGAACATCAGTTGTTCGACCTGTTAGTCAAATGCGTTTTGTTTAAATATACTTTTTCACTCTTTTGGTCTTTTGGAAAATGTTGTTTGTGCTGTTTTTAGACCCTTCTGCAACGAAATTTGTTTGACATGCACACGTATAAAAACTGCGGTTTTTATCCAACGCAGTCATAGGTTTGAACGTAGTTTTCAATTTAGACTCGTATATATATAATATATATACAACTCGTCTAAACATCAACCCAACAATGTTAGATCTGTAAATTTGCTTTCGCAAATTTTTGGTTCTTCCCTCGCCGGGATTCGAACCCATGCTACTGTGATATCGTGACACCAAATCGCCTGCACTGCAGCCGTCCCGCTAGACCACACGACCACCTGGGCTATATATTACATATTATATGTATAGATCTTAAAATTAATGTATGAGGCGAGTGTGTATTCCAAAATCGTAAATCTCATACAACCAACAAAACAATCCAGTATCTCAAATGTTTGTTAAACAATTGAAAGGTCTTTTACTCAAAAGTCTGATCTTTTTGATGTACTCTTAAAGTCATTAGAAACCTCAAATCAAAAAAAAATAATGCATATGTTTTTTATAACTCAATGGATAGTTTTCATTGTAATACTTATGTACATATACTTTTTTCTGAAGAAAATTCTTTAATTTATTCATATTTAGAAGAAGTTTACTTTATTTGAATTGCTTCCTTCCAGCAAGCAATTCCCCCGATATATTTTCCGTATGCAAGGTGACCTCAGTGTGACCCATCTCGTAAACATCCGGTGACCACAATACGCATGGATGTCCTTAAAATAAACTATTATCTGAATTTAAATGTTAAAGACGTGCTCAATTTCCATGCTTTTCCGTCAATTGTTGACAAACAGGTGACAATCGTTAAACTTCGGCTTCAAAACACGAACTTTAATTACCTGCCATATTTTCACAACAACACTGACCGATTGAAAAAATAATTGACGATTATACGAAATTTACACGAAAAAAAATGATTAATTCGAGCACAGAAGACTAGGGTTATGATGTGTGTATGCATTGGTTTAAGAATTGGAAGAACATTATTTTTCACCGGTCACTCGTTTCTTATGACTTTAACGATCTTCCATTTGATTTAAAAAAAAAAAGGTAGACGCTTTTTTTCGTAGTTAAATACCGTATCAACTTCATTTTCCAGACCGAAAGGAGGATATTTGTAATGCAGATTTGATGTAGACTATAACTATTAATTTCTCTGTCATTAAGTTTCTTTTAAAATACAACCTTTTCGAAGATAGAAAATGTCTGTACCAAGTTACGAATATGGCAGTTGTTTTTTAATCGGTTGATGTATTTCAGCTTTTGATATTGCCCTTTGATTAGTAACTAGATATAGGAATATGTGGTGTGAGTGCCAATGAGACAACTCTCCATCCAAATAACAATTTTAAAAGTAAACCATTCTAGGGTAAAGTACGGCCTTCAACACGGAGCCTTGGCTCACTGTCCGTTTTGATTTTTATTATCGGCGTTCGGTATTCTTGTTATTTTACTAATTATGAAGATTTGTCTCATTGGCAAAACTACCATCTTATGTTTTATATATATCGATGACCATTCATTTACTTTGTTTTAACACCACCCGTTAGTAAATTATTGTTTTGGCACTTAAAAACTCCATCCAACCAATTTCTGCTGGGAAAGACTTTTAATATTTAAAATGCACAGTTGATGGACTTTCATTAGATATGCGACAACTTTACAATATTGGAAGTCTTTTGCACTCAATAACCACAACATTATCTTTGAGATGGAAAATAGTTTTTTTTGGTTTTTCATTTCTTAACAGAGATCATTTTGGTGAAACAGTTTAACGTGTCGAAAAGCTCAATTTGACAAATCTCAGCAAGTTAGCAATTTCATATACATTAATAGATCTAACAAAGTCAGTGTAAAACATGAAAATGTCAACCTGCTTATCTCTCTCAGTGTTTCGAAATAAAAATTGGTATTTAGTCATACAGAAAGTCTTCATTTTTTTATATTTCCCTCCAAATCAAACAAACTCAAACTGAAATAAAACGACAACTAATATATATATATATATATGCAGGACTCAAATCTATAGCGGGTTCCAAATATATGGCAGATTCCTAATCTATGGCAAAAGTGACGTTACAAACGCCAAACAACTCAAATCTATGGCAGATTTTTGTTTACTCCGAATCTATGGCAGATCTTGGAGAAGGAGTACCGTATAACGTCACAATTGAATATAATCTTCGACGCCGCTTACGATGATCAACGATGGCGGAACCCATTGATTAGAACACCTCTTTGGATGAAGATATTTCCCTGACAACAATTTGCGGCTGGTTTAAAGGAAGATGTGACCTATTATCCTAAAGATGGACCAAATGTGTTGTTTTGGCCGAATCCCGCGAAGAATTATGGCACCGCTATTTTCAGTACCGCATGCTGTAATTGTACTTATTTTCGTGTTGTATTTATTTTCACAAATTACAAAACTTGCCATAGATTTGTGATGTAATGACGTAACATTTACCATAGATTAGGAATTTGCCGTAGATTTGGAACCCACCATGGATTTGAGTCCTACATATCTATCTAAATCAACCAAGTGAAAGATGCCCCACAGATAAGGTATATATCATTTTTGCAGTTTATAGTACGTCACTAGGCTGTTAATGATACCAATTCAAAGGTATACAGAAAAAAAATATTTTTAAGAATGATCTCGTTACTTTAGAACTAATGGTCGAACAGTTTTGATAAAACGTATAAAATCTGGAGATCTTTATGAGCTGTATGTATGCATCAATCTTTTATAGCTTTCTAAATTATCAGGCTTGAATTTAAGCGTTAAACTGTTGTTTTGCACCCTATAAACTTCGACCGTAGGTGCAAATGAAAGGTCACATAAATTGAATATTTGTTCGTTAAAGTCCCTTGGCTCTACAACTTCCGGTTATCGAAATATTAGTTCTCGATAGCTAAAATTGTAAATGATAATTCAAAGGAAAGAACTTTCTAAGGGGTTGATAACAAAATAAAGATTTATAAAATTGAGAATGGAAATGGGTAATGTGTCAAAGAGACAACAAACCGATCAAAGAGTATGTTTATGAACTTTGTCATATGTTCCTAGACAAATCACTATTTTCAGACCGGTGCTATCTATAGAAATTTTGAAATGAAAATGCAAACAAAAAGCAAAAAACATATAGTTATGCTTCTTGGTGAGATCAATCTATTGTCAAAAAATGTCCAGATATCGTCAAAAGCTATTTCAAACTCTTAAGAGATGATGAAGTCCTGCACATCGAAATCATTCGTCATAGTTGCATGGGATCTCCGAAGACAAGCTGAATGATTGACATCTTTCAATATGTACGAATCGGTTATCATCGCTTTCTTTTAAAAGAAACATTTACCTCTCTGAATTCCATCAGGTCCATCGCAATTCTCTGTGTATATACTGTTCATTTCATGGAATAAACACATATATGTTGTTTCGTCTTTACAAATACTTTTAGCTCTATAATGCCAATGTATCAAATTTGGACACGTTATCTCAAATGCTAAACATACTGATGTGACCTACAATTATGAAAGTATGAACAATTTAGATACATCATTTTACATATTTTCAAACAGTTTATTATTGTAATTACCACATTCATGTCCTCTTTTCCTCGAGTGTGACATCACCAAATTAGACTTCTTTTTATATCTATTATGACCAAATTTGAAATTACACGAACAACATGACAGAAATAAATCTTGAGGAAAAGCTGCCTGTTTGTTTGAAGCGCCAATGATCAATTACTATTTAGGTTGATTTGGGTTGCTGAGTCTTTCGTATTGAAATTGTCTATCATAGACTGTATGAAATACACACATTTCGTCTAAATGAAACTCATTAGTAGAAGAGCAAGACATTTCTAATCTTGATCATTTCGTACCTATGTCATTTCGTAACCAAAATTAAAATATTTATCCACAATAAAAAAAAAAACATTTCGTACCCTATTGGCCAAATGTATCTACCATTTTGTATTTAATGAATACATATTTACCATTTCATGAATAAATTACATCTAACTGAGAAATTTTCATAAAGATCGATGAGTGGTTTGATTAAGCATCACATGGAAACAAACAGTTTTAAATACTCTTTGCTTGTTTGCAGGTTTTTTAATTTTTAATTTTTCAACCCTAAAAATAGGAGTTTAATTAACAACAAAAGAATAATTATCTGGAACTGTTCTTAGTTTTTAAAGTAATTAACAAGTGCTTTTGTCGGGAAATGCGATAAAATGGGGAACAAGCAGATATTCACCCAAGACGGAAAAAGTACATCGAAGTTACTAAAGCGCCAGTGTATATTTGAAATAAATATCTTCAATACAAAGTTTTACAGATTTAAAACAAATCGTTTATTGACTTGATATTCATATATAATATATCATAGGTACTTCCGTTTTTAATTTTAGACATTTTTTGTGACCTCTACCGCCTTACAATAGAAAGTAAATGCTTAGGAAAGATTTTCGTTTTTAAACCCTGTCGACAGATATTCATTTTGTATTGAGTGAAAAAGAATTCAAATGACTATTTATTTTTGAATTCCAACCAATTTTAAGCAGGGGCTTTGAATTCTTTACTATCTATTGCAAAATAATTTGGGTATTACATAGGAAAGAATATCACAACAGATATCATGATCACAATTGTGTACACAAGACGCGCGATTTGTCTTCAAAAGACTTTGTTTTTGCACTTTTAAACAAAGTGGTCAGAATTTATTTTGTTTCAAATAAAGAGTTACTAGGCATGAGTTAAGTTTAGTCAAGTACTTCTCACGAATTTCACATAACATTTTATGCCATATAAAATAAAAATCATCACTGCCAGTTTATCAATCGTGTTTCACCCATTTTGCCCGCTGTACATGCCATGAAAACCCAAGTTTCCAAAATATTGATAGAAATATCAAACACAAAATAAAATGGGGATTTGAATCTCGGAAAATACATGTTGATATTTCAGATATTTTTATTGCTATGCAATTGATGTATAATTTCATACAACTGTCAGAACAAAGGAAATATTTTACTCACCTTTTTTTGTTTTAAGCAGACGTGACGAAATAAGATTTGGTGGTATTAGACATAAAACAGGTTTAATCAACCAACTTTTGTCAGGTCATGAATATGAATGTGTTTGAGCTTTTGATTTTCCCATCTATTGAGGAAATTTCGTTTTGAATTTTCCTTAGAGTTCGGTTTGTTTGTTATATTTGTTTGTTATATTTTTTGCTTTTATTTAAGTTCTTACCATTGCAACTTGAAACCATAGCATGGTGTTTTATTTCTTTTATTTCAACAATTTCATCATCCTAATAAAAGAGTGATATATTGCGATTAACATAAAATAACATGATACGTTAAATTACATTACAATAGAAAAATCTAGATTAAGAAGGCAAAAAGAGACATTTTGATATTTTTATTATGTAGGTCTATATACATTTACATATGTACCAGGTTTTTACACAATACTTGTCTTTTCATTCAAGATCTTTAGTAACTAACAACAAATTAGACCAGAATTTTTGTTTTTGTGAATTTTTTTGTGAAATTTATTAAAGTGCAGTGTCCAGAAATAATACATTTTACACTTGTCAATTTTCTTTCTTAGTGCTCTTTACGTTAAGACATCTGATAATATAAAAATCGGATTTTTTTCATTTAAATCAAAACTTAATATGTTCAAATCATAGTTAAGGTCTTCTACTTTTCTGTGTAAAGATATTTTTGATTTGTTCCGACTATTATTTTTGATTTTTCATTCTCCAATGTAGTACAGAGTTATTTCGCAGGATGTCATTGAGATGATTGGATATTATATCGAGCAGTTAGTGTGCTTCGGTATTTCAACTTGTATAGCCGAGTGATTGTTATTTTTCACATCTGAATTATTTTCATTTTATTTAAATGACCAAAAGTCTAAAGATTGACTGCAAACTAAAGATCACGTTTCACAAACTGCTTCAATCGATTTTCTGCCAAGATTTGGTTACTTAAATGGAAATTAAGTAAATGTAAAAAAAATAAACAAACGTGTACAAAAAATATATCCTACATCTCGCTTCTTTAAATCAGGTGAATTCCGCCATTTTCTATATGAGAAAATGCCTGAACAAATTGCAAGTCAGGAATATGACAGTTGCTATCCATACATTAAATGTCTTTATAATTTTGATGTACCTAATGGCTTGGGTCTTCTTGTTTAGAATTTTCCTCGGAGTTACGTATTTTTATAATTAAACGTTATCAAGAACTAAAACTGAGGGAAACATTTGTTACATTTCAACTCTCATATTTGTGTTATAAACGAACAGGAAAGGTTAACCGAAATCGCAGGAACTTTGAAAGGATCGATTCCGTGTGCATCGACATGGTAGCATCTCTTGCTATGTTAGAACAATATAGTTGAGTCACCGACATAGTAAAGGTCATTTACTACATGGTGGAGGATATTGAAACTTATGTAACGCCAATTTCAATCGTTCGTCCTTATATCTTTTTTTAATAGTTGTATGTCAGGGTTATACTCTATTGGTATACTTTACATCCGATATTTCCCTCAGCTCGTTTGTTGTAGCTTTATTCAAATTTTATAATTCTATAAATTTTAAGAGATTTCTTCTACAAAAGTGGTCTATTGCCTTGAACACAGACACAACAATAATTTAGGAAATTTTCATAACAAGTCTATGCTATTCGTTGAAGCTACTAAGAACGTGTGTCGTGAAGTTGATATATAAATACTTATCACAGTAAAAAAAGTTAAACACTTTACCTGTATATGTTCTATTCAACTTACATCCGGTAAATACAATAAAATAGTTTCACATGTATTGTTATAGAAAGTAGCAAAACAGTAGCTGGGATGGTCCGCAAATTAGTGGATCATGTTTGTTTGAATTTTAAAGTTGTATGTATCTGTAATCATCGTATAATGCGTAATTCAATACTGCATTTAAATCGCTTGTTAAGGTTGTAGATAACTTGAGATATGTCAACCAGAACTGGGTCTAATAAAACATGTAGAAGATATTGATTATTTTGTCAGGGTAGTGTGTATACTCTAATTTTATTGTGTTGTTTAAATATTATGATGTCAAGTAACTATTTACGGTATGTAGGCCGGTGAACAAGGTCTAAATTATTAGATTTTAATCGTCAAAACTACTGCATGCTAAATCAATTGATTAAAAAAATACGTGCACTTTGAAAATATTTGAATAGTCAAAATAAATATGATGCAGTTTTCAGAAATCAAGATCAAAGGTCATATGTCGTTTTCAAGGAAAAACAAAAAATGGAAATCTAATTTTAATTTAAATACCCTTTTGTAAAGTAGAATGATTAAAACATTGCCATGATGTTATGAAGATGTAATAATATTCAATAAGTTTGAACATCCCTTTGAACTCTGCGGTCTGTTTTAAGTAGTCAATAGTACACCCATGTTCATGAAATATGTACTGACTCAACATTCACTATCATATTATTACTGTATAGTCTAACCCCAAAATTCTCACTAGTAACTAGGGAGTATCAGATTTCTAAAAGTTGTTATGGTTATTAGCAGACAGTTTTTGAAAATTGTAATCAGTAGCACCCCACTGACCTGGTAGTATGTATAAGAGTTTCAGTGTCAAATATAATCTAACGGTTGTTTTGAACTGATATTATTATAAAGAAAAAGAAAGACAACGACAAACTAAGGCAATTTAAGGAGAAATTAATGATACAGGTTTAAAGACAGTTATTAATTGGTAGGTATTGAAACTAAATTTCATATATATGAATTATAAAATTGAGAATGGAAATGGGGAATGTGTCAAAGAGACAACAACCCGACCAAAATAAAAAAACAACAGCAGAAGGTCACCAACAGGTCTTCAATGTAGCGAGAAATTCCCGCACCCGGAGGCGTCCTTCAGCTGGCCCCTAAACAAATATATACTAGTTCAGTGATAATGAACGCCATACTAATTTCCAAATTGTACACAAGAAACTAATATAAAAATAATACAAGACTAACAAAGGCCAGAGGCTCCTGACTTGGGACAGGCGCAAAAATGCGGCGGGGTTAAACATGAATGAATATATTTTGATGAAAAAAAAATATGGTACATCTACTTTTATATCAGAGGAATATGTATATGTTAAAATATATTTAAGTTTATTTTTTAAAACCTGAATGCATTAGAAAGGAATATCCCACTTTAGTGTGGTCTGTTAAAATAGGATGCTTAATTTTGCAAATCTGTATAAAAAATAAAATTTCTTTTAATACGGTATATAAGTCGGTCTTTCATTTGATCAATCCTGACACCCCTTGGTGTGTTCTACGACAAGAAAAACCTTCAAATATGCATTATCTATAACGTAAACTATAAAACAGTATTTTCTGATGAAGAATTAGGCAAAATAACCATATTTGAACGTCAGTTTTGGAAGAACGATGGAACTGAATATGAAGATTCTTTAAGAAATACAACTTTTTTGGCTGAAGCTAAATTAGGCTGCAGATGTCGGAAAAAAACTCTCATTTGATGGTTGACGTTTAATCGATGAAACTCAGAGACGCAGAGAAGCATCGGAGGTTATCTATGGAGAGATCTTACACTGCATGATATTACACATACTTATGGTGGATTCCGAAAGATTTATTTTAACGATATTATATCTAATGAGTAAACAGTTGTCGCTGCAGAGGTTTTTTGCATTGACCATAGTCATGGAATTCATATTTTGATTGAGGTAGAATGAGCAACAGATTTTCAGACATACGATGAACATGCAACGCTTTTTATATCAAATATGCATACAAAACATAGCGTTGTTGTTCAAGAAATTATATTTATGGACGGAAAATACACTTTCAACACACAATTGTAAGAATTGCTGACTCAGCGCAGTGCACAAATTTCACTTACGCTATAATTACTTTTCAAAAAGAAGACAAAGTAATTTATGTATCAAGAGAATTTGAAGAGAAATTTGATTATAAGGATACATTGACAGGCCTTTGAACTAGCGACAATTTGTTTTACTCAAAGAATTGTATGTAGAAGTGCCATTGAAATTATTTTACTCAGTTTGTTTATGAATAAGAAAAGTCTCCCGAGATGATCAGGTGAAGGCGACAACTATTTATACAGTAAAATTGGACGTTTGCTTGCTCTTCTAGATGCTGGACTGAACATTCTAAACAGAAAGTATAATGGCATTGTACGGCAGCTTAACACTGAATAACTTAATGGTAAATTATCATGCAATATCAACAGATTTTTTCTGTAACTGAAGTACTCTTTACAGTAAACCACCATAAACGATGAACTTTCAACAAAACAAGTTTGCATCAGAAACTGTTATATGAAAAAAAAAGATGTTGTATGATTGCCAATGAGACAACTATCCACAAAAGACCAAAATGACACAAATATTAACAATTATAGATCACCGTACGGCCTTCAACAATGAGCAAAGCCCATACCACATATAGTCAGCTTTAAAAGGCCCCGATAAGACAATGTAAAACAATTCAGACGAGAAAACTAACGGCCTTATTTGTGAAAAAAAAGGAACGAAAACCAAATCTGTTACACATAAACAAAAGACAACCACTGAATAACAGGCTCCTGACTTGGGACAGGCACATACATCAATAATGTGGCGGGGTTAAACCATTTTATGTTATGCCATTTTATACTTGGACAATCTGTTTGATTAAGTGTAAATGCTGATCCAGACCTAGCTAGAATCGAACAAGTCAAATTTGCACTCTGCCGATCACTATAAAAGGGTTACCGAAGAATTCATGGATAGTAGGATAATGGCACGAGAAAGACTTAACAGGCGGTAATGACTGTCCATGTTTTGAAAGAAAACAACTAGACAAGATGACCACAGCCTTCTCTTCAACTGCACCAAAGATGAACAGATTGCTCTGTTCAGATTAAATGTTCAAACAAGCTTTGGTCCTGCCATGCAAATTTCAAACATAGAGAAATTGTTCGAAGACTGTTCACAATACTTGCAGATGAGCTTTCACACATAATCTAGTAACATAACTATTGATGATTTAAAGAAATCCTTTGATGCAACTTTCCTGCATGATGAACAATTTGCTGATG
The DNA here is from genome assembly GCF_036588685.1 of Mytilus trossulus. NCBI lineage: Eukaryota > Metazoa > Mollusca > Bivalvia > Mytilida > Mytilidae > Mytilus > Mytilus trossulus. The sequence goes on along the minus strand of NC_086380.1, from coordinate 31,288,588 downwards.
AAAATGAAAGATAATGCTATGGAAGGGGTCATAAAACGATTTCCTACCTATCTTTTTACTCCTTTCAACTATGAAATTCAGGCTTTAAGTGTTATCTAATATCATACTTTTTAGGATTTTCAAATAAACCTATTAATATCGAACCGACTGCTAGCAGCCGGTTGGATGTTGAATATTGAATATCTAAGAACGAACCGTCTGATAACTTCACATCCGTTGAAAAAATCTATGAATGATATATTGATGATGTATTGTCGCTGACAAGACCATTTAGAACAGTAGGAGGCTGATTTTTTGCCAAAACTGTCAAATGACTATGAGTCTGAAAAGGATGAATATCAAGCTAAACTTTTACCAGAAAATGAATTTATCGATGGCATCAAACCGTAAGACATTTCATTTGAGGAACCTGATATTTCCACCATCGCAAACATACACAAAACTCCAATGAATGTCACTGAAATGGAAACTGTCAAATCGCAATCAGTTGAAAAGAAACCAGCAGATCAAAATAACATGTCAGCACTTTCGGAAGAAACAAACTTGAACCTTTTGAACTAAATGAAGTAAGCTTAAAAGTTCAAAAAATTATGGTCCCACCTCTACTTGGCAGACATCCTATGCCAGCACAAGGAATAGATGACGATATAGCCAACCTAAAAGTAATTCTTCTTTAGATTTTGGTGAAACTGGGACAATATCCAGGAACTGTCTTCAAAGACAGAATTCTTTTTGCACCTGACCACCAAATTACAAAGAACCTACTCTACTGAATAAAGTTCCCAGTTCTCCATCTAAGAAAGTTCAAAATTACTAATGTGTTCCCTTGATACAAAGATGCAGAAATTCTTCACCTCATGAAATACATGTAAGAATTTCCATACAATTACCAATTCAGGGCAGCACCTCGACAACGGGATGTCCGATTCATCTGAAAATGTTAGGGCAGATAGATGTTGCCCTGATAAACAATTTAACTCCATGTCAAATTTGCTCTTAATGCTTTAGTTTTTGAGTTATAAGCCAAAAAGAGCATTTTACCTCTATGTTCTTTTTTTAGCCATGGCGGCCATCTTGGTTGGCTGACCGGGTCACCGAACACAGCTTTAAAACTAGATACACCAATGATGATTGTGGCCAAGTTTAGTTAAATTTGGCCAAGTAGTTTCATAGAAGAAGATTTTTGGTAAAAGTTAACGACGACGGACGCAGGACGACGACGGACGCAGGACGCAGGACGCCAAGGGATGATAAAAGCTCACTTGGCCCTTTGAGCTTAAAAGATAGCATAAATATACCAAATTATGTTTATAATTTTCGAAAAAACATTTAACGAAATATGTTTTTAAAAAAATGTATCACAGTGTTCGTATGGTATAACAGTGAGTAAACAAAGTTTTGTAAATAATTTAGCAAATAATTAACAATAAATATATTAATTGTTAAAATTATAAATATAGAACGACTTAGAGTGTTACATTTTCAATTCATGCTGAGGAAAAATACACCATATCGCTACTATGATTTGTAAATATGTTCCGCTTGAACTTTCGATGTCATACAACAATCACTTTTCCATTGTGGCGTCATTTATTTTCTAAACTTTATGACGTTAAGACTTTACAGGAACTTTTGTGATTTCCACTGTTGAATTTTACATTTTTTTCACCTACAGCATATTCGTAACTTTCTTAATTTCTTTTCATTGTGTTCTCATTTTTAATATGAATTCACATGCATCGTCATTTTATCTGATCGTTCAGCTGCTTCCGATGATAGCTTGTTTACAAATAGTTTTTGATTGACAGGTTACCAGAAGTTAACCTCGGGGGCTCGATATTGATTTCGAGGGCTGATATCGATATTGGCCCCGGGGGCTGACAACCAACCTTGACTTCCGGCTATTGTTGGCCGTTAAAAAAGGTACATATCAGTACAAAATATTTGATAAATAGTAATATACACTTTGGAAAAGTGATTTTTAAGAAGTTAAATTTTAAATAAACATCATTTAATATCATGATATCTTTTCTACAAACATTTTTTTGGAAGATATATGTAACTTTTAAATATTGACCTGCATATAAATATTTGTTTATAATTGTGTTCAGCTCATTTCAACATGTGCTTGTCATATAATCTGTAGATATTCTTAACTTTATCTACAGGGTATCTCACTGTGCCACTGACCAAAATTCATTAAGCAACTATCTATAACAGTAATTAATGTCATAATTCTCCAGTACAGATAAAACCAATCGAGGGATTGTCCTATACGTATTACAGCAATTGAGATACATTCACACTATACGATGGCGCAGAGGATATAGTACTATTGAGACATGGGGAAATTGGCAATTGCAAAGTTTGAATCGTCCTACACCGTTTGTCATAATTTTTGTTTGACGTCGTCAATCTGTGTTAATATCAAAGAAAATGTCAAGATATGTAACAGATATTCTAGTTTCTGTAATCTTCTTTATGACAAGCTTAATAGGATATTTGAAAAGTAAGTACTTACTGACTTACATGTGGGTTATGGATTGACAGGAATGTCTCAATTTGAAATCAAAGAACTAAGCAAAATTGTTTTCCTACTGTATTTGACTAGGTTCTGCATTTCGAATTGCAGTGTTAACACCGTTATATTATGAATAATTATACTTATGCATCATTCGTGTACACTTTTATAATAAACAACTTCCAAACGAATAGGATTATCTATAGTCAGAATCATCAACTCAGGTAATTTTCAGCATTACACCTATCAACTGTGTCACAATACCGCGGATTACTGTAAGTGTTAAATTAAGAATTATTGCACTTTCATTTTTATTAAAATAACACTAGTTAAGGGATTACACTGTATGTTTGGTTCTTTGAAAGGTTAAAGCAAAGTTTTAACGAACTTAAAAGTTTTGTCATCTTTTGGGGATTCTGTCGGATTCCAATTTCTTAAATTAAAACCTGAAAACCTTATTTTGCTTCTTTCATAAATATTAAAACTTTATCAACACAACCTACATGTACAAAAATAATGACGGACACCCAAATAATTCAACGAAACAATAAAACATCAAGAAAAACAAGTAAAATCAAGTCCCAAATGTTTTAGGAAAACTATGTATTCAGCCCAATGAGAGACACAACACAACTTTCATGGTTTTTTTTAAAGTTAATGTGCGAATAGAGATGTTTGAAAGGTTAAAAATATCTTTTTTAATAATCATACCTCATAAAAATTTGTGTATATGAAGAGACAATTATAGTTCTATTACTTTGTATTAATTACGATATAGATCATTCATCATGTTCATCAGCGCTTTATTACATGATGTTGGAATCCAGTGAAACACTAAATGTTCCCGATCACAGTAATATTCGCCTTCATACATTTTTTTAATTTTTCATCAAAAGGCTTTTTATCATTATCTTTTTCGCCTAATGAAAATAGCATTATGTTTGATGTTTGATTGATACAAAAAATAAAGATATTTGAGGGCTGCACTTGAATAAAACGCAAACCTGCATACTACTAATGATTTGCATTAGAAGTCAAATTTGCTGGCTAAACACTATAATTAAAAAAATGTTAACACGGCAAAAGGGCGACAATCCGATATTACAGTAAGAGAATTTATAATATCAACAAAACTATCAGATTGATAACGTTGTATTACAGACGTGGATTTCGACTACATGTACATGGGTCATTTTATTTGACAGTTTTTCCTATTTATAACAGATGAAAGATCACAACGAATACGTATATAAAGTTTTAGAGCATTGAAAACCAAAGATTAGGAACTTTCCTTTTTGAATTGTCCTTTTGAGGTCATTTTTTTGTGATTTATTTTGAACTGATTTGCCAATAATGGCCGAGGCTTCTTTGCATTAAATAGCTATTCTAAAGTATGTCGAAAATTATTCTCAAAACAGTTTATAGTTAAAAAAAAAGTTAGTAACATAAACCGTTGTTCTTTGCCATTTTGATACAGGTTGGACACATTCCGTGTTACAAGACAAACGACAATAATTGTTATAGTCTTTTCCGCTTTCAAAACGTATTTTATTAGTTACATAGTGTGTTAGTGACCTAGTACTATATATACGGGGTCAGTAAATTCCATATGGGATGAGAGCGAACCTAACAGGATATATACGGGATCAGTTAATTCAACATGGGGTGAGAGCGCAGCTCGAATTCTAAATGAAATTTACTGACCCCGTATATATCGTATTAGGTCATTAGAACACTATGTAACGAATGTATCATACCGACTACCTTTATTTGTTGAATTTAGACTAGAGTTGTTTCATTTGCTATCATATCACATTTTCTTATGTTTATATTGTTTTTAAAGTGTTTAGTTTTAAGAATCTACTTCCAATGCTCTGCACAAAAAACTAATGTTTACAATATCAATCTAATTTCAACAACCTTGATATGACATTATCAAATAGAACTTTCAATACATTTTAAAGGTAATTGAATAGTGCAAAAGTCGTTCCTCCACTACTAAATCTGTATTTAAATAAGCCCCGCATTCCAACTGACCTAATATGGGATATGCAAGGTCTCCACGCTGACGCTTTTAGCAACGGTTACCATAATCATATTCCTAGAAATGTATAGAAAGTAAGATAAGACAAACTGTCGTTTAAATCAATTATCTGATTTTTCCCTTTGACACAATATATACACAACGTATTTATTGTTTTTGGAGATGAAATTACGGGATGTTATCAGTTTTTTTTGGTATATTCAAAGTTTTATACATATTTAGACAAATTCGATTTTGAGAAATCATGTGGAAAGTATGGGATAAGAAATTGATTTCATATCCATTTGTCCATACGTATTTGTATGTATGTGGTTTTTACATATTGACATGCAAAACATGTTCCTATCGACGATTTCATTCTCATTTTCTGTTGTTTTACACCTGGTCTTATGAATTCTGTCTGAACATCAGATAAAAGCCTATGTTTTACATTTAGTTAAGTTATTTTGAAAGACCCATTGAAAGTACTTACCTAAATTGTAAAATTTCATATGTAAATAACGATAGATTGATTAAGTGTTGGTTGCTTAACTTCCAGTGGCACATGGTGGCACATCGTGGCACATTGTAAAGACATAGATTACCTTAGCCGTATTTGGTACAACTTCTTTTTTGGAATTTTGGATCCATAATGCTCTACAGCTTTGTAGTTGCTTGGCTTTTAAAATATTTTGATATGAGCGTCACCGATGAGTCTTATGTAGACACAACGCGCGTCGATGCCACTGCTGTCGGACGTTTAGTCCAGAGACTCACCAGCCCTAGAAATCCAAACTTTGATGTTGATATGAATATCAATTTTTCGAAACCTAAGGATTTTCTTATCCCAGGCATAGATTACCTTAGCCGTATTTGGTACAACTTTTTTGAATTGTGGATCCTCAATGCTCTTCAACTTTGTAATTGTTCATGTTGTTTAGTTTTTGAACTATTTTGATATGATCGTCACGCGCGTCTGGCGTATTAAATTATAATCCTTGTGCATATGATAACTATTTACATCACAGGGTCGAAGACTCTGCAGGTGGATGTTTGATCCCGATGGTATCACCAGCCCAGTAGTCAATACTTTGGTGTTGACATGAATATCAATAATGTGGTCATTTTTATAAATTTTCTGTTTACACTTTGACTTTTTGGGGAAAACTAATGATTTTGTTATCCTAGGCATAGTTAAGCCGTATTTGGTGCGCCTTTATGGAATTTTGGATACTCGTTGCTCTTCAACTTTGTAATTGTTTGGCTTTTTAAATATTTTGATATTAGCATCACTGATGAGTCTTATGCAGACGAAACGCAAGTCTGGCGTACTGATTTATAATACTGGTACCTTTGATTACTATTTACGTCGCTCGGTCGATGCATTTGCTGGTGGATGTTGCGTCCCCGAGGGTATTACCAGGACAGTAGTCAACACTTCGGTGTTGACATGAATACCAATAAAGTGGTCATTTTCATACATTTTCTGTTTACAAAACTTTGAATTTTGATAATTATATGCATGCCGGTTGCTGAGAATTAATAATAGACGATAAACAAATGTGAGCCTATGCAATTCTTACATTGGAACATATTGGTATCAAAATCAGACGTACCTATGGAACCTAGTCTTTCTTCAATGTTGAATGTATATATAAGAATGAAGGGAGTTCGCTTCTCAGTTTTAAAGTAATTAACTTTTCAAAACACTAGTTTGAAATAGATAGGGGATTAATAAGGGAATCCAAAGAACAAACAAAATATATAGGTCACCGTGCTTGTTTCCGCCATTGAAATTTTGGCGGGAAAATATTCTCTCTTGACTTTTCATAGCTTTTTCATTGACAAGTTGAAGTTCTCAATTACTGTAAAAAAGTAATTAAAATTTTATTAGACTTTTACAGATGGCTTATCATTATACATGTAAAAGATTTACAAAAAGAAAAATGGGGGTCGCCGGTCAAATTTTTTCAAGGCATTCAAATGGATAAAACCAGAGGATTCCGAAAATCTGACAAAAAATCTTAAACATGACAAGCCAGCTTCCTTAATCATCACTTTATATTATCAGCATCAATTATCGGCAGACCGATATATGTTATCAAAAATAGCTCCAATCCAATAAAGAATTTCGAGTTGATCCGAAGGAATATAAATTATGAACATTTCATGAAACAATGTTTTGGACAAAGACTTATAACATAATTATTCACGATTAGGTGACCCATTTGTTTAAAATAATAAAACTGCTAAATATACCTTTGATAACTAATTAAACAAATTAAATAATGCAACCAAAATCAATAATGGAATTATATTTCCATTTCAGATAATTATAAAATAAAGAAACTACGCCTTTTTCAAAAACTAAGGATTTTCTTACGCCCAGGAGTAGATTACCTTAGCCGTATTTGGCACATTGTTTTGGAATTTTGTGTCCTCAATGCTCTTCAACTTTGTATGTGTTTGGCTTTTTAATTGTTTTGATCTGAGCGTCACTGATGAGTCTTATGAAGACGAAACGCGCGTCTGGCGTATTAAATTATAATCCTGGTAACTTTGATAACTGTTTTAGTAAACTTGTGTATGAAACCTATCTTCATCAAGTAGGTGACCTTGGTTTTCCTTCCTATAGATTAAAACTTCATTGAGTTATAAACACGAGATTAAGGTATAGGGTCCGTCTCTTACATTCACATGAAAAATATTTTTGATTTCATTTACTGTTTTAATAAAAACAAATAACTTTTCAAGTTAAGCTTTCAATAAATATTGCATTGATCTCCGAAGAGAATTATCTTACAAAGTTTTAGTTAAATATCTAACTGAGATACGTCTAAGGGTGGAATAACTTAAACAAGACCATAACCGTAAATCAATCTTAAAGTTTCGCTTTTAGTTTGAAGCAAATATATGTAAACAATTTATTTGTTTTACAGTTTGATTAAGAAAAAAAAACGCTACAGCTAGATATTACAATTAAGAATCTTTTCACTAACACAATTCAATATAAATATTCTTGTAATTGTTATAAAATACATTAAATGACATAGTTACAAACCTGATCTTGAACATTCATTCAAAATTGCGACATTCTATTAAACTTAATAAAATCACAAGGCCTTTTGAACTCACTAGATAAGTGATACACGAGTTTAAAAAAAAAGGTGTTTTCTGTTACTGTACAACACACATGTACTGATGTAATTAAACCTTATTCAAGTGCTTCGTGTATGCCATTACAGAAATTATTTAAACTTGACAAAAATAAACTTTCACTTTTACATATCCTTTTTAAAAAGGTGACCAAGGATTGCTTTGAAATTTTTATATATTAGAAAGGATTCGGGGTACAACATAAATATGGGGTGGACTTAGATCAAATTTGGTTAGAAAAAGTAAATAAGATAAAAAGCTGTATAGAAGTTTGGAAATCAAGAGATCTCACATTTACGGGAAAAGTTTTAATTATGATTTAATCCTTTGAACTGTTTGTCATTGGATACGAAATTGAAACGAGAGGTATCCCAGATATATACGAAAAACACATAATTCATATTATATGGTCCGTTATATGAGATGGGAAAACAAACCAAATCGCAAAAACAGTGTGCTGTTTACCGAAAGAAAAAGGGGGGATAGGAATGTTAAACTAAATGAACTTTATTAAATCAAAACAGGTGAAAAGTATGTACAGTATTGTCATATCTATATCATACAAAGTCATTCTGATAGACCTATAAAAATAATAAATTCTTGTCAATATCTAAAATTTAGTTGTCCTTGATGCAAAAAAATAATGCCTTAAATATATTAGATACTTTTATGAGAATAATAATGCTCCAAATAACCAGTTCAAGTGGAATTTACATTTTGGAAATGAACTACCATGGAAATACATTTGGGTAACTTTACATAAGAATGTAGCTAACAGGAAAATTAAACAATTTCAATAGAAGTTACTTCAATATATAGTTTACACTGAAGAAAAATTACAAAAAAATAATCACTCAAGCCGAAAGTGTCACTTTTGTAATGAAAAAGAAATACTATTATATATTTTTTTTCTATTTATTGTTAACAGGTGGAAGACGTTTTGCGGGAATTCTTGAGAAAATGTGGAAATTTTGTTCAAAATTGAATATCGAAAAATTGCAAAAATCGGAAACAAGTATATGAAGTCATTAATGCAGATTCATCTTATACCCACAGATCGGTGTTTCTAAATATGATTAAACATGAAATGCAATTTTGCTCAATATCTTAAACCAAATACGAACAATGAAGCCTTTTCTACTTTGTGTTGAATTTTTTGTATACAAATATATATTTTGCGTGGTCAGGTCAGTGCAATGACCTCTTTTATACTGAATGATAATCATATGTACACTGCTCTCAACATGTAATTTCTATTGTGTATGTAATTCATGTATATCATCTAATTGTTACAAACATGTTATTATAAACAAATATTAACTCATCTTATCTTTGAAATAAATCCTTTTTGGGAAACAAAATCATTAATCCATTTTTTTTATAAATGAACTACATATTCCCTTTCAACTAATTTTTAACGAATCGCACGTGGTAAATGATCACTCGACAAGAAATTTAATGGTATTGAAATTAACATAACAAAAGAACGACTTGATGTACTATAAAATTAAAACTGCTTAAAATATACAAGCATCCTGTGTGAGAAATAAATAAAAATAAAACAATTACTTTATTCAAATAATTATATGAGGTATACATATATGTATATAGATTGATGATTATTGCATGTACATGTACATTTGTACAAGGATAGATAATATTTATAAAGGTAGATGTTAATAATTTATACTGGGAGGTTTTTTTTCTCGTTTGATTATCCCCCGACAAATGAGACTGTAAAACTCGGGGCCCCTTAGTTGCTTCCCTGGGCAACTGTGACTTGATGTAACCAGTGACTATTTATAAAATATGTACATGTTTGATATTAAAAAAAAAATTGAATTTAAAAAAAAATGATCTATTATCATGCTAACACTATGATATTCAGTAAGATCAATATATAACTGAGATAACTGTATAGTTTGATGAAAGTCAAAGATAATTTGAAAAAGAATTAAACAAACTTAACGTTTACTTTTTTTGCAGTACGATGGAAAATTCTTGCTTTTTTAACTTTTAATTAAATTCTCAAACTTGACAGGACTTATTTTTTCTACCAAACAAACGGCCATTCTGTAGGTTCAAATTATATTTCAGATAGCTGTAGAGTTTCAAGAAAATCCAAGTTGATTTGAATGAGTTTTAGAAATTATAAAAGATGGCTATCTGAATTTAATCAAACTGTTTTACCTTTACTGCTTTAATTTCACAGCAAAAAACCAAACTACCAAATAATCTGGATTTTTTTTTAGATCTATTAGTTAATATAGTTAGATTTAAATAAGTCAAGACTAGGTTTGAAGGTCCAAACTAATCGAAACAGCTCGAGACTTGTCGAGCCTTGGTCGATACCAATTTAGACTACACCAAGATCATCAAGAACTGAATCAGATTTATTAAGCAAAGTCGAGACCTACTCGAGTACAGTTAAGTACTGTCGAGACAATGTTTACACAAGTGAGTAAAATATGTGCTCGATTTAACTAGTCGAGCACAAAATCTGGACTATTCAAACTCTTAGCATGTTGTAGAGTATGTTTCATAGCATTTGGTTAAGGCAACACTATATTACAGAGTACGTATGGACGGACAGAGATAAAAACGAAAAGTCTTCTACGGATGTCGAGGGCATAACAATATTCTTGTAAGACTTAATCTTTCAAATTGACAAAATCAAATAACCTCTGTTCGTTTTCCCTCGAACAATATGCACGGTAGGTAAAGTATCCGGCTGGTATTTCGAGTAATTTGATTGAACTTTTTCGAGTAATTTGATTGAACTTTTTCGAGTTTAACCACTTTTTTTTGAGTGAATATGACCAAATATTTTAACCAACAGACTTGTTTTCTAAAATAACGGGATATAGAAGCTTGAGTTCGATATACAAGTTTATACATGATATGTTAGCATTTGAAATATAAAGATCTATCATTCTGACATTGCTTTTTGTTTAAAAAGTTAATTTAGCCTCAAATACTTTTATTCCAAAATATCGAATAAAGCCGTTTTTTACACATACCAATGCAAATGTCGACAGAAATGCATACACGAAATCTATATATCCTTAGGTATACAGACACTTTACAAAAACTATTGTTATTGCATTGAACACGACATTTTGAGACTAAATTCAGATTTTCATGTCTGAGTTTTTTCGAGAGCAGTCCGGGCTTTTCGAGTGTGTCCTTTTTTATCGAGTGATTATACGCTAAAAATGTTATGAGTTTACGTTTTTTTTTAAAACTATAAAATTAAGACTCATGGTGTATCAACACTTGCATTTTATCATGAAACAAGTATCGTTCATTTGTATATATTCTTTTTCTCACATCTTATAAATTGCAGGTACAGTTATATCCGTGATGTCAACAATTTAATGTGAGTGTTCCGGACCATATAAGTATATGGACCGCATGGGATAACTATTACTGAACTGCAAAATGTCGACTTGGAAGATAACTTCCAAAAATGTCTTCATGAACTGTTAAACAAGAGCTCAACTGTTTTACTACCTGACAAAAAAAAGTCGTATGATAAAGAGTCTAATACTAGTAGTTGGTACTAGAGACGGACAGAAAACAGATACATCAAACGTAAAACAATTAACTGAAAGACAATGGGTTTTAACTTGTAATTTGTGCTGTTTTGGGTTGCCTTTGAACTATAAAATTATAACATTTCATGTAACCGTCATTGTTATAAATAAGTTAATTGTATTATTGAATCGGTTCTAATGTATGCCTATATGGTCCCAAATTGATATATCCCTTGGGCACTTATTTTGTTAGCCACCTCTTTCGCAAAAACAATATATTTTTTCGCCGAGTAACATACATATATCTTTTGTTTAAAATTTTCTTTTTTTTCTACCCCACCCCATCCCTAAAACCGTTAGTTTTCCCGTTTATTAGGTTTCGAACTAGTTAATTTGGGAGACCTTCATAGCTTATTGTTCGGTGTGAGCCAATGCCCCGTGTTCAAGGCCGTACCTTGACTTATAATGGTTTATTTTTATAAATTGTTATTTGGATGGAAAGTTTTCTCATCGGCATGCATTCCACATCTTCCTATATCTAGTATATGATCCGAACATACGCGTATAGTTTGACCATATGAGTATACGCATATGGTTGTGACCATACACGTCTGGTCCTAATATATAATCATATGGTCCGGAACAAAAGCATACACAATTCGGATTGAGACTTATATACATATATTGTATAAGATGAGATTTATGATCTTAAAAGAGTATACATCTTAGATATTCAATTATTTATTTGTAATGTATCTTGTATTATTTATTTTATTGTTGAAATGGAAACCGATAATGACTAAATGCTACAACCATGACAACTATGAGGAGGATTCGGACTATGCAAATATGATAATTGGTCATACAGCAACTAAAACTTCCTTTCAATAAAGGAAAAATGGGAAAAAAGTGGAAAAAATGAATATTAATCAAGACATTACAATGTTGTTCCTGGTGTAGGTCGAGGCACTTAACAGTATAGCTGGTGATAGCATATAATATACACGTTTTGTATTTGTCTATCATTGCTAAAGGATCATAATTAGGCTTTTGTTTTATTAAAGACCAAGTTATTTCTAAATGAACACTGGCAATTAGTTGTATAACGCTCTCCAAACAGAAAATTTGAACACTTAGGACAGAGAAAAACATAAATGAAAAAATACTATTGTAGTACATTTCGACAGGGTAACCACAGAACAACAAAAAATACCTAAATGAGTTTAGGACAGTATCCAAGAACAGCATAACAGAATTAGTAACTATACGTCCTACGAATGTATCATCGCCACAAAAGTGACGTCATATGTATATATCTAAAAAATGGTATATAAATCGATATTTTGTTTTTGATTTATATAATTTGATGTATTTTATAACAATAACAAGAATATACAATTGTTTAGTTATTGTGTAATCAAGTGTAATGTCTGTGTTTTTCTAAATAAAACTGTAAACAATAAATCCTATATATATACAATACAAACTGCTCAGAGTCTGAATTGACCAGTTTTTCGTGCTCGACCAGTAAAATCGAGCCCATATTTTACTCGACTAGTCTCGACATTGTCTCGACTGTACTTCACTGTACTTAAGTGTACTCGACTAGGTCTTGACTTTACTTAATTAGTCTGATTCAGTACTTGATGATCTTTGTGTAGTCTGAAATGGTCTTGACCAAGGCTCGACCTGTCTCGACCTGTCTTGACTAGTCTTGACATGTCTCGAATAGTCTCGACCTTCAAATTTAGTTTTGAGTGGTGTAAATCAGCCCATCTAACTAAATTAAATATTGATCTTACAAAATTCAAGCTTATTAGGTAGTTTAATTTATTGCTGTGAAATGAAAGAATTTAATTCTACAATAGGTAAAAAATACAAATTATTATATAAATTCAGATAGGCATCTTTTTTAAGCTTACTGAATCTCATTTCAATTACTTTTTTGTTGCATTGCTGTATAATTTAAGAATTAAAGTAATCTTGGTAAAAAAAGCTAGGATTTTGAATTCGGACAAAATAGAGATAGTACACTTTAATTTTTTTAATTTCTTTTTTAAATCAACTTGGATTTTTATTAAACTATGCAGCTAAATTAGATATATATCAAGCTTACTAAATCCCATTTCATTTACTTTTTTGTAGAATTGCTGTAAAATTAAAGAATTAAAATCATCTTGGTAAAAATTAGCATTTGCAATTCGGACAAAATAGAGATAGTACACTTAAATTTTGTTAATTACTTTTTCAAATCAACTTGGATTTTCATCAAACTATGCAGCTATCTTAGATATATATCAAGCTTACTGGATCTCATTTCATTTACGTTTTTGTTGTTTTGCTGTAAAATTTAAGAATTAAAGTTATCTTGGTAAAAGAAGCTAGGATTTGCAATTCGGACAAAATAGAGATAGTACACTTTAATTTTATTAATAACTTTTTTCAAATCAACTTGGATTTTCATCAAACTATGCAGCTATCTTAGATATATATCAAGCTTACTGAATCTTGTTTCATTTACTTTTTTTGTTGTATTGCTGTCAAATTTAAGAGTTAAAGTCATCTTGGTAAAAATTAGGATTTGCAATTCGGACAAAATAAAATAGTACACTTTAATTTTGTTAATAACTTTTTCAAATCAACTTGGATTTTCATCAAACTATGCAGCTATTTTAGATATATATCAAGCTTACGGAATTTTTATTTCATTTACTTTTTTGTTGTATTGCTGTAAAATTTAAGAATTAAAGTCATCTTGGTATAAAAAAAAGCTAGGATTTGCAATTCGGACAAAATAGAGATAGTACACTTTAATTTGTTTTAATAACTTTTTCAAATCAACTTGGATTTCCATCAAACTATGCAGCTATCTTAGATATATATCAAGTTTACTGAATCCCATTTCATTTACTTTTTTGTTGTATTGCTGTAAAATTGACAATTAAAGTCATCTTGGTAAAAAAAAGCTAGGATTTGCAATTTGGACAAAATAAAGATAGTACACTTTAATTTTGTTAATAACTTTTTCAATTCAACTTGGATTTTCATCAAACTATGCAGCTCTCTTAGATATATAATACGCTTACTGAAACCCAGGTTATTTTGGTTTTTGTTGTATTGCTGTAAAATTCAAGAATTAAATTAATCTAAGTCCAAAAAAATAGAATTTGCAATTCAAACAAAATCATGAAAATAGAGATAGTACACTTTAATTTTTTTAATGACTTTTTCAAATCAACTCAGATTTTTACAATCTATGCAGCTATATTAGATATAGTCGACCTAGTCGAGTACACTTAAGTACAGTTAAATACAGTCGTGACAATGTCGGGACTAGTCGAGTAAAATGTGTGCTTTATTTTACTGGTCGAGCACAAACACTGGTCAATTCAGACTCTGAGCAGTTTGTAATGATATTTGCTTTAAACTAAAATCATATGAATGATCTTGGTAAATTATTTTCTTTATTTTCACATACGAATAGAATAAAATAACTCCAAATGATAAGGTATAAAACAATATTCGATCAGAATTACAACTAAAACATTATAAACAAACACATGAGCGTTGAATTAACAAATACCGAGACACGTCTTTTAGTACTGAGAATTCACACTCAGCAAAACAGAACAAATCGTAAATATGTCACATTCGATACTTAAATGACCAGACGAATTAAAAGCCCTAACTACAATCTGAGACGTAGTAAACATGTTTAAGTTAGTTTAGAGCAGACATATCGTACAGATCAAGATGTAAGGAATAGCTTAAATATAGGTTTCAGTGATAGGACATCATTAATATATTTGAAAGTAAAATTAAAGAATAACGGAAAGTGCTGTGTCTTTTTGTTTTTTAGACGATTTTGACTGAATTCTGCTTTAAACGAGCACACAAATAATTGGCTGGTAGGAGTGCACGATTAGAACCCATTGCAATATCGACTGTCTGTTGAAATATAAATCCTCCAAAGTAAATCAATATATTATATAAAAACGCTTAGTCCGAGATTGCACTGACGTACGACGGCTGTTGTGCCAGACAAGCTGGGGCCGTGGGACGTCAGAGCTCGTCCCATATCAAAAAGTGGATATTTGCCGACCCAAAAAAGATGCGCTGCTTCGTCGCTTCTGCAGCCGACTGAGGGCCTTGGAATTATATAAATCGGGCATCAATCTTTTCATTTTTTATTTATCTCTTCATTTATGTAAGTTTCACCTACCTGCCAACCTTTATTTTTCTATATTTTAACACTTTTCACAGGGATCCATCGGTTTCTGCATTTTGACTTTCACTTTCAAATGGACGTCAAGTTACGAGAGAGTTCGTGGCCTCGAGACTCAAATATGATATATTTTTTAACCTCCTTTATAGGAGATCGATGTTTAACATTTAGAAGCAACCACGTTTTTTCACCTCCTTTACAGGAGATCGGTAATAAGCATTTAGTTCCGACCACGATAGAAATCGGAAGCTCTCGGACATTTAGCTAACTTGCATCGTAAATGAACGAGGTGTTACATTATGGTCACTTGCACTGTTTTCTCGTGGTCACCTGATAATCTTTGAAAATGAAAGTCAAAATTCAGAAACCGATGGGTCACTGTGAAAACTGTCTAATTATGAGCAAATAAAAGTTGGCAGGTAGGTGAAACTTACATAAATGAAGAGATAAATGAAAAATGAAGAGATTGATGCCCGATTTATATAGTTCCAAGGCCCTCAGTCGGCTCCATAAGCGTCGAAGCAGCGCATGTATTTTGGGTGGGCAAATATCCATTTTTTTATATGGGACGAGCTCTGACGTCCCAAGGCCCCAGCTTGTCTGGCAAAACAGCCGTCGGACGTCAGAGTAATCTCAGACTAAAAAACGCTGTCCATGTATTTACAATCTATGTATCTTTGGTGAGATAAAACATTGCAGCGTTAATAGAAGGCTTTTTGATACGCTAGACGTGTACTGGTATCTTTTTCATATTAAAACGAATTCATCTTTTAGGGAAATCTGTGTTGACAGAAAATTAAGACACGGGAGATTTAGCGTATTCCATAGTGCATATGTTCCAGACCATATGGGTATTTTGACCGTATGCGTACTTTTTCAAACTACTCATACCTTCGAACCGTACGCGAACGGTCTGACTGATATTAGGAAGTTGTTCAAGTTTGTTTGATACAAATGCATATAACAGATCAACATATAACTTAACTCTCAATTTAATATAAAAAAGTGCAATCATTGTAATAGAAATAAAAACTTTACATTTTAACTATTTCAAAAATTCACGCTAATTGAATCTGTTAATCGCTTGTATTTAGCATGTCGATTAGCAACTTTACAAAAAAATGCAAATGCAAAGGAACCTGCATGAACTGCAAACTTGCAAACGTAAAAAATATTACGTTACCTGTGGTAGCAAGTGTCACCTAGCTTAGACTAGAGTACCAAAATAGGATTCAGATATACAATTAAAGAAATATTTAATTTCAATTGTTCGTTTGTTTATTTTATTCATCTACTGGTACTTGTAATAATAGCCATTTGTAAACCCAAAAATAAAGATTGTGATAAATGTTTGTTTAAGTTGAACCCATATGATCAAACAACATGTATGGTCAGTTTGTACTGGACCATACGCGTATACTCACACAGTCGGACCGTACGCATATGGTACGAGTATACGTATACGGCCCAGACCAAACGGGTACGGTCCAAATACTTATTTGGTGTGGAACACATACACATTTTTCTCTTTTTGAAGAAAGATTCTTCATCTTATGATCAGTTTTGTTTTATCAAAGTATAATAAGCATTTATTAATTGTATTCATATCAGTATTCTATGTTTCTCAATTTGTGATTTTTCATTTATATGTTTTATTTGTGTTTCTTATTCTTGACTTTGGTTATGCTCCGATTATCTTGAAATCAATCATTGGTGAATTCTCGTTATGGCCATTTGTAAACCTAGTTGATACATCAAATATAACTTTGAAACAATTTCAAATTATATACAAAAAAAAATCTTAAGAGTTCCGCGGAACCCAGTGTCTCGCCTACTTATGCTGTGAATCGCAGGCTCAACAAAAGAGGTATAAAATCAATAAAAATATGTCTCTTGATTATACTACATGTTTTGTATCTTATGATTCTAAGAAGCTTCTGTCCAAGTTTGGTAAAAATACAGAATGTTTTAAAAACTGCAGACTGTCTGTAATGTAAACTGGCAGAAAAAACTAAGTCCATTTATTAGTAAAATACAGATACAGGGGTACAAAATTTTAACAAAATTTTCTTTTAGATACTAGCTTTTGATCATTAACAAGCTTCTGTCCAAGTCTGGTACCGGTCCAAAATAGAGTAAAAAAGTTATTAAAAATTATTTTGCCACAGAGTGAATGCGTTGTTTCCTTGCAGAAAATCTAAGTCCATTTAAAAGTAAAATGCACAACAAAATGGATTTATTTGTTAACAAAATTTACTTCTGGACACGATGTTATGATCATAAGTTTGGTACAAACCCAAGTTAGTTTAAGAAAGTTATTGAAATTTCAAAAACATTAACCACAGGGTGAATGTAATGTTTCCTGGCAGAAAAACTAATTCCATTCTTAAGGAAAATATGGAAAAAAATTAAATTTTATTTTTCCAAAATGTACTTCTGGACACTATCTTATGATCATAAACAAGCTTCTGTCCAAGTTTGGTAGAAATCTAGTTTAGTTTAAGAAAGTCATTTAATTTCAAAAACTTTAACCACAGAGAGAACATCTATGGACGCCGCCGACGACGCCGACGACGCCGACGCAGGCGGAAATTAGGATCTCTATATGTCTCGCTTTTTTGACTGAAGTCGAAGGCTCGAAAAAAATGCATGTAGATCTGAGCAAATTGGTTATATTTATTCATCCATACAATTAGTATTTGACAATTGTAACGTTCTAACGTGGAAAAAAAACCCAGATTCCCTCAAAAAGTAATATGCTTTAACAACTTGAAATTCAAGACATCGCAATAAGCATCTGCACATTCATATGATAAACGTCATAAACACACTATGTTTTCCTGTTTTAATTCAAATTCGTATTTTATGGTGTAAATAGTTATCAATGTACCAGGCTTTTAACTTGAATTGCCATACGCGCGTTTCGTCCACATAAGACCCATCAATGACGCTCAGATCAAAATATTCTAAGAGCCGAACAAGTTTAAAGTTAAACCGACATAAATTCTTTCATGCTATCCAAGTTTCAAGCGATGCGTGGTCGTATTCGTCGTAGGAAGTTATTCGCATCGTTTGTTTGATTGTGGAGTAATTTCTAATTTGACCATCTAAACTAAACAGCCTCCGTCGAAAAAAAGTTTTCATATGAAAGATGAAATGCTTTTTCGCGATATTGCGTAAAATTGTTTTTGTTCTTTGATTTATCTAATGTTAGAGGTACACTATTACACTTATTGAACAATGTATCACTAAATTTCAATGACAGTAAAGGCTTTAAAACGTGAATATTTTCTAGTGAATGACGTATTTGCATTGTCATATATGTGTTCCCTTCATTAGTGGCCGGGGTAAATACGATTATGCCATTATTGCTTTTTTTGGATCCTGCAGATATGTCATAACTGTTCAAATTATTGATTGATTCAAATTCAGAAAAAATATCCGTAGTTTTATGGACAATACTTTTCGGTTCATAAACATGAACATTTGTTTCACTGGGTTGTTCTAATGCCAGGTATGGGTTCAAATACGCGGATCCATGTCTATCGAAATAACTGAAATCTTTTGAATCACAAGAACTTTTCCCATCTACACTTTCTTCATCTAATACATGGCATGGATCAAGATAGCTTCCGATATCAAAATATGAACTGTCCGAACTTCTTTTACTTTCAACTGTATCTGATTTATTTTGTTTCAATGGGAATAGATTTTCATCCATCATATTTTCATCAATTTCCTCGTATACGTTGTCTACTTCGATGTACTCATGATGTGGAAGAGATATATTTTTACCGGTATGTCTACCTTCAGCGACTCTTTTTTTTCTATCATTTTGAAGTTTCGATTTTCGCATGTATTTCCGAACTTGATGGTGTACACACACCAAAAGAGTGATAGCAAATAAAGAAAAGGATAATATCCATCCATCGCTAAGACTCTCTGAAAAGATAGTATACATTGCCATTATATTGAAAAGCATGACGTTAAGTCGGTAACAAAATTGCTAAATGTAGATATTTAACTTATGAGAAACAAAAATACACAATGAGGGGACCTAAAAATTTATGACAATTGTGTATTCGGAAAATTATACATTTAAAGCCTTAGCGCTCAATAAATGGAACTTACTATTTTCGTCACCGTTGTGAGTCATGGTTACTACAGTTATATGCATTGAATTTGTGTCTGTTTGAGCCGATCCTGCAATTTTAAAAATAGAAATAAAAATTGTAAAAGTGGATATAGGAAGATGTGGTATGAGTGCCAATGAGACAACTCTCCATCCAAGTAACAATTTATAAAAGTAAACCAATATAGGTCAAGGAACGGCATCCAAGACTGCATTGCTATTTCTTAGTTTGTGTTCTGAATATTGGATATGCATTTATAAAACCAGATCATTCTGTCTTATAGAAAATCAAGGATAAGGGGTATCCATCCAAAATCAGTAATTGCACAGAAAATAAAACAACACAAAAATGAAACACTGCAAGTTAACGACGGTTCCTTGCATCGACTTGAGGCGAATTATTTGAAAATATTATTCAGATAAATTTGTAACATGTTACACCATTAAATCGAACCCGGGCATGAAAAAGCACATGTTCAAAACAAAAAAGTTTCTACGCATATGTGTAGACTTTCTGCATGCAATGTGTACATGCATATGGAGTGCTATATCCTTTACGACGTGTACTCTCTATCTGCATTAATTAGGTTATTTGGTTACAGATATCATCTGATATTATTCCGATACGCCACCATACATGGTTGAATTATAACAATAGATTTTACGTTGTAACTATTTCGTTAAATATATATTACTGTCACAGTAATGACTAGTCTTAAGTTTGTGGTAAGTTGCTTAATCAAATTAACAGTATTCCTGTTACTAAATGAATCTATTTAAAGCAATCTGAGGTCTTCGAGAAAAGAGAGTTACATAATTGTCTGATAAATATAATAATATCTAAGGTTAGCTTATTCTATCAAGGTCGATTTTCAAAAGGTTTTAAATCAAAACTCGTTATACTCAATCCTCTTGATAAAGTGGTTACGTTCACCAGATACTAGACTTTCGGTTATCCGTATATCATTCCCTGAGTTCTATGACACTTAAACTAAGTTTTTGAGAATATTGATTTTCCTCATATCATACAGCAATAACTATCTGTCGAGCCTGCGACTTTAGTTGCAGAAAGCTCGACATAGGGATAGTGATCCGGCGGCGGCGGCGGCGTTAGCTAACTTCTTGAAAGCTTTATATTTTAGAAGGTAGAAGACCTGGATGCGTCATACTTGGTTTATAGAGGCCTCGTGTTACGAAGTGTCCGTCAGTCACATGTCCAATGTCCTTGACCTCATTTTCATGGTTCAGGGACTACTTGAAAAAGAAAAAAAAATAATTTTGTAATGTTAAATGTTTTACTTATTACTTATTATAAGCATGGTACTCATCCCCGTCAGACAGTTTTCACTTGACCTCGACCTCATTTCATGGTTCAGTGAACAAGGTTGAGTTTTGTGGTCAAGTCCATATCTCAGATACTATAAGCAATAGGTCTAGTATATTTGGTATATGGAAGGACTGTAAGGTGTACATGTACAACTGGCATGTGTCATCTGACGTTGACCTCATTTTTATGGTTCAGTGGTTATAGTTAAGATTTTGTGTTTTGGTCTGGGTTTTTTTTAATACTTTATGCAATAGGTCTACTATATTTGGTGTATGGAAGGCATATAAGGTGTACATGTCCAACTGGCAGGTGTCATCTGACCTTGACCTCATTTTCATGGTTCATTGGTTATAGTTAAGTTTTTGTGTTTTGTTCTGTTTTTCTTATACTGAATGCAATAGGTCTACTATATTTGGTGTATGGAATGATTGTAAGGTGTACATGTCTGGCTGGCAGGTGTCATCTGATCATGACCTCATTTGCATGGTTCAGTGGTCAAAGTGAAGCTTTTGAGTGTAGGTAATGGTTTCTAATAATATGTGCAATAGGTCAACTACATTTGGTGTATTGAAATATTTTATGATCTATATGTCAGCCTTGCAGGTTTAATTTGACCTTGACCTCATTTACACGTTTCATTGCTCAGTGTAAAGTTTTTGTGTTTCGGTCTTTTTTTCTTAAACTATAAGCAATTGCTCAACTATGTTTGTTGTATGGAAGAATTGTTAACTGTACATGCCTGCTTGGCATGGTTTATCTAACCTTGATCGCATTTTTATGGTTCATTTGTCAATGATTAGTTTTCTTGGTTAATGTTAAGTTTATGTGAAAGTTGAAATAAAGCTTTATATTTAGGACTGTCAACATAATATCAATGATTAGTAAAGAAGGCGAGATATGTCAGTGTGTGCACTTATGTGTACTATATATGGCGTCCAAACCTTTAGACGGTAAGGGATGTTCGGTTATCGTACAATTGGTAGAAAATAGGAACTTGGATTTATTGCTTGCTTTTAATGCTTGCTATTATTTTCATCTTTAGTTGACTTTTCACAACCTAATTGCGCGAAAAATTATGACAGGCTTTCAGGAAGATTTCATAAAATCGGTAGAACAAAATACCAATCGAACACTAATCTATATTATCAATAAACAGAATGCCTGTACAAGAACTGTTATAGTTCTAGGTTTGTATAGTATTTATTCGTAAACGGACAATGAAAGGAGAGCAAAACGAAAACAATAGGATTATCGTCATACAATTAAAAAAATGAGAAAGAAGATACTTCGGGGAATGTCGTTTACCAAATAGAACTGCATGTGAATAAACATACCGTTAAAACTGGATAATAAGAAATGCATTATTTAGATTACAGGAATAACCAAATTCTTATTACATGACAACAGAAAAGGAGAGCCGGTAAATACTGACCCTTCTAAAAAGGACATACAACGACAAACAACCATGAACAACGCCATGAATAGTGTAGATTGTTGAATACTGACGCTTTAAAAAACCAAAACAGTATTTAACGTTCACCTAGATGGAAGGAACTATCCGATTCATACTTCCATGCAGAATTTTTCACTGAGTGAGACTTGCATTTTTAAAAGTGTTTTGTGACTGTAGTATCGTTTGCGGAATAAAAGTTTTTTAATTGCGTAGTTTAAAACATAAATTATGATCTAAATATATAAGAAAATTGATATTATTATTGAATTGTAATATAAGAAGTTTGACATCATAAAGTTATCATTCAGCAACGACCGGTCATATGTTTCATGCAGGGTGAAAACATATATATTTAACTTAGCACTAGCTTTATCATTATGTGATAGGGTTGTAATTATTCGCATTAGTTTCTTTTTCATCTGTTTTTGAATAAAGAAAACGAATTTATATTCATGAGTATCTTCTTCGTATCCAAATTTTATCAACGTATAAATTACTTTTATATAGACTTTTAAGTCCAATAGCAGTTAGATGATGGCTTAATGGTTTGATTGTAAAAGTAAGGAAACCTAGCTGATTGTGTTTTTTTTTCTTTCAAAAATATCAAATAAAGTTCTTTTAATGTTAATATGTGAAGAAATATTTCATAATTTTAAGATTAAAAAAAAGGTGTCTTTAAACATTTTAGTTATATACAGTTAAGTTATTAATTGTGAAAACTGATGTCATAGGTAATTATTTTTCCGAGTCCTCTTTATATGAATGTTGTATTCACATCATAATTGAGATGAAGATTAAAAGAAATGTTACTTAATTGCTTAAAATGAAACGTTCCATATTTATAAACATTTTTGTGATAATACGACTTAACAAAATGATAAATTGTATTTGATGTATCATATTCTCATTTCCATTTCTTATTTCTTGACTCTAAAGGTAAATTATTAAGGCATCAAAACACAAAACTAGAGGCTCTAAAGAGCCTGTGTCGCTCACCTTGGTCTATGTGAATATTAAAACAAAGGAAGCAGATGGATTCATGACAAAACTGTGTTTTGGTGATGGTGATATGTTTGTACATCTTACTTTACTGAACATTCTTGCTGCTTACAATTATCACTATCTATAATGAAGTTGGCCCAGTAGTTTCTCTGGAAAATGTTACCGGTAGTAAAATTTTATGAAAATTGTTTTAAATTGACTATAAAGGACAATTACTCCTTAGGGGGGCAATTGAACATTTTGGTCATGTTAACTTATTTGTAAATCTTACTTTGCTGAACATTATTGCTGTTTACAGTTTATCTCTATCTATATTAATATTCAAGATAATAACCAAAAACAGCAAAATTTCCTTAAAATTACCAATTCAGGGACAGCAATCCAACAAAGGGTTCTCTGATTCATCTGAAAATTTCAGGACAGATAGAAATTGACCTGATAAACAATTTCACCGCATGTCAGATTTGATCTGAATGCTTTGGTTTTTGAGTTATAAGCCAAAAGCTGCATTTCACCTCCATGTTCTATTTTTAGCCATGGCGGCCATCTTGGTTGGTTTGGCGGGTTATGCCACACATTTCTCATACTAAATACACCAGAGATGATTGTGGCTAAGTTTGGATTAATTTGGCCCAGCAGTTCTAGAGGAGAAGATTTTTGTCAAAGATATATAAAATTTACGAAAAATGGTTAAAAATTTAATTTAAAGGGCAATAACTCCTAAAGGGGTCAACTGACTATTTTGGTCATGTTGACTTATTTGTAAATCTTACTTTGCTGAACATTATTGCTGTTTACAGTTTATCTCTATCTATATTAATATTCAAGATAATAACCAAAAACAGCAAAATGTCCTTAAAATTACCAATTCAGGGGCAGCAACCCAACAACAGGTTGTCCGCTTCATCTAGAAATTTGAGGGCAGATAGATCTTGACCTGATAAACAATTTTACCCCATGTCAGATTTGCTCTAAATGCTTTGGTTTTTGAGTTATAAGCCAAAAACTGCATTTTACCCCTATGTCAATGGCGGCCATCTTGGTTGGTTTGGCGGGTCACGCCACACATTTTTTAAACTAGATACCATAATGATGATTTTGGCCAAGTTTGGTTCAATTTGGCCCGGTAGTTTCTGAGGAGAAGATTTTTGTAAAAGTTAACGACGACGGACGAAGACGACGACGGACGACGACGACGACGACGACTGACGACGAACGCCAGACGCCAAGTGATGAGAAAAGCTCCCTTGGCCCTTCGGGCCAGGTGAGCTAAAAAGCAATCAAACACAAAGACAATAGAGTATCTCAAAAATAAACTTTGTATAGCTGTGTATTGGTTATCTTATAATCAAACAAATAATACATACACAATTTATAATATCAAAAGTGGTTGAAACTCGATTAAAAGTATTGAAAGGTATTTACTAGTTTTATAATGTTAAGCCGTTGGAAGACATGAAACGAAACGCCAATGTCAATCGAATAAATAATATGATCAGACAATTAGTAATTCGTAAAAAACTAAAGCAGGTTAACATGGTTAAGGTGTTTAAAAATGATTTAAAAAAAATTAAAGTTACAATAAGCAATTTACCAGCGATTAGTGTGCTGCTCTCAGATTTCGTCATTGAAGTCACACATCCAACATCAGGATCACATCTTTCAATAGATACAAACATTACAAATGTAAATTCT
Organism: Mytilus trossulus; assembly: GCF_036588685.1. Lineage (NCBI taxonomy): Eukaryota > Metazoa > Mollusca > Bivalvia > Mytilida > Mytilidae > Mytilus > Mytilus trossulus. The sequence goes on along the minus strand of NC_086380.1, from coordinate 31,263,518 downwards.
TATAAATAAAAATATTGTTTTCAAACACCTAGCTGAAAAATTATAAAACCGTTGATAATAAAGTAAAAGTAAAAATAAACGTTAAGCCACATTTGCTGGTATTTATGATGAGTTTATTTGCAAATGAGCTTTCTGTGTAAAATAAAATACTGTTTTGCTTATTCAATTTGTATTCCATATGACTGCCTATTAGAGACAGTCAACATATTACTGAATGAACTTTACGTAGACAGTTATGCCTTGTCTTACCTCTGATAATATTTGCAACTACAGGTTTTGAGACATTTGAAGCCATATGTATTGTCTTTACATGGCAGGCAAGGACCTCCGTCCCATGAAGTCGAACCTCGTTTACACTCTGAAATAAACCTATTATCTCTAATCATGCTTTCATATCAAATACTATCTTTTTCATTGGGTTATCTTCATGATGTTTTTCTTTGAATATTTCATAATGAATTATCGCATGTAGTGTTGTTTTTATAACTTTGGAACTTCAATGTGTTAAGGAGGTTGTCTCATATCTGTTTTTTTTTATACTGTCTGTTCATTTTGTACCCAATGTCTTTAATTTTCATAAGTACAGTTATGTCTTTGTTTTTTGTCTGATATTTCTACTTCCTTCATTTCATATAGTACATTCGCTCATGCTTTGATAAAACTATCATGTGCCACAATTTTTAGCGTATACCAAAGGTTTGTTATATGGTAATGTCTCAGAAGGAAATGTACGAATATACAAATTGAAAGAGGACAATAAAAGCATGTCATGAATGGAAGAGGGAATCTTGATCTATCAGGAGAGCCAGAAAGGAAACACATGATTTTTATATTTTTTAAATATTTCTTTTAGATGATGGGGTTTATTTTGGTTTGTGCAATTGATTGATTTTACGTGAATTTTTGTGACAGTTGTGCGTGTTATCTTTTATTTCCCTTCCTTAACCTGTTGTCTCTCTGGTAATATTTGTATGGTATCGGTCTGTTTGATCATTGTTTTGCTTTCTAACTTTTTTGGAAACTAATTTTTTTTAAACAAATTTTCTGATGTCAAATAATCTGTTTGCACAGGTAATAGTATACACCTATTGACTGGGTGTGATGGTAATAGCAAGTTTGTTGTCCCTGAGATACCAAATATTGCTCGAGGAAAAGCCAAGAGCAATAGTTGGTATGTGAAGGGACAACACACTTGCTATTACCCGTACAACCAGTCATTAGGTGTTTTATTATACTGAACAAAACAGCCATTAAGTGTTTTAAATACCAAATAACTAGTTTTTTAAAAGTGTAAATATATCATCTGAAAGAAAAGAAAAATGTCACACAACTTTTATAAATGCACATGATGAACTATATTTTTTTTATAATTCGTTTTGTATTTATCAATATTTCATTAATTTCAATCAAGACTAGAAATACTTGTGTTAAACTTGCCTGCTTTTAATAAATTTTAGCTAAATTACGACAAACGCAAATTTAATTCACTTTTAATATACGGGGAGCGAACCCATATTATGAATCTATAATACTAAAATTACGACGTCCAATTTATCAGCAGTCATTACGTAAAAACGACGAATCAAAGAATTCAACTTTATATATAACGTATATAGTACAAAGGTGTAGATTAAAAATTACACCACTCCAGGCTCCTTTGTTTTCCACGTAATTAATATTGCCAATAATTAATATGCTATATACACGTGTCATAATCACAAATAGTGTATTCATGATTAATATGCTAAATACAAAGGTCATAATCACATGGTTGACACTACTAAATTGTCAAATTGTTACTTATTGTAGTATTTTAATCAGTAAGACTAAGATCTAGACTAAAAATAAGGCGTATAGGTACAGTTTTCAATTTGTTAGCGGGCATGCAGTATAACAGCGAATTCAGAGAATTTTATCAGATGACAATACCCGCGATATCACGGGTGTGTTCTTGTAAGGTACTATATTTTAGATCTTTTAAAAACATTTCATTGAAGATTTTCTTTCTCTTTCATAATTGCCTCTTGTCAGTGAAATTACATTCAACACAAACAGATTCCAACGTTTACAATATAAAGGTGAGTTTGACGTTTCAAATCATACGTAAACAAGCAAAGTAGTCAATGACATCATTATCGTCCAATGAAAAACAAGCATGAAAAAGTACGGGAAAGATGATTATGGAACTATTGACCGGGGCAATAGTCTTTGAAACTATTGACTGTCAAATAGTTCTGTGGAATGAAATAGCACAACTATTTCATTACTTTTTATATAAAAAAACATACTGAGGTATAATAACATCAAATAACAACACACTATTTTCAATACGCCGTACATGTAGTCGTTAAGTTATTGAATATAAATCTTTTGTGAAAAGCTAGGTAATCAACTGACACATCTTCATAGAAAACCATTTTGTAAAATTTTTTTTTAAACGGAAAACAGTCATTTGAGTTGTGTCTTAATTTATACAAATCAATATAATCACCAATACATCCACCATTGAATTTTTCATAATTGAAACAGCAAATAGATTTTCTGAAAATGAATAAAATGAAATTTATTTTTTTAAGGTAAAACTTTTTATGTAACAATGTTAACCATTGTCATATTTAACTTTTTGAAACTTGACAGATTTTCTTCCCGAGGAGGATATCCATAGCTGTTTTGAATAGAATGTGTCCGATATAGAGCACTCAAAGCTCTTCAACTTCTAATTTCATTTGGCTTGTAACTTTTTTTATTTCACCGCGTGTCTTGATTACAAAATAATACGTCTTTAATCTTTTTGATGGCTTTATTTTATTGCGAGTTGTGTTTGAGAGTCGGTATAATTTTCTTGATTGATATGTTTAATGTTAACAATAGCAAGACTTCAACAACGTAAACATCCTAAGGGTTGATTATGGTATACATAAGTGGTCATCTGGTCTTCTTCATCCCTACGTTAACTACTTTTACGAGGTGATTAACGACATGTTCTACCTAAACAAGGTTTTTCAAAGTTGATTCTAAAACTTTCAACTAGTGATTAAGTAATCTGTCCGTATAAATATATGATAGTAGCTACATCGAACTGAAATAAAGATTTTAATCCCAACGCATAGCTAAAGGAGAGGTCTACGCTTCCTCTATTCTTAAAATCCGGCCTTGCAACAAATCTTAATGATTGTTTAGCACATACTTACAACTTTTCGTCCAATCAAATTGCTTGAATTTGTCTTCTAACTTTCATAGTACATACTTTTTCCTGTACTAAGTAACTACGCATGAATGACCACAAGGGTAAGATTTCATTGTATCGTAATCAAGATATTGAAGTACAAATTGCTACTGGCCCTTTTGAAACATACGTTGTGTTCCAAAATTCAACTAAATAGTTTGTTATTAGTTTTCAAATAAATTTTTAAACATCCCACTATTTAATCTTTGGATCAAAAAATGTTTTTGACATTTAAAAGTTTCTTTCAATTGAATAAAGAGTAACAAATATACGTTGTAGTTCGTTATAACTTGATTAGAGTACAATGCCATCTAAATTTGTAATCATTTATATTAACTTCCATGTAATTACTTTGTACACAAAAATAGAGTGAACCATGAAACCTTGTAAAGGGAAATAAAATCAATAATATGATATTTTTCGTCATGAATGGATTGATTATTAGTTGCTTAATGTCCAGTGACAGATATTTCATGCATGTAAACTATTCACTAGACTACCTATGGGTACATACATTTTGTATCAGGGGCAGATCCATCCATTTTTAAAGGGGTTCCAAACCAAAATAAAGGGGGAGGGGTTCATCTGTTTGTTCTTATTCAAAGCATTTATCATCCCCCCCTAATAAGCATTTTCCACCACCCTCTTTTGGGATCTGCCACTGCAAACTATCTATATTTTTTCAATTTTATCATGTATAGTTAAATACAGCTTTATACAACTATACCAATAAACATACTTACACCAGCAACTACAATCTTTTCCTTCTGAAGTCAATATCTTACAATGATAATAGTGAGTAGATTTATAAAACTATGTAAATGAGCTACAGCTAGTCAGCCAAAACATATCAATAGACTAATTACAGGATTACTCTAGTTGTAAATATGTGCTAAATTGGATATTGTAATGAAAGGTATATACTATGAAAATAAGAGCTCGGGGCAAATGTGTTAGGTGTTAAAAAAAGAATTCCGCCTCATTACTCGGAAGCAATTATACTTATAAGGGATTAATTCATTGTTATTTCATTGAATAATATAAATGTGCAGTAAGCCAATTTTCAGTATACGGATTAATTGATTGTTGCTAAATTATCTCCCGGTTGCAATTCTTTCATGAATTTTAAGGATGAGAAACTAGTATTAATTTATACACTAGGTAGGTTCGGGAAGGTAAGACGACAAAAAGTAGACATATAGACTGCCATCAAAGACAAATCAGTGGTGTATCATGCCACCAAAAAAAATCCTTAAAAATAATTTGCAAGGGTTTTTTATATCGATCATTCCTCCAACACGAGTAATCCGCTTTAAAATCCCCATTCTGACCGAAATAGACTTCGAGCTTACGCATATCGCAATGCCAAACGGAAGACCAACTTCAACGTAAGTAATATTGTGTCCGTCGGAAGAAGGTGTGACCATATTTCTACAGCCCGGGTACCCTTGTGGCTTCAGTGTACGATTTTGGACAGTATAACAGGCATTGAAATTTCCATACATATATTGGTGCCGATGGTTTAATCATGAACAATAGACAGGAAATATGGAAATCATTAAAAATACATTGATTATAAAAATATATATCCGCTGACCGAGTATATATTGTTTTAAAAATGGAACACATATTTGTCGTTTCCTTAAAGGTCAGGGTTTTAAAAAAATGAATTGTTCCCATCAGTTACAGCGTGATTATGCTTGTTTAAAGTGGTTTATCTGCCAAAATTTCAAAGAAATTTGTATTCAAAATTTTGCAGTAGTAAATCAATTTACTTGATTTTTCTGAAACACTCAATTCAAGGTCGATATCGCAGACTAATTTAAATGTACACTGACACATCATTCTAAATATATACTCCTACTTGCCACATACAAGCCGACAAAAATAAACAGTACCATAGTCAAAGCGGAAAGAAGAACATGATTTATTTATTAGATGTAACACAATTTGAGCTATCTTTCATTATTGCTCATTGTTGAAAATGGATAGTTGATACCATATTCGAAGTTAATTCGAATAGATTTTAATTCTACCTGAATTTTTAAATGAAACATTTTAACATTAATATATACAACTATCACTTAAGCTACCTATATAATCCAGTACATATTGTATTATGCAACACGTAATATATATATTGTAGTGAGATCATGCCATCTTTAATTATCAGTTTAGAAATCCGTTAGAACAATGAGATAATATAGATAACTATGTAATAATATTAAAGCTCTCCACACATAAAAAATAACTTTTACACAGTCAAGTCATTTTATTTTTATCAAACAAAGGATATAAAAAATACTTCAAAGCATAAGTTAAGTACATCAAATGACAAATATATTTCAAGGTATTGTGAAGTTTGTTTTATGAATATATGTATATAAATCATGTGTACTATACCCCATGCGATCAAAACAGAATTTGCTTCCACTCACTCCATAAAATGAATGTTTCGTGATTAAAATCGACACAAACACAACATAGCTTATAATTGCCATATTTTGTCTTTCTATAAAATTACTATATAATCAGGATATTTCAATTTTTATCACATGTAATTATTACATATTATGAGGAAGAATTATCGTACTAATAATAGAGCATTTGCATTATTCACGTATGTAGTGGCGTAGCCGTATCGACGCATGAGGACAGGATAAATTAAGCCAAGTTGTTCACGATGAAGATATCTTATAATACATTTAATTTTAATTTGGTTTTAATTGAGCTCGGGGATTTTTTATATAAAGCTGCCCGATTCGTATACGTCGATGGAGTTCAATTGTATGACACGCTATAGTCAAATTGTTTAACTAGAAGTAGTCCAGGTAATGGTTATCGTTTGTTGCTGAGTTCCTATCACTTTTTCGTATGTCAATAAACTCACCACAGATGCCTGGATCGAAAACTTGTGTTTACGCCAGACGCACGTTACAACTCGTACGTAGTCTTTCTATTTTGAATTGTTTTACACTGGTCAGTGTATAATTTTCAAATATAGCCTTTTCATGAGGTCGAAACAAGGATATATTGACCTGAAAGAAGTATATTGACTGATATACGTCTTTGGGTCGATATATCCTGTATTGACCTCATGAATATGCAATTGCAATATTATTAATTTCCGATCATATTTGTTTCAAATTCTTCATTATTTTTATAGATATCATATTGTCTCCTATACAATAATAACATATTAGTTGTTATTTCATTAATGTATTTGAAGATTATGTTTCTTCAAATAATAGATCATAGATATTTTTTAATAAAAACTTTTAATATAATGAAATTCATTACATATCGTCACAAAGTATATCGGGTTTTTGATATTCTGAAAATAACCGTGCAATATGCTTTTTGCCATCCGCCGTTTTCTCTCTACCTTTGAAAATATAGTATAAGATGCGACTATTTCTGAACGAATCAAATTAGTTAAAATATATGACTTGATGATAATATCACTATATATTGCATATATGGGTCAAGGCTTTAGATTGACGGCCGTACGATTTTTACTTCTTATTTGTATCTAAAGTACGATAGTTGTCAAAAAAGTGTAACGATTACATTGCTGTAGTTATTGTTTATCTGGAATTTAGTAGTAGTTGTTTATTGGTATATTTCATATTTGCTGTTCGGTTACTAATTTTTAATTTGATCAGGTTGATATTTTCTCCTGTTTTACACTGGTTATTTTCATGCCCTTTAGTCTAAATGAAATAATGCGCGGTATTAGCCAATGCTTCACGTTAAAGGTCATACTATAACATAAAGTTGCATCCATTAATGACATTAGGTCGTGGAGCGAGTTTTCTTATTTGCAATCATATATGATGACTCTACACATCTATAGTTGACGAATATGCATTAATACAAATAGATAACAAACCTTATTTAACTTTTTTTTAAATAATTATTCACTAAGAAAGCAAACAAGAAGACTTTGTTGGAATCCAAGCTGTTTTTATTAAATTCCTTATAATAATTTTACAAATTAAGTTTACCAGCAACAACCACAAATGTTCAAGACTGCTATTTTTGTTTCTCTCTTTTTTCGTGTGTTATATAAACCCTTAATCTGAACAAACGTTTTGGTCACAATGCTGTTTAACATTGCCAATGTCCATACTTCGCTGTTTAATTATTTTCTTGTTCAGTTATTTAATGCAAAAGACTGTCAAAATTGAAAGCGAGACTTGATTCAATTTGCTTCACTAATTGATCCCATAATACTCATTCTTAAGCAGGTAAAAAAAATCTATAAACACATTTTTTAACCAAAAATATGAAATCCAACAGACCTTGAGAAATCCATTTGCACGTGTTCGCTATATATTTATATCTATATTCATGTATATATTTGGTTATGTGACCGACGACAGTCTTCGGGACTTACATCGATATTTAATTAGATAGCGTTAAGACTATAATACACACTAACATAACTAAATGAGGATGCATATATCATCGATGTCTTTTGATAATGTTCATTCACCTCTTTTCATACTAAATGGTTATCAAATGTATCAATCTTATAATGTAATACGCCAGACATGCGTTTCGTCTATACAAGACTCGTCGCGGTGACGCTAATATCAATACAGTTATGAAGCCAAACAAAGTTGAAGAGCATTGAGGACCATTCACCTCTTTTTCATACTAAAACGGTTTCTCTCTAACATTAATGAAATGTTTTTAATTGCAATAAAATGCAAAATATTCCTAATTTATACATTAAATGTTAATTCACAGCATAATCATTCATTTTAAGACCATTGTCACCTTTAAATGTCTTCACATTCGGTCTGCAACTGACAAGTACTACTGCAACAGACTGATATATTTATTGTTGATGTTTGCAATCCTATCAGCACATTTGTTTATATCATGTCGGGTAACTTAATTGGTGTGTGAACTTGGATTACCACACGAAAAGCATCAACCTTCGGCGGGGTAAACTTGGAATTCTAGTCAATATTAAGTCGAACGCCGGTGCTACTGCCGATTACAAATGGCCAGTTTTCAAGATAAAAGACAAACCACAGAGCTTAACCATATGTTTAATTGATTGCAATGTCTGTCATGTTGGTTGGTAAGAGGGGTCGGCGAATATAATTCAAATTATGAATGAAGCAAAGTTCGTTTCCGATTAGCCTAGTAGTTTGAATTAAAAATGTCAATTTTTATACTAAGAGACTTATAATCTTTTTGACTTAGAAGTAATAATGAACAGATTACATTTGCACCACATTTTATCTAGTATTTAAAAATGATTATACGACTACTATGGCAAATGAACTAAATGATACTATCATAAATGATAGAGGTGTGAATATTTATTCAACTAAATATCATAATCAATGAACAATCAATTCATTCATTAATTAGGTAAGCATATAATTTTCTTGTCATAACTATGGGTTAATAACTTTATTAACTATTTTAATAATAAATGATGTGAATGGTGAAGGTAATATTTGATAGCCTTTGTATATTAGAATGGGTATTACTAAATGGAAAGTGAAAATTGTCAAAAAGAGTTGCATTAAGGTGGTAACTAACACTACCGGGAGATAAATCTGTAAAATCAGCTAAACGTTTTAATAAATCTGTTAAATCAGCTAAACGTTTTAATTATCTTGTTTTGTGAAGGGAAAATTAAGCTTCTCAAAACAAATTAAAACAAATAAAGGCATTAAACAATCACATCAGATACATGAATGACACATTGGGAACTAGAACTCCAAATTTATCAGCTGATATTCATCATAGAATCAATACAAGCAACAAAAATAGTTTGAACATAGCCAGAAATCAATATAACTTCAATCTGTATAAAGACGGCATCCATCCTTCAAAAAACCTTGCAAAAGTCTGGTTAAAAAAGATAACCCAGCAAATAAAAACTGACTGTTGGTAATTAACAATCCTGCTTTGAAATATTTGAATTTAAAGACAATCTGTATATATCGCTGCTGTGACATAGTGGGGGAACGGTGGGATTTTCCACAGTACTCTTACTTGCCACAACATATTTTATACTAAATTGCTGGTTGGTTAAAAATAAAAATAAAATAATATGGAGCTAGCCCAAAGAACTAAGCGAAGAACGTCCAACAAAGGCAATGATATGAGCCCGCACCAAAAATATGAAAACAACTATACTTTGAATATTGAAAAATCTTTGAAGAAAAAATTAGAAAGTACTAAAGTCACTGAAATAACATACTCAAAAACCGGAGGCGGTATCACTGGAAAATTTGATGCTATAACTTTTGAGCTTTTTTTATATGCATGTGCAATCTACTATAAAAATTCACAGGACATACTTGACTTCAGTAAAACTGCTGCAACTGACAAGGTGGGTAATAATGTACAAATAACCTATAGTATCACTGATACATCAAATAAAAGCTTTACTATAAACGCCTATATAACAAAGTGTACCTTGCTGATAAATGGTAAAAACGCAAATAGATTTGAACTGTGTGACATTTCAAAAATACACAATATAATGGCGGACACCAAGATATCTGGTATAAAGATAAACATAGTGAAAAGTAACAGAAAGCTCGCGGAGCAACTTGAAGAGGCAATTGCAACGCTGCATTCTGGGCTAGGATTAGCAAATACATCAAAATCTCAAATGGATATTGTGCCAAATATAAATCAAGAGGAGAGATGCCTCAAATGTAACAGAAATTGCAGAACAAAAGCTGTTCTTTGCATCTATGGTCACTGGGTACATTATAATTGTGAAAAGTTTTCTGAAGATGATGTAAAAAATGTGAAAAGAAAGGATTTTACTTATGTATGTATAGTCTGTACTCTCAAAAAAGCTAAAAACAATAATATTGTAAAGGCATTGGAGGCGAATGATAAACAAGACATAACCTTAGCTGAGTCACTTCTACAAGAAGAAAATGTACTGAACTGTCAGGCGTGTGATATGTCTATACTAAGCAATGTAGATTGCTGTTCTGTTTGTCTGATGAAATTTCATAATACTTGTATGGACACCACCAACCACACCTGCTTTGCTTGTCTAGGGCTTAAAGACCAAAGTGAAATTGTACAACCAGTTGACACACAAGATCAGCAAACTTTGGCTAAAACAATAGATGAAGAAGGTCTATTAGTAGACAACAAAATTGTTGACAGCTCAACGCAACATACAGAAAGGAATGAAGAAACTATAACAACAAGTAGTACTCTCTCATCATGCTCAAAGAACATCAATTCCACTGCGCAAGATCAAAATGAAACCAGTGCAAATTCCGAATTTCAGAAAATTAAAATGAAAGAACTTCGACAACTAGAACAGAGGTTGCGGAAAAAAGATGAACAGTTGAAGCTGAAGGAGACTGCTATTAATGAAAACATGTCAGAAAAAAACGAAAGTGCTGGATAGACTGTTTAAAGCTGAAGCAAGAAACCTAGAGTTGGAACAGACCGTAAAAACTATATTCACAAGAATTGAGACACTAGAGGCCTATAAGACTACACAGGGAAACGGTGGGACTATCCACAGTATCCCTAACACTGAAGACAAAGTTAGTCATGATAGTACCTCAAGTGATAAACTCATAGTGGGAATTAGAGACAAAGTCACCAACTACGTACTTGGTAAAGTGGATGAAGAACTCAACAAACTTCTCAACAACAGCGGTAATATATCATCAAATTCGGAACAGTTTAATTCTAGTCAACAATCGTATGATCAGCAAAAATCATTTGTGCAACCACATCAACACTCTCCAAATCAGCATTCAATTCGAAATCAACCATATGTTACAACTCAACATCCAAATCCTCAATACCCATATTACGGCCAACCTGTTTTTCACAATACATCTCATTTGCAACCAAGTCATCAGTGCTCAAATGCCTACTACCAATATGATCACATTCAAAAAAGGGAACAAGATACAGAATTTATTCATTCAGCTAACCTTCACCCCGATGTCAACTATGATAGAAACATATGTATAGAAAACTTACTTGAAATACTTCCAAATGAACAAATGAGTGTTAACAAGACTGAACTTTCACACTCAAATGAATCATACAGGAATGATAAAGAAGTGGTCAACAATCAACAGAGTATAGGGAAAAGTGATCCCAATTGGTTCCACATCTCCCTTGAAGGTGCACCTGTAAGCTATGAAGTAAACAACAGTGACATGCATTTTTTATACCAACAGAGCCTCATCCGTCCGACAATATAGCAATAAAACCTAGATCCATAGAATAGAAGGCTAAAAACTGTAAATATGTATTAAAGATTTTAGATTTTAATTGTAAAAACATTTTAACCTGTGGTCCACTATTTCATGAATTAAAAGACTCTATTGACATTTATCTACTTCAAGAACACTGTCACAATGTCAGTTACAGATGTTGAATGACATTCTACTTGATTATAAGGGTATTGGTAAAGCAGTAGACTCCAGCGACCCAATTACTCCATGGAGAATGCCAAGAGGTTATGGTGGGACTGCTATACTATGAAAGAAAAATCTTGACTCCATAGTCACTCCACTGTCTATAGGAAATAATCGAATACAATGCATAGAGATCAATGGTGACCCAAATTTATTAGTCATTTCAGTATATTTGCCGTGTAAAGGTTCAACAAATAGTCAAACAGAATTTCAAGAATATCTAGATCTTTTGAATGAAATATTGACAACCTATGAACTAACACACCAAATAATAATAGGTGGTGACTTTAATGAGGAAATCTTTGGATCTAATGACTCGATAAGACAGAAATATATAGTGTCATTTATGGACGAACACTGTCTGTGTACAAAAGATACTGGAAAAACATTCATTAGAGCTAATGGGAGTGATTGTACTGCAATCGACTATATACTTTTTCAAGAAACTTTTAAAGAATCAATCATTAATATTAGGAAATGTGATTTAGTTGGGAATGTTTCTGACCATTATCCTCTTCTATTGTCTTTGGATTTCAAAACAACTAAGAGTTCAAATACGAAAACAGAATTTAAGACTAAATTGAAAGTTAAATGGGATAAAGCAGACTTGTTGAAGTACACTGAGATAATTAATGAGGGACTTATTACATCTCTAAAAGTTATAAATACAAAAGATGATATAGAAACAGGTTTTCATGATATAACAGCTGTAATAACAAAAGCCACCAATGAGATAGCACAAAAACCAAAAATTCGAAAGAATAAACCAAAATTAAAAGTAATGTCTGACGAAATTTTAAAAGCTATTAAGAATAAGAAATCAGCATTTTATTATTGGAAAGCAAATGGACGGCCAACTGATTGCTTAGATCCTTTTCTACTTGAAAAGAAAATTACAACACAGGAACTGAGAAAAACTTGTAGATTGGAAATTGCACAAAAACGCATGCAAGAAAGAAACGAAATTATTGAAGCAAGTTCATCAAACAAAACTCTCTTCTATAAACTTATCAACAAGCAACGTGGAAAACTATCTAGACGTATAGATGAGCTGAATGTAGGTGACAACATTTATAACACTCCAGAGCAAATAATGGAGGGGTGGAAAATACATTTTGGTCAACTAGCAGAAAACACTCTTGATGAAAATTTTGATTCCAATTATTTAAAGAATACTGAAAATGAATATAAAAACATCATTGAACTCTGCAGTGAGCAATTTATTCATGTTAATGTAACACAGGAAGAAATTTTAAAAGCTATAAACAGTCTGAACCGAAACAAGGCAGCAGATTTCTATGGCATTACAGCTGAGAATATTATCCACGGCGGTGCCAACCTTTTAACATACTTACAAGCTTTAATCAACAAATCATTTGAAAAACATTTTATTCCTGATTCACTCAAAATTGGAACCCTCTTTCCGGTATTTAAAAATAAAGGAGAATGTAAAAATGCAAAAAACTACAGAGGAATTACTGTAACACCAACATTCTAAAAAGTTATCGAGAAGATACTAACAATTAGAGAGAACTGTAAAATAATAATATGTCAAAATCCGTTACAAAGAGGTTTCACAGAAAATTCATCACCATTACTTTGTGAACTTATAGTAGAAGAATTTGAAAGAGAGAATAAAGATCTTAAGCGCCCAACATATATAGGCCTCCTTGATGCAAAATCTGCCTTCGATGTAGTGGTTCACGCAAACTTAATTAAAAGACTTCATCAATATGGTTTTTCAAATCAATCAATATTATTGATAGACAATCTTTACCAAAATGCAGTGTCATATGTCAAATGGGACAATAGCTTCTCAGAAGATTTCTTTAAAATAGAACAAGGTGTTCGGCAAGGCGGCACTCTCAGTGCTGATTTATATAAACTATATATAAATCCTCTTTTGAATTTTCTATGTGACTCTGGACTTGGTGGAAAAATTGGAAACTAATTGCTGTGCACCGACATGTGCAGACGATGTTGCACAACTTGTCTGTAACCCATTAGATATACAAACAATGGTAGATATAGCCGTGGATTTCAGTAAGCGCGAAGGATACCATCTACAACCTTCAAAAAGCGTAATTTTACCTGTAAAAAGCAAAGCTAAAACTATAGAAACTAATTTAGGATTTTGGAAATTGAACGATACTGTAATGCCAGTGGTAGACAAAGCTTCACATATTGGAATAACGAGATCTCAAAACAATTCTGCACAAACAACTGTTGACGAAAATTTAAATAAAAAAAACAGAAGGGCTATCTACAGTCTAATGGGAACTGGTCTACATGGGGAGAATGGTCTTGATCCTGAAACATCAATTGCAATGTTGAGAACATATATTCTTCCAATACTAACCTATGGGCTTGAAATTGTGATACCAAAAGGCAAAATTCTTGACAATTTACAGATCCAATACAAAAAGTTACTTAAGCAAATTCTTTCACTAAATATTAATGTGGCTGACCCTGCTGTATACTTAATATCTGGTTTACTACCTATAGAAGCAGAAATACACTTAAAAATCCTCTCATTGTTTGGAAATATTGCAAGATCAAATAAAAATTCATCTGAGTGGAAGCTAGCAGAAAGACAACTACAGATTAAGAGCTTTGATAGTAACAGCTGGTTTATAGACATGAAAAAGATATGTATCAAATATAGTCTAGAAAACCCATTATCACTACTTTATATTGAAATGTCAAAAGGAAAATGGAAGAAATTGACTACCACAGCAGTACATAAATATTGGACAACAAGAATTAATGAAGAAATAATGTATTACTCAAGCTTGAAATACATTCCAACATCTTTATTTAAAGTTGGGAAAATTCATCCTTTGGCCTTAGCGAACAGTGCTAATCAAAGAGACATCAATAGAATTCCAATAAGAATAAAAATTGCAACTGGATCCTACATTCTACAAACGAATAAAGCAGCTTACAATCAAAACAACGTTGATCCAACTTGTAAATTGTGTGACCAAGCAGAAGAATCACTTTCACATTTCTTGCTGTGTTGTAGAGCACTTGACCAATTTCGTACACCAATTTTGAAAAACATTATATATAAATGTAGTGAACATTCTAATATTCAGCTAGACATTTTGCAACTAATTATTAATCCATTCCACTATGCTTGCAGTGCTGAGTCAGAAAATGATATAAGCTATAGAATTGAACCTTTGTGTAGACAATTAATTTATAAATTACACAATAAGAGGTACGAAATACTTTCAAAAATGGACTTGATAAGTAGCAGGAGAAAGATGAACTTTAAAGTCAGTTAGATAGGTCAAATAGGGTTTTTGCAGATCGCCTAGGCTTAATATTTAGTTTTATAAATAGAATTTTAATAGTATAAAGACAATTTTTATCTTTTACATATAAAAGGATAAATAAATATCAAAAACTGTGAACTGTGTACATAATCCTCACAGTGTATATATATTGATGGATTGATATTCTATACTGTTGCGTTGGTGGAACTATTTTTATTGTTTTACTCCATATAACGGAGGTGTGCCTATATTGGCAGAAATTCATAGGATACAGATACAGAATGATCAAAATTAGTGTGTGTCAAACTGCTATTTAACCAGTGTAATTTTGATAAATTGGTTGGTTCAAGTTTTTATGTTTTTGTAAAAGGGTTAAAGCAAATAATTTGTCATACTTTTATGAAAATTAAACGAGCCAATTTAATTTAAGTGAAGGTGTTGGGTACCACCTTAAATCACAAATAATACATTCGTAATATACTATGCAGCCAAAATGTTACATGTAACATGTGTGATCTTTCCAACTTAGAAGTTGTCTGCTTTATTTTAAATGTTTTTTATAGAGTTTGTATGATCTAATCCATTTCTTTGCATTGTAAAACAAGATTTGTTAAATTTATGTTTATAAGAGCTAGTATATTCCTGTCTTACACAAGATTTTAGAGGACGTTATAAGACTCATTTAAAATAAGGAGATCTGGTAGGATTGCCAATGACCCAACAAAGTCCATTTCTTTGTAAAACAAAATAGTTAATGACATTTATAAGACATCTTCCTTTCCTGTATTTCACAAAATGTTAGAGAATGTTTTTATAACAGTAGTCCTTCACTTTATCAAACAAGATTTCTGATGACGTTTATAAGACCTAGTCCATGCAAAGATTTTTCCACAATGACAAATAATCTGTTGTTTCTTATGTTTCCCCTTTATATGCTCTTGCAGGAAACGTAAGCTTTTTGTCTTTGTACCACAGTATTCACAACTATATTCTTCTCTATTTTCTTCAGGTGAAAACTTGCATTCCCTTTTATGTCTGTCTAAGGAAGTTTTATATGAAAACCCTTTATTACAATGTTCACAAATGTGGTCACGTTTGTTCAAATGCACACTATTTATGTGCCCTTGATAATGCATATGTGTACTGAAGCTTTTTCCACACTCATGGCACACAAAACGTTGATTTCCGTCGTGCCTTCTCATATGCACATGTAATCCTGAACTGGACATAAAAGTTTTACCACAGGTATCACAAACATAAGGTTCCGAATGACGTAAA
Source organism: Mytilus trossulus (assembly GCF_036588685.1). Classification (NCBI taxonomy): domain Eukaryota; kingdom Metazoa; phylum Mollusca; class Bivalvia; order Mytilida; family Mytilidae; genus Mytilus; species Mytilus trossulus. Next base: position 31,247,286 of record NC_086380.1, on the reverse strand, counting down.
ATATGATTTTTCAATGCCCATGGTTCTGTAAATTTAGCAGAACAAGATGGACACTTCAAATGATGACCATGAGTACGCTCATGACGTCGCAAGGAGCGTTTACCTACAATTATATCACAAAGTTTACACTTTACTCTTTCGTCCATGTTTTTACCCTCCTTTGACAAATCTTTGGTAGTGTTCAAATGGTCCTTCGTGTCAGTAATTGACATTACATCCTGTTGAATTTCTGGTAATGAGGGTAAACTGTTTGCAATTTCTAGAATTTGTTCTAAATTTTCTAACGGTTGTGGATCTAAAATATCGAAGTCTAAATTTTCAGATGTTGTTGCTTGATTTGGAATCCTACTTGTACATGATTGTCTTATTCCTTCCATTACAACAGAAGTTTGGTCACTGTTGATTTCAGTTTGCCATAGTTCTTTGATACTTTTTGATAAAGCGGTCCTTTGACTTGTGGGCAATTTTTCTGTAAGAAAAAGATCAACAGCTTTTAATAAATTTACAACACAAATATACAAACATAAAATAAAACTAACAAACCAATATATACCAATATACTAATAGCAGTATCTAGATTTCGATTTGACGCTATTACTATCTTACATAATGAATCACCTTTCACACAAAACTTACTAATCTCTTCGACAAGGACAAGCATTGCATATCTCAATTTATTATCTGTGACGAGTGTCCTTTTAAATATGGCTCACATCGTACCCAAAGATACACTTTACCAAGCCGCAATGTTACTGAAAGTATTTGTAGATATATCTTTTCTGTGTTCTAATACTCTTTTAAACATTCTGTATTTGGTTTTAAACCCATAGAACGGAAGAAAATGATTGAATTTTAAAAGCAAACATAGTGCTTTCAGTTAGCTTTGGCATTTAAATTTTATTTATACCTGTGTTGGAATCATTTCTTTCGTGAGGTTTCCGCAAATTGGATATGATACTTGACTGGTCAAGTTCGTCACTGTCGGATCTGAAAAGAAAAAAAATATTGTAAAGGTGAGAAATTGTTATAAAATAGCTTGAGGATAAAAATAAATGTGTTTTGGTATATAAACACCCTCTAAATTGAATATCCCAGGGTGTTTAGTGTTTTAATCAAATTATTTCGTATCTATTGAAAATGTCTGCATAATATCAAAATGTTATTCATTAGAACACAATGATACAGTTTTTGCAGATGTAAAATTAGCCCCCAAGACCTACATATGTATTCGATGATACATATATTTAAAATATCGTTGAGATTAAAGAGAACGGGATGAAAGCAGATAAAATTTGACCAAAAATGAATTGTGTACACGTATTTAAAGGTATTGTCGAAGAACATCTATATCAGCTACATGTATTTACCTATTTATTTCTAGGATTTTTATAAGAACTTAAAAAGTTATAATAGTTCAAATTTATATATATAGAAAGTTAAATTGTCTCAACCAGTCACTCATGATTTTATGGAATTGTATTTGACACTGATCACTCGTTCAAGATCGTACTTTGTTTGTCGACATACCGAACTCCAACGTTAATTCGAAACGTAAAGTCCCTAAGAAATGCCAAATGGCAAAATATTAAGCTCAAAAGTCATGTTCCCGACTTGCTCCAGCTATTGCCTTATATAGAGAAATAATGGATGCCTTATATAGAGAAATAATGGATGAAACCTGGTTTAGCAGCTTTCTAAATATATCACTGGTATGACAGTCGCATTAAATTCCATTATATTTACAACTATTTTTGAAAAGAACAAATAGGGGTTATGCTGTTAACAAAGTGTAAATAATTGTCATTACTATAAAACAAACAAATATGGCAACACAGAAAAACAAAAAGGCATACATGTATTTGTATAGAGAAAGCACATTAGCAAGACCAAAAGACAAGAAAAATTTACCGCAGCACAATAACGGTATGTAAAAGTACCAAGCAGTGCAAAAAAGTATAATAACAAGAAGACTGAATTCCGAGGAAAATTCAAAACGGAAAAATCCCTTATCAAATGGCGAAATCAAATGGTAAAACAGATCAAACGAATGGACAAGTGTCATATTCCTGACATGGACAGGCATTTTTGAATGGACATCATAATAATTCTACTAAACAGTAAAACTAATAATATAAAAATACAAATAAAAGGATTCTATAACACGTTATCAAGATGATAAACAACGCCAGTATCTACAATCTATACTTCCAGACCAACGAGTATTATTTGTGAAGTTGATACAGAATATTTATCAACACGGTCTTAGTATCTTCTGATGAACTTTTATTTGATAAACGATACTTTCTTTAATGCCCTTTGTTCGTCAACGGCTTTGTATGATAATTGTGATGCTTTACAAAGTATGGTTATCAGTTACAAGCTTTAAATACCAAATGAGCTGGGATGGTATAATGCTACTAAGATGGATTGAAATTTCACAATTTAAAACGTCTCATTTTTCATAGATTCTTGCACTTATATGACCGCTGAAAGTGAAATCAAACATCTGACTTCTTTGGTCTTGCTTTTGCCTAAAAGAATTCCGATTCGATAGAAAATAAAAAGAGGTCAGAAAGATAAGGCGCACAGTTTTTTCTAATATATATGCCCATAATTTGTTGAAAAAGTCCGCCTCGTAATTTAAAGAATGTGTTGTCAATAAAATACTCCAGCATATATACCAATCACTTGTTCCTCTGTGTAACTCAGGACATATTTTAAGCTAGATCTGTTCGTGTCTATAAATTGGGAAAAAAAGTCAAAATCTTCAAAACCTCTAAACTCTTTTATCTTTTCATGAAATTAAATCATTATGTTTTTTGTTTTTTTTATCTATTCAGCATTTCCAATTACTTATTTGTAATTGGTTTGAAGTATATAAGGTACAAAAACGGTTCATAATTATTTAAAATTTCCTTAGAGCTATAAAATGTATTAATCCATTTGTGCTATATGGATCGATTTGTGCTAAAGGGAAGTTTATATATATCATAAATTGATATTTTCTTCACGCTAAAAATAAGAATGATCATATCATATAGATTCAATTAAGTTGCACTTCAACTTCATCAAAAACTAACTTGACTAAAAACTCAAAGGAACTTATGCGGGACATACAGATGAACGGATGGACGATAAAAATCTGTTCAACTCTTCGTCAAAATCAATCTTCAAATCTATATAAATGAGACTAAGAAGCATGAGTTTTTACCGTTGGATGTGCAGTCTCTCGTAACTTCAATCAAATAAACCAAAATCGAGATAAAAAATAAAACTTATGGAAATCGCATGAACTTAAAACTGTCATTGCTATGCACATTATACCTGCATGTATCCTCATTAGACTCAATCCTCGGCCCTTGGTGGCTAAGTGGTCTTAGAAGTTACTATTGTAATCACTAGACAGTCAACACTAAAGTTTTGAATTCGAACTCAACTCTTGCGTGTGCACTCGACTCCGATCTTTATTGACTAGGATTATCAGTTTTTCTATTGAAGGTAAGCGGTCGTGTTGCTTATGTTATATAGTATAATTCGGTAGGTCACATTCATGAAAGGGAATGGGATTGTAGTTACGACGTAAGGAACATTTCCGAAATCATTTGTAAAACGGTTATTTCATAACAGTCAACCAACTCCTGATGGCGTCTGTAAAATTTAGGGAAGATTTCAACTTCACCATTTGGAACTCTTGGTTTAATAGCTTCCTTGCGAGCAGCAACCCTCTATCAAGAAAATCATGATAGGAATTCTAATGCAACAACGTTTGTAACGTTCATTTTGATTGGATAACGTCACTTTTTTACATGGCATCAATTGACAATTGATGCTATGGGACGTACGCGCAAGCGCAGACGGCATATGACAGATTTTAATTACATGTTTTAACGTTGTTTTCTGTCAATTTCATTAGAATGGAGATAACAATATTGTATTTTAAGCTCCGACGGCATCAATTGGGGATTTGATGGTCGCAAATACCCGTTTACTGTCTCCGCTAACGCGTCGCCAGTAAACTTAATTTGCGACCATCAAATCCCCAATTGATGCCGTCGGAGCTTAAAATACAATACAGTTATCTCCTAAATGCAAGCACGGGAATATCGTATCAATCGGGAGATATATACCCTGTATGTGAGTGCTACTTGAATGTTGGTTCTTAGAAATGGAAAGTTCAGAATTTAAAAGCTGAATTCATATCTTTTGTCGTAAAGTTTTGTTTTCAACCGACCCTAATTGTCTATTTCTAGATGAAAGTCAAGATATGAGGCCGAGTCAACTGTATCTGTTGTTACCTGACTTGTTTGATGTGATAGATGCGTTCAACTTAAGTCTGTACTCAGCTTGGGTAATACCTTTTTTCTATGTCAACTTCATTAAAATCTATGAAAAGCAAATATTATGAAGGCTTCAAATTCTAAATATTTTTGTATTACAATCCATCATGGAATCTTCTTGCGTTGTTTGTCATAGTTTTTAATGCATTCAAGGACAGATTCTTTAAAATTTTCATACAGTTTAACATCAGGATGTACAAGGACAAGAGTAGAAAAATAAAATCCAAATTCTACGTTTAAAACAAGAATGCTCAATCTGCACTTTCATTTTCTATTTTCAATGGACCGTAAAAAATGCGAAAAAATCTCTATTATGGCATTAAAATTAGAAAGATCATATTATTGGAAACATGCGTATAAAGTTTCAAGTAGATTGGACTTCAATTTCATCACAAACTACCTCGACCAAAAACTTTAACCTGAAGCGATACAGACGGAGGTAATAACAAGCAGATGAACGAATGAACGAACGGATACGACGTGCTATATGGAAAAAAAAAATGTCATACAAATACTAAATAACTCTTAAATAATATTTTGAATCATCACCAAAAAATGTACAGATCTTTAGATTAATAAAACTAAGAAGTGTGTATAGTTTGAAGCAAGTCATTACAGGTTATGTTCTTCTCATATATTTTATGATAGTATGATACTTAACGCCTAACAGGAGGGATTGTGCCTGATATTCATATGATAAAGACATAATCTTTCAATCAGTTTAGTTGAGGTCTGGAGCTGGCATGTCAGTTAACTGCTAGTAGTCTGTTGTTATAAATGTTGTCATTTTATTTCTTTCTTTTGTAACATCTTCTGATATCAGACTCAGACTTTTCTTGAACTGAATTTAAAAATGCGTTTTGTTATGTGTTCACCTTTCTACACTGGCTAGAGGTATAGGGGAAGGGTTCATATCCCAAGTAAGGAGTTTCTGGCCTTTGTTAGTCTTGTATGATTTTTAATTTTAGTTTCTTGTGTATTTTTCGGAATTTAGTATGACGTCCATTATCACTATACTAGTATAAATATTTTTTAAGGGGCCAGCTCAGCCGGTATGGGTGCAGGAGTTTCTCACTACATTAAAGACCCATTTGTGGCCTTCGGTTGTTGTCTGTTCTAAGGTTGGGTTGTTGTTGCTTCGACACATTCCCCATTTCCATTCTCAATTTTATTTAAGATAAGATGCAACATGTGAAAAATAAACACCCTGTTTTAGTTATAAAATCCTGTAACTCAAAAAGCTTAAATCCTATTTTCATTAAAAAGAATAGTTAAGTTTCATGAAATTTGGATGAGCGATTCTCAAGTTACGGTGTGACATTTTGATAGGCATATAAAACATGATCACATCATATCAAATATAGCTTTAAATTGATGACTATACTTTCATGGTACAACATTTACCAAATCCTTACAGCAAATGTATAAATAGAATTAAGGACTGACAAAAAAAGTAGAGACCAAAAACAGACAATACGTTTCTTCTTTTAGAGACAGGAGCTCAGAACATGTAAACACAAGCTCATCCTTTTAAAGTTTAAGCATGTTTAAGTACAAGCTGACATTGAGTTGAATATGTTTGGGCAAATAATGAACAACATTAACAAGTAGCAAATTTATCTGTAAAGGTAATTTTAATCAAACATAAGGCTATTCTGTACATTTTTTATACACTTTTTCAAATGATATGCCAATGAAGATCTCCATTTAAACTCTTTTCCACAATATTCACATGTTTTCCTTTTTAAATTGTGCACAACAAGTGTGTGTTCTCTAAGTCCATCTTTTGATCCATATATTACGTGACAGATGTCACACTCAAATTTTGTATCTTCTTCTAGTGTACTATGACGTGCCTTTTTGTGTTTCAAAAGAGACTTCCAGTACTGAAATGAGGCATTACACTGGTCACATTTTTCTCTCAACAAATTGTTATGTGATGACATGTGACCATTAAAGTTATATAAAGTTCCAAAACCTTTTCCACATACATTACATGTGAATTTGAATTCTTTCTTATGAATAGTTTTATCGTGTAAAGTTAATCCATACTTTGATGTGAATGACTTTCCGCATGAGCTACATAGAAACATTTTGGTTTTTGAACTTGGTTCAGAATTTATAGATGGGTCAACATTCAACTTCTGTCTTTTATTGGTTATTGTGTCTGCATGACTAGTATGCCCTTTACGTAAATGTTTGTAATAATAACATTTGATATTTGTTGTATATTTACACAGTTTACATGTGTATTTTTCCTGGATGGATTCATGTTTAACTACTGCATCTGTAGGTCTATCAAATTCAATATCGTCATCTTTTGGTTTATTTGGATTCCTGCAAGAGAAAATGGAATAATATCATGAATATTACTGAAAGAGATTGGAAAGGATATTAAGTCCATATTTAGTTTTGCAGTCAAAATATTTTACAGAAATAACAACAAAATCCAAGGTTAACTACAAAAGTGCAAAAAAATCACTCACTGACAGTTAAAAATTCTAAAAAAAAGTTATGTTTTTAATTTTTGTCAAGTTGTTTTCCAAAAACTAAGCAGCATAACCAAATAATTGACGAGGACAATGATGAAAAAAACAACAGAATTGAGACAATAGCTTTGAGTACAATGATATTCTATGTAAGTTGTATACCTACCTACAGATGCCATTCTCTGCTCTAATTTAGTATGTTGATATTCATAATATTCAGCAGAAGTCAGCTCTAACATTGTTTAACCTGTATCCAAATGTCGGTAAAAATGACACTCTTTTGTGCATTAAACAATATTTTTTTGCAAATCATTTTCAATCTTTAGCTTTGTCACACAAAGTTATAATCCCAATTCTCATTTCCTATTTATGTACATTTTCATAAACATAATAAATATCTGTCTAGCTCTTCCAACAGAATTCACATATTGCAATTTGGAGAAAGTTGTCATTGACATTGTCAGATGGTATTCTTCAGATGCAAGCGTTACAAAAGATTTTCATGAGGTAATTTTTTTTTATTTATTTGTTCTTCTTCCAACACTTTTTTTTTATATTCTTGTGCAATATTTGTTATTGTTTTGCCACATATTCATGACGTTGATAACATACTTAATGCACATATCATCGTATTTTGGGTTTTCTTTCTATTAGAATTCATTGTGATGTCACAATTTCCATTCAAAAAGTGTGCATAAAAGGAATTTATATGAAGTACAAATCTGACAATATATACATGATATATGCATATCAAAAAAGTATTTGTGTTTTGGAAACCCTCCCCTTTCAGCAAACACTTTATATTCATCAGTTTTTACACTGATTTTGTGATGAACACATGCATGACATGTAAACAAAAAATCCTATTTTCATGATTTTAAAAAACTTTTACACATTTTGGTCAATTTATCGCCTTTACCATGTTTACTATTTTCATGGAGATCACTCCACCATTTAACTAAAAACAGCAGCCTACAATGTATCATTGAAGTTTACAAAACCTTTAAAAATAAAAAGCTTCATTTAAAAGATAGGACTACTTACAGCTGGATGTGTTGTTGGAAAGGTTCTGCTTGTGTTATATACATTAGTTCACTTTCTTCAGACGTTTCTACAGTCTAAAAATAGAATAACATACATGTAATGCAATAATGTCTGTATTTAATTTATTTAGGTTGTATTAAAGCTTGTAAGGTGCTACGGCTTCTCCCCATGGCCTTTTAGCATCCTGGAAATTTGATGCTATATTTCTTGAATGTGATATTGATGCTGTCTGAATTGGTTTTCTTATCATGCTTATAGCAAATGTAAAGACTATGTTATAAATGTGATGCTATAATTTTTAGAAACAAGATCATTTTTTTTATAAATATTCCCCATTTACAATGTGCTTACCAGGATGCTAAATGAAATATCTTGGGAGAACACGGCATCTCTTCCATATCAATTAAAAGACAGGGTCATTTATCAGTTGTGCCACTCTTAATCAGTTATCCACAGTACTTGACACCACTGAGAGTATTAAACATGATAAACAGAAACCGGTCAGGCTATGAAATATCACCAGGCGCTGTTAATTATGTGTATTGGTATACAGTCAACTGAGTCAAGGGTCTAACTTAAATAAGTTATCAGAGAAAAATAACATGCATGTGTTATAACAGACACTTTCAAGAGTTGTCTACTCTTTTTTCCTTCATCTGTAATAACATATATGTTTGTTATCAGTTAAATGTATCATAATTATTTTATCTTTAATGGGCACTTGGGAATTCTTAAAACTTTGCGCAGTAGTTTAATATATTATCTTCATCATGTTCATAACAAATTTTCTAATTCCATTAATACAATTTTGATCAACCATGGTAAATCAATCAGACAAGACCTTTATGGGCAAACTAAGCTATAATAACAAGGCTTAGGTTATCACAAGCATGAAACTTACAATATGAACGTAAATCAGACACTGGGAATCTTGTGCAGTGCCTCATTACAAGCTGATCATTATTTCTTACAATGAATTGAAATAAATTGTTATGTAAGTCAGAGCAAAGCCTTTCAAGAGATATAGAGAATCAGTTATAACACCCTTTTGTTATTGCAGGAATATATTTTCTGTAATAACATAGGTGTGCTATGCATGTCAGATTGGTAAACTATGAGCTGTTATATCTTGGCAAAGATTAGTATGCATAAAGAAAATAATAATATCAATAGAAATAGAGAAAAAATTAACAAAATAAAGGTTGTATATATATATATTTTTCCCTTTGAAACAAGTAACATACATATGTTATCACAGTTTTTTTTATAATTTAGCCCCAAATAACAACATGTATGTTATTTTTCCCTTATAACTTATTTAAGTTAGACCCTTGACTGGTATATATGAATGAATATCGAATGAATGAATGATTTATTATAGTGCAACCTGTATATACAATAGATACATATCAATACAATATTACATTACAGCTAGCCAGATAGGCTTACGATGCACTGACAAATTAAAGTTCAAAATTTTGAAAAATAGATAACACATAGTTTTGGACGAATGTCTAAATTATTAGAAAATTCAACAGTTCAAGTAAAATAGTTAAATAATCTCTCTTCTGATACGATCTCAGTCCAAGATAAAGTTCGCTATACTTTTGTTGTTTTTAGATAACAGTTCATTTAAGGCAGCATTTGGAGGAAGTTCATTTATGCGTAGAGGATAAGCAGGATCTGGTGATATTGAAGTATATATATATATTATATCTTTATGATAAACTGAATTAATCAGTCATGTTTGTGACTGTTACAGATACTGCATCAGGGGTTATTTTTTTTTTTTTTTTTGAGTCAGTGTTGAAATAGTCATGATAGTTGTTAAAATTTTATGCAATTTTGCAGGAATTGGGAAGAAAAATATCAGAAAAAAAAACTATAAATTTAAAGTTCTACACATAATTTTTAATCACTTTTCTCTCCAAAATATCGAAATAAGACCTACATTTGGCATAACATTCATATTACATTAAGGTGGTACCCAACACCTTGACTAAAATTAATTTGGCTCCTTTAATTACCAAACAATTTTGACAAAATATTAACTTTGACCCTTTAAAAGAAATTTAAAAATTTGAAAACAAATGAACCTATCGCTTTCTGTCAAAAAATTGGTTGGATACATAGCAGTTTCAATGACAAACATTAATTTTGATCATTGAAAAGCTTAATATTTCCTTAACAATACGACATGATTAAAACGTTTAGATGATTTACAGAGTTATCTCCCTGTAGTGTTAGGTACCATATTAAGCATGTGCTACAGATTTATGATTGAGTATTACCCTTTAATCATTGATGATGTATAACTGTAGTTGAACTAACCTTAATGCCACAGGTTTTTTTTGATGAGATCACAACTTTGTGCTGGCTATGCATATGATCAGATAGATGACCAATTTGATGTCCAATCCAGTCACACATAGGACAAGCAAAAAGACTATGTTCATTTTTCATATGTTTCAAATATTTGGTTATCTCTAAAACTTTATTACATTTTGAGCATGTTCTTTTTTCCATTATGTTACTTTCATCATCAGAAGTCATTTTACAGACTAACTTATAAAGCCTTTTTTCAGTTTCAATATCAACCACACTTTGGTTATTTTCTGATAGTCTTTGCCTTTTTTGAGGGCTTGCATTTTCATTGTCATCATCTATATCAATTGATCCTTCAACTGAAATGGTTTCATTTTGGTTTTCATTGTGCTTCTCCCTTTCTTGACCTCTTTTATTGTTTTCACATGGTGAACTGGATCCCAATCTAACATTCAAGGTACCAAAATCACCAGTAATTTCTTTTTTCACTTCTTCTATAAAGTCAGAATTTTGCTGTATGAAAGAATCTTCAAAAGTTTCAGACTCATTGTTTTTGTTGGTAATAAGAGAGACAGGAACTGGAGGCTGTGAAGTCCTTTCAGGACAAAAACCTGAATTATTATCAAGATATGTCACTTCCTGTTTTACATTCTTGTTCAAAAATTCCATTTCAGTTTCCATCCCTAAAACAACACTGTCTAAATGAAGCAACTTACAGAGTTTAATAAATTCACTGATCAACTCCACATCAATTATTACTTCCCCAGTGTACAAGTATCGTACAAGTATCAGTACGATGGAACGAGCAAATCTACTACAAATATCTATAAAGTTACTGATAGGACTGGTTCCATCTTTTACACTGGTATTACAAAGGGGACCAGTGAATGCTTCTAACATCAGTCTGTGAACTGGTACCATTCTTGTTTTGGTACAGATCCATATGTCACACAAACAATCTGCTTGTTGTAATTTATATAATGCTGTAGATAAGGATTCTTTGTATCGAGATTCTTTCCACTTTACTTCCTGCATGGTTATCAACTACAAAATATATTTATCAAGGTAATCACATTAACAGATGTTTTATAGGGATTCTAAAATTGTAACTGAAGACACATACCAAGTTTTATATCATTTTGATGCAGAAAAATGTTACAAGTAAAAAATTGTTACTACTGATGCTGTACAATGTATCATTGTTTTTGTATTGTATGCAAATTTGCTTATTTTGAACAGTATCGCTGCTATGGATACTATAAGTTTATCTTAAAAGGTGTATCATGCTCATGTCCATTTTGTTGTATTGAACCTTTTGGTATAGAGATTCAAACATTTAAACCAAAGTTATTGTCTGGAAACCAAATGATCTTGGAAAAAAACAACGCTGTAATAGCAATATACAACCCAAATTTTTTTGGCAGCCGTATAGGGTATAGGATAGGTAAATGTAGGTTGGTATTTCATTTCATTTTTCTTTTCTTTGCATGGTTTTTTATATTGTTTCGTTCTGTCTTGCTGTCATAAAACCTACAAATCTCTTAATGGCAGAAACATTGGTAGGTGTTGACATTTTCATTACTGCTTTACCTTTGTTGGGATCGGCTTGAACACCTTCAGTTGTCAAGAGGTGACCTACTAATCAAACCTACTTTTACTTCAAAATTATTTTTTTCCCATAAGCAATGGAAAATATCCTAGCGGTTACAATACTGCTATAGACTACTTCAATTAAGTGTGCATCAGTTAATGACTGCAGTGTCTTAACATGCTTATACAATCAGTTATTAAATAGCCTTATCAAGATCATACATTGTCATAGGTGTCTAAACACATTTTTAACTTGTTTGTATTTGCGATAATCACGAGATAGTTTACCCACAGAGTCAGCTCAGTAACTGGAGTAATGTTATAATTTCTTGGTGGTTTAAGGCTGAACTTAACCCTTGTAGAGCATGCTTCTTCAGTTAAGACAGAATTCTTTTGATCCAATAATGCATGTTTTAGTTTGTTATTATTTTGTGATACATTGTAATCAAGTGATTTGCTGATTCCACCGTTCAATGCACAGAGACCCTTGTCACATGAGCTTTGACTCTGGAGTCTCATGAATCAAACTTAATTTGCTTTCATTATGTTCATATGTTTGCATGCTTTATTACTTCTATTTATTAGTATATGCATGATTTTTTACATAAAAGTCGGTTAAAGAACTCACCATGCAGAATTCATCATGTTTTGTATTATGTGTGAAGAAAAAGATTAGTATGGTACTTGAACTAAAGTGTGTATTCTTGTGGTTGTGTCAAGTATACTCTTAATCAGGGTTATCCTTGAAATTTACTTCTTGTAGTTTGAACAAAGTCTTGTTAGTGAACATAAACACAAAGTCGAATGAAAGTTCAATACTATATTATGAAACAAAATCACACGACTAATTATATTAAACAAATTACAAGTATTTATATAATTAACACAATGTACATCTAACTTCAGGCTCTACAATACAGCTGTCCTCTGTACTAAATAGACACAACTGTCTTCTCCTCACTTAAATTCTCTCTCTCCTTATCTCACGCTCTTTCTCGATTTATATGTCAGACTCCTATAACTGTACAAGCTCAAGCTCAGATACATGTACATATATAGACAACGGAGCTCTCAGCTCCAGAAATCCAGTTTCTCTGGTAATCAGTGCTTCTAGTGTTACATAAATTTACTAGGGCACCATATAATGCAAACTATTAGGGCTCACTAGTCAGTCAGGGGACTTACTGAAATAAGTGATTTTTAAATCACTTATTTGAGTAGCAAATTCAAGGTCTTTTCAAAAATTGGGATTTTGTAGTTTTTTCAAAATTTTAAACACATATATAGGTTTAAAGAACATCTTTTAAAATTAAAAAATATGAACTTTTTGGCTTCTTTTAAGTAGCAAGGTTTTTGCCTTTAAGGCTAGTTTTTACCTGAAAATTCTATTTTAGTTGAAAAAATGCTATAATAATGGCTTTACACAATGAACTGATACTTTCTTAAAAGATTTTTCACAGCAGTGGGAGTATTTTTCCTGTGAAGTTCAAGGTTTCATCTTTCAGATTATGTAATAAAATTCTGTTGTTTGCGGTAAAAATTTCACTTTTCGGGGTGTTGAAATTAGTGGGGGTTATTAAAAGAATGATACTTAAAGAAGTGATTTTGGGGAAGGAAATTGAGGTCTGATACTTAAACAAGTGATTTTTATGTCATTATCCTAGATTCAGTACAAGGTCATCACCTGAAATGACCTGGTCATCCTAGACAACACAGATGTTGGTTCTGATAAGTTTACATGGTTTAGAAACATAATTACTCCCTGGATCATTAGTATTCTATATTTAAAGCACACTAATATTAAATCACTTCTTCTAGTGATTAATTTGTACTACTTAAGGAGGCTCGAGGGTACATGTATAAAAATTTCAGAAAAAAAATGAAACATTTATTTTTCATTACAAATTTTATTTGTTACCTTTTGTAGTTGTTACTTTATCATATGGTACAAAAATCATTCAAAACAATCAATTTGTGTTGGCCCCAGAATACTTTTAAAATGTATACATCATTGAAAAAGTTCCAAATTATCTCCCTTTGGTGGAAACATGCCATTTTTTGGCTTTAAAATTGAAATATCTTTTTCAACTCATCGGTGACCTATATTTTTTAAAAGAATTTCCATATAAGCTGTACTTAAACTAAATTATTGTAAAATTTGAGCGATTTCTGTAATAAATTTCTTTTTTTTATTTCGATATTAACGTTATTTCTCCTATTACTTCAACAGAAAAAAAACACTTTTACAAAAATGTATGCTTCTTTCGAAGGCAGATTGTAAGCGCAAATGAACGGTGACCCCACTTTTTTTAATTTATTTTTCTATTAACTTTAAGATAAAGTTCATTTATAGAAAAATATAGAGAAATCCTATATAAATGATTATAATCCTGTATAAAATTATAATCCTGGTATTTTTGCTAACTATTTACACCACTGGGTCGATGCCACTGCTGGTGGACGTTTCGTCCCCGAGGGTATCACCAGCCCAGTAGTCAGCACTTCGGTGTTGACATGAATATCAATTTTGTGGTCATTTTTATAAATTTTCTGTATACAAAACTTTGAATTTTTCGAAAAACTAAGGATTTTCTTACCCCTGGAGTAGATAACCTTAGCCGTATTTGGCACAACTTTTTGGAATTTTTGGTCCTCAATGCTCTTCAACTTTGTATTTGTTTGGCTTTTTTAACTATTTTGATCTGAGCGTCACTGATGAGTCTTATGTAGACGAAACGCGCGTCTGGCGTATAAAATTATAATCCTGGTATTTTTGATAACTATTTACACCACTGGGTCGATGCCACTGCTGGTGGACGTTTCGTCCCCGAGGGTATCACCAGCCCAGTAGTCAGCACTTCGGTGTTGACATGAATATCAATTTTGTGGTCATTTTTATAAATTTTCTGTATACAAAACTTTGAATTTTTCGAAAAAACTAAGGATTTTCTTACCCCAGGAGTAGATTACCTTAGTTAGCCGTATTTGGCACAACTTTTTGGAATTTTTGGTCCTCAATGCTCTTCAACTTTGTATTTGTTTGGCTTTTTTAACTATTTTGATCTGAGCGTCACTGATGAGTCTTATGTAGACGAAACGCGCGTCTGGCGTATAAAATTATAATCCTGGTATTTTTGATAACTAATTAGACCCGCAAACCCCCTTAAATAGGTGATTATTAAAGAAAGACAACTCTAACTTCCAACCTTTAAGGAAATAATGTTACTTGAATTAGTGATTCAGAATTTCACTTGTTTAAGTAAGTCCCCTGACTGCTAGTCAAACAATTTTTTTTCGGTCTAAGGCTAAGTTCAGTTCTCAACTTTTCGTGGAGGGTGGTAAAGGGAGAGTGCTTGCACGAAAAAAACGTGAAATAAGACATAATTTCACGTTGAACATGAAATAATTTCTGTGATGAACGTTGCATGAAAAATAAATACTTTTATGTGAACCTTTTGTGATTGAGTCACTGTCTTCTTGTATATATTAACTCTTTGTTTTACTTGATATTCCCGATTTACAAATGTAGTATACACATTTATGATATAATTGGTCTACAGCTTTTAAAAAAGTATTTCTTGACGATCCCTGCCAAGTGTTTGAATTATATTTGAAAACAACCGAGCACGCAAAATAAAACCTTGAAAATCACGATGCATGTAAAATATAAATAAGCAGAACACGTTGAACGAGGCTTTCGTCTTGCACAACTGAACGTCAATTAAACTAGAGGCTCTAAAGAGCCTGTGTCGCTCACCTTGGTCTATGTAAATATTAAACAAAGGAAGCAGATTGAAAATTGACTACAAAGGTCAATAACTCCTACAGGGGTCAATTGACCATTTCGTTCAAGTTGACTTATCTGTAGATCTTACTTTGCTGAACATTATTACTGTTTACAGTTTACCTATATCTATAATAATATTCAATATAATAACCAAAAACAGCAAAATTTCCTTAAAATTACCAATTCAGGGGCCGCAACCCAAAAACAGGTTGTTCATTTCATCTGAAAATTTCAGGGCAGATAGATCTTGACCTGATTAACAATTTTACTTATGTCAGATTTGCCCTAAATGCTTTGGTTTTTGAGTTATAAGCCAAAAACTGCATTTTACCCCTATGTTCTATTTATAGCCATGGCGGTCATCTTGGTTAGTTGGCGGGGTCAACGGACACAGTTTTTAAACTAGATACCCCAATGATGATTGTGGTCAAGTTTCAAATAATTTGGCCCAGCAGTTTCAGAGGAGAAGATTTTTCTAAAAGATTACTAAGATTTACCAATGGTTAAAAATTGACTATAAAGGGCAATAACTCCAAAAGTGGTCAACTGATCATTTTGGTCATGTTGACGTACTTGTAGATCTTACTTTGCTGAACATTATTGCTTTTTACAGTTTATCTCTATCTAAAATAATATTCAAGATAATAACCAAAAACAACAAAATTTCCTTAAAATTACGTCGTCAGGGGCAGCAACCTAACAACGGAATGTCAGATTCATCTGAAAATTTCAGGGCAGATAGATCTTTACCTGATTAACAATATTACCCCATGTCAGATTTGCCCTAAATGCTTTGGTTTTTGAGTTATAAGCCAAAAACTGCATTTTACCCCTATGTTCTATTTATAGCCATGGCGGCCATCTTGGTTAGTTGGCGGGGTCACCGGACACAATTTTTAAACTAGATACCCCAATGATGATTGTGGCCAAGTTTGGTTAAATTTGGCGTAGTAGTTTCAGAGGAGAAGATTTTTGTAAAAGTTAACGCAGGACGACGACGGACGACGCCAAGTGATGAGAAAAGCTCACTTGGCCCTTCGGGCCAGGTGAGCTAAAAAGGAAAAACATGTTGAACGTCAAATAAAAAACGGCGATCACGTTGCACGAAAATAACCCTTGACCACCCTCTTCGTGTAATCAGTGGTAATTGGACAGTGGGACAGGTGTCTTGCACGAATTTTATGGTGGGTGCACATCTGTTCTCAAAGTTCCATCTACACCATATATTGAAATGTCGTGTTCCCTTAATCACTTTTGTATTCCCCCAAAAGCTTGAAAAACTCTTCACAGGAAAAGGGGGTTGACATTTAGACATTGGTCAAAATTTGGGACATGTCATGACTCTTTGCGTATATCACCATTTTTTGTGTCTTCCACTTTCCATTTGTTTAAACGTTTTTACTGTATGTTCTTAAATCTTACCTAAACCTGCAAATATTAATTTCGGGGTATTTTGTTTGGACCGGAAGCCATATTTCAGTAGTGTATTGAGGGGAGATAATAAAGACTGTAGGTAATTTGTGGCGGGAATTATAAATTCAGGGCAGGTTAACGGTCGATTATTTTGTGTTTTAATATTTAACAGTGATATAAGAATAAGAATAAGAATACTTTATTAATCCAATTATGGACCATTGCGGGTTTTAAATTTCATACAATGATTAAAATGATTTGTCATAACAATGAAATAATAAAATGAAATACATGATATATATATGTTTATAGAATCCGAGATCGACGTCCGTTCCTCAAATCGACGTCCGTTTCACAAATCGACGTCCAAATTTGACGTCACATTCTTAAATCGACGTCCAATATTTTGATACTCTAATCGTAACGTCCAATGATGTGACGGCATTACTTTCCAAAACTACACCCAATTGATTGTTGTCGTCAAGTTAAATCAATGTCCAATATCGATCAATATCACTGAATAAATAATAAATTATTGGTCACATATATGATCATATATATAAAAGGCTTTTAGTTTATTCGTTTGAATTGTTTTACACTGTCATTTCGGGGCCTTTTATAGCTGACTATGCGGTATAGGATTTGTGCATTGTTGAAGGCCATAATTATGTTGACCTATAGTCAGTGTGGAGAGTTGTCCGTCATTGGCAATCATACCACATATTTGTATTATATCAATTGTTCACACTTATACATGTACATAATTTCTTTTTCAATCCGAAATAGGTATCTCATGCATGCATATTAAAGTTTTTCTTGATATAAAGTTAATCCAATTGATCCGCATCAAGGAGCGAGTGTCATTCCTGACCCCATTCCTATTCATAATAACAAGATTTGTATAGTTAGATCTAACTATACAAATCCTTGATAATAATAAAAAAAAAACATGCATGTACATGTAAAGAGGGGGGGCAAGGGGTTTAACTGTTATGCTGTTATGAGGCATTTTAATTCTTTGTTATCTGTTATTCTGAAAATATATTTACTGTTAGCTGTTATTATCTTATTCTTTGTTAGCTGTTATAGGACTTTTATCTATTTTGTTATCTGTTATTGTGAGAACCTATTAGCTGTTACCTGTTATTGAAAATTCGAATGTTAGCATCATTTGAAAGCCAATCTTCCGTAGAAATTGAAGATAATTGAAAATTGTTATTTGAATGGATAATAGTCTCATTGGCAAGCTTACCACATCTTCTTACAATGTATATCATTGATGTCTTTCTACTAGTAGTATTGGGTGACCCTGTATGTGCAGAAGAATATCAGTAACATACATCACATAAACATATTAAAATCAATTGGACCAAGGACCATTCCAGTATATATTGTTATAATCCTTTGTAATAAATTCCGTTGTCTGTGAACATGTAGCATTTTGTACAAATTATAATTCACTCATTACTTGTACAATAACTTATAGTATGGATTTTGTTATAAAAAAGCATTGGTACACCCAATAGATATTTTTTATTCAATGACCACATAATAATCTTTATGTTGTACTATTACACCACTGTCCCTGATTAGGGGAGGATGAGACACCAACTAGCATGATTAAGTTGACGCAGGCACACTCTGTATGTGACTATTTCCAAGTCAGGAGGGAGCCTGGATTCAGTGGTTGTAGTTTGTTACTGTGTTACTAAATTTCCCGTTCACTATTTTGTGGATAAATTAGGCAGTTAGTTTACTCCTTTGAATTGTTTTACATTCCTATAAGTGGTAAGGGCTGAATTATGGCTTTGGAAACTATACAACATCTTTTTCTTTTAGCATTTATATTATCAGTGCTATTCCCTAGCTCTCTTTTCACTCACCATATTTTAAAAAGCTTTTTAACTGCTTCACATGGCGAAAATTGAAGCTCAGAAACCATTGATACAAATAAAGATGTGCCTTCAGTTTAATTTTTCTACAAATACCCTATTTAAAATCCTACAGCTTCTCTAATGCTGTACCCAAATTTTCCATATTCTATAATTTCACGTAAGATGCATGATTGGTGTTTCAATAGGACCAATCTCTATTATACTATCAGAATATTGAAAACAACACGTTATTAATTTCATGCGTCCGAAGCGCTTTTCTGGATTTACCTTCATCAGGAACACTCAATGCCAAACATTTGAAATCTGAAGATGTATAAGTACTGAAACCGTTGAAGTGCTGTATGTCAAAAATACCTAAAATAAATAGCCAAATTCATCTAAAGCCAACTTTGCCTGAGGGAGTTGAAACCTTAGTTTCTTAATAATTTATAAATTGATAAACGGACAAATTTTAGTAAAGTTTGTTAAATCATGTCAGTACCGAAATACTGACTACTGAGCTGATGATACCCTCGGGGACTGATAGTCCACCAGCATTGTCACTTGAGTCAATTTCTATTATCAGAATAACCATAACTGGCATGCGTGTGTCAGTTACTTGTCCTGTCTTATCTGATCTGGGTATTTTTGTATTTTATAAGTTAGTTTCATCATGAGGTCATTAAATAAAAAAAAATATATAGTGCATCAATGTTTTTTGTATTACTTGTAAAGTATAAATATTGCTTTTCAGAAATAAAAAATATAAAAATATAATCGTGATAATAAAGTGTCACTGGCTGCACTACTTTCAAAAATTAATTAAAAAAACCTAAATCATTAAAAATTGATCCCTCAAATGCCCTAGATTAAAAATATCCCTATTTCAAAAACAGAAACTAGTGATTTCGTTCAGAAAAAATCAACATCCATACTAAAACTTATTGTACAAGTTACAGAAAAAAACTCAACCAAGGCAGAACTGCCTCAATGACCGAAACGTCTTGTTTACACAAATTACAATTTTCTAGGTCCATACCACAAGTTACATGCTAAGATCTACGAGTCATGTACTGTAGTCCGAGATTACTCTGACGTCCGACTGCTGTTTTGTCAGAGTAATCTCGGACTAATCTACTGGATTGGTCGTGGACAGATTTATTTTCATATTTCATTTACTGTTATCTGTTATTGTCCCTTTTCAATTCTTTGTTATCTGTTTTTCACCAAATCAATTCATTGTTTTGCTGTTACTTATTGGGACCCCCCTTGCCCCCCCCCCCTCATTATTGTGTGAAAAAACGTCCCCTGCGTTTACAGGTGTGTCCATTTATGAAAATGATTCATATTTATTGCAATCTTTATTTTGTAGCACTGATTTTGACACTGTTGTCAAAGATAACAATTACATGAATTACAATGTTGTTGATGAAACTAATAATGTACTTTTAGCTTCATGGTATTTGTTATGGAACGCCGTAACTGCCTTATGGTACTTCATTGTTTATCATGATGAGCTTTTTCTTTATTATTATGAGCTTTTTCTTTATTATGATGAGCTTTTTCTTTATTATGATGAGTTTTTTCTTTATTATGATGTGCTTTTTCTCTATTATGATGAGCTTTTTCTTTATTATGATGAGCCTTTTCTCTATTATGATGAGCTTTTTCTTTATGATGATGAGCTTTTTCTTTATGATGCTTTTTCTTTATGATGATGAGCTTTTTCTTTATGATGATGAGCTTTTTCTTTATAATGATGAGCTTTTTCTCTATTATGATGAGCTTTTTCTTTATTATTATGAGCTTTTTCTTTATCATGATGAGCTTTTTCTCTATTATGATGAGGTTTTTCTTTATGATAGTTTTTCTCTATTATGATGAGCTGTTATAAGGGAATCATGGGAAATTAAGAGAATCATGGTAAATAAAGAGATTTAAGATCAAACTCAAAGAAAAATGACAGAATCAGAAACGTTAAAAGTTCTTCGGAATGTTGGCTTGCTCTGTGTGCGAGAAATGTTTGATATAAAGAAAAAAATAACACCAAATATTGTCAGCATGCTTTCAAACATGAACTGGAATATCTAGGAGTTACCAATCTAGCGCATTTGATGACACTGCTTCTTACTTTTGTCACCTCCAGCTTTGCTTCTTACGACTACAAATACTTTTAAAAATCTTTCCTTAATTCTTCCATATATAGATATAAAGATTAGGTTTTAAAGTAAGATGTATCTTAAAACTTATTTTAAATGGGATATATGTAGCACATACTTTTTATTTTACAGAAATGTTGTTTATCGCACGGAAATTTTCAAACGTTCCTGGTAAACTTATAAATCATTAAGATAAACTCATTCTAAAAGGTTACCAATTCAGCGCTGTAATTAGATCTTTGAATATTGTTTTATTGATATTGATATTGATTTTGTTATCAGTCAAATCTATAGCAAACTAAATACTAGATTCATGAGGGTGGTAAAGGGTTATTTTCTTTTATATACATATACACATTCATCCATCTGCAATATGTCGAATCCTGTATCTTAGCAAAGCACAAGGTCAGGTTTTTCTCTGACTTCTTATTGACGTCTTTGCATTAAATCCATTGGATGTTTGATGTGTACGGATTGATAATTTAGTCTTAAATGCATGACTTTATTTATTCGGTTTTTTTTTGTCTTTTTGTTGTTAGGATGTACAAGTATCCAACCACGTTCACTTGTATTTGTACTATTTGTATTTTTATCCATCTGATGAGTTCAGCCTTTTCACCTTTTCAACTGCTTTTTTTTTATAGTTCGTTTTTATGTTGTACCCGTGAGTGTTCCAGATTAGGGGAGGGTTGGGATCCCGCTAACATATTTAACAGCGCCACATTCTGTATGTATGTGTCTGTCCCAAATCAGGAGCCAGTATAGTTCAGTTGTTGTCGTTTGTTTATGTGTTACATATCTGGGTTTGTTTTGTTTTTTTCATTTTTTGTACATAAATTAGGCCGTTAGTTTTCTCGTCTGAATTGTTTTACATTGTCATTTCGGTGCCTTTTATAGCGGACTATGTGGTATTGGATTTGCTTATTGTTGAAGACCGTAAGGTGACCTATACTTGTTAATTTTATATATCATTTGGTCTCTTGTGGAGAGTTGTCAAATTGGCAATCATACAACATTTTCTTTTTATATAGGTGTATACCGGATGAGTTATGTGATGAATATAACAAAGACAAGACTAAATCGTAAATCGGGGGGGGGGGGGGGGGGGGGGGGGTGGAGGGGGGTAGGCCAAGAAATAGATAATGATCATTTATAACATTGTTGTTATACACCAAAAAATACTGAAATAGTGTTTGTGCAGAAAGGATTTCGACACAATTCACAAAATCATCAATGCCAAAGTTGGTACCTGTCCTATTGAAATCTGCTTTCATTATTCGTTGGTTATTAATTGCAATGTTCATGGGCTCAACAATTGGCCTTTCGTCGTCCTTAAGATTAGCCGCATCAATGTTTCCCTCTTATCCATAATAAACTAAATCTCGTTCACTGAGTTGTGTACCAACAGGATTCTGTATTTGACAGGCGATACAAATATTGACAGGTGTTGCTTTTGTAGTTCTCAGTCTATGGCTTGCCCAGGCTTGAGTTCAAATATCAAGTCTTCTGTTAATTTCTCCCTGTAAATGTAGTGCAGGGCTATCAGATGCAGTTCATTTAGTGGATCAGGAATTCCCTGGTCTCCTTAAGGATAGAATAAGTTGTAGAAATAGCACAAAACACCCTCGTTAACGTCCCTCTACAATCTCTCTATTCTCTGACTGTATGTGCTTGGGTCTGTAATCATACTGCCGTCACCATGTTTTGCAAATATAAAATCCGGTACAGATATATTTTGTAGTCCCTTATCTGACAAGAGGCGGATTTAGAGGGGGACCCGCCCCCTTTTTCTTAGAAACATTTGGTTGATTATATAGGTAAGCACTGAAGCATGACCGGAGCTGACCCCCTCTTAGGCAGTCAGTGGGACCCACTTTAATATGTAATTTTCTGGATTCACCACTGCTGACAGAACCTATACACAAATCCATTGTTTTACAGTCTCTCATAATTCTTAACAGAATGGTACTTGTATTTTATATTTGTATTGTTTGTTTTATATTGTGTATATATACTCTGTATGTACTGTATATTTATGTAGTGCAAGTAGTGAGACTTTAATAAAATATTGAATCTGAATCTGAATCTACTCCAGAGAGGAAGCTACTCAGTACGGTGGCGGAAGTGTTGTCACAACAATGTAGAAATATAATAAGCCTACTGAACCCATCAACTCCACCCAGTTTAATGAATCTCCATCTTACTAATTAATGATTAGTGTCTATGTGTCATAAGTGATTCGGTGCCGTAAAGTTGTATACACGTCTGTGCATATTTCATTTACTGTTATCTGTTATTGTCCCTTTTCAATTCTTTGTTATCTGTTTTTCACCAAATCAATTCATTGTTTTGCTGTTATTGGCCCCCCCCCCCCCCCCTTGCCCCCCCTGTAAATGTAGGCAATTAGTAATGCAACCCAACGACAAGGAAAACCAAACGACATCTAGGAGCTTTGTTCAGTCTTCATCAATAGACAAGATAAAGAAGCACAGCCAAGTGTTTTGAGAGTATAATAATTAATTCGGGTTTTGATTTTAACAAATTTCTGTGTTTTACACCAGGAGTGAAACGTAAACGCAAGATAATTGGCATATATGTTTACGTATGTTATGCTTTTACACACCACTGTTCTAGGTTAAGTGCTCACACACACGTGTAACCCTCAAAACACGGCATTTAATGAGCAGCCATACAGTGGCGGATCCAGCTATTTAGAAATGAAGGAGGGGTCCAACTATATGTCCCTATTCAAATGCATTGATCGTCCAAAATAAACCAGGGGTTCCAACCCCCGGAACCCTTCCCATGGATCCGCCACTGCCATATTTAGTAAATCATTAAACAGACCAGAGAGAAAAAAAATTGACGATTATATAAAGATTTGTTAAGCAACACTTCTACGGGTGCCACACGTAGAGCAGGATCAGCTTAACCTTTAGGGCTGTTTATTCTTATATGTTGTATCATGGACTGTCATGTGTATTATTGTTTGTCTGTTTGTCCTTTTAGGCTCACCTGGCCCGAAAAGCCAAGTGAGCTTTTCCCATCACTTTGCGTCCGGCGTCGTCCATCGTCATTAATTTTTACAACAATCTTCTCCTCTGAAACTGCTGGGCCAAATTAAACCAAACTTGGCCACACTCATCATTGTGGTATCTAGTTTAATATATGTGTCCGGTGACCAGGCCAATTAACCAAGATAGCTGCCATTGCTAAAAATACATGTAAAACATATATATAGGGGTAAAATGCAGTTTTTGGCTAATAACTAAACAACCAAAGCATTTAGAGCAAATCTGATATGGTAAAATTGTTTATTGTCAAGATCTATCTGCCCTGAAATTTTCAGATGAATTGGACAACCCGCTTTTGGGTTGCTGTCCCTAAATTGGTAATTTTAAGGAAATTTTACTGTTTTTGGTTATTGTCTTGAATATTATTATAGATAGAGATAAACTGCAAACAGCAATAATGTTCAACAAAGTAAGATGTACAAATAAGTCAACATGACCAAAATGAAAATGTTCAGTTGACTCCTTTAGCAGTTATTGCCCTTTATAGTCAATTTTTAACCATTTTTTGTAAATCTTAGTAATCTTTTACAAAAAGCTTCTCCTCTGAAACTACTGGGCCAAATTCATCCAAACTTGGCAACAATCATCTTTGAGGTAATTAGTTAAAAAAAATGTGTCCGGTGACCCGGCCAACCAACCAAGATGGCTGTCACGGCTAAAAAAAGAACATAGCGGTAAAATACAGTTTTTGGCTTATAACTCAAAAGCCAAAGCATTTAGAGCAAATCTGACAGGGTAATATTGTTTATCAGGTCAAGATCTATCTGCCCAGAAATTTTCAGATGAATTAGACAACCCTTTGTTGGGTTGCTGCCACGGAGTTGGTAATTTTAAGGAAATTTTGCTATTTTTGGTTATCATCTTGAATATTATTATAGATAAAGATAAACTGTAAACAGCAATATTGTTCAGCAAAAAAGATGTATAAATAAGTCAACATGACCGAAATGGTGAATTGACCCCCTAAGGAGTTATTGTCCTTTATAGTCAATTTTTAACAATTTTCATAAAATTTGTAAATTTTTACTAATATTTTCCACTGAAACTACTGGGCCAAGTACAATTATAGATAGAGATAATTGTAAGCAGCAAAAATGTTCAGTAAAGTAAAATGTACAAACACATCACCATCACACAAACACAATGTTGTCATGAATCCATCTGTTTCCTTTGTTTAAAATTCACATAGACCAATGTGAGCCTCTAGTTATATGTAGCCATGACATTGTCAGTTTATTTTCAATTTATCAGTTTGACTGTCCCTCTGGTATCGTTCGTCCAACTTTTTTACGATAACGATATATATAAATATATATTTGCGTAAAAAACTATAAAATCGTGCACAGAGGACTAAGTTTATGATATAGTCATGCATTGGTTCAAGAATTGGATAAACATTATTTTTAACCAGTCACCCGTTTTATGCGACTTTAATACAAAATTATAACTGCATGAATGGTAAATTTTTACTTGTATGTTACATCAGCTCTTTCAAAATATTTTGGCCTCCCGAAACACTGACGTGACACAATAATACTTAATGGCTATTTAGTGTTAATTGTTAAACTGTTTATTTAGTGTTATTACTAAGGATGGACAAGATCATTTGATTTATCTGATAAGTTATTTAGTCACTCAGTATGATTGCCATTTCGAGAGGTGGGACATTGAAATAAGGTCTCATCTGGTCATTGATTCACGTTTTGTTTAATCATATCAGTTGTCAATCATATTGATACTGAATCACTACACTTACCTAGTTGAAATTCAGAAAAATAGACTGGAAATAAAAAAAAAAACTTATTGACATATACATGTATTTGTACATACTTGAATGACGGCTCCAAAGATATAACCAATATATGGAGCAATCATTTTAAATCTTATAAAAAATAAGAGTGCACACGCTGAAATGTCTCGCCTTCATTACTTATCATTGATATTATGTTGATAGACATAAATATAAAGCTTTATTACAACTGCACATAAACTCAACATTAACCAAGAAAACGAAACATTGATCAATGAACCATATAAATGAGGTCAAGATCTGATGAACCATGCCAGACAGACATGTACAGCTAACAATTCTTCAATACAACAAATATAGTTGACTTATTGCGTATAAATTAAGAAAAACAGACCAAAACACAAAAACTTAACACTTAGCAATGGACCGTGAAAGTGAGGTCAAGGTCAAATAAAACCTGCCTAACAGACATATAGATCATAAAATATTTCCATACACCAAATATAGTTTACCTAATGCATAAAGTATTAGAATAATAGACCAAAACTCAAAAACTTAACTTTGACCACTGAACCAAGAAAATGAGGTCAAGGTCAGATGACACCCGCCCGCTAGACATATACACCTTACAATCATTTCATTTCAATTCATTCTACGCTAGTACTATCCTGAACTTACTTTACAAATACTGAAAACCTCTTTTTCGATAAAAGGGTTGCGTTATTTTTTATTTGTAATATTTATTGACCAATTTATCATTTTGTATACTACATTTTGTTGCTCTTGTTGCACACACTATGTGCCTGAGTGTATTAATAAACTTGTCTTGTCTTGTCTTCATACACCAAATATAGTAGACCTATTGCATATAGTATAAGAAAAACAGATCAAAACACAAAAACTTAACTATAACCACTGAACCATGAAAATGAGGTTAAGGTCAGATGACACCTGCCAGTTGGACATGTACACCTTACAGTCCTTCCATACACTGAATATACTAGACCTATTGCTTATAGAATCTGAGATATGGACTTGACCACCAAAACTTAACCTTGTTCACTGATCCATGAAATGAGTTCGAGGTCAAGTGAAAACTGTCTGACGGGCATGAGAACCTTGCAAGGTATGCACATACCAAATATAGTTATCCAATTACTTATAATAAGAGAGAATTTAACATTACAAAAAATCTTAAGTTTTTTTTCAAGTAGTCACTGAACCATGATAGTGAGGTCAAGGACATTGGACATGTGACTGAAGGAAAGTTCGTAACATGAGGCATCTATATACAAAGTATGAAGCATCCAGGTCTTCTACCTTCTAAAATATAAAGCTTTTAAGAAGTGACCTAACGCTGCCGCTGCCGACGCCGGATCACTATCCCTATGTCGAGCCTTCTGCAACAAAAGTTGCAGGCTTTTGATTTTATGTTGATAGTCCTTTGTATTTACTTCAATGATCACAAACACAAGTTTAATATGACCCAAGAGAATGAGGTCATTGTCAGATATTAAACCAACCAGAAAATCATGTACTCCTTACAATCATTCCATACATAAAAAAACAGTTTAACTTTTGCTTATAGTTTGTTAGAAACGGACTCAACCCTGAAAACTGAACAATGAACAATGCTTTAAGTTCAAGAAAAACAGACCAAAACACCAGAACTTCATACTGAGAAATGTACAGTGAAAATGAGGCCATGGCCAAATAAAATCTTCCAGCTGATGACTGACATGTACACCATAAAATATTCCCGTACACCAAAAATAGTTGACCTATTGCATATTGTATAAAAAATAAAGACTAAATCACAAAAGTTTCACTTTACAACTGAACCATAAAAGGTAAAGGTCAGATGACACCTACCAGTTAGACATATACACCTTTACAATCATTCCAAACACCTTATATAGTAGACCTATTGCTGATAGTGTCTGAGAAATGAATTTTACCACGAAAACTTAACCTTGTTCACTGATCCATAAAATAAGGCCGAGGTCATATGAAAACTGTCTGACAGGTACAAGGAACAGTAAGGTACCCACATGCCAAATATATATATCATATTAATTCTAATAAGAAAGAAATTAAACAACAGCAAAGGTCAAACCCTGAACAGTTTTGGGCAAGTATGGATACAACATTCAAGCTTGATACAGCTCTGAATTTGGGTTGTGATTAGGTTTCGGACACAGAATGTGATCTAATGAACTTAAAAAAATATAAATTTACCTTTAATGGTCCAATATCCAAAATCTAAATACATGGCCATAGATTGATTCAGCATATATCAAAGAATCCCAAGAATTCAATTTCTGATGAAATCAACCAAAGTTTAATTTTGGACCCTTTTGACCTCAAAGTGGACCAATTTGTTAACAGGGACCAACCAGATGCTCCGCAGGGTGCAGCTTTATACGACCGCAGAGGTTGAACCCTGAACGGTTGGGGCAAGTATGGACACAATATTCAAGCTGGATTTAGCTCTAAATTTGAATTGTGATTAAATAGTTGACACAGCATAGGTTTCTGACACAGAATGAATGTGGTCTAATGAACTTAAACAAATTTTTGCCTTTGAGCAATTCACTATGCTGTTGAATATTAATCCTCTCAAAAAAATGTTTGAAGAAATTTTCTTTTTATTTATGAAATCTGAAATGAAAAAAATTGACCCCCCCCCCAATTTTTTTTTCACATCCCCCTTTCCCTTATTTCAAAACTGATCTCAATTCAAATTTCTAATGAAGTTTGCAACAATAACTACTCATTTAAATACATCATAAAATATTAAAATGTAAAAAAAAAGTGCTTGTTATCACTGACAATGACTGAATGGTAAAGATTATTTTAATCTATCAGTTAGTAATAAAAGTGAATATACATTGTAAAACAATGATTTAAGTTGATTCAACTACTATTCTGGACAAAGAAAGATAACTCCAATTGAAATCCAATTGGAATTTCTTGCTATTGCACAATATTATGCAATTAGATATTTCTTGCTATTGTGCAATACTGTGCAATTGAAGATGTCTTGCTATTGTACAATACTGTGCAATTGAAGATTTCTTGCTATTGCTGAATTTATAACTGTGCAATTGAAAATTTCTTGCTATTGCACAATACTTAATATAATAATTTTGGATCCTGATTTGGACCAACTTGAAAACTGGGCCCATAATCAAAAATCTAAGTACATGTTTAGATTCAGCATATCAAAGAGGCCCAAGAATTCAATTTTTGTTAAAATCAAACTTAGTTTAATTTTGGACCCTTTGGACTTTAATGTAGACCAATTTTAAAACAGGACCAAAAAATAAGAATCTACATACACAGTTAGATTTGGCATATTAAAGAACCCCAAATTATTCAATTTTTGATGACATCAAACAAAGTTTAATTTTGGACCCCGATTTGGGCCAACTTGAAAACTGGGCCAATAATAAAAAATCTAAGTACATTTTTAGATTCAGCATATCAAAGAACCCCAAGCCCCCAAATAATTCAGAAATTAATGCGAGGATTTTATTATTGCGAAAAATGCGACAGCGTTGTAAACGCAATAATTTAAACTCGCATTTTGAAATATTTTACATGAATCAAACAGGATTTTTCTCAAAATCGTAAAAGTTACAATCACATTTTAAGTCTAATATGACAAAATCGCAATAATAAATGCACACAATAATATCTGAATTTACGTACGGTAAGATTCTGAAAATACAGAGAACATGTTCGAAGGAAGATAAAATAATATAAACAGAAATGAATGAGTCCCATCCAGCCCCTCATACATGTATTCTGTGTCAGAAACAATCGACCCAATGGCACCCTTCACAAATGTGCTGGAAAAAACATTAAACCAAGAACTTTTTAATGGCTTTGTATATTGACTGTAGAACTTTGAACCAACTTGAACCTGTAATTCAGTGGTTGTCATTTGTTTATGTGTTACATGTTTGTTTTTCGTTCATTTTTTTACATAAATAAGGCCGTTAGTTTTCTTGCTTGAATTGTTTTACATTGTTTTATCGGGGCCTTTTATAGCTTACTATATGTGGTATGGACTTTGCTCATTGTTGAAGGCCGTACGGAGACCTATAATTGTTAATGTTTGTGTCATTTTGGTCTTTTGTGGATAGTTGTCTCATTGGCAATCATACCACATCTTCTTTTTTATATTTGAGAATGGAGAAATGATATCCATTGACAGATAAAAGATAAAAGAAGGCTTTTCATTTTATATTTTATTTTATTTCATTTCCTCATGTTAAATAATAATGTATCACCAGGAGCATCAAAGATTTCAACAACTAACATGACTAACTAAATAATTACCTTAATAAATACATTTTTTATATAAATTTTCTTTGTAATACCTGTCATGATCAAAAGATTTATTTTACAACAATCTGCAATATGTTCATCATCCAAATAGTGAGATACTTTATGCATTTAATTTATTTTGCATAGCACTTCCAATGACCTTCATCGATGCCAATATAATGGATCAATAAACACTTTTTAAGTTATTTTTACTGGAAAAAATTGTTTATAGTGCACATCGATCTCTATGATAACATTCACCAAATAGAGGGGAGCACTTGTATCCCTGTACCATTTAAGTCCATCAAGCCTCTTTGTGATCATGATTATGCAGGATAAACTATAATAAGTTTATTCCATAGGTACTTAATCCCAATTCATTAATGACAGCAGTGCTGATTATTAATTATAAGAATCTAATTTACTGAATAATTTGTGTAATAAAGCATCAATTCTTTTCTTGCTCAATATGGCAAAGGAAGTGATGATGACCCTCATTGGCATGCATGAATGATGTTCACTAAAACAAAAATTTTGATGGAAAAGCAACTCAATCAAAAAAGGTCAAGTGATTTAATTTTTTAGGATGATTGCTATCAACAAAATGATTGAGGTCCAATATAATGTTGGTCTTACAGTTTACAATTTTTATAACATAACAAATCACGGGATAACAAACTGATCTGCATGATCTGTATGTTCAGTGTTTACAATTTATTTGACAAGATCTGAGACTCTCTAGATTATCAATGTAAAATTATGATGAGAAATAATGTAAAAATGTATATAAATAAGGAAAAAATTATTTCATTCAATTCAATCTGTACCTAACATAATTAAGTTGTCATTTAAGACTGGATCTTATAAAATAACTTTTTTTTCAAATGAGAGATCAAATTGTATAAAAAACATGATTTTAAATTTCCTCTAAAGAACTATTTTTTAGCTCACAAAAAAATCATACCAATAAATCAAATGAATTAACCATGTTAACAATCATGATAAAAAATATAACAATTTAACAATATATATTCATGTGTATATATAGACGTATATATGACAATTTTCAACAATGATAACATGATATATCTGTGCATAAATTAACAAATGAGTGAGGCATAAATCAACTGTACTTAAACAACCTCTTACCAACATGACCAATATCAACAGTATTAATATATGGGCTCCATCGGATAGAAATCGACCTTATGCAAGTCATTATCAATATATCTGTTATCCTGTCTCGGAATGAAATTAAGTCTCTATCAAAAGTTTGTAACGGTTTGAAAATTGAGTTGTTATAAGAACCATATAAAACAGACCAACAGTCATCTTTTATTTCGTATTTTACCATTTGGAATGATCCTAAAATCAGTCAAAGTTGTATACAGGTACATGTTAATGTGTACTTGCATAAGGTTGATTTCTATCCCACGCAGCTCATATAACTCTTTGTTATATATTATCTGATATGAAAGGAAAAGTGCATACTACACAAGGCATATTTTATGTTGAGCTGTCCCAGTGATGGTTAGTGAAATGCAATGTATTTTCTGATAAATTGTCCCAGTCCAAGAGTTTATTTTTTAACGATATTTAATTACATGGTTCTGTGTAAGGCATCAAGAACCTCTTTGAAGTGGTTATTTTTAGACTTTATAATGTTTTTTTGTTGTTGTAGATATTATTCAGTTGATGGAGGATCTTTAATATCATCTGTTAAATTCCGTTACAAGTTTTGTACACTTTGTAAAGCTTAACGCTTTATATACATCTTTTTTTCATGTAATAGGGTTGCTGTTTTGTTGATTTGAATACTTGTAACATAATAGAAGAAGCAACATGATTGTTTAATGTCAAAACAACGAATAATTGGACCATTTCCTACGAAAATCCTTGTGTACCCGGAGGTTGAAAACTTCCATTGCTTGTCATATTAACTGGCTGATACACATTACCAGGTATAGGAACACTACCAGCTAGCGGAGCAGAGAAATTTTCAGGATTTCTGTGCAATAAGCCTTCATTTGTTCTTATCAACATTGCAATATTTCTTCTGACAGAACCATCATCTATAATTTGAGGCTCCAGAACCTGCTGAAATTGGCTATTTTGATTTGGTTCTTCACTTATTATTAGTCTAGGAGAAGGTTCAGTAGATGGTTTTGGATTTTCTTGCGGTTTTGAACTTTCTTCTTTTTCTTGAATCACTATTTCATCTGTTTTCCTAGCATGAAGTAAGTCCATATAGCCTTTCCCTGTCTGAAGCATGTTTTGATGCAACTGGTTTCTTGTTACGACATCTACTTTGTGTACCAGTCTGATATGTTTGTGTAAGTTTCCTCTCAGTTTACATGCATAGTCACACAGATTGCATGTGAATGGACGGTCCTCCTGATGGAAAATATAACAAATAAAGAATTATTTAAGATCAAAATTAATAAAACTGCAGTCTTCAATAAAAGTACAGACTTTTTATTTGTTCATCGGGGATGCACACATTTTATCTGGTCACGGGCAGATGATAAAATGTTTGTTTCTTTTAGGCTTTAAATAAATATCCTGCAAGAAATGCATGATATTACTCACAATGTACATGATGTAATTACCCATGGGGTATATAAACTCTTGTAAAAATTGTTGATGGCACTGATTGACAAACTCCTGGAAGATATATTTCTTGCAATTCAATTTTCAATATAATTTCATAATTCT
This sequence comes from Mytilus trossulus, assembly GCF_036588685.1. NCBI lineage: Eukaryota > Metazoa > Mollusca > Bivalvia > Mytilida > Mytilidae > Mytilus > Mytilus trossulus. Next base: position 31,214,394 of record NC_086380.1, on the reverse strand, counting down.
TCCAATGGTATAATATAAAAGCAATTGAGAACCCCTTATCATGATTTTCAATTAAAGCCTTGTTATGTTTTCCCTTTAATCAACTTATTCATTTTCAATATTTCTTAGAATTTGGTGAAAAATAAAAGACTTGGTCTACATACATGACATAATTACTTACAGAATGTCTGGACTTAATATGGTTGTTAAGTTCTGATTTTCTCTTGCTCACATATGAACATAGATGGCAGTCAAATGTTCTTGCTGAAATGTGAACAATATTTTTGTTATAAGACTTGTTAATTCATGTAGATAGAAAAGTGTCCTTGATGATAAGCTTTTATAAAATTTATAAAATGCAATATTCTTATATAAAGGTATTTTTTTCAAGTTCCCAGTTATCATAATAACCTTTATTGTTTTCCTATCCTTATGTTCCTTTGATATGGCACACAGTGTTTAGGAAGGTTATATGTGAAAAATACAAGTATTTTCACAGTATTTTTCATGTCAGACACTTTTATAACCGATCATACTGTGTATAATTTTTTCTCATTGTTTAAGGCTGAACCAGTACCTATAATTGCTTACATTCACTTCATTTGACCTTTGGTGGATAGTTGTTTTATTGGCAAACAACAACAAATGGAAGATTTTAACGACCTTGATTGGCTAACGGTCATTTTTTTTTTGGGAAAACACCTCATTTCCTTATTTCTATATTGAGAAGATCTTTTTGCCACTAGCAATTCACAAAATTCACCTTCTTTTATGAATATTTTTTGCCCTCATATACCCCTTCTGAATATCATCTATTTGATCTGATTTAATTACGCAAAATATAAATTGAGATATTTCAGTTAAATAATGAAATTTTCATTATCAAGTTTGTCACATTTGTTTATCGAAAATTGTTTTGTTAAAAAGTAGGTCATTAATTTATCAATTAAATTGTTTGAAATCTTTCATGTCTGTGCCTTTCAAAGCCAACTATATGCTATTGGGTTTTCTCATTTTCTCAAGGCCATCGAAAAAGTTTATATAAGTTGTAAATATACTCATCTATTAATTTGCTTATGTTTACTGTGGATTCTTTATTATTTGTTTGATACCAATTTTCTTTGATTTTGTTGATACTGGTGAACTTCGAGTTTAAATGTTCAATAAATGTTTTTTTTTATATAGGTTCATCTGCAGACTTTGTTGAAACCAGGAAATGAAATATCCACGAAAATGCAAGCTTTCCTCAATCCACGAAAAAATTGGTATCCATGAAAATAAATAAATTCACAGTAATCTTACCTCCATGTGTACTATTGATATGGTTTTTTAGCTGATGTTGGTTCAGATAAGATTTTCCACACTGTCCACACGTATGATTCTTTTCTCCTGTGGAAATATACAAGAGAAATTTGTAAGCTATTGCCCAATAATGATATCCACCCTTAAAGACTTGGTAAAAGAGATTGATGAGCACTGAATTTGAAATTATAGTGAAACATTGTTTGTAACGTTCATTTTCATTGGATAACGTCATCAAATGGTTTAGCATGCTCACATGAAGCTCATATCAATAGCTTGATACCACAGTTTAGTAGGCTATGATTTGCCATTCCTCAGAAAAATGAAACAATAAATTCAAACAGGGCTTTTATACATGTACTGTATAAGCATGATAGGAGCCTCTGGTCTTTGTTAGTTAGTCTTGTATTATTTTAATTTTAGTTTCTTGTGTACAATTTGGAAATTAGTATGGTGTTCATTATCACTGAACTAGTATATATTTGTTTAGGGGCCACCTGAAGGACGCCTCCGGGTGCGGGAATTTCTCGTTACATTGATGACCTGTTGGTGACCTTCTGCTGTTGTTTTTTCTATGGTCAGGTTGTTGTCTCTTTGATACATTCCCCATTTCCATTCTCAATTTTATGATGTAAATATATAATTATAAATAATAGGTAAACAAGAAGTAGATGAAGAATGGATGTTGATAAGCATTTGGGATATTGTATGAAATAATTGATAACTAAAATACAATAATGACCTTTGTCAAATTTTGTAAGGGCATTCAGACATCATTGACCCTCTGTACTTGAATTATGTTGAATGTAATGGTTTCATATTCAAATATTTATGTTATTTCTCACATAATTACCTGAGTGTCTAACTTTATGGAATCTAAGTTTACTACGGTTGATAGAGTAAAAGTCACATTGATCACATCTGTGTCTGAAACATGAAATAGACTCATGTCAATCATAAATTATAGTACAAGTTTGGCATAGAAATGTAGAATACTACCTGCTGACTATTTAGTATGAACTTTACTTATTGTTGAAGGCCCTATTTTAAGGTGATGTATAACTTCTATCTAAGTTATTTGGTGAAGAGTTCTCAATGGCACTGACTATATCATACCACATCCCAGTATATACTTTATACAGTATAGCTGTTTATTTATTTAAGTTTATTATAAGGTTTTTTTGCTGAAAATCTTTGTGCAATTAGTTTCTTACTTGAAAATAAGTAAATTTTTTATTTACTTCTTCAATTATATAAAAATAACTTGTACAAGTAGTACACCTGACTATGTTAAAGCCTGACAACTGCAAAGATTAAAGGAGGCTCGAGGTCACAAACAATATCAGAAATTTAAAAAAAAAAATTATTACAAATTTTATCTATTACACTATTACATGTATTAGTTTTAACTTTATGATATATATGGTACAAAAATAACCCAACAAAAACTATTTGTTTTGGCCCTAGATGACATTAAAAATGTTTGTATCATTGAAAAAGCTCCAAATTATCTCCCTTTAGTGCAAAAGTGCAATTTTAGGCATTAAAATTGAAATATCTTGTTTAACTCATTATTGACAAATATGTTTTATTATTTTTTCAAATGAACTGTACTACAATTGTCAAATTTAAGCGATTTCTGTAATTTAGTTCTGCTTTTTATTTCAATATTACCTCTATCATGTCTATTCTCATATCAGTTCAACAGAAAAAAATATCTTGTTTAACTCATTATTGACCAATATTTTTTTATTATTTTTTCAAATGAGCTGTACTACAATTGTCAAATTTAAGCGATTTCTGTAATTTAGTCCTGTTTAATTCAATATTACCTCTATTCTCATATCAGTTCAACAGAAAACTAGAGGCTCTAAAGAGCCTGTGTCGCTCACCTTGGTCTATTTGAATATTAAACAAAGGAAGCAGATGGATTCATGACAAAATTGTGTTTTGGTGATGGTGATGTGTTTGTACATATTACTTTACTAAACAGTCTTGCTACTTACAATTATCTCTATCTATAATGAACTTAGCCCAGTAGTTTCAGTGAAAATGTTAATAAAAATTTACAAATTTTATGAAAATTGTTAAAAATTGACTATAAAGGACAATAACTCCTGAGGGGGTCAATTGACCATTTCGGTCATTTTGACTTATTTGTAAATCTTACTTTGATGAACATTAATGCTGTTTACAGTTTATCTCTATCTATAATATTATTCAAGATACATGTAATAACCAAAATAAGACAAATTTCCTTAAAATTACTGATTCAGGGACAGCAACCCAACAACAGGTTGTGTGATTCATCTGAAAATTTCAGGGCAGATAGATGTTGACCTAATTAACATTTTCACTCCATGTCAGATTTGCTCTAAATGCTTTGGTTTTTGAGTTATAAGCCAAAAACTGCATTTTACCCCTATGTTCTATTTTTAGCCATGGCGGCCATCTTGGTTGGTTGGCCGGGTCACCGGACACAATTTTTAAACTAGATACCCCAATGATGATTGTGGCCAAGTTTGGTTTAATTTGGCCCAGTAGTTTCAGAGGAGAAGAATTTTGTAAAAGCTAACGCCGAACGACGACGACGACGGACGCTGGACGCAAAGTGATGGGAAAAGTATAAATCCTTTTTTAGCTCACCTGGCCCAAAGGGCCAAGTGAGCTAAAAAAGGATTTTTACTCTTTAGCATGAGATTAAAATGGCATCACATAATTTCCTGAATAACTTTTTCCACAGACTTACATTTTCTGATTAGGTGGTAATGGTTGTCCATGCTCATGATGTAGATGCATGGTTAATTTATCCTTGTATTTTGTCCTGTATGTACAGATTTCACATAATAGATAGGTTCCATGCTCCTTCATTTCATGACTCTGAAATAGAAAGGAATTGTATAATTACAATATATATGTATAAATGATGGTCTTGATGAGATTTATATATAGAATAAGTAATAATGGGTTCAATAATAATGAAAAAGGGAATATCGGCAAAAAATGAAAATAGAATAATGAGCGTAAAGGAAAACAGAATAATGGACAAATGCCGTTAAATGATTTTTTGTGGATAGCATCAATTCAACCAAATGGTTTATCCTTATTTCACTTTCAATGTTAATATTCTCACCCTTTGAATAGCTTAATACACGTGTAACCCATTTCTAGCTAAGGGGTAAATTTAATTTGAAGGTCACATATGCATGAATACATATCGATGTGGATTCAATGAGGTCAAATTATTCATTTGCAAGCAAATAATTCACCAGCATTGTTTCTTTTCTTTTGAAAGGGATGAAATTGAACCTAACTGACTGCTTTTTTTTTATTGCACTTTCATTAATGATTGAATAAAAAATTAAATATATCTTTTTGATTAAATGTGGTGGCTAATGCCCATTTAAAGTAAATAAAATGTTTATGAAGATGTTTGACACAAGGGAACCAATTATTTTTAAGAGTTATGTCCCTTGAACTTACTTTATATCAAATCATTAGTCAACTGTCTAAAAAATAAAGATATATGTTAAAATCCTCCCTCAAGTTTTTTTTCCTTTTGTACCTTGAATTGTTCTTTATATGCAGGTTCAACTTTAACTTACTTTAAGTTTACACTTCCATCCAAACACAGCATCACAAATATCACATTTATATATAGGATTCTCATCAGCATGTCTTAATGAGTGCTCCTTTAGACCTCCAGCTGTGGCAAAACTTGATCCACATACGTCACAAAGATGCCGCACTAATCTATTGTGGCATTCTTTATGTCTGTCTAATGCATAGGAAAACAATGTTTTAAAGGTACATCCCTGAAAGAATAAAAGTAAGCATCAAATTACTCTTATTGTCCAATCCATTTCAATCAATTTAAAAGAAAATATTGTTTCATAAAAAAACATAAATCAATAATGTCTACAATGTAATTTGAAATCTGTGCATATTGATGAATAACCAAAATCTTTCTTAAGTAAATTGGGGAGATTTTTCATAAATTAAAACCAAGCTTACCAGCACACATGTATATCATTTAAAACATTTTGAAAAAATTACATTGCATACAAAATACATATTTTGCATGATGTCCCCAATTTAAAATGTTATGCCATGTATATATACATGTATATACAAATTCAGTCTTGTATGTTTAAGAACAAATCATTTGCTTGCAACTGTTAGAAACCTCTCGTTTTGTGAATGCTGTGGTTGTTTAAGAAATAATTCATGGGGGCTGGAATATATCGTGATTTTACCACGGGTTGGCTCTTTGTGACAAATATTTTACCCTGAGCAATAGCGAGGGGTAAAATATCGACATAAAGGGACAACCTGTGGTAAAATCTAGATATATTCAAGCCTCCATGAATTATTTCGATTCTAATAAGACAACTACGACAATTCTTTTGGATCGAAGCGCTCTAGGTGGAGGCAAACATTTGCTGTTCCCATAAATTAACGCACTTTTAGACTGGCAGTAAAAAACGGAGCAAACAGAATAAGTGACATGCTAAAACTATTTACAATAACATGTTTAGATAGATTTGGATTAATTTTAATGATAATTTACTTATATAACTTCTATGTATATCAAAAAGGGCTTATACCACATTTTAGCATCGTTTGTTTACGTTTCCTTGTTGTGATGATTTTCGGTATCAGAAGCGTGTATTTTCCCGTAAAATGCTTTAATTATTACGTCATCTTTCTATGACGTTGTGTACTTCATCCATAAACAATCATATGAGGTGGGAGTACAATCGGAACATCCCAACCAATATATTCATATTTTACCACGGTTGTGTACTCAAAGCGTTTGAAGGACGTCATATTAGAATGTTTGTTAATGTGGTTTGTAAGTGTTTCTCGTTTCTCCATTTTAGACCGTTGGTTTTCTTGTTTGAATGGTTTTACACTAGTTATTTTTGGGCCCTTCATAGCTTACTGTTCAGTGTAAGCCAAGACTCATTGTTGAAGGCCATACCTATCATATAACATTAATGACTTGGATGGAGAGTTGTCTCATTGGCACTCATACCATATCTATATATACTGTATACCTGTTCCAATATACTTACTACATTGTCACATTGTAATAGAGGATATTTATCAGGCATGATTAACATCTGATGTTTACTATACATATGTAATGCCATCTCTCTTTTTAGAAGTCCAGTCCATTCACACAGTTTACAGGAGTATGGGGGATGTTTGGTTCTCAGATGTTTACGCAAATCTTTCTCTGGGAATCTGACATCACATTTCCTGCACCAGCGATGTACAACACCCCGCTTTCTCTTGGGTTTCTTATTATCTTCTGTTGTTTCTGTAACATTATCGTCCCTAATTTCTTCATTATGTTCATTCTCATCTTGTTCCACAACCTGAATTTTACTTTTCTTTCTTTTAATCTTCAAGTTTCCCTTTTTTGATGTTTTCTTCTTAGCCTTTAACCCTGTTTTTGGTGAGCTTTTATTTCTTGACCTGGTTATAGGTTTACTTTTAGGTTTGGATGTTGGTTTATCTGTAGCACCATCACTTGCTGATTGTGAAATTCTTCTCCTTGATCTCTTGGTTCGTGTGTCTGGGGCCTCATAATAAGGATTATGCTCTGGTGACATTAAGAACATATTTACACTGCCTTTGGTATTTGTTTTTGACTGAGAGATGTTAACTTTAGGGTCAAACCCTTCTTGATTGTCCACTTTTATAATGGCTTGCTGCTTTGGTCCTTTATTCTTCATCAAGGTATCATATTCCGTTAAATCGACTGTATTTTCATCATCATCATCATCAAAACATGGGGGCGAATCCTGCATACTTTGATCATATGGTTTTTCATTCCCTGTATGTTCTATTTTCAATTCCTTTTCCTCACATTCTGATTTTTTCAATGTAGTGAAAGATTTATTAGATTTCATTGAAAGATCTAGCGATGTTCCTGATGAGACCATATCTGCTGCATCTGACAATGTTGACAAGTTATCACATGTACCCATGGAAACAGACAACTGGTGGTCATCTTGTCTTGCACTATTCAAAATGTTCTGTTGTATCATGTGACTAACAAATGCATCTACAGCCTTGTCCAGTTGGAATGATTGACAGAGCTTGGTGAATGCTTTAACATTCCTTTCTTCCACGTTTATCTCCCCTGTATATAAATAACGAACAAGTGACTCAACAACTTCCTTCGAGTAATCGCTGCAGTTGATATTTGTTTTTCCGAAAAATGAAACTTTGTCTGCCACATTTACGGACTCATGAAGCGCAGGACTTTCACATATGGCTAATATGACTTTATGTACATTAACTGTACCACTGTTTGTTGTTATTTCTACATCACAAAAACAATTCTTACGCTGAAGTTGGTATAATGATTGTATAATTGTGTCTCTGTATGATGACACTACACACCTCGACTCATTACCATGATTACTTGACATCCTCTTTCTTTTTTCCATTCTCCTTCCTTTTCAATTTCATCCTAGAAAACACAGAAAGAGTAAATTACAGCTAGGTCAAATCCTGAAAAATACTTATTTGAGAAAATTAAACCATGTTTACATTTAGATACTTAACCATGACTACAGTCAGTGTTAATAAATACTTATACATGTACATTTGTAGAAGTACATCCTATTTACCGGTACAGGTAAATTGCGTCAATGGTAAAGTTATTTACCTTATAGTTATTCAGATTTTTTTTATATATACATATATTTATCATTATAATTATCATAATTATATACATGTATACAAGCAAAAAAGTCACACTTTCTTCTTTTCTTCGATATCTCTGGACTAATTTGCTCTGATCCAGTTCTCATTGCAATTGTCTGTCCTTTGGAGATTTATGTCTTTATTGAACTATATGAACAATGAAAATCTATTTATTTGTATACCGTATATATATTCATGATAATCTTCAAAATACTGCTCATAATTACATAAATTATGACATTTGCAAGCATTTTTTGTACAAATGTCATGATCAACATGTTTATGCAATTACTATCATTGTTGAAATAGTGAAATGAAAGGTTAAACTCTAATTAAAAGATTTAAGCAAACCCCAGAAAAATTGTGCCAGGCAGGTTTAACGTACGTATCTCTCAAAACTTGAAAACTTAACATGTCAACATGCATGGTCAAATTTAAATTCTAAATTCAAATTTTATTTTAAAAGTTATCTGATGAAAATAAAATTTGTTTAGATTCTTTCATCTGAAGATTTAATTGTTACTTCAAACTAATCTTCAAAGTTTTAGCATTCCCTTTTTGAAGAATGAAACTCTTAGAAAATATAAATGTAGTTTGAAAAAATAGGGGAAAATATAATAAATCGATCAGGAGTTGTCTCCCATATGACAAGGACTAAACATTGATTATAAAATGTAATCTCTGCAGTGGCTTCCAAAATAACTTGTCTTGAGGTTTTGTCAATTAACTGAACATGGTTTATATTCATGTTACTTTGTTGGAATGTGTATTCATATTTGTGTTTAATTAAATGTACTTAAATAGTAATTCATTTGCTTGCATAATTATAGCTCAAATTGTGGGCAACATGATTTGTTCACAAAATAATTGTTATCTTCAAAATATTAAAAATTGTATAGCTTAATTTTTGGGCACCATGATCATGATCAGTTGAAAAAATAGTCTTATCTCAAAACCTGAGAATTTTAGGGGTTTTAAAATAGAATAACTATATGTATGCAAGTAAATTCTTGGAGAAGATAAGGGGAGATAATTCAAACACTGAAAAGAAAACACCAAATAATTTAAAAAAAATACTTATACAACAAACAAGCATTTATAGAATAACTAACATCTAATCTTCAAATAAATAAAAATGACTTATACAAGTACATGTATTATCACTGTCTGAACTGTTGGCAGTCATTTTTGTAGGGAGACATATTATTTTTTATGACTTGTAAAACATTTCCCATTTCTATTCTCAATTTTATCAATTATTGATGAGGATTTTAAAAATGTTCTGATACATTGTATCTGTCTTCTATTGCATGTATTTAAGGAGAAATTTTGTCATAGTATTATTTTGTCTGATTGATCTAAATACCATGATTTATACCCCACATCTCCTTTGATTATGTTTATTTAAACCTACAATGTACATACATGTATAAAGGTGAGGGCTTTGTTTAAATTCTAAAACAGTTCGGTATTTTTGCAATAGAAAGTAAGGACCAACAGATTTTTTCAACATATTTAACTTATTTAAGGACTGCAAGGAAGAAAATTTAGTAAACAAGTTACATATAATTTAAGGTAAAAAATAAATAAAAATAGAAACAACAACATTTCTTTTATTGTGCAAATGTTTATACTTTATCAATTTTTGTTTCAGAAATATCTTTCTTGCATTTTTTTTGTTCTTTTACATGCATGACATGTTACAGTTCCTGTACAAGGACTTGTAAAAAAAAACTAAGTTGAGTAAATTCTTTTGGATGCCCTCTCTCATGTACAGCTTCATTGTTTTGTTTTAAGATACAGTAAGAAATCTACACAACAATTGTTGATTTAAATGGTGTTATTACATGGAAAATAATAGATTAACAGCAGCATTGGCTCTTCCAGCCAGTTTCAAAAAGGGGGTTCCCAATTAACCTAGCATAAAGGGGGAATCCAACTATAAGATATGTCTCCATTCAATTGCATTGATGACTAAAAAAAAAGGGCTTCCGAACTGCAGAACTGTCCCTTGGATCTGCCATTGAGCAGGAACACAAAATATATAAACTCTTTAATTTAAAACACAAAATGCATTCAACTTTTCTATATTAAATGGAAGCTACATTCATTGTAGACCATTCCTTTCTTACTGCTCAGGTTAATTTTTTCTCTGAAAATAACGATAACGATTATAATATTTGAGAACTCTGAGAAAAAAGTAAAATCACAAAAATACTGAACTCAGAGGAAAATCAATACGGAAAGTCCATAATCACATGGCAAAACCAAATAACAAAACGCATCAAAAACGAATAGACATGCAAGAAAAGAAATATCTTGACTTGCCACAGTTAAATTTCAAAAATTTGACCCTAATGGTTGCTGAAAATGACTGTCAAACCGATTGATGTGAAAGGGTTTTTCTATTTTCTTAAACCAAGTACACCTTATTTAGTCCATTCCGGAAGAAACAGTCATTTATACAACTTCCTGTTTGGGTCACTGGCCGAAAAATGGAGGTCATCAGTAGTGAGCTGAGGGAGAAAAAACTTTAGAAAGTGATCACCAAGAAGCTTGGATATAGTATGATCCACTTTTTTAGAAATTAAAATTGAAGTAAAAAATATTTTGTTTGAAGTATTTACGGTAGTTAAAACAAGTCTCATTTTAAAAAAAGTATCATGCATGGTGAATACACCACTTTCGAGTTCATCCGTCACCGCCAAAAACTCGTCAATTATGCACGCCTTTATGACGTCATTTACCAGATAGAGGGGCTCACCTGTATCCCTGCACTATTTATGTTCATCAAGCGTCTTAGTGATCGTCTTTGTGCAGGATAAACTAGAAATAATGGTTGCTCTGTAGGTACTTACTGACAATTCCCTAATGACAGCAGTGTTGATTGTCAATTTTGAGAATTCAATATGCCGAATAATTCGTACAATATAGAATTATAGTTTTCCAACCACTCGCTCAACATTGGAAGATAGTGACGACGCCCCTAAATGCACAAATGACGGTGATAAAGGCGCGTATAATTGACGATTTTTTTTCCGGTGACAGATGAACTCGTGGTCTATTAGATGGATAGAATAATTGTTTAAACAGGGTCCTAGTCCAAATAATAATGACGTCTTGAAAGGCTATTATAATTTTTTTCTTTGATGCTTACTTCGACTCAGTGAGTAAGGCTTCAAAGAAAAAATTATAATAACCTTTCAAGACGTCATAATTATTTGGACTCAACAGGGTCCCAGATAGCTTCAACTGGATGAAAAAGTTGTACAATTTTAGAACTTATACGGAACGGAAAAAATAGCAATTAGGTGTATTAGAATTCATGGAATATGATAGTCCAAATAATTATGACGTCTTGAAAGGCTATTATAATTTTTTTCTTTGACGCCTTACATCAACGTCGAAGTAAGGCGTCAAAGAAAAAAATTGTAATAGCCTTTCAAGACGTCATAATTATTTGGACTAGGAATATCGAAGTAAGGCGTCAAAGAAAAAAATTATAATAGCCCTTCAAGACGTCATAATTATTTGGACTAGACTAGGAATATGACTGAGGTTTGTAATTTTTTTATGATAAATCTGAAATTGTCCTTTGTCATGTTTGTGATGGGAAATGATCCGATAGTGTTATCCTATTTGTGATTTAATACAGATAGGCAAACAAAATTAATGAATGTATTAAAATATTTCGATTGTCATGATTTCGTTCATATATATCTATATAAAAAAAATGGTGCCTTGTTCAGTACTTCAGTCTAGTCTGACATTTTGAACATACTCAGCAAAAAAAATCGCAGTTGGCATATAATTTGTCAAGTCTGAGAAAGACAACGGGTAATTGTTGAACCTGTGCTCCTTATGTTATAACTTAAATCGTTATGCGGACTCATACACAGAAGTATATATGAAAATAAACTCAGCAAAAAACAGAAAATGTTCGGTTAGATATTTGCCGGAAGTGAGGCCACATTTAAGTGACTCTGTCAAGATTATATCATGACAGGATCAGTAAAAATAAAGACATATACACTATAATGTTTTTAAGAAAGCAACGCACAACTAGTAAATTTACAATTATTTATTATCCTGGGGCTAGTCCAAATAATTATGACGTCTGGGACGGCTATTTTATTTTTTTTCTGGGACGCTTTCCTACGAGGAGGCGTCCCAGAAAAAAATTAAAATAGCCTTGCCAGACGTCATAATTATTTGGACTATCCTGGGGCCTGGTTTTCGAAAGTATCTTATGACTAAAACATGTCTTATGATGGTCTTATGACATGTCATAGTCGTAAGATATGTTTTCGAAAGTGTCCCAAGTTACGATTTGTCATAACTTTTGTCGTAAACTTAAGACCCCTCGCGACATGACTTATGATGGTCTTATGATTCTCAACTAAAATTTTAATCACTTTCATGTATAATTTCATATTAATTGCAATAAAAATATTTGTTGTGTTTCTCAGTAAGCTAAATAGTAAAGATTTAATTTTTCTCAACTACGTGAATTAGAATTTGAATCTCCTGCGACATATGATTTGGAATTATTTTTCTAACTCATGGATTTGTATAATAACTATACTATAGTTATGCTGTCAGTGATCATTATCCTGTTTGTGTAACAAGAAAACTTAACCCAAAAATATCTAAAATGGAGCACTTGTCCATAGAATATGGATCATTTAAACAATTTGATAAAAATAAATTTATTGAAAATTTAACAAATACTCCTTTTCATCTCATTGAATCGATTGGAGATGTTGATGAAGCAGCTAAATATTGGTACAATCTATTTCTAAGCACTCTAGAGAAACATGCTCCTAAGAAAATTAAAAGGGTAAAAAATATCCAACTACCAGAGTGGTGGACTTCTCAGTGATATAGATAGCGCTAGACACCAAAGAGATCATTTTCACAGAATTAATGATATATATAATTATAAGATTTGGCGTAATAAGGTTACATTTTTAGTAGAACAGGCAAGGAAAAAATATTTTCAAAATGCTATTTCAAATTGTAAAGATAGTAAAACTATTTGGAAGTATGTCAAAAGTCTTAATCCTAAAAAAATACATAATAATTAATATCACGCATTTAGAATATAAAAATAATGTAATTCAAAATGATGTTGATATAGCAAATACATTTAATTTGCATTTCACAAATATTGCTGAAGGTTTAGTTGATAACAAATTATGTAATAGTGATGATGGTGCCAATTTTGATACACTCAATAAATTTGTAAAATCAAAGTTACAAAGGGGTAGTGAAAAATTCATTATACCAGAAATGAGTATTTTAGATGTAAATATGTATTTAAAAAAACTTGACAAGTCGAAAGCAACTGGTTTAGATGATGTCGGACCAACTATTTTGAGTATGTGCAGCGATGTCATAGCACCAGCTTTGACATATATATTTAATCTAAGTATCAAATGTGGTAAATTTCCAAGTATTTTTAAAACTGCAAGAGTATGCCCAATTTTTAAAAGTGGCGATGCCTGTAATCCTGATAATTATAGACCAATAGCAGTTTTGCCTTGTCTCTCTAAAATCATAGAACGACATATAGCTAATAGTTTGTATATATTTTTAAATAGCAATGACCTTCTTAATACTACACAGTCAGGTTTCAGACCTAAGCATTCGTGTACTACTGCACTTACTAAATAAGTAGATGAATGGTTAGCAAATATAGATAATGGAGAGATAAACGGAGTTATATTTTTAGATTTAAAGAAAGCTTTTGATCTGGTTAATCATATAATTTTATTGAAAAAACTTGAATATTATAATGTTTCAAATAGTACACTAGACTGGTTTAAGTCATACTTGTTTAAACGAAGTCAACAAGTTAAGGTCAATAACGTCATGTCTAATACTAAATGCATAAAAACTGGTGTACCACAAGGTTCTATCCTGGGCCCTCTGTTATTTATTTTATATATCATTGATTTACCACTTAATATAGAACATTCATTAATAGATTTATATGCAGATGATTCTACATTACATTGTAGAGGTAATGATGTAATTCAGATAGCTTCTAACCTTCAAAATGATATTCATGTTATTGAAAACTGGTGTTTGCAAAATTGTATGAAATTAAATGCCAAAAAGTGTAAATGAATGATTATTGGTTCAAAACAAAGGCTTTGTTTAACTGGAAACAGTTTAGATATAAATATTTCAAATGAACAAATAGAAAATGTAGATTGTGAAAAACTACTTGGTTTATTTATTGACAAAAACTTAAATTGGAATCAGCAAATAGATAAAATGTCAATTACTATATCAAATAGAATCAACTTATTACAAAAGATAAGAAAATATTTACCTATGCATATACGTATTATCTATTTTAATGCTTATATTCTGCCATTATTTGATTATTGTTGCAATATATGGGGAAGTTGTTGTGAAAGTGGAATAAATAAACTTAATAAATTATTAAAGAAATCTGCTAGGGTTATAGTAGAAGCTGACATAATGACATCATCCAGTTTATTGTTTAAAAGTTTACACTGGTTAAATGTGGAAAAACGAATTCAATACCAAAAGGCAATACTTGTATTTAAATCAGTTAATGTCATGGTTCCTAACTATTTAGAAGAAAATTTTCATTTTACTAATAATCAAAACTATAACTTACGTTCAGCTGATGAAAAACTATTAAATCTTCCAAAACCAAAAACAAATTTTTTAAAGAAAACATTTACATATTCAGGTTCTCAAATATGGAACAGTTTACCAAATGAAATCAAAATGAGTGATACACTTGTATCTTTTAAAACAAAATGTTACAAATTTTTCATCAATTGTGCAAATTAATATGCATTTTCATTATTATTTCAATACAATTGTATATTGTGTATACTATAACTCTATTATACTGTTTGTACTTATAACTATGTTATTATTATTTTGAGGACTCTCAGGAAGATTAGTTTTAACTAATGGGATCATCCTCTTGAAATAAAGATTATTTATTTATTTATTTATTTATTTATACATATTATTTCGTTCCTAGTATATTTAATAGTACTATATTAACGTACATGTTCACGGGTATTTCGTTAAGCGGGTACTAGATCTACCGAATCTAAAAAGTATTCACAGTTAATTAACAATGCATGTATGGGGAGGGGAATGATATACGAAAGCGAAGATTTGTTATATATTCCAAACTAAATTTGAACAAGTCATATTTCAATTATTTTTTTTTGTATAAAATGAATGTTCATTATAATGAAATAAATAAAATATTCGTAAATATTAATTAGATATAGGAAGATGTGGTGTGAGTGCCAATGAGACAACTCTCCATCCAAATAACAATTTAAAAATTAAACCATTATAGGTTAAAGTACGGCCTTCAACACGGAGCCTTGGCTCACACCGAACAACAAGCTATAAAGGGCCCCAAAATTACTAGTGTAAAACCATTCAAACGGGAAAACCAACGGTCTAATCTATATAAACAAAACGAGAAACGAGAAACACGTATATATTACATAAACAAACGACAACTACTGTACATCAGATTCCTGACTTAGGACAGGTGCAAACATTTGCAGCGGGATTAAACGTTTTAATTGGCCCAAACCTTCTCCCTTTTTTCTGAAACAATAGCATAACATCACAACATATAAAAACATACGATAAAATATCAATTAGCAGACTTAACTCAATCAAAAAACGTATGATTACACAAAGAACGAATAAATTTGATCTGCGATATCTGAATACAAATGCACAGTTAATTAAATATTAGAGACAAACAGTCATGACCAAAAGGCTATCAAACAAATTCAAACACACTGAGAAATATTTAACCAATCAATGTTCACTTTAGAAAAAAACCCGGTTTTTTATAATCTTGAAGTTTATACAAATGTTGTAAGAATAAGTGAAAAATTGAAGATATTACAAATAATCAAAGCTGGTATACAGCCAAGATCCATATAAATAAAAAATGACAAAAAAGCATTATAAACAGTATCAACAGGTCGAATTAACAAGAAAATACGATTTGAGAGTACTCGCAGTTACTGACAGCTAGTTAAAAGCCAAAACCAATTAATAGTAAAAAATCATGCATCAGAGACTAAAATCGACTAAAACACATCACAGGGATTTAGTATTTTAACGTCATTAATAGTCAAAGAAGACATGACTTGTGCAATGCCAAAAATAAATGTATCGACAGGTAGTAGTATAGTGAAGAGCGACTTCTATAGAAATAAAAGTTAACGTGGCTGTGTCCCCTATACATCTCGCCTCAAAAGATAATGAAATTTAGTTATGTTTTAATTTGCTAATGACAAAATCAATATTAGTGCCAATGTGAACTATATTCAGAGATCTAATTACAATATTGGTACGATAACCCTTACTTATAAGTTTGTTTAAAGGTTCGATGAGTTTACAAGGATCACATAGTGATTTCCTCGCTTTAAGTACAATATTACCATAAAATTTAGGATGAGAAATACCATCTTTAATAAGCTTTCTACAGGTATAGCCAAATTTACTAATCAAATCTTTGTATCTATGAAAGAATTTAGTAAAAGTTTTAAGTAATTTATGGTATCGAAATCCCTGACACAACAATTTACCAGTGATGCATTGATTACGTTCGTTAAAATCTATGACATCAGAACACACACGGGCAAACCGAACGAGTTGCGATATATAAACACCGTATGATGGAACCAAAGGCACATCGCCGTCTAAAAAAGGAAAATTAACAATAGGAAATGAAAAATCGTCTCTTTTGTCGTAAATTTTAGTGTGAAGTTTCCCGTTTGAAATTGAAATGTCTAAATCTAGAAAAGGACAACTGCTGCTGTTTATGTTAGATTTAGTTAAAGTAAGTTCGTTTGGGTAAATTTCTGAAGTATATTTAGAGAACTCTGGATTATTCAACGAAAAAATATCATCCAGATAACGGTAGGTATTTTTGAATGTATCAACCAAATGTAACAATCATGGGTCTTTACTGAGTTTGGTCATAAACTGAGATTCATAGCAATATAGAAATAAATCTGCTATTAAAGGGGCACAGTTGGTGCCCATAGGAATACCTTCTACCTGACGATACACTTTATCGCCGAAACGTACATAAATGTTTTCAAGCAGAAAGTTTAAAGCTTCAATCATATCCTCACATTTCCAGTAAGTGTATCTAGCATACTTTCCTTTTTCGTTACAGAAAAAGGCCTTAAACGAGTTACAGCAAATAAAATTACAATGAGATTTTTCGAAAGACCATTTTATCAAATACAAAAACTTTTTCTTTATAAGATTGTGTGGAAGTGTAGTGTACAGAGTAGAAAAATCATAACTGTCAACAGAATTGTAAGGACCATTGAAAGCATGTATTTTATCTAAAACCTCTAAAGAATTTTTAACACTCCAAAAATAATTAATACCATTATTTTCATAAGCTTTATTACAAAAGTTAATAACCAGTTCTTTGATAGTAGTAAGGGAGGTGGTTAGAAGCACTGATAGATTAGTAGTAGAACACTTACTCGAAGCGGAGATGAAACGGAATTTAAATGGTTTTTTGTGTAATTTCGGTAACCAGTACATGGTAGGGACTTTCAAATGTTCGGAAGATGCTTTAAGCTGGGCAGTGGCAGTGGTATGCTTGTTAACGATTTGACTCTCTGTGGTGCGCACTGACCTGAATGTAGAGGAATTTATTATTTCGTTTTGAAGAACTTTCGTGTAGTATATGCGTCACACCACCACTACATTATTTGCTGCCTTGTCTGCCGGTACGAACACAGTAAGAATGGTTATAATTAAAATATTCATACTTTTCATTTTCATTTTTATAGATATCACTTTTTTATCATTATTTAGAATAATAGAAACCAATATTCACTTATGACAGTCATACGAGCATCATAGCTATGACTCTCTTAAGACAGCTTTGATTTACATCCTATGACATATCATACGATAGTCATAAGATGATCATAAAATATGTCATAAGATGTATCTTATGACATGTCTTATGATACTTTCGAAAACCAGGCCCCAGGTATCCATGTAATATGATGAGTTTATTTACATGTACAACGCACAACGCACAACTAGTAAATTTACAATTATTTATTATCCTGTATCTATGTATCAGGTATCTATGTAATATGATGAGTTTATTTACATGTAGATAAAAACTTAATTATATTGTCAATTATTGGGACAGCAGCAGCAGTTCACTAATATATGTTTTAAAGTACAAATCAAATCAAATATATTTATTCCTAATGGAAGGGTCCAGAATAGATTATTATTTGTCTGCTTGTCCATTTATTTTAAGCCATGGCGTTTTCAGTTTTAATTATTTTTGATCTATGAGATTGACTGTCCCTCTGGTACTGGTATATTTTCGACGGTCCCTCTTTTATCATAAAGATCACATGAATCAACATAATTGTGACCAAGGATTTGTAATATAACTGTTTCTTTGCTCACTGAAAATCTAAATTAGTCAATTTGACCAATTTAATTAGTCATTTTGACTGTCCTCTAGATGACAATGCACTTTAATCATTTTGACTATGCACTTAGTCATTTGACTAGACGCATTTTCAAGCCCTAACGCTCATATTCCTGGCCGCGGTGACCAGGGTACATATCCTAAGTTTGGTAGGTTGTACATGTTCTCTGTTGTGAAGTCCGATGAAAATTGTAAGTTCAAGATGTTCACCTTGATTTCACTGTCACTAAAACAGAGTTCATTTCATTTTAGTGGAGTCACCCCGCAGCTGTCATTCTTCTTATTCTTAGTGTATAGTTATATTTAGGATATCGTTTCTCTCAGAAAAAGTTGAGTACGGGATATTTAGGCGATGCCAAAGTTTGGGATTTACCGTAATTAGGTGTGTACAGTTCGCACCTTTGACCATCAAAACGTTGATGTAAAGGGGTGCGTATTATACATGTTCAACACAACTAAAGATGTTTTATTATTATTTTTTTTTAATTTTATAAATACAAATTATTAGCGTTTTTTCCTTCATTATTGTACATATTTAAGAGTTTTGTTTTTTTTGTTTGTAAATATTTTTCCCCCTTCTTTGATGAATACATAAGTACTGGTGTGACATCTTGAATGAGATAAAAGACAGATTTATCGATCATCTTATAGATGGAATGGATCGTCCAAAAAAGGCAATAGTAGTATACCACTGTTCAAAAAACATAAATCGATTGAGAGAAAACAAATGATTAAAAATTGTTTTATTATCTTGAAATGACGATTTGATTTCCTGTTTGTCCGTGAAACCCCTTTTTCAAAACTATATGACAATGACACATATTGCTTATATAAAACAGATGAGTTATAATGTTTGGGACTTATATATAAGGAATGACGACAAAGTAGCATGATGTCACAAATTTTGTAAACCAACAAAATAAAAAAATAAAATAACTCTGGCCTAAGTGATATAATGGGTATACGTTAAGCCAGTGTCCAGGTTAATTTTGCAATTCATGGAAATTTCAGAAACAGGTCCCATCTTGACACTCTTTAATCGGTATGATTGAATGAATGATTCGTTTATAGAAAAAACCTACATTTTCATCAGCTGGAAGGTTAAATTTAAACCAACTATGATAAAATTCAAATTACAACAAAAAACATAATGAAACCGGTAAGGTTCATGTCTTGTCATGTAAATAATTGCCAAGTAATAACTTTTTAAGGGGATTTTCGATTATGATTTCTTCGTGAGTTATTTGTCCCTGCACATATAGTAGCCTTGCAAATGTGTCACCCCATGGGAAATATAAACTATTGTTAAAATGACTCTGTATGATGAGTCTTTCACATGACTTTATCAACTGAAAAATATTTGTATTTAAAATTTATCGACATAAGTGTTGGAAATGCAAAACAAAACTAACTCTTGTTTAATAAATAAACTTTAAGGCAATAGTAGATAAAACAACGGGTCTATATGTAAGGAGGCTAAAGAGGCCCAAAAAAAAATCCAGATGTCTGCCTTTAATAGAAATGAGAACATTTTTGGGATAGATATATATTATAAGTTATCTTGGTGTAATCAGGGGTGTACATACTTTTACACTGTTGTTGAAAATTCATACATCCTGGGGCACAGCCGAATGGATTTATGAATTTTTAATAACGGTGTAAAATTCCGTATCCCAGATTACACCGACATAACGAATTGAATTCTTGTGAACAATTCGTTTGCTCATTTTTAAACGGGATGGAAAATATTAAAATAATAATGAAAAAATGCCAGTGTAATATTTTGGCAACGATGTTGCTGCGTATTGTCAAATAATTTTGTCTTTATTTTTTTGGAATTCAGAAGAATTTTTTTTTTTTTGAATTTTTGGGAATGTTTTTTTACAAATTTTTGTCTTCAGATTTATCTATTTTTTTATATTTTTGTCTTTAGTTTTGCAATTTTTTTATTTTTTTTTTATTTTTTTGCAACAATTTGTTTATCCCGGGTTGAACAAGGGTGGGGTGTTAATAACACCGGGGTTATAATAAGTTAACCAATCAGATTGCAGTATTTTTGCTGCATAAGAAATAAAATATATATATACTTTATTTTGTAACCGCATCGGTTTATCTTAATCTGATTCGAAACATATGAATTGAGACTAAATTGTAGCGTTTTCATTATGAAAATTGTGCTCTTAAATTAATATCATTGGTCCGAAAGTGTAGGGCCCATTTTGTATCGTTCAAGTACAAATCCGGTGATGTAATCACATTTATTGAAATGATTACAACTATGACACTATGTATTAAGGGATTCTGGTGAATAAAATAAAAAAGAGCTTCGAACGCATATTTATAAAGTATTTTTTGTTATTATGGAAGCACGCATGAAAATATATTAAGAGTTATCTATTGGTATTTTTCAGAACCATAAAAGCAATATAAAACACGATAACGGGACATAGATACAAAGTACAACTGTTGTGTGGAAATAGAAGTTCTCAACCAACCCCCATGTCAGTTTCTGGATGTGAGTCAATATATGAAAAAAGACCTTATTTTAGAAAAAATAAACGTTTATAACTGCCCTTTCCTAAGTTTAAATATTTTAGTTTAACACGGAAAAACTGTCATTTCTTAAATTTAGATATTCCAATTTAACACGGAAAACACTACTCTAAAATTCACGACAAAGGACATGAATGACAAGATTACAAAAATTATAATAACAATAACAAAAACACAACGGCGGGATGTATAAGTATTGAGCCACGTCATATGTATCCATGAAACACAAAAAGTCACACAGACAAAGCACATATTAAGCAAAAATAAAAGATAATATAAATAACACAATGACGAGATGCATAAATACAGAGCCACGTCAAATGGATATCACTAAAACAAACCAAACAGTAAAAGTGATGTTAATAAAGACAAATAAAAGAACACCATAACTCGTTATTTAGATGATAAACAACACCAGTACGCAGAATCTATAATTCAAGACCATCGTGTATTATTCGTGAAGTTGATACGAAATATTTTTCATGTCTGAGTAGGAGCAGCAAGCTCTTGAATACCGAATAAGTTAGGAAATGTATATTAAAAAAATGCAGGTGAAATTGGGTTATTGCTACTAAGGTGGGAGAAACAAAATTAAAATAGTCTCGTTTGTCATAGATTCTGGTACTGAGATGACTGTGTAAGTCAAATTCGATGTATAAGTCTAAAAATGAGACAGAGGAAGCCTTGTCTGTTTTTTGTTTTATTTTAGTTATTGGGGACTATGCCTAATGGTATTTCAAAGTGATAGATTTATAGCGTATGCTGCCATTTGTATGTTGAAAGGCATTGTGAATTATTTCGGTTAGGCGATTTTCCAATTTTACATGATATTAACAGGGTTAAAAGTAAAAACTTTATTTAGACTCAGATTTAAAATTACCCAGCAGTTTTTAAGATCCACATATGGTAAAGACCACTACGCGAGTAAACATATCAAATATTGCTGAATATACTAAAAATACATAAAAGCATATTAATCCATGGGAGGCGCTTTTCATATTGATTATTTTTCTATTTCATCTCAGATATAAAAAGCCACAGTATTTGTTGATGAAATGTCACAATCGTGCAAATGAAATTCAATAGAACAAAACCATTATCATAATTATTTGTCAACAACCTGCCATAAATAACAATTTTCTACTTTTCTTTATTTTTATATTTCAGTAAGTAACATGTAAGGAGACAAACATCAACAATTATTGTCATTTAAATGCCAGCCATAAAAATACGGTATTATATAAACTAATTGCATGTATATATAGCATTCACTTAAGTATTTTTTTTCTTCATTTTTTATCATTACGGTTAAATTTGGAAATAATAACCTAAACAAATGGTATATATAAACATCTGAAAATGTAATTGAAAATTATAGCTTGGTCAGCGCAACCTAAAAGGTAAGTTCTTTTTCTCGTACATATAACTTCATAATTACAAATGTATATATACAGTCAAGGACAAATATCTATTTCGACAAAAAACAAATGATACCTGATAAATTTTATTCTTGAAACAGTAGTACTTGTTAGCGCTTTGTAATTTTATAGACCTAGCCACATTCTTGTGTGTGTCTGTTCCAAGTCAGGAGCCTTTTATGCAGTGGTAGTCGTTTGTTGTTGTGTTACAAATTTGTTTTTCGTTCATTTTTGTACATAATTTAGGCCTTTAGTTTTTCTCTTTCGAATTGTTCTACATTTATCATTTCGGGGCCTTATATAGCTAACTATTTGGTATGGGCTTAACTCATGGTTGAAGGCCTTGCGGTGATCTATAATTGTTATTTCTGAGTCATGTTGTTTTTTTGTGAAGAGTTGTCTCAATGGCATTCATACCACACCTTCTTTTTCAATATCATTTAAGATTTTAAAATTATAATTTGCGTGGTAATTCCGCCATACGCACATTTCGTCTACAAAAAAACTCGTACGTCAATGACGTTCGAATGAAAAACATGTAAAAAGGCGACATAATGTAAGAGGTAAAAATAAATGAATCATTGAGGGCCAAACGTTCCAAAACCATTTGACAAATACAGCAATGCATTGTACAGCTACGGTAATCTATTTGGTAGGAAAGTTTTTGTATTTAAAAAAAATCTTAGTTTTACGTTCAGTTAATTCTTATAATTATGAATGATTAAGGATAAATATCAATGATAATTTAATTTATGTCATCACAGAAGTGGCGGTAATCACTGAAAATCGATCAATACCATTTGTAAGGTAACTTAAAGGTCTTTGTTATGTAATTATTTTCAGCAAAATCTTTATGCACTCCGATATCGTACATTATATTGTCTCTATATTTTTTTTTTATTTGAGTGTTATTGATGAGTCATTTTGGAGACAAAACACGCGTCTTATTTTTGTTTATTTTATTTAATTATTTTTTTCAAATTTTGGATGTTTTCGTGAAATAGTGATATTCCATTATATTTACAACTATGCGTGAACAAAACAGACATTATAGGTAAAATAATCAAAATATGGATACAACAGTCTTTACTGTGTCACAATCTGAAAACGAACAAATATTTAAGAAAAAAGAATAAAAAGCATCCATTTAATTTTAAAACCTCATGCATCGCTTCGCATGTTAGTTAACATATTGAGTTTATTTTTAAAGACAATATTAGTATACCGATGTTAAAATCTCACCGATAGATCACAAAAATACAAATAAAGGTAACAAGAAAAACCAAAGAAAATAGAAATAAGTCCGTTGATCATATAAAAAAGAAGATGTGGTATGATTGCCAATGACACAACTATCAACAAAAGACCAAAATGACACAGACATTAACAACTATAGGTCACCGTACGGCCTTCAACAATGAGCAAAGCCCATACCGCATAGTCAACTATAAAAGGCCCCAATAAGACAATGTGAAACAATTCAAACGAGAAAACTAACGGCCTTATTTATGTAGAAAATGAACGAAAAACAAATATATAACACATAAACAAATGATAACCACTGAATCACAGGATCCTGACTTGGGACAGGCACATACATAAATAATGTGGCGGGGTTTAACATGTAAGCGGGATCCCAACCCTCCCTCTAACCTAGGACAGTGGTATAACAGTACAACATAAGCATCGTGTTGTTTAAGAATGATTACTAAGTACAAACCAAAATGAGGTAAACAGGCATATTGTACTACACATATAACAAAAGGAATACTTAAGGACAAACGTAGCATAAAACAAGTAGTTTAACGTATTTTATTTTGTTAAACAATATTTCAACCAATCATTCAAAACATGAACATAACTTAATTAGCATATTGAATATATTTAAACAAATTTGAAGGTTCATTTAGGAAATAGAAAATTGTGAGTCGTTTTTAATCCAATTTTCCGCAAAAATAAATTGCACCCTATAATCTTTTATTGGAATTTAGTTACTTTCCGACAGGTTTTAATTTTCATTATCATATGTGCAAACTGTGCAAATGAAAGCTGTTTGAAATAGTGTATACAATTTTGTTTTATATTTTATTTAAACACTTTTTTATCAATTTATTCAAAAGCTGTGTATCGTTTCTTTAGTTGACTAGATATAGGAAGATGTGGTGTGAGTGCTAATGAGACAACTCTCCATCCAAACAACAATTCAAAAATCAAACCACTATAGGTTAAAGTACGGCCTTCAACACGGAGCCTTGGCTCACACCGAACAACAAGCTATAAAGGGCCCCAAAATTACTAGTGTAAAACCATTCAAACGGGAAAACCAACGGTCTAATCTATATAAACAAAACGAGAAACGAGAAACACGTATATATTACATAAACAAACGACAACTACTGTACATCAGATTCCTGACTTAGGACAGGTGCAAATATTTGCAGCGGGATTAAACGTTTTAATGGGCCCAAACCTTCTCCCTTTTTCTGAAACAATAGCATAACATCACAACATATAAAAACATACGATAAAATATCAATTAGCAGACTTAACTCAATCAAAAAACGTATGATTACACAAAGAACGAATAAATTTGATCTGCGATATCTGAATACAAATGCACAGTTAATTAAATATTAGAGACAAACAGTCATGACCAAAAGGCTATCAAACAAATTCAAACACACTGAGAAATATTTAACCAATCAATGTTCACTTTAGAAAAAAACCGGTTTTTTATAATCTTGAAGTTTATACAAATGTTGTAAGAATAAGTGAAAAATTGAAGATATTACAAATAATCAAAGCTGGTATACAGCCAAGATCCATATAATTAAAAATGACAAAAAAGCATTATAAACAGTATCAACAGGTCGAATTAACAAGAAAATACGATTTGAGAGTACTCGCAGTTACTGACAGCTAGTTAAAAGCCAAAACCAATTAATAGTAAAAAATCATGCATCAGAGACTAAAATCGACTAAAACACATCACAGGGATTTAGTATTTTAACGTCATTAATAGTCAAAGAAGACATGACTTGTGCAATGCCAAAAATAAATGTATCGACAGGTAGTAGTATAGTGAAGAGCGACTTCTATAGAAATAAAAGTTAACGTGGCTGTGTCCCCTATACATCTCGCCTCAAAAGATAATGAAATTTAGTTATGTTTTAATTAGTATATTATAGAACTCGTTAACGGGCTTCAATATAAAATCTGATACTTTTAAACGAGGTTTAACATATACTCCTTGTACCTGTACACGAGCTTGTACATATACTTTTCATGTTGTATACGAGCTTTCACATACATTCCTTAACGTGTATACGAGCGTGAACATATACTCTGTAATACCATGTTTTATTTACAGCCATATAAACTTTACCATCTGTACGTATTAACAATCACAGCACATTCATCCGCTTGGTCTAGAGAACATGTGATCTTAATGGAAATACAATACTATAAAGTTTTTTTTTTCTATTTCAGAAAAGTAATGACAATGAAGGCCGTAGTACTATTAAGCTGTCTGTTCATGACAGTCAGTGGTAAGAATATTGTGTTGATAAAAATCTAAACTGAAATACACACATTTTTTAAAAACATTCCACAAAGTATTTACGCGGTTAATTTATAATGTGTTTTATGAAAGTATTATATATTTTTCTCAAGAATGACTTCAAATGAAGGTTTACATATGATAATGCATTAAGTCAATTTATATATATCTTTATGACGATTAAATCACGTTGTGTGTTTCCAACTCCAGATTTTACTGACAAAAAAAGGTAACATTAGGCCAGCGAAAGCTGAATTAAGGTGGTACTTAACACTACAGGGAGATAACTCTGTAAAATCAGCTAATCGTTTTAATTATGTTGTGTTGTTAATGGAATATTAAGCTTCTCAATGATCAAAATAAGAGTTTGTCAAACTGCTGTAAAGCCAGTGTAAATTTTCTGATAAAACAGTTGGTTCAAATATTTTGAAAGTTTTATACATTTGTCAAAGAGTCAAAGTAAATACTTTGTCAAAATTTTATGAAAATTAAACGAGCCAAATTAGTTTTAGTTGAGTGTTGGGTACCACCTTAATAGCTCAGTCTATGTGGCTGAGTGGTTTAGAGCGTTCGAAAGAGTGCAGACGATTGTAGTTTCGATAAGCGAATAGTTTGTGTTCGAATTCCAGTGAGGGATGAAAAACAATTGCTTCTATAAATTTGCAGATTTAACATTGTTGTGTTGATATTAAGAGTTATTATACAATATACCAATCAATAAAATTAGGGCGGGAAATTGACAAAATACATATCGTTAGAAAGACATCTCAGTTGCATGTGGTTTAATGCAAATAGTTCATTATACCTTTGGCATATAACAAAATGAACGAGGTTTCTGAAAAAAAAATTAGCGGGTGCACATAGCGACCAATCAGATTTAGTCATACTGTTAAATCTGAATAAAATTTTATATTTAAAAATTGGCTAATCCCTTAAAATCTCTTTTTCTCGGCCACACTTGACTTTTGAAACAATAACTCTGTCATGTCACATTTTTTATACAGGCAAAATAAAAAGACGATCAACTTTTCTTAAATTCATTTTGACCCACTTGCAACTTGAACTCTCAATTTGATTATAAAAACATTAAAGATTAACACATATATGAGTTATATGATATGGCATGGATTCAATTTGTTGTTTGTAAGATTGTACAGAATACCAATTAGAATTTAAAGGTTGGAAAATGTAACTTAATTTTAACTAAAATAAGCAAGGTCAATCACTAAAGCCCGGTGACACTTCTGAAGAGTCTTTTAGTGTGTGTTTGAATGACAAAATAAATTTAATACTCTTACACGAAATCTCTGCAAAACTTTTAACTTGTTTTACATTTTTTTTTAAATGAATACCAAAATACAACTTTACTGTTTTTTTAGGACAAACAATTCTAAGCAGAAATACAGATCTTGGAGAAATAAATGGTGAAAATGATGATTTTGTCAGTGATACCTTTATAAATTATCTCAGGTATAACCAAAGTAGCATCAGTTTTTATTCAGCGTATATAAGTAACAGTTTTTACTTTTTTTTTCATAGCTTAATATTTTTTAAATGTTATTACTCTGAAGCTTTATACAACAATATTGAAAATCTCGTAAAGGCTCATTCTGTTTTGCTTAAAAAAAGCCTAAAAGATCAATATAGTTGAGATGTAGGTAGTTTAGTTTCTAAACCCAGTGAGTTTTATATACTGAATACTAAATAATACATACAAAATAAATTGAGGGTGAAACAATATCGCTTCCTAGTGTGGTATTTCCCGGGCATTGACAATTTCTGTCCTTCAATTTAGGAAGTTTTCCTAAAATATATAAGAGTTTAACTGTCTTCCGGGTATCTGTCGTCCCTCTTTTTTTAAAAGAAATTAATGTGATACATTTCGTTCATACTTAGTTGTCTGTTTTATAACGGGTCGTATGAACACATTTATTTTCATTCTTCATCAGGAAACGTGACTGGAACCTTGGAAGTGGTAACAACGGAAATGGTGACAATGGAAACACGAATCAAAACGTTGGTAATTCGAATACAGGAAATAATCAAGAAACACATGTCGGAGGAATAGGAAGCAGCAGAAGCCGTGGAAGGAAACGTGACTGGAACCTTGGAAGTGGGAACAACGGAAATGGTGACAATGGAAACACGAACCAAAACGTTGGTAATTCGAATACAGGAAATAATCAAGAAACACATGTCGGAGGAATAGGAAGCAGCGGAAGCCGTGGAAGGAAACGTGACTGGAACCTTGGAAGTGGGAACAACGGAAATGGTGACAATGGAAACACGAACCAAAACGTTGGTAATTCGAATACAGGAAATAATCAAGAAACACATGTCGGAGGAATAGGAAGCAGCGGAAGCCGTGGAAGGAAACGTGACTGGAACCTTGGAAGTGGTAACAACGGAAATGGTGACAATGGAAACACGAACCAAAACGTTGGTAATTCGAATACAGGAAATAATAAAGAAACACATGTCGGAGGAATAGGAAATAGCGGAAGCCGTGGAAGGAAACGTGACTGGAACCTTGGAAGTGGGAACAACGGAAATGGTGACAATGGAAACACGAACCAAAACGTTGGTAATTCAAATACAGGAAATAACCAAGAAACACATGTCGGAGGAATAGGAAGCAGCGGAAGCCGTGGAAGGAAACGTGACTGGAACCTTGGAAGTGGGAACAACGGGAATGGTGACAATGGAAACACGAACCAAAACGTTGGTAATTCGAATACAGGAAATAATCAAGAAACACATGTCGGTGGAACAGGTAGCAGCGGAAGCCGTGGAAGGAAACGTGACTGGAACCTTGGAAGTGGGAACAACGGAAATGGTGACAATGGAAACACGAACCAAAACGTTGGTAATTCAAATACAGGAAATAACCAAGAAACACATGTCGGAGGAATAGGAAGCAGCGGAAGCCGTGGAAGGAAACGTGACTGGAACCTTGGAAGTGGGAACAACGGGAATGGTGACAATGGAAACACGAACCAAAACGTTGGTAATTCGAATACAGGAAATAATCAAGAAACACATGTCGGAGGAATAGGAAGCAGCGGAAGCCGTGGAAGGAAACGTGACTGGAACCTTGGAAGTGGTAACAACGGAAATGGTGACAATGGAAACACGAACCAAAACGTTGGTAATTCGAATACAGGAAATAATAAAGAAACACATGTCGGAGGAATAGGAAATAGCGGAAGCCGTGGAAGGAAACGTGACTGGAACCTTGGAAGTGGGAACAACGGAAATGGTGACAATGGAAACACGAACCAAAACGTTGGTAATTCAAATACAGGAAATAACCAAGAAACACATGTCGGAGGAATAGGAAGCAGCGGAAGCCGTGGAAGGAAACGTGACTGGAACCTTGGAAGTGGGAACAACGGGAATGGTGACAATGGAAACACGAACCAAAACGTTGGTAATTCGAATACAGGAAATAATCAAGAAACACATGTCGGTGGAACAGGTAGCAGCGGAAGCCGTGGAAGGAAACGTGACTGGAACCTTGGAAGTGGGAACAACGGAAACGGTGACAATGGAAATACGAACGAAAACGTTGGTAATTCGAATACCGGAAATAATCAAGAAACACATGTCGGAGGAATAGGAAGCAGTGGAAGTCGAGGAAGGAAACGTGAGTGGAACCTTGGAAGTGGTAACAACGGAAATGGTGACAATGGAAACACGAACCAAAACGTTGGTAATTCGAATACAGGAAATAATCAAGAAACACATGTCGGAGGAACAGGTAGCAGCGGAAGCCGTGGAAGGAAACGTGACTGGAACCTTGGAAGTGGGAACAACGGAAACGGTGACAATGGAAATACAAACGAAAACGTTGGTAATTCGAATACAGGAAATAATCAAGAAACACATGTCGGAGGAATAGGAAGCAGCGGAAGTCGAGGAAGGAAACGTGAGTGGAACCTTGGAAGTGGTAACAACGGAAATGGAGATAATGGAAACACGAACCAAAACGTTGGTAATTTGAATACAGGAAATAATCAAGAAACACATGTCGGAGCAATAGGAAGCAGCGGAAGCCGTGGAAGGAAACGTGACTGGAACCTTGGAAGTGGGAACAACGGAAATGGTGACAATGGAAACACGAACGAAAACGTTGGTAATTCGAATACAGAAAATAATAAAGAAACGCATGTCGCAGGAATAGGAAACAGTTGGGGCCGTGGAAGCAAACGTGACTGGAACCTTGTAAGTAGGAATCACAGCAATAGTGACTACGAAGACTACCGCAGCAACTTTGGTAATTATGTGAATACAAAAAGAAATAAAGAAACTGTCGGGAAATGGATGCCAAAAGATAAAAAAAGGTAATTTGTTACAAAAAAAATAATTTTTGTATCGAGTCAAATAACAATTGAGAAGTCGACTTAATCAGATGGACATCCCTAACAAACCAATTGTTTACTTCGAAACAAAGACCTGGTATTTAAAAATGTACTAGATATTTCTATCTTTGTATTTGTTTCGGGTCTTTTTATACAGTTTTTATTTGAGTTAAACCTTCAAGTTGATATTTTTTCGTATGTTTTTCTATGTTTACTTTAGAAAACGTCTCACTTTAGGCTAGGGTCATTTTGTCTGTTTTATCCCGATTTTTGATGAAGTTCGTTTTGCAAAGTCGGATTTTGTCTTCTTGTATATTTGAACTGTTAGTTTGTCGTTTGGTGGTTTGTTTTCCTGTTTTGCTATGGCATTGTCAGTATACTCTCGATTTCTGAATTTGAATCTCTCGTAGGTATTCTTTGACGCTATTGTACGTTGGGTTATCAAGTTATATTTTATTGTATTGTTTAAGTCTTATCCAGTCTGTGTTCAGATATTTCAGTAGTTGTACATGTTTTTATACTTATCAAAACAAAACAACAATGATGTGTATAAAATATGGGGAACAGTCCTTGGTTGTCTGCTTCGAAATTAATAAACAGTACTTTGTCAACAACAAGAAACAATATCTACAAAATACTTTTAATCTTAACAAGACTAAACGTTTTGAATTGCAATCTTTACAGATGGGATAAAGACCAAAAAGACTTAAATTCATTTACTGTATAGAATATACCATAAACAATGTATAGTTGATCATGAATACCAAAAAGCGTTACAATATTGTTTTGGAAATCTAAGTGAATTATATCATTTTTTTTTTAACAAGACGCAATCCTTTATCATTGTTTATATTTATAATTCATACTACTAGTATATATTTTGTCAACTAAAGAACAAATCAAACAACTGTTGTTTAGTTGGTAAATATGATGATATTTAAATGTTTTGTAAAACTAAAAATACAATATTGGATTCTATTTAATTGTTTTGTGTTTTACAGGTAAAGAAAGGAATTAAGGACATTTAACACCAGTCATCACTTCTTTGTACTTGCGATGCAAATATAGCCCATATAACTGAACAGTATACTTGTTTTGTTTATGTATTTTTTTTTAGCTTAGAAACATTCAATATGACATTCAAATTATACTCAAGAGAACTAATCTGAGAAATATAGACTTATACACTACTATATATCAATATATTCTTTGTATGACACCTAACCCTATATCATCTTAGTAGTTTTGTCGCATATTTAGAGAACTGTATAATCCGTGTTATATTCTGCTGAATACTTGCTTTATTCTAATAAAATTTAATTTTATATAGTATAGTTTATTTTATTCCACTGCATGTCGATGTTAATAGCGAAATCAGCATTTGATTGGTTGAAACTTTGACACGTGACGTCAAACAAAACTTCATATTCACCTCTGAGTATCATATTCCCCTCTGACATGTCGAGACCAACTCGTGCGACGTTATGCGCGGTTTATGTACATAACGTCTTGAACTTCTTATTTTCTAAATAGCAATAGCAAATATCATTATCGTGTTCAAATTTGTTTTCAGACGTTAAAACAAAAAGACTAATTAAATAATCAATGTGTATCGTACTGTTTATCAATATGTATGTCGTGTTCAGTAATATAAACAAGCGAATAAGTCTGAAAAAATGCCGGTATGCAAACTAATATTTGAAGTTCAGATAGCTTAGGCAGTGGAATAAAACATTCATTTCCCTTGGCTTCGGGAGATATGAAGATTTTTTCACCCTCGAAAAATCATATTTCCCTCGGGCAGAGCCCTCGTGAGATATGAATATTCTTGGGTGAACAAATCTTCATATCTCCCTCAGGCACGGGAAATAAATGTATAGTGTTTACTGTTATTATTGCATAAGTGTTTTACTGTTATTATTGCATAAGTACAACGCTCACGGTTTATCTATCAGTCTTCCTTCAACACGTGACGTTTTCTTTTCCACCATTCATTTAAGCAGTTGTACAGCTTACTACTTGTCTTTTGTCTACAATATTCTACCAAATGTGTAAGCTAAAGGCACGCAAAGAATATCATACATTGCTCATATTTCTAGCTATAAAACTTTGGTTGACCCATCAATTCCTCCGAGATTGAGTGTACCAATACATGCAATAGATAGACGAATATGTGGTATGAGTTGCAATGAGACATCTCTCCATCCAGATCGTAATTTGTAAAAGAAAAACTTTTTAGATCAAAGAACGGTCTTCAACACGAAGTACTGGCTTACACTTAAAAACAAGCTATAGAAGACACCAACCGGAAAAAACAACGGTCTAATCTATAGTAAAAAAAAAGAGAAACAAGCAACGGTTATTAACCACATCAACTTGCAACACCCACGTGAAATCAGGTGTCTGACTTAGAACAGGTGCAAACAAATGCAGAGGGTTCAAACGTTTGAATAGGTACTAATCTTCATCCGAACCTAAATAATAATTTCAACAAGACAATTTCCATCCATGTGACAATTTGAAAAAGTAAACATTTAAAGGTTTAAGTACGAGCGTCAATCCGGAGGCCTGGCTCACATCAAACATCAAGCTATATGGGACAGCACACACGACTAGTTTAAAATATTCAATCCGGAAAACCAACGGCCTAATCTATAGAAAAAAAAAACAAGAAACGAGAAACACGTATCAACCAAATCAACAAAAAATAGCCACTGAACAAGGATTTCCTCAAACAAATGCCCTGGTTTAAGCATTTAAAGTTGATAAATAGTATACCGTCATGTTGGATTAAACAATCCCTATACACAATTATTTGGATTCGAGCGTCACTGATAAGTCTTTTGTAGACAAAACACGCGTATGGCGTATATGCAAAATTTAGCCCTGGTATCTATGATGAGTTTAATTACAACCACCAGGTCGATACCACTGCTGGTGGAGATTTATGTCCCCGAGGGTATCACAAGCCCAGTAGCTAGCACCTTTTAATGCTGACATGAATTATCATTGATATGGTTATATTTATAGATTAACTATTTACAAAATTTTGAAATTTTTGAAATATTAAGGCTTTTCTACCTCAGGCATGGATAACCTATGCTGTATTTTGTAAACATTTTAGGAATGTTGGTCCTCAATGATCTTCAACTTCGTACTTTATATGGCCTTTTTGTCCATTTGGACTTGAACGTCACTGATGAGTCTTTTGTAGACGAAACACACATCTAACGTATATACAGAAATTAGTTCTGGTATCTATGATGAGTTTATTTACTTCAAGTGAATAATTCATTAGGGATGTGTCCTTGCTTCTTTTGATACTGTAAACCAACTTATTTTCGCGACCGATTTATTTTTGCGACTTTCGCGAGTAGAAAAATAACGCGAATATAAATCGTCGAGAATATGTCAATCTTTGATCTTTCTTTAATAAACTTCATCAAGGAAATCAGATAATCGCGAAATTAAATAGCCGCGAAGTGGTCAAGAAAGAGTAAAACGCGAAATAAAGTATCCGCGAAAAAAAGTTGGTTTACAGTATTTCAAAAACCAAAGTGGCTGCTAATAACTAATTATTTCAATTTGATTAATGATTGAACTAAACAAAATCACGTTTAATAACATTACCGGTACCAATTGTTCTGCACCAGATGTGCATTTCGGCAATACATGTCTCTTCAGTGATGCTCGCGGCCAAAATATGTGAAATCCAAAGCTTATATAAAAGATGAAGAACTATAATCCAAAAGTTCCAAAAAGTATAGCCAAATTCGTGAAAGGAATCAGAGCTTTGCATGAGTGAGATACCTTCCTTAATTTATAATATTTTAAACATTTTGCAACAATTGTTTTCATGTCTCTTAACTTATGTTTTAGTATATGTTTCTGCAAAATTCATAATCTTCGTATCCCCCCATTTGCTTCGACATTCTATCAACAGTTTAGGTTGAGATACAACAATTGTATAAAAATAGTTTCACATTATCCAGTTTTATTTTCTCCTTTCATGCCCAAATAAATAACCATTCGATGACAAGGATTTTGTTACGAACCATTGCATAAAAGAAGCAACTACTATAATCTAGCGACCAATAAAACAAATCTTGACGGAGACAACACGTAAACCTTTTTATTTCATTACTTATCAGTATTCAAGATGTTTCTTTTCCATTCCCGTCCACGATTGAGAACAACGACAGCTGTTTCTGACTATTTACATGCAGTTCGATACGGCATTTTCAACAATTTAAATGCGGATATAATTGAACTGAGCATTAGATTTTATCATACGTAAAAAAAATTATCAACATGTGACCTGACAGCTGCTACCGACGAACAAAAAGCAAATCCGCTGAGTCATGAATATTTCAGTAAGTTTGAAACAACTCGACTATATTTACATCTTCTTATATACAGGACCTCGTCGATTCGTAAACACCTTTTACTTCTTGGTACCTTCATAATGTCGCATTTAGAAAATGAACACTCTTGAATAATTGAAATGACTGTATAAATGTAGCTAATATACTTTGATAGCTTTACATAATTTTATTCATCAGTAAAGATACACCAACAACAGGTTGATATATCTGATACAATGCCGTATCTAACTGCGCATGCATGCAAGTAAAAACAACTGACTTTGATTATAATAGTGGAAGTACGTAAAGAAACAAATCGCACACAAAAGCAAAACAGTTTAAATTGCTGTACACCATTACAAATTCATATACTTGAAATCAAAACTATTAACGACATTATAACCCCATGTATTGTTAACCTCAATTCAGTTAAATGTATAGTTTATTTAGGTTGCATCACTCAACAAGTAAAACCGATATTTATCAATTTTAAAACAAAACCACTTAAGATGAGAACCATTTTATATTTATAAGAGACTATCACTATCATTAGGACAACCGGAAGCGTCTTAGAAATGATTTCGGTGTTCTGTGATACGGTTTGATAGACACCGTTGGATTTGGCTTCAATGCTGCTAAGTTGCATTTCTAACATTCTTTGAATGCCTAAACTTTGTTCCACAACATGAAAGGTAAAGGTTTATTTCAGATTATTTACTTTCATTTAAGTGAGATACCAAGAAATGATTTAAACGTCAAATGTAAAGTGAGTATGACACAACTGCTATCAAATTAGAGAATTAAATTAAATCATCATATTTGAAAGCAATTAATCAAACTATCAAACAACCTAGCATTCTGTAAGATCAAAGCATACTTTAAATAACTGTAGATCCAAGTTGATTTGAAATTGTTTTTAGAAGTAATTAAAGGTGACTATCTGAATTTAATCAAATTGTTTTTTTACTATTATTAAATTCTTTAATTTCACAGCAATGAACTAATCTACTAAAAAGACTGGATATTTTTTAGATCTATAATCGATTTAGTTAGATAAACTGATGACTAAATTTGAAGCTTTAGACTAGTCGGGACAGGTCAAAACTTGGCGATACAGGTCGAAACTGGTCGATTCAGATTTATTAAGTAAAGTCGATATCTAGTCAAGTTTAGTTAAGAGCAGTAAAGTACTGTCGAAATTGTTTCGAGACTAGTCGAGTAAAATGTGTGCTCCATTATACTGGTCGAACACAAAATTTAGTCTTTTAAGATTCTCTATTGAATATTTAAAAAGAGGTCATGAAGATTTAAAACCTAAACTGCGAATCAAAAATGAAGAAGCATGAGACTCTTATATCATGTATATGGAAAATTCCTTTGACTAAATTAAGCTTAAAAGAGCAAATTCCCCATCCACCTGAATAAAAAATACATATCAATAACTGTAACGGAAGGAAAATTAGGAAAAAGCAACTTTTTTAAATGACCTGTATAGATTAGATATAAAAAAGAAGATGTGGTATGAATTCCAATGAAACACCTCATCACACGAGAACAAGAGACCAAATAACTTAGAATTAACCACTATATGTAACCGTACGGACTTTAACACTGAGCTAAACCCTTTACCGCATTATCAGCTATACATGCCCCGAAATGACAATTTAAAACAAATCAAAAGAGAAAACTAACGTCCTTAGTTATGTACCAAAAAAATAACGAAAAACAAATATTCAACAGATAAACAAACGACAACCACTGAATTGCCGGCTCCTGACTTGGGACAGCAACAAACATGCAAAATGTGGCGGGGTTTAATATGTTAGTGAGATCTCAATCCTTCCCTATCCTGAGACAGTTGTGAAACAGTACAACGATATTACGAACAATAAAAAACACCATTCGAAGGATAAAAATACAAATACTAAAATTACCAGTTACTTGTACACCCCAACGAAAAAACAACTAAGTACAGATTTGTGAGTACTCGCAGTTACTGACAGCTAGTTCAAAGCAACGAACAACTAATGAAAAATCATGAATCTAAGACTACATTATCAATCAGCACACATCCAACATTCAATGGATTAAGTATAATCAGTCGGAGAAAGACATTACTTTGTGCATTGCCAATATACATGTTAAATAAAAACTCATCGGCTGGTAACAGTTTTCACGAAATAAATATGTATCAACAAAAATATTATTTTGTGTACTGTTATTTTTTTTAAATATAAAAAATAGAAAGAAAATTATGAAAAAATAGATAATCATTAACAAAGGGTTGTAGTAAAAAAAAGACATGCACCACGATATGATTCATTCTTCACAAGTTATTTGCTTACAGTCTTATAAACACAAAAATCAGGATACGAATAACGGTATACATTTTAATTTTAGAAATTTTTAGCTCTTAGAGGTGTTTATCCTTTATGTATCTTTGCTGATACATTCTGAAAAAAAGTTATTTAAAGCTGTTATACATATAGTATAATAAAATATTAAGTCGTTGTAATAGTTCAAGAGTGTCAATTTTTAAATGCAGCATTTTTCAGGTTTATCAAAAATGATATATGTCTAAGAATCGACAGAGTACTATATATAAGATGTATCTATAGATTTAATTCTAGTCGAGTTGTCCCAGAATCATTGATATATATGTATATGAATCAACGGCTTCAATGTTGAGCCGTCGGTTGTTGACAGATCTTTAGTTAGTGAATTTCGCCCAGTTATTGACGCATTTGTATATTATCATATCCGACTTTCAATTTTTGAATAGATACATTTTGTATGGACATGAAGTTAATGGATTACGTACTAGTATTTCAATACAAATACAGTCTGTTTTATTAGCTAAGGAACACTATTTGTTTTACACAAATACAAACCAGTATCCGTACAATTTTATTTACACGTTGTAAGCCATGCCGTATCGAACTGTCATGCAAGAATACACAGTCTTTGTTTTGATCATAATCGTCGAAAGGTATCGATGGAAACACTTGTAAACTAATAAACAAGGTTGACTTCGTCCACATTTGATATATTGTCCAGTAGATTATAGTGTTTTTCTGCTTTTATCCAATGGTTCGTAACAGAACGCATGACATCAAAAATTAACTTTATTTGAAAAGAATAAACAGAGACTTAAACTGGATAATGTATAACTATATTTGTACATTTTTTTTATCCCACCTTAAATGTTATGAAAATTGGAAGGGTATAAAACAGATAGTAGGAAAACAAAAGACATTGACAAATCGTCCATGACAAAAAATCTGTAAACTGAAAGAAAAATACCCACAGATAGATAAAACACACGCAAGAGCAAGGAGATAAAATTACTGTTCACCATTGCAATATCGTATATGTTTTCATTTGTAATTACACCTTATGTAAGAATCCGGGATTTTGGTTGGTTGATAGCTAGTGTACTTTTCACCAATTTGCTGCTATGAAATGAATATCGTTCATTTTCAACGCCGCCGGGGTATTTGCCAAAAGGATATGCCTTTTTTACCCTCTCTGCCGTGGTATTTGCCCAAAAAATACCCTATCCGACTGGACGCTTGTAACGTCACGATCATCAATGCGTTTTTGAACATAAAACATTCGGTGTAATTAAACAGATATACTAGAAGCATGTTCTTGAGGGGTATTATCGAAAAATATCAGTCTTGAGAATGAATTTCCCTTGCCTTACGGCTCGCGAAATTTAACATTCTCTCGACTGGTATTTTTCGCAAATACCCCTCCTTAACATAATTTATCTGTTGAAAATCAAACCTAATTTAAAAACGACATTGTAACCGAATATATTTTGTTAGTTGTACACGGTATATCACTCAATATTGAGGATTCGCTATTGTCCAGTACAACTTATACCATTTCCAGTTTTAATTGTGTTATATTGATCTTCTGGTTATTTAGTATATGATTTTGCAAAACATATACTAAAAGCCTTTAGCTAAGAGAAATGAACAAGATTTGAACGTGTTTTTGTTTGGTTAAATTATCAATTAAAGTGAAATGATAAAATAATAACTCGTTATTGGCAGCAAATTTGGTTATGGAATGTCAAAATAAGCAAGGACACATATGGAGAAGACGGAACTTAGTTGAAAAACATATGTGTGATCCATTTACTTTGAACAATAAAATATGTTTAAACTAAGAACACATCGCTGATGAATCATTCACTTGAATTGATTTTGTACTGGGAATGCACAACCTAAGATGGCGGTTTATCATAAATCTGGCGTAAAACATAAGAGCTTTATTTGTTTTACGAAACCTAAGTTAAGCGTATTGATGTGGTTCATAAGTGTTTCTCGTTTCTATTTTTTTATGTTGAGTGAAACTGTTGGTTTGTCGGTTTGAATGGTTTAAACTACATGTAGTCATGTGTGGTGTCCTTTGTAGCTTGCTGTTCAGTGTGAGCTTGGGCTACGCATTGAAGACCGTACTTTGACCTTTTCAGGATTTCTATTAATATGAGCCAGGCATTACCTGTAAATGGGGACGAAGTCTGTATGAAATATTTTTTTGTAACTTAAATATTTGTCTAAAAAACCAACGGAAATACCGTAACGTTTCCGATTTTGGTTCTGTTGTTAGAGATTTTAGTTGTGACGTTATTTTAGTTATGACGTCATATGCAATGTAAACAAAGAAACGCTATCATCAGGTAACGTTTTTTCATATCAATTTTCCCGAATTTTTTTTTTATTGAATTTTCTACTGTTATTTGGAACTTCGTCCCCATATAAATTGTGACTTGGATTAAGAATTGACTCATTGCAAAAATATTTTTTTAAGGTAAGTGTGAACGTTTAACATGTGAAAACCTGCTGCATTTGTTGCACCTGTTCTGAGTCAGAAATCTGGAGTTCAGTAGTTTTTGTTTTCTGATGTAGTTCATATTTAGATCAAAGATCCCAGGCTTATGATTAAAGACGCAAAGCGCACGTTTCGTCTTCTTGTCAGTGACGCCCAATTTAAGGGAACAGTGAGGACCCAAATTTCCAAAAAGTTGTGCCTAGTAAGGGTTTTAGATGAGAAAATCCTTGGTATTTTGAAAAACTCACACTTGATAAAACAGGAAAGTTACAAAAATGACCATACAAGTGATAATCCTAT
Source organism: Mytilus trossulus (assembly GCF_036588685.1). Classification (NCBI taxonomy): domain Eukaryota; kingdom Metazoa; phylum Mollusca; class Bivalvia; order Mytilida; family Mytilidae; genus Mytilus; species Mytilus trossulus. The sequence continues at coordinate 31,174,474 of NC_086380.1, read as the reverse complement.
CAAAACCGAACTACTGGGCTGGAGATACCCCCGGGGAGGAAATGTCTACCAGCAGTGGCATCACCATAGTGGTGTAAATAATTATCAAAGTTCCCAAGCTTATCATCAATACGCCAAACGCTCGTTTTGTATAGACAAGACTCATCAATGACACTCAGATAAATAAAAATATAAAGCTAAAAAAATACAAATTTGCAGAATATTGAGGACCCTAAATTTCCAAAAGATGGGCCAAATACAGCAAAGGTAATCATAAGTGTGTTTTTTTTAATATATATTATACCATTGGTTTTCCGGTTTGAATTGTTTAAACCAGTTACGTTTGGTATCTTTCATAGCTTGCTTTTTAGTGTGAGCCAGGGCTGCATGTTGAAGACCGTACTTTGATCTTTGAGGGTTTACTTTTACAAAATTTGACTTGGATGGAGAGTTCTTCTACTTTAAGTGTTTAGCGATCCTTCAATTATTAAAGATTATTCGCCGGGGGAGTTGTCTCATTGAAACTCATACAACATCTTCTTATATCTATTGGTGTACTCATTTTACGAACAATTAGTGGGTTAACCTAGTTTTGTAGATACAAACATGAGGAACTTATGATATTCAAAACGTTCCTTTAGCTTACACATTTGGTAGAATATTGTAGACAAAGGAAGGAAACAATCTGTACAGCTGCCAACACAAATGGGACCACAGAAAAATCGAAGGAAGACGATAAATAAACCGTGAACGTTGTATATATGCAATATTAACCTGATAATAAACTATACTATTTGAAATTCAAGTTTATCGGAACAAAGCAAGTATTCAGCAGAAAATAACAAAAGTTATGTATTTCTATAAATATGTGACAAAACTATTAAAATAATATAGGGATTTATGCCATACAATAGAAACTATTAAAATAATATAATGTATATATTACAAGTATTCGTCTATCTTTCTCAGATAAGCTCACTTGCGTATTAAATAAATGGCATAATGAATGTTTCAAAGACTTTGTAGGTCCTTCAGTGCGTACTAAATCTTAAACAGTGATACAACGTGATGTTCAAAAGGTCCTTCAAAATCTAACTTTTTTCTTTTAGTTTCAAATAAAAACCAAAACAAAACATCTACTTATTTCAAAGTGTAAAATAATTTTAAATGAAAAAGACAAACAAACATGACATTTGTTTCAGATCTACAAAACTATTAAAAAAAGGTCAGAAAAAAATTCATAATACTTCCGCATAGGAATTTATGAAATAAGATGCATTATATTTAGATACACTCACAACGGATACCTTTCTCTTTTATTTCGCGGACAACTTTTATTTCAAAAATAACAATGTTGTATTCAGATTGAATCTAGAGGCAATAAATCATTGCGCACTATCAAAGGTACCAGGCTGATAATATGATGAAATTTAGATGTACACATAATACACCCTTTCACTTAGCGGATTAATATGTGCTATTGCATTAACACAACTATTCGCTAATTGTTATCAATAATTCATATCAATAAAGACCTTTCTTACGAATTCAAATTACCTTAAAAAAAGGATAGCAGCTGCCCTTTCCTTTAATTGCCTTTTAAAGAAATGTTTTATAGTAATATCTGAAATCTAAATTTAATTTTAAACATCAGGCTGAATACCTTTTTGATCGGGGAAGGTACTATTGTTTGAATGAGAACTAAATGCAATCATACGTCATTAAACAGAGAACATGTGTTGAAAAATTAGGTAGTGCTATATTTGAAGACAAATCGGTTAGAGCAAAACCAACACTTACATGGAGTAGTTATCTGCTGAAAACATACACATTAATAAAAAAGGAACTAAATATGAATTTGTTAGAATATCTACATATAGTGAAATAATGGTACATTAAAATTGTGAATCATATTCTACTTGCAAGCAACAAAGTGAAAAAAAAGTGTATCAAAAATCAGTACACAGTTCGGTTATATGTGATATATTTGAATCGTCGGCAGAAATAATTCATTACTGGTGTTAAATGTCCTGACTTCTTTTGTTTCCCTGTAAAACACAAATCAAATAAATAGAATATCTAAGTTTCTATCAATGTTTAATTTTTACAAAATGTTTAAATGTTATCATATTCACTAATTACCTTACCAGTTTTTTAATTTATTTTATTAGGTGACAATATTTATTTTGCATTAAGAAAATATAAACAATTCAGTCTGGTTTAAAGTTTAAAGTTTGAAAAACAATAGTGTACCGTTTATTAGTATTCGTGATCAACTATACATATAATATTTAATCTATATAGTAAATTAATAAAATGGATATTGAACGATGTGGTATAAATGCCAATGAGCAACTTTCCATTCATGTAAAGATTTATAAATTAAAGTAAACAATTATAGGTCAAGGTACGGTCTTCAACACAGAGCCTTGGCTCACACCGAACAGCAAGCTATAAAGGACTACAAAATATTACTAGTGTACAACCATTTGTGTTTGGTGTAAACATCATCATAAATAGACTGAAACATAAAATGATAAGTCCTGTTTAGATTTAAAAGTATTTTCTTGTTGTTGAAACAATACTGTTTATACATTTTCAAGCAGGAAATATATTATAGGTAAAAAAACTACTGGAATGACAAAGACTTGATTAGTCTTAGATCTTCTTAGAAATCAAAACAAAAAATATCTTGACAACTTAACAAAAGTCAAAATATACTAACGGGAGATTAAAACGTATCAATCGACAGTAAAATAACAATGCCATAGTTAAACAGGAAAAAGAAATCAAAAGACAAACAACAGTACACAATATGAGACAAAGACAATGTTTTTTGTCGTCCTTCCTTGTTAAATATTTGAGATTATGACATGGGGTGACTGCTGTACCCTTATTTTAACAGTTTTATCTAGTGTGACTGTTTTGTTCATGCATCGTTGTCAATATAATAGCATTGGATGAGACTGTTATAAAAATGAGAGGTGGAGCGCCAAGAAACCATGTTCAATCTACTATTTTCAACATACGTGTATGCGGATGCCGGTACCTGGTCAGGAATATTAAAGTTGTTGTCCATTCGTATGACATGTTTTAAATATTTAATTTTGCTACACTTTCAATTTTGAATTTTCCTCGGAGTGTAGAATTTTATGGATTTTGTTTTTTTTCATACATGTTTTTCGAAAACGAACAAGCCATTTCACAGAAAAGAACTGAAACCAAAGACGGTTCGTTTTATAAAGTTTTCAAGGTAATTAGTATTGTATTGTAGACTAGTTTTGGCTTTCTAGACAAGTGTCTTGATAACCAATTCTTGACTGTCTTAAATGTGTCTCAATCAGTCATGACATATTCTTGACTAACTTGATAATGTCTGAATATGTTTTTACATATTCCTGACATTCTAAATAGTGGTTGAATAAGTCTTGACACATTCTTGACAGTCTTAACGCTGTCTTACTATACCTGTATCTCGACACATTTTTGACAGTCTTAACAATCTCTGGACACCATCTCAACAGTATAAATTGAACAAAACACATTCTTCCCTGTTTATGACTTTCTATTGCTGTTACTATATGCTTATTTATTAAACGTTAAAACTTTACTTTGAAGAATCAAGGATTAATTTTGTATAGTACAACACCATTTGGGCACACCTAAGGGGACATATCAGAATGACCCCCAATTTAGTTTTATTTTGATTCATTTTCTTTTAACTTTTAACAAATTGCTTTCACCTGGAATGTATGTCACAGCTACTGACAAACAGCATTTATATATTTTGCCGTTCGAAAAACTGGCAGACAAATTTGCTTAAGTAAAATGGGTTACAAATGTACTTGAGGCATATTTCTGTTACATGTAAAAATTGACAATAAGGGTCGGTTGATTACAAAACTTTACTACAGAAAAGATGATTGTGAACTTTCCATTTGTAAGTAGCAACATTCCAGCAGCAACTGCGTACGGTTATATAACTCCTAATCGATACGATATTTCCGTGCTTGTATTTCCTATGATGATTTTCGTGATAAAGTGTTGCTGCACACAAGGAAGCTATTAAACCAAGAGTTCCAAATGGTGAAGTTGATTCATCCATTCGTAAAGCTAACAGACGCCATCACGAGTTGGTAGACCGTTATGGAAAAACCGTTACACAGATGATTTCGAATATGTTTATAACTACAATCCCGTTCTATTTAATGAATGTGACCTATTGCTTTAGACTATTTACTTGATCTGTTATTACAATAGCTACAAGACAGGTGCCACATGTGGAACAGATTCTGCTTACCCTTCAAGATCACCTGAGATCACCCAAAATTTGTTTAGGTGTTCGTGTTGCTTATTCTTTAGTTTTCTATGTTGTGTTTTGTGCATATTGTTGGTTTGTTAACGTTTTTCATGTTAAGCCATGACGTTGTCATTTTATGTTCGAGTTATGAGTTTGAATGTCCCTCTGGTAATTCCGTCCTGATTTTTTTCTCTCAAGATTTCTTCGAACAAACACAATACTAACCTGTCTGTTTGAGATCCATTGTATAGGACCAATAATAGAAAACTGTATTTATGAAGGGTCCCATCAATGATATCTATAGAAATTATTGATGGAACCCTTCATAAATACAGTTTTCTACTATTCCTGCAGAAGATAATATTTTTTTGTGAAATTATTCAGTTAGTTTTAATATTTAAATATTTCACTTAATAATTTCAATGAAGAAAATCTATTTTAATTCATTATTTAAATGATGATTTTCATTTTCATCTATCAACAAACTTTTCATATTGCAGTGGCTTGGTCAGTCAACTGATAAGTTGCATCGCTGATAACAGGTACATTTGTAAACCAGTAATTTGCAATATGACAGTTGCGTCTACCATGAGGTGTTGAATACCTTACTTTTATGAGGATCATCCTTTCCACGTGTAATACTTAATATATATTGCAACAGATAAAATAACACAACCTTTCAATCAAGAAGAATTAGGATACAATAATACTTTGCTATTTATGAAAAACAAATTTTGGTAAAAAAATGATTTACCTTTAACATTTAATATGATGCATGTGGAAGGAATATGTCTACAGTGACATTGGTTTTAATCATTTAGCAATTATTTATAAGAGCACCGGTATTATTTTTTTCTAAAGGTAGACTACCTAATAATATTAAGTTTAATTATGAAGATATTGTACTAGAAATTGTTAATGAGTTTTCTTATCTAGGTCTCTTATTCAGTAGAACAGGAAGTTTTTTAAAGGCTAAAAAAGCACAAGCAAATAAAGCGATGTGTGCTATGTACGACGTTATCAAAAAAAGGCAGATTGCACAATCTTTCTATTGAATGTCAAATTGAATTATTTGATAAGATTGTTAAACCTATTTTAATTTATGGGAGTGAAGTCTGGGGTTTTGGTAATAATTCGGTTATAGAAAGGGTTCATATGAAATTCTGCAAACTTTTGCTTAAGGTTAAAAATTCTACACCTAATTTCATGATATACGGAGAATTGGGCAGATATCCTATTAAATGAAAACAAAAATTAGCCTAACCTAATTGTCATACATTTTTCTGAAGCTAATCCATCCTCCCCCTCACCCTAAAAAAACCCAAACAAAAACGGAATTAAACGCGCACACAACATTGAAACTTTGAAAAAAATCAAAATATCTACTTACCACAATAGCTGACTCGACAGATGTTTCATTTTCCGTATCTTTAACAGGTACATGTATATATCAAAAGGTTCACCAGCTAATATAAATTTATTATAGGATACGATCGCTGTATAACATCTCTTATATTGTGTAATACCTCGAAAGCTTTTGATAGGGTATGGCATAGTGGCCTCTTAATAAAACTAAAAGCGTATGGTATTGATGGAAATCTGTATAAATGGTTTGAAAGTTATATTTCAAATAGAAAACAAAGCGTTTTTGTTTCAAATGCCTATTCGCCTTTTGATAATACTAATGCAGGAGTTCTGCAAGGCTCTGTATTAGGTCCCCTACTATTTCTTATTTATGTAAATGACATAGCTGATAATTTGACAAGTCTAACTCGATTGTTTGCTGATGATACATCTCTTTCTTATTCCAGCAATAACGCTTACACTATAGAGGATGTCTTAAACAGCGATTTAGAACAAATTTCAGTATGGTCTAAAGATTGGCTTATTAACTTTAACCCTAATAAGACAAAGGCTATGATATTCTCCTGCCATACTTCCCCAGATGATATTGAAATAGAATTTCAAAACCAATTAGTAGAATTTGTCTCCTGTCATAAACACTTATGGATTACTTTTGATTCCAATGGTAAATTCCATACACATATAGAAAATATTTTAAAGTTTGCAAGCACGAGATTAAATGTTCTTAAAAAAAATTGAAATATGTATTGAATAGAAATTATCTTGCTCGTATATATTTAACTTTTATAAGACCCGTTATGGAATATGCATGTCAGTTATGGGATGGTTGTACTCAACAAGAAGCCGACAATTTAGAACATGTTCAGTTAGAAGCAGGAAGGTTAGTAAACTGGGTTGCCCGTGTTTGCTAGTCGGGAAGCTATATATTTTGAAAATGGCTGTCAATTGCTTGTGGACAGAAGAAAATCCAGAAAGTTCAATATGTTCTATTCTTTACATAATAGGACTGCCCCTTATTATCTCTGTGATGTAATGCCCCCGCTTGTTGGTCAAGTATCTAACTATGATTTGTGAAACAGTAACAATTATGTAGTACCCGGTTATAGACTAGACATAACTAGAAAATCCTTTTCCCCATCCACTACTATTGAATGGAATAGCCTTCCCCCCGACATACGTACGTCCAAAACATAAATATTTTTAAACGAAAGATGAAGTCCAAATTGATACAGCCACCTTCCTATTTTAGTTGTGGGGATAGAAAACTTAATATTGTTCATACACGTTTGAGAAATATGCGCAGTTCTTTAAATTCAGATTTACATCGTGTTAATATTAAACCAAGTCCCGCACGCAGCTGTGGCCACCCTGATGAGGATAGTATACACTATTTTTTAGAGTGCGCTCTTCACAACGAAGCCAGAGAAATACTGTTTTCAAAATTAGAAAGTTATGCTATATCCATTGAGCTTCTATTATCTGGTGACGGTGACCTTTCTTTTCAGCAAAACAAAGACATTTTTGAGTCCGTACAATCTTATATCAGAATAACACAAAGATTTAAAACAATCAAGTAACATTCTAAATTTCAACTTTACAACCTTTCACTTCAGTCTAGTTGTTTCATTATTATTCCTTATTATATTGGTTTTTTTTTTCTTTTTTCTTTTTATTATTATTTTTGTTTGAAGTATGTATTACATGCATAAGTACTATGTTGTGGTTTTTTTTTCGCCATTATCTAATGTACTTTGTGTTTATATTTATATTGGGAGAGGACATCTCTAATGTTGTTATAACTTGTGTCCAATCCCTTTTGCTACTTTTGAAAATAAAATATGTTTAAATTAAAAGGTTATTCATATTGTTGTCAGTTATAAATAGATAAACAAGTTGAAATGATAGGATTTTTTTTTACTGGGAACTCACTTTTGTCCCATGACTGTATATATATATATATATATATACAACTTGTCTAAACATCAACCCAACAATGTTAGATCTGTAAATTTGCTTTCGCAAATTTTTGGTTCTTCCCTCGCCGGGATTCGAACCCATGCTACTGTGATATCGTGACACCAAATCGCCTGCACTGCAGCCGTCCCGCTAGACCACACGACCACCTGGGCTCTCAAAAAAAGAGCTTTCGGTGGGCATGTGTTACCTTTCCACGTCAGTTTTAATCTAGTGGCGTACTACAGTACATGATATATAAGGCATGAAGATATATATAGGTAAATTTGTCCTAGATATTAACCTGCAAGTTTCTTCATTTATTTTTATATGCGTTTATGTCATCGTTTAACTTGACATTTGCATTTTTAACACACAAAATACCATTGAAATGCTGAAAGACATATTTATTATGTTTCAGTTACTATTATCCGATAAAGAAAATTACGATTATCAAAGAAGAAAAATACCATAGAGTTACGATTATCATACCGAATTTTTCAACGGCAATTTTCAAAGCGCTCAGACGATTCCAGTGCACCGTTACGATTCAAATATGATGTAATGTTATAAATAAACCTTGCAGCTGAGTAACTATTGACAAAAGCATGCTACATTTAAGAAAAATGAATGTAAAGATTTTAGCTATATCTACCGTCGCCATATTGGGATAATCGTAATTGCAGTTACTATTATCTCTTTAATACCAATGATTTATAAGAGTCAGGAATACCAATTTGTATTTATTAAAAAAGCAACATTTAAATTCTTTTATATCAGCATATCCACATTCGAATAGTGAATATTATGTTAGATTTCATAGCTATTTTTGTTCGGTAATAAATATGTATATACCAAAATTTTTAATTATTTTTGATGCCCAACTTTTTTTGTTGTTGTAACAATTGTAACACCAGTATAGCATATAAAGAAGAAATAATGATACATTAAAGTTATATCATGTGTATTGGTCATGATTTGTAAAACTGAGAATTGTCAAGTAAGTTTAAAATATAATTCAAAATGTTCAGACTATTTTAAGCCATACTGAGAAAAAACAGCATGTCTAGAATCTGTTTAAAAAATTCAACACAGTATTTAAATTCAAGACCATACTCAGAATGTCAAAAATTTGTCGAATAATTTTCAAACATATTTAATATAAATGATAACTTTTCAAGAAATAAAAAAAAGGACACAAGTCATAAGTTTGGAGAATGTCCAGTAACTTTCATGCCAATTAAGATAAACATTTGTTTTGTCACAACTTTTTTTTAGTTTGAACTACGAATTACCTTATATAGCTGTTTCTATTTATTTTCCAACCTTATCTGTTTCTATTACATTTGTATCTGTATTTTTCATTGCATACGAATTAGAAATGTTGCTGTTGTCGTTTGCCTTGTGACCATTTCTGTTGTTTCCAATTCCAAGAATCCAGCCAAGTTTCTTTCCATAAATCCAGCCAAGTTCCTTTCCAAGAATCTTGCCAAGTTTCCTTCCAAGGCTCCTGACATTTTCTATTCCTCCGACATTTGTTTCTTTATTATTTTCTGCATATGGACTACCAATATTGCTGTTGTCGTTTGCATTGTGACCATTTCCATTGTTCCCACTTCCAAGAGTCCAGCCAAGTTTCTTTCCAAGAACCCAGCCAAGTTTCCTTCCAAGAATCATGCCAAGTTTTCTTCCAAGGCCTCTGGCATTTCCTATTCTGCCTACTTTTGTATCTTTATTATTTTCTACATGCGCATTACCAATATTGCTAGTGTCATTTGCATTGTTTCCATTTCCAAGAATCCAGCCAAGTTTCTTTCCAAGAATCCAGCCAAGTTTCCGCCCAATAATTACCTTGCCAAGTTTCTTTCCAAGGACTTTTGTATCTTTATTTTTGTCTGCATACGAGTTACCAATGCTGCTGTTGTTGTTGTTTGTATTATTAAAATTTCCGTTATTTCCACTCTTAAGATTCCAGTCACATTTACTTCCATGGCCTGCGATATTTTCTATTTCGCCGACATGTGTTTCTTTGTTATTTTGTTTATTCAAATTACCAACGTTGCTGTTGCCGTTTCCATTGCTATCATTTCCATTGTTTCCACTTCCAAGATTCCAGTCACATTTCCTTCTAACGCCTCCGACATTTCCTATTCCTCCGACATTTGTTTCTTTATTATTTTCTGTTTTCGAATTACCAACGTTTAGGTTTTCGTTTCCATTGTTACCATTTCCATTGTTCCCACTTCCAAGGTTCCAGTCACGTTTCCATTCACGGCCTCCGATATTTCCTACTAATCCGTTACCATTTCCGTTGTGTCCACTTTCAAGATGTGACCCACGTTTCCTTATAAAGATTAAGAAAAGTTATGTTTATAGGCCAGGTATAAAAGAGACATTTGCGGATGCGTGAAAAGTATCACATAAGTTCCTTGCAAAAGGAGTAAATGCTGGATACCAGAGGGACATCAATTTTATAAACAATTTTGGGAAACGCTCCTAAAATTGAATGAAAAAGGTTTGCAGAAAGTGTCAATGCCAGGAAAATGCCTCACGCGGAAGCAATATCATATATTTTTTAAACATCGATTTATTTTTCTATGTTTTTTTTTTTTCTTTCTATTAATATTGTTTTCCCATTAAAACGTTTCATCTCGCTGCAACTCAGAAGACTGATGCACAGCGGTTGTCGTTTGTAAATGTAATTAATACGTGTTTCTCGTTTCTCGTTTTTTATAAAGATTAGACCGTTGATTTTCCCGTTTCAATGGTTTAACACTTAGTCCAGTAACTTTTGGGCCCTTTGGAGCTTGTTGTCCGTGTTGAAGGCGGTATTTTGACCTATAATGGTCTACTTTTATAAATTGTTATTTTGATGAAGAGATGTCACATTAGCACTCACACAACATCTTCCTAATGTTTATGTAAAACACTACTAATTAGACAAAATTTATCCCTTTAGAGTTGAAGGCTTTAAATGTGAAAAAAAATAAAACATATACGAGCTTCATTTTTTTGTTAAAGCATCAGAGTAATAAAACTAATTTGAATTGTTAATAAAAGCTAATACAATTTTAGTTTAACCTGAGATCATTTATAGGAAAAACAATGGCGGAATCATCACTGGCACCATTTATTTCTCCAAGATCAGTATTTCTCTTCTGAATGCCCATTCCTAAGAAGTTTACAGAAAAGTAGTTTTTTAGCTTTGGAAGACGCAAAAAAAAAGTTAAAAATTATGCAGAGATTTGTGTAAAAGTCTAAAGTTTATTTTGTCTTTAAAAGACACACAAACAGACTATTCTTAAATGTTATCGCGCTTTAGTGATTGACAATGTTCACATTAGTAATTTAGTAACATGTCACAACCATATAACTATGACCCCCTCAAAGGAGTAAGGATGACATACTGTTATTCTACGTTTCTTTTTCCGTCTTCTTATTATGGCACCCTCAAGGGAGTTTGGATGACATACTGTTATTCTTAACGTTTCTTTTTCTTCTTATTTATTTTCTTTGTAAATGGTTGTCATTCGCCTAGCAATGGGGAAAGAGTTTTGCGATTTTGCTTGCAATGGCAAATTTTTTATCTGTAAAATCTTGCAAAAAGATGCATGCCTTATCATATAACTCATTCATGTGTTAATCGTTAATGATTTTTAAAAGAATAGATAAACTATAATACTTTTATATGAAAAAATTGTAAATTAACCGTGTAACTATTTTGTCGAATGTTTCTAAAAATGATTGTAATACAAATTGGTATACGTATTAATATAATATGCTTACCACATACTGCCATGAACATACAACTAAATATTACTATAGCCTTCATTTTAACTAGCTTTCTGAAATTGAAAAAAAATGCAATAAATTATTGCATTGCCCTTACGATTGCATGTTCTCTAGACACAAACGAAAAATGTATTTTGCTTTTCAATACTTACATGTGGTATACATGCAGTGAATATGGCTGTTGAACATGTGATAGCAGAGTATTTGTGCAAGCTCGTATACAACAATACACGAAATCACGGGTTTAAAGAGGTATGCAAATGTTAGGTAAATGCGTTCAGATACCAACATTTACATATATTTACAAACCGAGAGAAATTTATGAGATCTTTACATGTAGTAAATATAAACATTTCTTGTGATATACCTTTTTATGGGCGGTTATAACAGACCGCGGTTTATAGAATAAATTAACGCATAATTCAAAACCTCATCAGATATACCAGTATTGAAATTTTATATTTACTCCAGACGGGCGTTTCGTCAACAAAAGACTCTTTAGTGACTCGAAAAAGAAAAAGTTTAACAAGCAAAGTCTTTTTGAAATTTTACAATCTGCATATATTTATAACCATCTCAATAAAATTGAGAATGGAAATGGGGAATGTGTCAAAGAGACAACAACCCGACCAAAGAAAAAACAACAGCAGAAGGTCACCAACAGGTCTTTAATGTAGCGAAAAATTCCCGCATCCGGAGGCGTCCTTCAGCTGGCTCCTAAATAAATATATATTAGTTCAGTGGTAATGAACGCCATACTAATTTCCAAATTGTACACAAGAAACCAAAACTAAAATAATACAAGACTAACAAAGGCCGGAGGCTCCTGACTTGGGACAGGCGCAAAAATATGGCGGGGTTAAACATGTTTGTGAGATCTCAACCCTCCTCCTATACCTCTAGCTAATGTATAAAAGTAAACGCATAACAATACGCATATTAAAATTCAGTTCGAGAGAAGTCTGAGTCTGATGTTAGAAAATGTAACCAAAAAAAATAAACAAAATGACAATAATACATAAATAACAACAGACTACTAGCAGTTAACTGACATGTTAGCTCCAGACTTCAATAAAACTTTCAAAAACTTATGTATTTGCATACCTCTGAAAATGGAAAGCTTTGTCACGTATTTGTCTATGTTGTAAACTCATCAACTTGTTTCTCGAATACAATTCATCAGGTAACATTTGTTTTTGTCAAATTAACTTTTTGTTTTGAATTATAGTTATAATAATTTGTTATAAAGTTATATGTACAAGAAAAATAACTTACATTTTTGTTAGGACTGACTGAGCTTCAATTTCCAAACTACAAATTCAGATGTTTATATTTACCATTTGGTCTTGTTATTATATACAAAATTAACCATAATGATTAAAAACGAAATAATTTGTAAGTAATTGATATATATACATTAATTTATTATATAATACCGTATTTTTATAACTGGATATAGGAAGATGTGGTGTGAGTGCCAATGAGACAACTCTCCATCCAAATAACAATTTAAAAATTAAACCATTATAGGATAAAGTACGGCCTTATTTTTGTTTCTTCAAATAAATGACAATAATTGTTGATGTTTGTCACCTAACATGTTACTTACTGAAATATAAAAATTAAGAAAAGTAGAAAATTGTTATTTATGGCAGGTTGTTCACAAATAATTATGATAATGTTTGGGTTCTGTTGATTTTTATTTGCACGATTTTGACATTTCAACATCAAATACTGTGCGTTTTTCTATTTGTTACAGATTCATTATCCCAGCTATCAACACTACTTTAATATACACAACAGTAAAAAAGATGTTCATGAAGGCCGTTTCAATTAACGAAAATAAATATAACAAACTAGGTCAATGTCAGAAAAATATCAACTTTTGTGTACGAGGCTGAGAAACTGGGGAAGGGCGAGGTTCTACCGAACTCTTTCCAAATTTTGCGTCGAGTACAAAAAAGTTGATATTTTTTTGACAATGATCTAAAATTGTTTTTGTACTGCAACTTAAATAAATAGATTCATAGCTATTTAAATTGTGACACAAATTTCAAACTTTTTTTCATCCCTTAATGAACCCCTGACTGTGGAAAATGTTTTCCATGATGAAATTGGCATTGCACACAATATAGTTGTGTTACTATATCAAGAAATAAACATAACTAGTTACAGTTTAAAACATTTTACTCGTCAATATATCTGAAAATAAAATTTTGGACCTTTGCAAGTGGACTTTTCTTTTTGTATTTAGAAGGTTATGAATTATTTCTACTTCATACGAGTATTAAAGAATTCGGTCAAAAGGTGTGAACAATATATTATTGCCAACTAGACTACCGACGACTGTCTGTTGAAAAATCAAGCCTCCAAACTCAACAAATATATTGTCGATTAAAGATTCCAGCTATTTAATAATATCATATTCACTGTACTTTCTGATAGAGACAGTGTGGTTCTTCACAAAACAGAATTATAATATCACACCAACGAAATGTATATCTATGATTTTATAGCAAAAGCTCTGTATATTGCGATAGTGAAGCAGATCGTTTAATTGAGCAAAGGGAAGAGTAATATAAATAGATGTAGGAAGATGTTGTGTGAGTGCCGATGAGACAACTCCCCATCCAAATAACAATTCAAAAAATAAACCATTATAGGTTAAAGTACGGCCTTCAACACTGAGCCTTAGCTCACACCGAACAACAAGCTATAAAGGGCCCAAAATTACTAGTGTAAAACCATTCAAACGGGAAAACCAACGATCTTAAGCTTAGAACAATCAAAGACTTTCATGGTTAAATTACAGAGTTTGTGATATGAGATTAAGCAGTAGATCTTTTGATTTTTTTAAAATCCACATCTGATTTGCGCCACTGGATTAATGAATCTCAACACAATATTTTGAAGGCCTTCTTTTAGTGTAGAAAGAAGGTGCACAATAAAGTATTGTATATGGAAATCAAAATTGGAGAAACATTTTTAGTAAGATTTCCTAAAAATCTAGTTATGGATCGTTCCTTTTTACGGAGTTTTACAAAGTTTTGCTTTAAAGTATAAAATCGGTATATTTTTTCGTTTTCTTTAATATGAGAGGAGGCCAAATATTTTATTTTGTAACGTTTCATCATTTGAAAATTGTGTATAAGAATAGGCATGATAACAATTTTGTACAATTCACAATGAGTTGATAAATAATTACTTTTGATAGACACAAGATTTTTTCTATCTCGTCACTTAGTTCAAGAGGAGTATATAACATTTATTGTAAATAGAAAGAATCAAAGAAATTTATTACCGTAGTCCTGAAACTTGATTTGATCTTAAACCCATTTTAGTCAATCATATTGTGTTTTGTAAATGAAATTTATATAATCAGAATATATCATCTTTTTCTTTTTCATAACAAGTGATATCATTGAATGGAATGTTTTTTTTAAAGGAGTAGGTCAAGTAAGACCCCTTTTTAGTCCCAACATATAGCAGTTTTACAAAACTGTTAAAATGTATACTTTAAGTTATTTATTGGACAGTAGAATGCTTCTGGTACATAAAGATAGGCTGTTTTTGACAATACGATGTACATATATCGAATACTAGCACCATTAACTCATGCTAAATTACTGCAATCTTCACAATTCTAGCATTTTGGTTAAATTTTGAACGGTTTCCGTGTAAAACGAAAGTGGCCGCATTCGTGTTCATCCAAAATATTTAAATATAAGTTGTATTTGATGATAATACATAACATATATAAAGGTTGAGGATGAACACGGATGCGGCCACTTTCATTTTTGACAAAAAACATCTTAAAAGTGACATTTTTCGGCATATTTGGTAGATTTTTCATATTTGAGCTTGAATCGGTGCGTTTTTAATGACTAAATTAGTTAAAATCTTTCACATAAATTAATTGAATCAAATAAAAACGGCACTTAAATGTTTAAAAGTGGTCAACATCTTTCGTCTGATGAACTTGAAATTTGAGGCCAAAATCGGTCCTTACCGAACCTACTCCTTTTGTTCCATCATCAATATCGCATGGCTTTTAAAATACCTCTTCATTTCGCTCGAGCTCATTGCTAATTAATTACACCATTTCAATTTCTGATTCAACGGACGTCTTTTAAGACTGTGTCTGCATACTTTCCATTATATAGTCATACCCGTGATAAAGATAATCTGGTTTTGAAAAGGAAAATAAGGTGATTTATTTACGTTTAAACCACCGTTTATTGATATTCATCTAATTTCTACACATTTTTTTTACATTTTCAGTTCTCCATTTAACCGTTTACGGTTTAAGTATGAACTTCTCAACTTTAGGGTAACAACACTGTACTGTTCAAATTTTCATAGTTACCAGAATTATTTTTGTCATGAAATTTATTTTGGAAACGGTCTACCAAACGGAAGATATGAATTTTACAAATTCGTCTTGATTGGAAACTGATAACAATCATTTACTTGTTGTGGAAAAAGAACAACTATATTCCATTTTTTTTTTATATATGATTACTTATAATTTGAAACACACCATTCTCAATAGACGTGTTTGAAAAGTTGACACTTCTGCTGGCGCTTGTGTTGGATGGAAGATGAATACAACATAATGTGGGAACTAATTATATATTTTGTTACCTGTAAGGGTATGTTTGATACTGCTAAGATAAATCTTAACAATTGTATTTATCACAGAACGCAGGAGAAGACCATTTTTTTAAGCACCAGGACAGATTTAATAAATACATTTTTAGATAAATTAATAATATAAGGGAATAATTAATCTTGTTTTAACATCTTTTGAAAATAAGATTAAAAGGTAAAGCTGTGTGTATACAAAAGCCAAAAGGAGACTCACACAAAAAACACCCGTGATAATGATGAAATGTACTCTCGTATTGGTTATCTGTGAATTTGATTGACAATCCATGATCTCAAGTTGTTAATCTAATTCGGTTTGATTATTTGTGACCTCGGAATTTATCTATGCTATAGGATTTACAAATATATGACCTAGGATTGATAATCAATTATCTCAGATTGATAATTAATTAATCTAATGTCCCATCATACATATTTTTCTGTCCATAACACACTTGTTGGCACTCTATATTCAACATTATGCCAGGAACTTGACCATACTTGGTTCATATTTAGACCATATGAAATCTAGAATCCTAATAATTTTCAAAAACAAAGGTCAATGTCAAAGTTGGAGTTTGTTTTGTATCCTTGTTTTAAGTAATCTAGAGTCGTCATAGTTTGACATAATTTGACTTAACGTGGCATTAACTTAACCCTTGTGAAAATCCAGAGCTCATATCATTTTTACGTTTAAAGGTCAAAGGTCAATTGTCCACCTATGGTAACGTGCTATTAGGGACACCAATTATGACGATTAATGCCGAAGTAAAACAAAGAAATTTAGCAGAAAGTGTGAGTGTCGACGAAATACACTCTTAAGGTAACACGATACCGAATGGCATATCTCCCGATTTCCAAACTTTTTGGCATACGCGTTATTTGCGCCGAGTTACATCGAAATATGTAATAAAAAATGGGGGTCACCATTTTTGTTTTCTTGGTATTTTTATTGCAAAACGTCGATTTAGGCGACAATTTTACTTAGGTATATAGGGGAAATGCCTGTTTTTCGGCTAACCTTTTTAGATTTTCAAATGGATGGCTATGTTCTTATATACGGAGAACAACAAAAAACTAACATAATATTCAGAATTACAAACTGAATTCATACATGTATAGAAAATCATATGTCACCATCCTTGTTTTTGAGATAAATGTCTTCAAAATTGATTGATACCCTAAGAATTTGACCGAAAACGTGTGACGTTATTGAATACAGAATGTAACGTTATTCTCCTCAGAGATATGAAAAATGGGAAACACAAAATGTGTCGGGATCTGAAGGGTGTTTATTTTATTTTCGTTTCCCCTGTCAGGTTTCCGTAAATTTCCTAGTAATATGAGATTCTACTGATATAATTTATTTCGTCTTGCACAAAGAAATTTCACTAACATGAATTTAACATTAATCTCGTCTATCTTTTACACTTAAAAATAACATGACATTTTTTACGTGTGATTCATTTGAATGACCGAGTTTTTAACTCCATCCTTTATGACAATGGTGGTGTCCTTGCTTCATCCATGCAGAAAAATAGTACTTTAAAAATTTGATTCTGTTAACAGTGATATAATTGCTCTGTTTTTATGGTTGTTTAACGTTCAGTGGCAGATAGTTCATGCATGATAAATATTATAAAATATCAAAACTGAAAGAAAAAATCAAAACTTATATTCTTGACTTGCTACGTACATTTGTACATTAGTATAGTGTACTTTGCGTGGTGTAAATGTGTGAGTTGCTTGCTCAGCAAGTCGGACAAACATTGCAAACTGTATGCAAAATTTCACTATTAGTTCAACAGCCTGTCATTTGTGGAAAATTATTTAATAAAAACAAATCTTGAGATTATAAAATTGAGAATGGATATGGGGAATATATCAAAGAGACAACAACCCGACAATAGAAAAAAACAACAGCATATGGTCACCAACAGGTCTTCTATGTAGCGAGAAATTCCCGAATGGCCCCTAAACAAATATATACTAGTTCAGTGATAATGAACGCCATACTAATTTCTAAATTATACACAAGAAACTAAAATAATATAATACAAGACTAATTAAGGCTAGAGGCTCATGACTTGGGACAGGCGCAAAAATGCGGCGGGGTTAAAAATGTTTGTGATATCGCAACCCTCCCCCAATACCTCTAGCCAATGTAGAGATCATACACCGGCCGTATGCATTCTTTATAAGTAAAACAAAATGCGAAACATAAAAGCTCAAGCTGTAGGAGATGTCACTCGGAGTGTGTACTCTGCAGGCCTTTATAATTTATCAAAATGCCTAATCAAGCAACCTGTCATGAACAAAAAAAAATATGGAAATCCAGACGATATGCGCACCTTTAAAAGACATGTACACAATTCAAACCTGAAGCAAAAAGACTATCAAGTGTGGGATTGACGGTCGAAAACCTTTTATAATTCTGACAATGTATATTGCACATAATTTTATATTTATTGTTTGTATCCTACAATTTACTACCAAAGTTTTATGAATAGGGATAAAAATATGGTCACTTGGTCTTCTTCCGACCGGCAATAAAATGCTTCCAAAGTGAGGCGTCCATTTGGCTGTGCGGGATGTATTATTTATTGTTAACATGCATAAAATATTTGCCACTGGACGTAAAGTTACCAGCAGTCAATCCTACAATTCAAAATCGCCACTTGAAACTAATAGAGCACGCAACATCATATTGTTTCACCCGTGTAAATTCGACCGTCAATCCGTGGCAACATGGGGATGGATTTAATCAGACTGTCACGGGACCTGCTTTTTTCATTTTTTTTTTGCCGAATTAAGTTCCCATGTATTTCTCAGCCTACGTTAACTTGTTCAGGCTTCATTCCGATGTTGCTGTCTATTCCGTGTAGACTTGGTATGTAGGATTACAAATCTCGCACTTTATTTTCAAAATATTTCCGAAACTATATCGGATTTACTCTGTACAGTACAATGAATTTCAGAGACTTTTTATACTGGAACATAGAGAAAGATATTCGGCAAAATAACCAAGTAAACCACTTTCTTAACATTCCATACAAACAAACTATTTTTTTATGAGTTGCAAAGTCTGCTTGTATTGTGCATTATTCTATCCATATTATCATCCAGATATATTTCCTTTTTCCCTTTTGCCCGAGCGGTGTTTTTTACGAACATTTTAACCCGAACTAATAGATGTACCAACAATTCCCCGTGTTTTTTTACACATCATCCTAAGTTTCTATAGATTAGATTTCTACTTTCAAAACAAAATTTCATGGGAATACGGCGTTCATCATGAAAAAGTATTTGTTGCACACGTATATAAAGAATAAAGACTTGTGATAAAACTCAGTCTATTATATGTAGATAAATCGTTCAGATGCTTATAATCAAATTTTAAAGAAACAGAATATTTAAAAGTACATTTGTAAAGTAATACATTTTTAAAGATTAACAATGAGCAATAGTAAAAACATATTAACATTTTCTTCAAGTTTTCTTTTTTTTCTTGTATTATTGTATTAAATGTTTTAATCTGTCATTGTATTGAGCTTGTCTATCCTGTTTATAATAAAAACAAATCGCTGGTTCATAGCTGTCAGGATATAAGAAGTTTCAAAGTCAATTTGGTCAGGTCAAGTTTTCTAACTCTTATAAATATGTTTTTCATTTTTTTCCTTTTATTTATTAAATATAAGTTCTCATCTTGCTGGGTTCCAAATTTCAAGTTAATCTTTCCAACAATAAAAAAAAAGTATTTAGCATTTTCATTTCTGTCAGGACATTAGTCAAACTCCGTACAGTAATCGTTTCCGTTCCGGAACTATTTTCCTTTACTCCATCAAGTATCCAGAAAAAGTTACCATTAAAAATGTCACATAAATACCCAATATTTTTTTGATAATTTTATCACTTTGTGAAAGCAAAACCTGATGCATTGGCTTGAATGTGTGAACGTTATTCCATAACGTCAGGAATGATAACTCGTGGCGTAACGTCATTCGGTATCGTGTTACCTTAAGAGACTTTCATTGAAGTTTTGGACCCTATTTTCTAATGGAGACAACCAAGGATCGAAATAAAACGTACAATGAATTGATGTCCCTAATATGGTGTTTAATACCGCTGAGATAGATATTAGCATTGCATCTATTACAGTACGTATTAGAAGATCAATTTCTTTTTTTGAAGAACCAGGAAAGGTTGAAATATATAAATTCATAGATAAACTAATATTAGTGAATAATTCATCTTGTTTTAACATCTTTTTTATAATAAGGTAAAATGGTTTAGTCGTATATTTAAGAAAGCCAAAAAGGACACACATATATAAAATTATTGATATTAATTGTATTTGACCTCGAATTGGTTATCCGTGACCTCAGATTTTTTTTATATCTTTGTTATAAGATTGACAATCCATGATCTCAAATTGCTAATCTATTATCTCAGATTGATAATCAATTAAACCAATGTCCAATCATACTCTTGGAAGCCGTTGTTATTTACTTTTAGCTTTCAGTAACTGTAACTATTCTGATATTGGTACTTTGTGGCTATTGTCTTTTTTGATATTTTTCTGTTAATATAATTAGTAATGCTATTTTCAACTGATTTTTATAGTATGTACTTATGATGTACTGTTACAACTTTTACCACTGTCCGAGTTCAAGAGGAGGATTCAGCGCTTACGAAATATATGACCTAACTATATTATATATGAACCTGTCACACACCAGCAGCCAGTGATTGGCGTTATATTTAATTTAAATGTGCACACTGGTAGTAAACACAGCAAAAAAATAGATAGAAATAAGAAAACTGAAAATAATACCCCACCCCTGTTCATCTGTAACAAGACTTCAAAAAGGTATCCATAATTTTTAATTGTATTTATCATAATCATATGTCTATATTGAATAATCGTATAAGCTTTTCTAATAATTTTGATTTTAGAAATAAAAAGTTTGAACGACATGTAAAGAATGATCAATAGAAACTTTGCTTCAGTTGACATTTGACAATCTTAGATTCAGTTGACATAGTTCCCCGTAGCTACAATCTGATACCAAAACATATTTGATGTATACCCTATAACTGGCTTTCATTGATGTAATTCAAGCGGGACAAAAGATGCCAGAGGGACGGTCAAACTTATAAATCAAAATTAACTGACAGCACCATGGCTAAAAATAAAAAAGACAAACAAAATTACACATGACACAACATAGAGAACTAAAGAAAAAGCAATACAAACCCCACCAAAAACTACGGGTGATCTCATGTGCTTCTGAAAGGTAAAGAGATCTTGGTTCATATGTTGCATCCGTTGTGTGGCTCATGTTATAACAAATCCGGTGAATAGCCTTATTTGGTAAGTCAAAAGGGAAGAGGATTGTAGTCAGTCACGACTTGAGGAACATATCCGAACTCATCTGTTAAACGGTTATTCCATACAGGTCAACAAACTCTTGATGGCGTCCGTAACATATACGAAAGGATGATTTCAACATCACCATTTGTTACTCTAGATTTAAAAGATTTCTGGTGAGCAGCAACCATCTATCAAGAGAATCATGATAGGAAATAAAGCATGGGGATATCGTATCAATTGGGATATATATACCCTGTATGTAGATCAATCGGACCTTTGAGCCCTATTGTCATCCAGTAAAATAACATTTATTATTCCAATGTGTTTTATCCTCTCTCCAACAAAACTCGAGGAGTACTTATAACTTAACCCCTGGTCTGTCTTTCCGTTCGTCACACACTTACCCTTTATGACACTAATGTATGCGTGTATTTAACATTCATTGATCAGGTAATGTGAAGTTATCTTAGTAATATTGAAAAAAAAGATGAATTACCCTTTGCATAAAGTTACCTTTATAACTGTGAATTTGTCCTAGTACTACTTCAGAGGAATCTCTGCACATAATCGTGAGATTGATAAACAAACACTTATTAAATGAAACCCTTGTCAATACATTTTATCATACAATAAATGTTTAAGTGTTAGCTTCACTCTGGATAAATACAATATACATGTAACACTGAAATGAACTGATGAGAGATGCATGTACATGTACAGTTAAGATGGGGTCAGCAATTGTAATTCAATTGTATATAAAGATGGTTGTTTCGTGTATCAGGATTTAAAGGTGCATGTTTATGGCATATGTATGTGTATATTTGTATGTGGTTTTTTTTCTTTTTTTTCTTCAATTGTATTATTGCATGTACCTGTGTTGAAAAAAATGCTTTGTTGTTATTATGTTTTTTTTTGTTTCTTTTTTTCGTTACTTTACTTTCTTTTATTTAGCATGGGGATTATAAATTAGCATGTTGACTTTTATTATTATATATGCTATTCTTTGGTATACATTGTCTGAGAATTTGTATATCTTAAAAAGGAACAATACACAAATTAAAAATTAAAACGTGCAAATTGAGGTACAAATGAATTTTCACAGAACTTTTTGATACATCTTTCAGTTTTACTTTAGCACAAAAATATTTGCTCATTTTATTTATACTATGATGCTCTCGACACTTTTTTTGGGGGGGTTGGGGGTAACTCTAAGTAAAAAATTGAAACATTGGGAAAACACTTTTACGTATAGATGCACATGTGTATGGTTTGTTGATTCTGTTTGGATATATTGGGGTTATATATATTTATATTTATTATTATTTAAGCTATTCTTGTTTAACCACTTGATGTATTATGTCGACTATAACTATTGGTAGTGTAAACTGCAGGGGTTTATCAGAAACAGTTAAAAGAATTGATATATTTACAAAACATAAGGACTTATATGATATAACCATATCAGTAGACACCCATAGCACATCTGAAAAAGAAAAACAATGGCTGCATGAATAGGGATATGTGGGGAAATTTAGTTCTTTTTCTAGTAAAAGAAGAGGGGTAGCTGTTCTTTTCAGAAATACTTTTGAATTTAAAATCCATGGAGAAACCATAGACTTGTCTGGTAATTTTGTTATATTAGATATCACCATTCAGGACTATCGTATAACTTTGGCAGCAATATATGGACCGAATAATGATGAACCAGCCTTTTTTGACAACATAAAAAACAAAATATCCCACTTTGGCAACTCATCAATTGTAGTCGTGGGTGATTGGAATATTGTTCAAGATTATGAGATGGACACATTATATTATAGAAATGAAAATAACCCCCAGTCAAAAGCTAAGATACATGAGGTTATGCATGACCTTGATTTATTAGATATATGGCGCCTGCAACACCCTTTTGAAAAGAGGTACTCATGGAGGGGTCCAAATCGCAAACAAAGTCGTTTGGACTACTTCATGAATACCTCTGATATAGAAGCATTTGTAATTTCATCAGATATAGGAATTAGTTATAGATCGGATCATTCTCCAGTACTTATTGATTTAATTTTTTCAAGCCAGATTAGAGGGAAGGGAACATGGAAATTTAATAACAGTCTTTTGAAGGAAACTGAGTTTATTGAAAAAGTTAAAGGGGATATCAAAACTGTCATTGAAGAATATGAGTCTGATCCATCTATTGATATTGAGACAGAGGACAAACAGTTTAATATAAGCTATCAGCTTTTATGGGATATGATTAAATTGAAAGTTCGTGGATATGCAATCTCATTTTCGTCTTTCCGGAAGAATAACAAAATAATAAAGAAAAAGAATTATTATACAAGATATCATTATTAGATAAAAAACTCATAGAGAATAACTTCCCATCAGTACAACAAGAAAGGGAAGGATTGGAACTAGAATTAAAAGTAATAAGAGAAAAACATGTTAAAGGGATAATTACAAGAGCAAAGGCAAGATGGCAAGTAGAGGGGGAAAAAGGAAGTAACTATTTTTGTAATTTGGAAAAAAAACATTATACAGAAAAAATTATTCCAAAACTTATTTTGGAGGACGAATCTGAGATAACAGATCCATGTATTATTAGAAATGAACAAAAACAATTTTATAAAAAATTGTATACTAGTTCTAACCCATTGTTACTTGAGACTCACAGGAACACATTTCTTCAGCATGACAATCCTTTTATTACAAAACCTATTGAGGAAGAGGTGAAATCATGTGAAGGACCTTTATCAGTACAGGAATGTCTGTCTTCTCTTAAACATATGAAGAACTCTAAATCACCTGGTATAGATGGATTCACTGTGAATTTTCTAGAATGATATTAAATTTCCACTAGTAAGATGTTTAAATGAGGCTTTAGAGTATGGAAAGTTCTCTATCACTCAAAGACAGGGACTCATTACCTGTATACCAAAGGAGGGTAAGTCAAAGTTTTATCTTAAGAACTGGCGATCTATCACACTGATGTGTGTAGACTATAAGATAGCTACAGCCAGTCTAGCAAATAGATTTTAAAAAGGTCTTGGTAAATATAATTAGTCAAACACAAAAAGGTTTTCTTAAAGGTAGGTATATTGGCGAATGTACTAGATTAATTTATGATCTAATGGAAAAGATGGAAGAAGACGACATTCCTGGACTTTTACTTTTAGTCGATTTTGAAAAAGCTTTTGACACAGTCGAATGGTCTTTCATATATGAGGCTTTGCAGTTTTATGGATTTGACCATACATTTATAAATTGGATTAAGGCTTGCTACTGTGATGCTTCAAGTGCTGTGTTGAATAATGGTTATATTTCAGATTTTTTTTTCATTAAAAAGGGGGGTCCGTCAAGGGGATCCTCTGTGTCCTTACCTATTTATTTTAGTGCTAGAATTACTAAGTGCAGCTATTAAAAATGACCCTGCGGTTGCAGGTGTAACAATTAATGACTCTGAATTTCTGTTGAGTCAATACGCTGATGATTCTTCCGTAGTCCTGGGTGGTAACCACAAATCCCTAAATCAGTGTTTATACTTGTTTGATAAATGTTCAGAATGTGCTAGACTTAAGTGTAATGATGACAAAACCGAAGCCGTATGGATTGGGTCAAAAAAGGGTAGTATGGAAAAACTTTTGCCAGAAAAAAATCTTGTTTGGAACCATTCTGGGAGGTTTAAACTACTAGGTATATGGTTTGAACTTGCTAAAATGGATAAAACTCTATGTAATTTTACAGCCAAAATAAACAGTATCAAGTCATTACTCAATACTTGGACTTATAGAGAACTGACATATATTGGGAGGGTTGTAGTTATTAAGACTTTAGCACTTCCCATTTTGGTCCAAGTTCTGACTGTCCTTCCTAACCCCCCAGAAGGGGTTTTGAGGGAGATTCAGAATATATTTTTTTACTTTTTATGGAAAGGTAAACCTTATAAAGTGAAAAGGGTAGTGATAATGTCCGAACATTGTAATGGTGGTCTTAAGATGCCCAATATTTATTATTTTTGCTATAGTGTAAAAATGTCTTGGCTGTATAAATTATGAGATCCCCAAAACTACTCTCCTTGGAAAGTCTTGCTACTTGGTTATATACAAAAATTTGGGGGGGACAAGATTTTACACTTAAGTTAGGAAGGTTTACTTTATTTAGCAGAAAAAGTTAATCCATTTTGGCATGATATCCTGGTAAATTTTTCCAAGTTAAAAAATAAGCTTAAAGCTGAAAACAATACTGAAATTTTGACCCAGTCCATATGGCTGAATCCAAACATCAAAATAGATGGCAAGATGATTTTGAGGTTCAAATATGTTAAAAATAGTATATTCTTCATTAATGATCTTATGTCAGTTCAAAACTGGAAATTATTAAAAATAAATTATTAGATAAAGTTAAAAAGGAACCAAAATCTTGTAAATTTTTCTATACATTATTTTTGGAGGATAATAAAGTGTTATCTTTATCTTCCCGTGAAAAATGGGATAGAGATTTAGATATGTAGATTGAGGATTGGAATGCTATTTATTCCATGCCCTTCATCATAACCAGAAACTCTTTTTTGCAAAACTTCCAATTTAAGATTGTTCATAGGATTCTACCATGTAATTCATTTTTATTGAAATGTAAATTAAAAGAAACTGAACTTTGTACTTTTTTGTTCAGAAATTAAAGAAAATATTTTTCACATTTTTTGGAAATGTAATGTATCACAATTATGGCATTCTCCTGCCTTTCAGTGCTAAAGAAGTCATTTTAGGTGTGTCTGAGGATTTTATCAACAGTAAAATAGTTAACAATATTTTGTTATATTTCAAATATTATATATACAAATGTAGATGTAAGAACATATTCCCCACAAAATGTGGTGTGGTAGAATATTTAAAATATTGGATTAATATAAAAAAGTACTCTGTATGTTTCTTAACCCCTGTACAAAAAGTAAAAATGGATCAGAAATGGCATTTTTTAGAAGCAGCTTTTATTTAATTTAGTTGATTAATTAACAAAATCTTTTTGTAATATTTATATCTATATCTTATTATATCCATATGACTTAATTGATTTATCAAGTATTACTTTATTTTTAAAATGTGTATCGAATACTGTAGTATGTAATTTCACATGTTTCATCATCAAAAATAAAATAATTACAAAAAAAAAAAGTTACCTTTATAAGAACTCGATTAACAAGGTCTAGCCGATATTTGTTTCTTCAAGTTTTAATTTTAGATTTGTGACGGTTATTCTTCCACTTTGCATTTTGACTTTTTAAAGTTTTAATTTTAGCTTAGAAATCAAAACTTGCCTCATACGTTTGTTTTAGGTAATGCATGAATAAAACATATGATACTGTGATAACATCTTTAATTTTTTTTATATTTATTAATAAATTGAGAATCGGAATAGGGAAATAAAGTAAATATGTCAAATAGAAAACGATTCCACCAAAGACTAGAAAATGGCCAAAGGTCCCTAATGAACTTCATCAGAGCGAGAAAACCCTTCTTCGGAGGTAAACTGCAGCTATGAAAGAGGGACGAAAGATACTAAAGGGACAGTCAAACTCATATATCTAAAACAAACTGACAACGCCATGGCTAATAATGAAAAAGTATATATGACACAACATAGAAAACTAAAGAATAAACAACACGAACCCAATCAAAAACTAGGGGTGATACCAGGTGCTACTGAAGGGTAAGCATATCATGCTCCACATGTGGCACCAGTCGTGTTGCTTATGTGATTAACAATCCGGTAAATAGTGTAATTTGGTAGGTCACATCCATGAAAGGTAAGAGGATTGTAGTTACGACGTAAGGAACATATCCGATATCAATTGTGAAACGGTTATTCCATAACGGTCAACCAGCTCATAATGGCGTCCGTGAAGTTTACGGAGGGGTGATTTATAAAAAGAGTCCATATGAATGTAATAAATCTGGTGCGACGGAGTTTAACGATATTATGTTACACAATGGCAGGCGATACAATTAATAAATGTAATTTGTGTAGTTTTGTTGATAGAGTTGTTTTGTTTTGTCTAGTTTGAAACATGAGGGAAATAGGCGTATTCCAATTCAGTAGTCAAAGATATACTAAGCAAGGACTAATTCGTTAAACAGACACACATCAACTATTTGAAAAAAAATCAAAGGATCAACAGAAACACTGAGTTGCAACAAAAACAATCGCCAACATTAGTACAACGCATTTTTTGGTAACAACTACCGTTTGCTAAACTTGGTACAAGATATTTAAGGATTGAACCTTGTTGTATAGCTTACATGGTTAATTATGCTTGCACACCGAAAACAAAAGATGAAAAATGTGATTGGTTAAATTCCATTGATTGAAATTGTCTTACATGCAATGAAATGTACTGAACAGGATAAAACTTAACTCGGGCCAGTATTTCTGTATTTGGAACAAAGATAAACTTTGCAAAAGTATTTTTAAAAGATTAAATTTAACAAAGACTGATAAATGAAAAGCAATGGTAATTTCACAACTTCTACAAAATGTATCGCCTAATAGAAGCATTTACACATTTATCGTAGCTAAAAAGAATCAAAGGCAAACAAAAAAGAACAAACCATTGGTGCTATATTTCCAGGAAATACATTTCTTTTTATCTATCTCGTTACTTTTTCGTTTTTATTTTTAACGATAGATAATCCAGTTTAAAACATGAAACTTGTTTTCCTTCCCCGCATGTAATGAATATCAAAGTGTGTTGCTGTATGTCGTACGAATACTTTCCAGTCGAGAAACGAAGGTTTTTTTTCATAGAAAATTATATAAAACAAACAATAGATACATTCTAACCCCTGCTGAAAATACGCATCGCTAGTCTGATGGATAGTACATTTTTTTGCTGATTGACTATTTTATGCAAAGAACGATCGTTCACAACTAATGCAAGTTTGCTCATAACGCTACTTTTGAAATAAATTTCAAAAAGGATATTTAATCTGTAAAAGTATCACAAAAAACAAGCCGCAAATTATATTCGAAAAGGGAAAGTCTATTAACTGAATTAACCACACGTCAATATTTTATATCAATCCTAATAGAATTTGACCTTTTTATCTGTTTGCAACTAGCCATGTACGTTCGCCTTCAATATATATATTGAGGTTACTTACATACTTACTGCCCATTACGCCCATTGCGTATGGGGCAGCAACGAAGTTTCTCCACATCTGTCTGTTTTCTTCCAGCTCCCCAAAGTATGTTGGAAATTTGCCAACTCAGACTCAGCTGTGCGCCGCCATGTTATTCTAGGTCGTCCTCTGCGTCTCTTTCACTCTGGGGTCCAGACCATTGCTGTGTTCGCAAGTTCTGGGGGTATTGAGGTATATAACCTGAAAAGATACTTGTTATGTTAACATAAATCAACAATCTAAGTGAATTGAAGTATCTGTCCCTTGGCGCCATTTTTAATGTATTAGTTGTGCCATGCAATAACAAAGCGCAGTTTTGATTGAAACGTGTCAAATTTCGCCAAAAATGTTCTTGTTTAAAATCAACAACGAAAGGTGCCATATGTGAAGCCACATGTAGAGCCACATGTGGAGCAGGATTTCCCGAGTACCTCAGACCACCCCTATTTTTTTAGTTTTCGATGTTGTGTCATGTGTACTACTGATTGTCGGTTTGTCATGAGATCATTTTCATTTTAACAATGGGGTTGTCAGTTTATTTTCGATTTATAAATGTCCTCTGGTATTTTTCGTCCCTCTTTTATTTCACGAATTTAAATAAAATAACATTTTAATCAAACTATGTAGTCAAACTGCTTCTGAATGTATGTTATCATTAACACCTGCTTATTATCTGCTGAAGTATAAGTCATTGGATTAATTCTTCAAATAATGAACGTTTTCACTTTGTGTTTTAAAAAGGGATGTCAAAAAGACAAATTTCAAAATTCCTTTATGAATGTTTTTATATATTTTTCGTGACTTCGTTGTTTCTTTGTTCTGCAGTTTTATAGTTAATTATTGTATTGCGCAATATCAATCGACATGTATTATCTACAGGGGAGGTAAAAATATCAGCCTAATGATAAAATTTTAATTGTGCACTTTTAACATGTTTACGACCGATCATTTACGTATGTTCTCCTTTTGTCAGTCTGTTAGTTATTCATTTTGGATATTTTGAAAGAAAAGAGCTCCAAGTAAATCCAATCCATTTAAAGGCTTCAGTAGTACATTGCTGTTCAAAAGTAAAAAAAATCGAGAAAACTGAGGGAACGCATCATCTATTACAGGAAAACAACAAAACAGCAGAACACTGTAGTGCCAAAAAAATAAATAAAAACGACAATGCAATATACATTTATGTTGAACATAGAAACGAACTTTTCGATAGCAACTGTCTTATTCCTGATTTAAAACCGGGTGTTTATTTGAACTATTGATTGGTTGAATCTGAGTTTGTAGCTAGTCCAACCTCCCGCTTTAATGCAATGCTAAGTGCACCGCTGTGGAGACAACATTAAAAGACGGGAATATAGCATGTTAAGTTAAAATAAATGCAAGAATACCCAAAACAGAGAAAAGCATAAATAAATATTATTATGGTACAATTCGAAATGTAAAATTTGTTTTGAAAAATTTTAAAACAAAATGATCAAAGTGTATTGACTTTCTATAATCAAATGAGCTGTAATACAACTTCTTTGATATAATTTATAATAATGATAATTCATTAAACAGATAACATGTAGCTTATGGTTTATATACACTAACACATACCTTGATATCTTGAACAACTTCGTTTTACCAACGGTAGTTTGAGAATAATTTATGTTTAGAAATGACGATAAATTACGCGAGACTATATTGACCAGATTCTACATTAGGGGAAGACTTTAAGAGGTCAGGAATATTACAATTTTTCTCCATTCGTTTGATGCGTTTTGTTTAAAATTTTGCAATTTGATAAAGTAAATATCTTTTTGAATTTTTTTTTGGAAGTCGGTATTTGTTATTTTGCATGTTCATATGTTTTGCATTAACAAACTTTAAAAATACAAAAACGGCTGGTCAACGCTTAATTCGTTAGAAAGCTTCGATGCACAAATAGTATCCTATATTATGTTTTAGGTTTATGTCAGTGTTTTATATTAAAAACAGATGTCTGCTATGAAACATGTTGATAACCTGGAAAGAAATTTAGTCGAAATTGAGTTATACTTTCGTTGGATTTAATCTGATGCTCTGTCCGTTTCTGTGTGTGTTACATTTTAGTGGTATGTCGTTGTTCTCGTCTTATATTTAATGCGTTTCCCTCGGTTAAGTTTGTTACCCCGATTTAGTTTTTCGTCCATGGATTTATGAATTTTGAACACACGTATACTTCTGATGCCTTTATTTATAATTAAAAATGAATAATTAATCAATATTTGTGATTGCAGTTTATCCACTTTCCACATTTTGAAAAAAAAACAGTCCTTATTCAAGCAGTTGTTCAATTAACGAAATATTATCTAACATTTAATAGTAGTTTAACAGTAATTTGATAATAGCAACAGGAATGATCAGTGTTTTAAATCTTTTAATTCATTCTTGAACGTTACTGTTGAATCTTAATCCGAACAACCGCCTCGAACGCATGTCGTCTATAATATGTTAATATTACAGACGATTGAATCATATATGTCGTATTCCTGACCTGTGCAGGTTTTTCCTTAAGTATAAGTGTAGACAAAATGGTGGAATACGCTTGGTTTTATAGCTAGGAAAACTACTCACTTGTATGCCATTTGCATAGTTACTTTTATATTTGACATCTGTCAACCTGTTATAAGTCAGGAATCTGTTGTACAGTAGTTGTTGTTTGTTTATGAAATTTATACGTTTTTCTCGTTTCTCGTTTTTATACATAGATTAGAGCGTTGTTTTTCTCGTTTGAATGGTTGAACACTAGTAATTTTTGGGCCATTTATAGCTTGTTGTTCGGTGTGAGAAAAAGCTCCGTGTTGAAGGCCGTACATTGACCTATAATTGTTTACTTTTTTTAAAATTGTTATTTAGCTTGAGAGTTGTCTGATTGGCACTCACACCACATCTTTTTATATCTATATGCATAAGCAAACAGTCATCTATTCAAAGTAAGTTATATTATTTTCTTTACTATAGAAATTATACTAAAATATGAATTGATAAAAATCAGTACATTTCAAATAGTCAGTGTTAATCCTTTGTGTAAAGTTTTGTTTCTCCTTGATCGGTTACAATGCAATAGTTTTTACAACAATACATACTTATTAATAAGGTAGGTTATCACGTACAGAACACATGTTCGTTTTTAAATACGAATGTATTCTCCATAGAAGACAATTAGAACAAAACGCTTCCGTAATTCAATACATGTCAAAATTTATATGTCATTTCTATTTTTAAATAATAATAATATATTATAAAAGAAAACCAAGGACAGTTAAATGATTTAAATTTTCCTAACGAACATATTGAAATAACAACAACCATAATTGAACAACACTAGGTATATGTCAATTTATACAAATCAGTTATAGGGAAAAACTGTTGATGCTTCATTCAGATTTTTTTAATTTGTCAGAATTATGAGACAAAACCAGTATCTAATATTTGTGCTATCTACACATTTCCTTAGCGGTGTGAGAAAAATATTTATCATCACTGTCGATATATCTGTTTTCAGCAAATGATTGGTCGAAATTTAATTATGACATTACATTTTCTTGATTTCTTCTGAATATCATATTGTAATCCCTATAAAAAGGCGACCATGTCTGGAGACATCATAGTAAACGAAGAAAACATTCTGAAAGTATTTAAAAAAGGAAAGATAAAAATCATCATATATTACGACAGTCCTTGAATCTCAACAGTTCAGTTTCATTTTTTTAAACAACTTGCGAGTCTCGCACTTTAAAAGTTAAAAAGATTACGACACCGAGTGGAGAAATATAGTAACATACTTATTGTAGTGATTGAATCTATCTTTACATATAACAACATACCGTTAAAAGTATGACCTAAAGAGCTAGATGAAAAAAATGCTCTCCCCGATTACGAAATGAAAAAAAAACCTAAAGTAATTTACGGCATCGATGTTTGAAAACAATACCATTAAGCAAACAATTTGTCCCAATTTTTACAGAAAGTGATACGAAAACAGTACGAATAATATAGCCTGCAGACCAAAAGATATCCGAGAACAATAAAAAAGAGATAAGTTTTTTTTGTAATAACTTAATATAAGATTTGAATTGTCTAAAATCATTTGTAACAGAATTAACTTTGGCTAAATTCTTATTTATCATTGCTACAGAAAGACAAATCCTTTGAGGCTTTTTTAATCAAGATTTATTTTTAAACACTTTTTTAGCTGGTACTCAACACCTTCACTTAATTAGTTTGCCTCGTTTAAATTTCATAACATTTTGACGAAGTATTTATTTAGACCCTTTGACAAAAATGTAAAAAATTTAAAATATGTGACCCAAACAAATAATCAGAAAAATTACACTGGCTATAAAGCAGTTTGACAAACACTAATTTTGATAATTGAAATGCTTACTATTTCATTAACAACACAGCGTTATTAAAACCTTAAGCTGATTTTACAGAGTTATCTCCCTCTAGTGCTATGTACCACCGTAAGCAATCGATCGTGTTTCGCACATCATTGAAAAGATACATACGCAAATGACGAATTGAGCTACATGTACCCACACTTGACGATAAATTAATATCAAACTATAAATGTGAGACCTTTCTGATTCAAAATCGTTTTTCTTTTAAATGTGATTTTTTTTAAAGTCTGAAACAGAAAGAGTCGCATTGCATTTCTATGAAGCTATATTACTTAAAAATTTACAATGTATAGAATAAGATATTTTACTTATCATAAATTAGTTCGATTCCTATATTCGCTATTTCTTAAAAAATCATTTACTCTATTTCAAATATAATTAACCAAATAGTTGTATCGTGAATTTTATATCAGTCACAAAATGAATATGCGACAATTGATACATATAAAAAGAAGATGTAGTATAATTTCCATTGAAACAACTTTCCACAAATGACCAAAATGACACAGAAATATACAATCACAGGTCACCATCCGACCTTCATCAAAGCCCATACCGAATAGTCAGGTTTAAAGGCCCCGAAATGACAATGTAAAACACCTCAAATGAGAAAACTTACAGCCTCATTTATGTAGAAAAAATAGACAAAAACAAAAAAGTAACGAAAGAACCCGTTATCGTGTTTTATCATTTTCAATGATATTCTTATAACATGTTTAAGATCATGATCAAGAGTATTGCACACAAATTATATGCAGATTGTTTCTTGGTTTTAATTAAATACAGAACTTTAGCTGATATATCTAACTTGCTAAACTTTCTTTTTTTGTTCATTTAGTTTTGTTTAACAATAGCAAAATATCTGCTTGTGTGTGTCACTAGGAATAGTTCGACCATGAACATTCAAACTATGTAATTGGTTTGTTTAAGAACATAACAGAATATTATATTGATATCGATATATTTATAAGTATGAGTAATGTCAAAACAGTCAACTCAAGTTTCATATTATAAAGTTTTTGTTTAACAAAATGTTGTCCATGAATTTGTATTCTTTCCTAATTTTGATGTACATTTGTTTCTTTTCGAAAGGATTAGCAGATAATGGTTAGTATCAATAGATTGTAATAAAAAATGTATAATAGATATGATAAGTGTTCATTTTGTATGTTTGTGATTAGCAACTATTTACAATTATAATTTAATTAATCATAATCCTTATAGTTGTATTACAGCTTTGTGTATTTTTGATCAACTACAGGAAAATGTTTAAGTATTTTCTTTTTTTTATATATAGATAACACGTTATTGCTTATATCGGATTCACACACTATTAGTATAATTGACACATCTACCTTGAAAGAGACTATTGTTGCAGAAGGAAATGCATATGTCTTATATTTAGACTTCCATTACAGAAAAGGGTTAATATTTTGGTCTGATTATTCAGCAGGAACTATATCCAGGTATGTTATTATAAACAATTTAACTGAGGACACAGATACAGAGACAAAAAGAGCGATACAGAGACATGCAGTAAAATATTTTTTAAAGGACGTTTAAAATGCAACTTTTCTTTGCATGCGTAAATAGTAATCAAAGGTACCAGGATTATAATATAGTACACCAGACGCGCGTTTCGTCTACATAAGACGTCAGGCATTTTATTTAGTGCTGAACCGTTTTTTTAATAATGATATGACTAAACTTCGGAGAGATTCTGGGACTTACAGCTTTTCTCCTGATTTTCGTTTATGTTACACATATTGTTCTGTCTATAATGATGATGGTGTATACAAATGTATGAATTCTTTTCGATACAGTTACAATTGATTACATCAATATTAATAATTACATTATCATTTTTTGTGTAGAATGAGATACCCTTCTAATAAAAGTACCACTGCAGAAGTAATCATTCACAGTCAAACTCCTGCAGGCGTTGCAGTAGATACAGATAACGACGTTTTATATTGGGCAGATCGGAATTTGCAAACAATATCAAGATCAAATCTAGATGGATCAAACACTCTTCTCATTGTTTCTACGAATAGTCCAGAAGATATAGAACTGGATATCACGAATGGGTAATATTATAATATAACATTTAACATGTTGCACAGCTTTTTATAATGCATTTGGGACAACATATGATATTCATATAAAGTAAACCTTAATATATCTAAAAATAGAAATGATAAACAATAGATAAAAATATACAACTGAAAGGGGTATATAAGTTTTTAGAGTTCTGCTAAAACGTGTGCATGTACTGCTTACAGTCGCATTCAATTATTTGCTTTATATCATTTATAAATTGATCAATCTTGACCATTTCATTAATGTGTTTCTTTCGATATTTGGTTATCTGTACACATTTTAACATTTACTATCTACATACAAGATAAGTTGCAGTGCTGACGTCCTCTTTTAGATTAAAGATAAACAATAAACAAGAGAGTTAACAGTCAATGGTCCGAAACATTGATTTCCCAGACTTATCAAATTAAGGAAAACGAGGGAGCAGGTAAATACATAATTGCATCCCAGACTTACTTTATATACAGGGTTAAGAGCTAATATATCCCTTAATGAGAGCATATTTAAAATGTACTACATATAATGATCACACTTGTAATTATCCCTTTTTAGCAAACTACAAATTGTAGATTCTGTCTAAGATAAAAATGTCAGTGTTCCAGCAATTAATGTTATATTTTGAATAACCTCATCAGATATCAGGACTAAATTTAGTATATACGCCAGATGCGTGTTTCGTCTGCAAAAGACTCATCAGTGACGCTCGAATTCAAAAAAGTTAAAAAGGCCAAATAAAGTACGAAGTTGAAGAGCATTAAGAACCATAATTCCTTAAAGTTTTGCCATATACTGTCTAAGGAATTATTACTTGGAATTACTAAGCCCACTAGCGACATATTCTTACAGTTAACAATCCTTAGTATTTCTAAACATGTGCTATAATACACCAAGTTTACGCACCTTCAAAAGATGCCTGCATCAAATCAATGATCTGATATTTGTTCATCATTTGTTCTGTTTGTTGTTGCATACTAACAGGAAGTGTTAAGTTATACCCAGTGTCTGTTTCGTTTAGAGTTCAAGCGTCTGTTTTAAATAATTTTTTCGATTTTTTTTCTTCACGATCTCATAATTAAATTTACCCGCACATTTACATCTTTTATGTTTGCGTTTCACAATCATGTGTATATTATTTCTATATTATGACAATGACTTATTCTGTTCCTTTGTTCATTTAAAGATATACTGCTCGATATTGATTTTTCAGAAGAAAGTTGTACTTAATATACATTTGCTGAGACGTACATGTACACAATGTTAAATCGAATGACTTTATTCAAAACCTAGGGGATATCTCATGTGCTCCGAAAAGTGTGACTATTAATAAGTTTGGAATTCCACAAGATAATATCGTAGAAATTCAGGTTATATGGTCTAACTTTTAAATAATACATATGTATTTTTTTTTAAACAGGTGGATATATTATACATTCAATAGTTATAATGCAATAGGCAAAAGCAAAGTGGATGGAAGTGAAATACAGACGATCGTAGACAATATTGGTACAACTCAAAATTTGGCATTGGGTACATAAATATATATTCACTAAATGCGACAACATGTTATTGCTCTTAAATATTTAATTTGCTCTCATTGTACTAGCCAACACCAAGATAAGTAGAGAACTCGTACATGTATTTCAACCGTTTTAATTGATACATAGTAACTATAACGCTTTTTTTTTTTATTGAAGTGACAATTACATACTAATAATACAATTTATAAATGTGAATGAATCAATTGAAGGAATATAAAAACGTTATCTGTTTTCCTGTTCTTTTTTTTTCAAATTTATAGATTTACTTATTTTTGCAAACAACTTTGTTTAATTGAAATATTTATTGTTATATTATTTTTATTGGAACAAATATATAAAAAATAAGTATTGCTCCTTGTGGAATAAATGGTATACAGTATTTGTTCCAATAGGAACAGCTATTATGACAATGTTTAAAGCCAAGTTTCTTGGGAAACTTAACAAAATGCAGTCAGGCGAAACAAATATATATTGACATATTTTGTCCTTTTTAAAACTTTTTTTCAGACTTTTACGAAGATCGAATATATTGGACAGAAAATGGTAATCGCATAGTAAGATCAGCATTTTTCGATGGATCTGATTCTAAAATAATAATAGATGGCATATCTGTTGGTTATCCATTCGGAATAGCAACCACTCAGAGTAACGTTTACTTTTCTACTTGGAACAAGGGAGAATTATTTCAACTTTCTAAGACCAATGCATCAGCTAGTAATCGTCTTATCTATACAACTGGAACGATAAACCTTATGAGCATCAAAATCTTTCAATCAACAGGTAAATATATATAACCGCAATTATATTTTCTTCCTTGGTAACTTATTATGCTTATTACTGATAAAATTGAGACTGGAAATGGGGAGAGTGACAAAGCGACAACAACTGGACCATAGAGCAGACAACAGCCGAAGGCCACCAATGGGTCTTTAATGTTGCGAAAAACTCTCGCATCCAGAGTTGTCCTTCAGTTGGCACCTTAACAAATGCGTATACTAGTTCAGTGATAACGGACTGAATATACATGTATCCTTATGTTGTCTTATATAAGCAAACAAATCAAGATATTATCAACTCATATGTTTTTATTTACTCGAGGATAAAATAACTATAATGCCAAGTGAAATCAATTTTTGAAACAAGTCAAGGTTTAACACAATCACTTAACAAATATTCAAATTGAGAACAATATAAAATAAACCTATTACTGAAAAACGCGATTTAAACTGCGTAATGAGCCCTATTGAGTTAATTGGTACACACAGTTATAAACCAATGTTAAACTTAAACTGTCATGTAGAATTAAACAGCTCCTTATCGACAATTTTTTTTTTTTTGAAATCATTAGTCTTATATTATTTCAGACCTATTCACTATCCACTATCGGTCAATTCAGTTGTTAAAAAATAAAAACTGTACTTGTACTGTCAATTTCAGTCTATTATACCTGTCATTGTATCGTTCATGGACTGTTACATGTATTTTGTACACATACAAAGCAAAACATTATGTATTTTCGTAAAAGGTACTAAACAGTACTAGAAAGACTGCAAATATCACGTCTTAATTGCGCTGAATTAATTACAAATCAAATAATCAAACAATTTAAAATACTCCATTTTCTAATGAAAATTTGTTAATTTGCTGCAGTTGATTAGTCTCAGAATTAATAACAATATTAATCTTCCCCAGTTTCTTATTCTTTCTTTCATAAAATAAAAAATTGTATAAGGGAAGTCGTTTTCCTGGTATCAGGATTGTAATTTGTATTTACTTTGGATATTCTTTGAATGAGTTAGTAATCAGACGACAACAGGAGTGAAGGGGCAGGGTGGACATTCAAACTATATTTTAAGAAATATCGTGTGGAGTCTTTAAGGTAATATCATACTTCTATTTGATCAAAGTTAGTGTTTGTCAAACTGCATTTTTTTCTTCATTTTTGATATATTTTATCAAAGGGTCATAGTTAATATTTTGTGAATATTTTATGAAAATTAAACGAGCTTAATTAGTTTAAGTCAAGGCCTTAATTACCACCTAAATTGGCAATAGTAGTTGTATTATACACACACACATGTATGTGTATATAAACAAGTCTAGACCGTTGGTTTTCCCGTTTGAATGGTTTTACACTAGTAATGTTGGGGCCCTTTATAGCTTGTTGTTCGGTGTGAGCCAAGGCTTCGTGTTGAAGGCCGTACTTTAACCTATAATGGTTTACTTTTTTAATTGTTATTTGGATGGAGAGTTGTCTCATTGGCATTCACAACACATCTTCCTATATCTACTTAATTAAAGACTACGTTCAAACATATGATTGCGTTGGATAAAAACCGCAATTTTTATATGTGTGCATGTAAAACAAATGTCGTTGTAAAAGGGTCTAAATAATGCACAAACAACATTTTCCAAACGACAAAAAAAAATGAAAAAGTATATTTAAACAAAAGCTAATATATATCTAGTTAATACAGAAACTAAATTTATAAAAAGGTCGAACTAGGGAACTAGACTTGTTCATTAATTGT
Organism: Mytilus trossulus; assembly: GCF_036588685.1. Classification (NCBI taxonomy): domain Eukaryota; kingdom Metazoa; phylum Mollusca; class Bivalvia; order Mytilida; family Mytilidae; genus Mytilus; species Mytilus trossulus. The sequence continues at coordinate 31,135,296 of NC_086380.1, read as the reverse complement.
CTCATAAACAGAGTAAAAAAAATCTAACGATACAAGCCTCGTTGGAAGTCTAAACATATGTTTTGGTAAACTGAACGTGTCAGGTCTACATAAAGTAAGATCACAAGGCTCAAAAATACTTCAACTATCTATTATGTTATAGAAAGTGAATGTTTTAATTATGTGGAAATACAAAATGGAGAAAAACGATCAACAGGATACGATACTGACTTAGAAGTTGACATTCCCATTAGTGATGACGAAATAGATGGAAGTTGGTACAAAATAATGAGCGAAAACGGTGATAAAATACCTACTTATCCACCAGGGTTACATCATTGTGGAACAGTTTTTCCTATCTGGTTGAATGGTATGTTCTAATTATTTCTTGCATTTTCAAAAAGACCGTGTTACTAACTTCAATATATATCTTACACATGTTTCATTAATCATTACAATTGCTCGGTACAAAAGAGTGTTAACATTGTTCATGCGTTATTTTTTACTCTTTTTTTGGTAATAACGGGAATAAATAAACTCATCATAGATACCAGATTCGGGTTTTGTCTTCAAAAGTCTCAACAGTAACACTCGTATTCAAAAAAGGTCAAAAGGCCACAGTAAGAATTTCAGAATATTGAGGATCAACATTCTTAAACGTTTGCAAAATAAAAATAGGGTTATCTATTTAAAGGATTTCTAAACAGTTAATTCATAAATATGACCATATCAATTATAATGTCGGTCAGCTGCAGACTACTTGGCTGGTGATAAACTCGAGGAATCAAAACACCGCCAATACATGTAGTAGCATCGACCTAGGGGTTGAAAATTAAACCCATCATAAATGACAGGTTTAATTTTGTTGTTATGCTAGACGCGCGTTTCGTCTACAAAGTAGGAGATAATATATTATAATCAATCTCCGATTTCTAATCTCAAAATGCTTACTTGATATGAAAAATACAATAAAAGAACCCGATAGCGGTGTAGTATTTCTTCTACCTTTTAAAAATCTGCAACTACGTACTGTTTCATTTTAATATTGTGTTCTCAATCAAGATTTTGCCATCTTTTGTATCCTTTCGCCATATTTTAAAGATTTAAAACATTTAACTGAATGTAATTTACGTTTGAAAAAAGTTTGACTGTTTCTTTCTGTAAAGTTAATTTTAAAGTGTTAATTCGAAATTGTATATATAGAAAAAATACTTGAAAAAACATTGATGTATACATAAGAGATATCCGAAGTGACAATTCATCTTACTTTGTCTTAATAATTCTTATAATTAGCCGTTATCTATATCTACTAATATATAAGTAATCATCTCTTTTATAAAGTAAGTTAGTGACATTTCTACAAATTAAAACAAAAAAAAAACCTCTCCAAATGTGTAAAACGTAAATTTCCGAAACAATAATGAAGGAAATACATAAAAAGGGGCATTTATATTAAAAAAATACCTCGAAAATCCTTGATTGGTAATTTTGTCATCATATTTTGATCTAAACTGATATCTGTGTGTCTCTTTCCATTGATTCCATGTTAAGACTAATGGATGTTGATTGCATCAAAGCATAAGTTCAATCTTGAAAATGTTATGTTCTGTAAAAGACAACTTGTCAGTAATTGACCTTATACATATCTGATTGTTTTATGTTTTAACAGTCTCAAGAAAACTATTTGAATTACATTTGTTCCAACAAGACCCTATCAGTTGACCAAAAAGACATACTCAATTTTTTCAAGCATACCAAAACATTTTTATTCATTTTTTGCATTTTTTGCACGCAGCCTTTATCCAGTTATGCACTACAAAATTTAAATATATTGATATACATTTCTGATAAATGATGTCATAATTACGAAGGAACAAATAAATTTTAAGAATATTCCTAACATTATATGAATATAATTTGGACTTTTTTTTTAATTAGTTTTTAAGTTTAATGTTCACTGTGACAAAGCCACAACACAGTTATTAATTGTTAGAGTACTAGTATGGTCAAAAATAGGATGTCGATTTGAATACACAACTCAAAAGAAGTCGTAAAATTTGAAGCTGATTTGAAATTGTATCTTTATTAGATTTGGACGCTGATTTGAAGAAAGGATATCGATTGGGGACCGAACGTCAAAGTGTAGTTGCTTTATTTAGTTTCGAATGTTTTATTCATTTTTTTATCTGTAATTGTCATTTGTAAACTTCAAATGAGTTGTTGAATTGGACCTTCTACATATCTTTACATTTTTATTTCAAGGAAGTTTACCTGCATCACGGAAAACAAATTCCGTTGAAGCCTGTCAACAGACAGCCACTGATATTTGTGAGACATCTTTGAACATTACAATTTCTAACTGTGGATCATATTATGTTTATTACCTCAGCGTTACACCTGCAAACTCTGCGTATTGTTTTGGTAAGGCAATCGTAGACTAAATAGATAAATACGGCAATCATTAAAAATGTCATTTATTAGAATAATAGAATACTGTATTCTTTATATTCCCTCATTGACAATTTTTGAATTCAATATATAATGTATGATCACTACAGAACAGTAAATGTCTGAAATGGCCTGCATCTGTATTCTACTGTATTGAATTGTTGTCGACCAGTCTGAATTGGTCAGAAATTTACCTGAGGTAACTCGACTGTAACTTACTTAACAGCATTAACTTCTACTCGCCCTTTTCGCGATCAGTACTTTGATATTTGATGAGGGTTTAAATCATATTCAACTTAGGCGTAGCCATCCAAGTATGTACTACACAGAAACTTACTAGGGGTGACCACGTTTGTACGAGAAAGGTAAGGTAGTCCTGCTCCAAATGTCATAGGCGTTGGTTGTATTCAAGTTGTTTTAGCAAGTTATAGTCCAGTAATAACTCACCTTCTTTAATTTCACAAACGAAAAAGAAGATATGGTGGTGACTTTAAGTAGAATGTGACACAGATATTATCATTAATCAAATATTTTTGAAACATAAATATTTTATTGTGTATTTTCTTACAAACAACCCATGCAAATGAAACAATCTATATCTTCTTGTTTTTATAATTTTGGGCGCTCTTAAATTAATTTGGAAGCCTTATATTATGCTTTATTATTGTTATTTATTGTTAGCATGATTTGATAAACTTTCCCATGCAACCTAAATTTACACAAACGAATTTTGTTTTATAAAACATGTCATTACAGTAAAGTACAACTTTTTGTTCTTCGATGGAACTTTTACGACTATCATTCTAGTGAGAGATTTCTCAAACCAAATTTAATCCATCAATTTCTACATAAGAAAATGCCTGTACCATGTCAGGAATATAACAATTGTTATCTATTCATTTGGTTTGTTTGTGCTTTTTTTTCTTATTTTGGCATTTAATACATACTCTTCGCATATCAAGTTTCGTTTAATTGTACTTGTAGGTGATGGGCCTGTTGCCTGTCCCGCTAACAAGTCATCAGATAGTGGATACTTTCCAGGATGCAGTTGTAAGTGTTTACGAAAATAAAACCTGCATTTCCAGGTTTTGTTTACCGAGTGGTTTTGACATCATATATGTATTCAATATAATCTTTGAAGAAATACCATTAAATTATTAAAGTATATACAGTCGTAATGTATAATCAACCGAAGAAATACTGCGGTCTACTAATTTTCCATTTTGAATTGTTTAAAAATATTTGGACTTAACTTTTAAACACCCAGAGGAACACTATTTGGTAACAACTATAACTAACTTCAATGTGTATGTAACTATAAGTTAACATAACTACTTGGACATTGATATCCTAATAAAATGTTTCTGTTGTGGGACACTCGCAAAAATTTAACATGTTTTGTGAGTTTTCAACCCTCAATCTATACATTTAGCCAATGTAGAATAAACAAACATAAAACAGCAATACGCAAATTGAACTCAGTTTAAAAGACGTAAGAGTGTGATGTCAAAACAGGTAACACAAAAAACTGACACACATAACAAATATATATTTAAATTAGCAAAGGACTAATTACAGTTACTATCATGCCAAGTCCAGACCTCAATTAAACTGTATGCAAGATTAAGTTTACATCATATGAAAATGAAGCACAACCTCCCGTTAGGGGTTAAGTATCATATCATCATAAAATATATGTGGACGAAAATAACCCGTATTAGCAGACAAGTGGTTTTAGAATAATCTGTTTACTCCTCTGAGTGAATCAATACAAATTCAAAAATATTTCATTTATCCTATCTGCGAAGTGTGGCTAAAGGTTTAATTAGATTTGTAGGTCAATAACGATATCTTTGTGCTTTTGTATTGATATTAAAAATAAAAAAATAGATTTCAAATACCTGGATGTACATGTATAAGATGACCGTGTACCGATTACAAAATTTAGTAAATGTTTTAACCACATTTGTTGTTTGTGATATCGAAAATCCTGGTATTATGATTTTACAATAAAACAGATATTTCGTTAAAATCAAAAACGTAGTTACATACACGGGTGAGTTGTGATATTTCAACTTTATAAGATGGCGAAAAGGGAAGGTCACTCTCTAACAAAGGGATAAATGAAATGACATGTTGTTGATTAAGCTTAAAACAAAAGGCGTGTCTATTGTTAGTGTTTGATTTATCTAAACAGTTCACCAGGATAAACATCTTTAGTCTAAATATTGAAGTCGTCATTTAATTTTGTGAGAGTCAATATTCCATCCAAATGTATAAAAATGTTATGAATAGGTTGTGTCAAATGTTGTGTATTAATTATTTTTTTTGCTGATTTAAGTCATATATGTCATTCAAGGTCTATCAAAAGTGATCCACAATAAGTTCCAATTGAAGATTCGATATCCTGACGATTAGAAACAGATTGTCAAGTTCAAATTCCAGTGTCATTATCGTACTAAATCAGGTCAAATTAGCATAGTTCTTTTATTTGTTAGTACTTTTTTTAGTACCTAAAAAGTTTGAGAATTGATAAATAAATTCGCTCACTGACTATTGCATGCCCATTTGTGCATGTCTTTTTAGTAAGATGATGAACCAAATAGTAAATCGGGTATAAAAATCAAAACTCTGATCAGATTAGAAATCACTAATATAGACATGCAATTCGGCAAAATGTTTTAACGAATATTTGACACCTCAAAAGTAATGAAATACCACTATATGCAATTCTCTTATTTGACAGGCTTTTCCCCCTTTTCAATCATAACTAAAACTGTGTATTTGAATTGCAATTGGAAAATCAATCCAACCATAAATGAGTTGTTAAAATTTTTTGACCATTATATAAGAAATTCAGTTATTTATTTTTGGTGTTTTATTATCAACTTTTAAAACTCTTTTTTCAAACAGCAAATTTTCCAAAGGAATTTGTTCCAGTCATAGTAAAACCAGAGTTGATAAGTGGACCTAGTTTTCAAATTCCGGGATATGATATAACTCCAAGTTTGTTGTCCGTCTTTAGATGCTTTTTTGAAGATATATCAAATGGAACTTACGTATACGATGTTTTCTGGAATATAAATGGGAATAATGTTACATCAAAGCTGAATGTGCCATTTGAAAACATTGACTCCACATTACTGAGAGACACTGATTGGGTTGGTCTTTATAAAATGAACATGGAGGTAATATTCTCATCAACTGTACTTTGGAACGAACTATACATGAAAAAAAAATGTTGAGACATTTTGTTTTACAAGTTAAGGATGTTTTTAAATATAAAGGCAGTTTTCAAAAATGAGATAAGTCGAGATGACTAAATTATTGAGTCAAAGTCGAAACAAACGGCAAATAAAAAGGTAATTTGTATTTCTATAAGGTTATATTGAGTATGTGGCTCAACAATTGAAAACAATTTAAGCTTTCTAATGTTGTTCCTGTTTGTGTGTAACGATCTTGTCACTCAAGTTTTATTTGTTGTGGAATGTTTAATTAGTCACTATATGCTAACCGTTTCTTCCTGTGGGAACTTGGCTTTTCGTTTGGCTACTACATGTAATGTTTTAAAATTGTTCAATAATGGATTTTTCATATTTAGAAATATATAGAGTGATTCAAATAAAATATACTAAAGATTTTTATTTTATAAAGGTAAAATGTTCAATAAGAATGAGATATTCTACCAATGCAATACCAGGAAAATTCATTGAAAGTCAAAACTTCCTAGCCGGTTTATTTGTAAGTATCCATGAAGTGTTTACTTTATTCACACACAAAAAAAAAAAAAAAAAACCAACACCAAACAAAATATTTTTGATTTCTCTCTTTCTCTCATGTTTCGTATACTACCTTGTACTTTTAATTTGAAATTGTGAGCATGAATAAACAGAATTAATTTTTACATGTATATACACCACTCTAGTAAAAGACGGTTAAATCTTATATAGTCATTTTGATCATAACAACATCTGAAGGACTGATTCTTAAAAAGAAAGTTTTTTTGAGATTTGAATTTATTTTTCTGATATTTTCTTCAAGTGAAATTATTATAAGTACGACATTCTGTGTGCAGTAAATTTTGCAGTTGAATATAAATTTTATGTATCAATAATTATTCTTTTTTTAGGGTGATTTTTGTTTTATAGTTGTATTTGTACATTTTCTTTCAGCCAGAAAAATATGATTACACAGTTATTGAAGGAGAACAAATTGAAATAAAGTTCACGGCAACTGTTCCCGTTAGCTGTATTGCATCACACGAAGGCCTCAAAGTTCATTGTGATCAAAAGTTTTATATATTTCAACCAGAATTCGATCAACAATCATTTTCATGCTTGAATAATATTGTCAGCAGAGATGTCGTGTTTAAATCTCAATTCTGTGGAATTAGCATAGGAACAAATGATTGGCAAGAAACTAAAACACTAGACGTGTATGGATTCAGTGATGGTCTATACAACTTTAAGGATAGATAAACAAACATTCGTATTTCAACGGGTACTATTTCAACCTTCAATGACATTTGGAAGAACATCAATATTCCAGACATCAAGGTTTGTAAATATTTTTTTCTTTTTATTCAAATTAATAATCATGTTAATTCTAGTTTTTTGGGATTGTTACCGCGAGTTATCTTCAGGCAATTTTTGTTTGTGCTATTTGACTAAATATGCACTAATCAAACTTTACTGATAACCATGTTATATGGTAAAAGCTGACATGATGGACACTTTCTGATTTTTTTTTAATCGCATTTGGCAGATTTTCCCCCTTTTATAGCATCCCATAAACAATACTATGAAATGCCAATAAACTGATATTGATTATAACTGTACATGTATTATATCTACATTGTTCTGAATAATTCCATTACATTTCAAGGTAACTGTACTAGATAAAGATACAGTTTTAACAAATAGACTTTGCCAGTCTGTAAATGATCCGCACATCAGTACCTTTGATGGAAGGTACTACCATTTTATGGACGTCGGCGAATTTGTCATGTACAAAAATGACAGAGGACCTTATTGGGTATTTATTCTTGTTTTCTTATTCTTTAAAAGAGAATTGAAATATGATAATAAATAAAAATCGTATCCAGGGCTCAGTGCGGTAATTAATTAGCCTATATTTCCAAATATCAACGAAAGGCATTACTAAATACTAATGAAAGACATGCAAGGTCACAAAACAAATTGCTAAAGAAAGGTGTTCCGAAGCAGTCTACAGCTCCTTTTTAATGGGTGACATTATGAGGATCTTACATTGTTCAAGTTCGTTGATCAATTTCTTGCAATTGAATAATAAAGGCGAAAGATGTCGTGGTTTGTATACAATTCCTTCGGCAATAAAGACATATAGTTGCTTATGTCTAAGTCAATTGGTCTCTTATATATCAACCCTTCATCAATGTTCACTTCGTTAAAGGCTTAAATCCGATGTAAATGTTAAAGTACTTTTACTGAGAAAGAATGAAATTTGTTTGTTTGGGATATTTATTACATAAGTTATTTCAATTGACTTGGTGAACCGTAAGTTTCGCTTATAATAGACAAGTCCATCTCAAGATAGGTGTTTGAAATAAACTCATCAATGAAGTGTCCATTAATGGTTATTAATCTGATAAACAAATGTAACAACCATATAAATATTTGAAAAGTTAAAAGTGAGACACATTATTTGATTTTCTTATGTAGAGTTGTAAGAATGTCATAATTGTCATATTTCTGAAACTGTCGATTTAAAAGTAAAACATACACATATGACAACGACAAGAAAAATCTCAGTTAATATTATGTAGCGTTATGACATTCTTCATGTTCTCTTTTCCTCATTTCATGCCGAACGATCTGTTAGGATAGCAGATATGAGGAAGGGCTAAACTATGGTTCCTTGACCTTACAACATTCCTTAATTATACAGCAAGAAGAATTTTCTTTACAGGCTTTAACTTGCATTATCATTGGTTGCCGAATTTTGGACTTTGCAGATTATTTCTTGATGTAAAGGAAAGTATCGTCTTTCATTCTGCAGTGATTCGTTATTCCGAAAGAAATGCCGGAATTAACAAATGTGCTTTAATAGTAAATCTAAAAATCGGGGGAAACTACAGGCCAAAATCGGGATTTTTTTTAAAGCTGTATATTATGTTCATATATAAGAAATAACATGTATATTTAGAAAGTACTTTTGATATAAAACGCATGTCTAGAAATGTTTCAAACCGAATAGTAAAATAGACGATCTTAAACATACTTAGCTATAGTGTATATATGTTTTGAACTATACTTTTCTCTACATTCCAAACACTCAGTTCTTTTGTTTATACTTTTCATTTCCTTGTATATAAACATATATAAACAGTCGATCCTTTTTCGTTTGAACACATACCCATTTCAATAGTATAATATTCAAGACATTAAATAAAATAGAAATGATTAAAATGTAAACATGTTTTTTGTTATATTTTTCATTTGTAGGTTCATGCTTTGTTTACAAATTGTGGTTTTGGATGGGAGGGGTCATCATGTCATTGTGGTATAGCGATAAGAAGTCGCAACTCTCGTTTTGTAATTCGAACATGTAAAACAATATCACGAACCAGCAAGTTTTTACTTGATGCACCAATTACGCAACTTGACTCTTGCAATGACAACGACTTTTTAATCGAGCACACCGGGAACAAGTACAAGGTATTACAATTATTATTTTTAAATGCGACAGTACTACAACGAAATATTGTCTGTTTTAACTTTCAGACATATCGATGATGTCATGTCACCCATTGTCTTATTTTAAAGTGAGCCGATGTATCTCAAGCTTGAGAATAAAAATACCAGACCTATATGTTTTGCTTGTCATCTAGATCATTTCTTAGATATTAACTCAGTTGAGTGACTTCCAACTTGAATATTGAAACAATTTATTATATCAAACTTCAAATGTTTCATTTCAATCTTCTCAACGGTTATATACCCACAGGTCATCATAGGAAATGTACATATGTATCCTTAATCGTTCTGCTTGTGCATGTCCGCACTCTTGACAAAAAACCTAATAACAGTGTATTCGATCATTTATATAAAAAGTACACATTGTCTTTAGCTAGGAAAATGTGGAAAATGGTGTAATCGATTTAGTCGTGTATATATCAGTTGTGTTGGCTTTGAACTGATTCCAATTGAGAGACGAAAGATACCAAAGGGACATTCAAACTCATTAATCGAAAATAAACTAACACGCCATGGCTAAAAATGAAACAAGACAAACAGACAAAAAACAATAGTACACTTGACACAACATAGAAAACTAAAGAATAAACGACACGAACCCCACCAAAAACTAGGGGTGATCTCAGGTGCTCCGGAATGAGAAGCAGATCCTGCTCCACATGTGTCAACCTTCGTATTGCTTATGATATAACAAATCCGGTAAATAGTCTTATTCGGTAGGTCAAATTCATGAAAGGGAAGGGGATTGTAGTTACGACGTAAGGAACAAATCCGATATCATTTGTGAAACGGTTATTCCATAACGGTCACTCAACTCGTGATGGCGTCTGTAAAATTTACGAAGGAATGATTTCAATGTCATCATTTGGAACTCTTGGTTTAATAGCTTCCTTGTGAGCAGCAACACTCAATCAAGAATGTCATGATAGGAAATGCAAGCACGGTAATATCGTGTCAATTGAGAGATATGTACCCCGTATGCAGGTGTTGCTGGCATTTTGCTACTTAGAAATAGAAAGTTTACAATTGGAAAGCTGACATCATCTCTTTTGTCGTAAAGTTCTGTTTTCAACAAACCCTCATTGTCAATTTATAGATCTAGGTCAAGATATGAGACCGACTTAACTGTATCTGAAGTATCCTTTATCTCTAGTTCAATCGGATAGATGCGATCCACATATTCACCAATTTTTTAATTATTTTTTGAAAGACCATCATCTATATAGCGGAACGAAGATGTTGTCAATCATGAAATTAAGCATCTTGATAATGTCAGTTTCAGAGAAATATTTGTTCGAATCAGAGTCACAATAATGTTGTTTGTATGTTGTATGTATAATATCAATTGTGATACGTGCTGAGTTGATATCAAACTTGTAATATGCTTTGATCACCCTGTCTAGGTAAGTGGCGGATTTAGAACCGTTAAGCATGTATATGTTCGCAAGATTCTATATAAGCAATCCAGTAGCCTGTTATCAACTAATGTTGATGTCAACTGTCTTTCAAATTTGCGGTTTTGTTTATGTAATAAATTATTTCATTGATATCTTTATTTGAGTTTAACATATGTATGCTTGTTTATGTCTTTTTCTACATAACTATACGGTACGGGTTTTGCTCAATAAAAAGACCGTTCGGCAAACCTTAAGTTGTTTATATACATGGCATGTCGACTTTTTTGGATGGTTGTCACATCAAAAGTCATACTACATCTCCTTTTTTATTACGATAATTGAAATATGAATTTTAACAATTGAATTTCAGGTCACCATCCCTTCTGGCACGGAAATTACGATAACAATATCTAGATGGTCAAGATTCATCGGGTCCGTTACTATCAAACCCTCTGTGTATGATATTGATAAGGTGAAAGGTCTTTGTGGAGTTCCCAGTATTACAATGGACCCTTCAGATGACTACACTCACCGTACAAATGGTCCAGTTAATGATGATCAAGATTTTGCTCGTTCCTGGAGGTAAGTACACAGCTATAGTTCTGATAATTATTGGAACTCAATTATTCATGCACATGGTAAAACCAGGTCTCGATCTTATACAAAACCGTAATAATTACTGTTCCTTCCCAAAGAGCATTTGTGTTTTGAACAATATACATGTAGTCGATTGTCTACACATAATGACTTCAAAATTATCAGATTTGACAAAAAAATGCACTGAAAAGGAATTGAACTTTTTTTGTGTATCTGTTGCCCATTTTAAACTCAGACACATCAACAACATGTAATACTAAATTGAAAAACATAATATCCGTTCTACAATTTACGAGTGAATTTTAAATCTTATATTTTAACTTACTAGTTTATTTCCTGTTTTTATAATTGTTACGTCGCCAATTACCGTCAAAGACATTTTCATTTTTTGCCGTAATTGTCTAAAAACGTGTCACAATATTACCTTCATCTATATATACACGTGCTTATCTTGTCCATATTGTCACTCCACATCGAGGTACGAAGAGTTTTAAAACATTTTGAAAAGAATAAAAGGGTCTTGATCGCTTTAACATCTAGCATTGTTCAAGTCTATTCGGTTATTAATAATGAAAATGTATGTTTATTTTTATCTCAGTATTACTACTGACATGACTGATGAACAGATGTTTGTGAAAACACCAACATTTGTCAGTGATAGTTATACTATTGACACTTACAGCAGTGAATATATTAACAATGCAGGGTCCACGTACTGTGCTTGCGAGCAACAAGCCAAAAGCACTGATTCGTTTGACGAGTTTTATACTCTACACTGCAATCTAACTGAGAAAACCGAGTATTGTCCATCAAAACCGTTAGACAACACCGTGAATGCTTATCAAACATCCTGTTCAGGATCACAAACGACGAAACGATCGATTGGTTCACGTGAATTTGTAAGAAGAAGTGGTAATGGCAATGATGATGTGATTGAGTTCCTTTCACTGACATATGATGACGATGTTAACAGTACAGACACAGTTGTATGTTTTAATATATATTGTGTTTACGTTTTAAAATTTTGGTGGTTACATTATTTGTCGTTATAAAATTAATTGTTGTATCACAAAATTTTACCAGATTTTCTGTTCATTTGTGACCAACAAAAGCTCTCTAATAAACAACTTGTTTTAGTCAATAGCTCCTTTTCCATTCACTTTCATTGTTTTACATTACAATACGAACATGGACCTAGAAATATTAAGTTTTAGCAATGTGTTGATAGATCAATAATGTCAATGGACTTACGTTTATATCTTTAAAAATTTTCCGCAGGTTCAACAAACATTCAGAAATGGATGGACAGAAGAAAAAGCTTACCAGGAATGTCTTTCAGTTATTAATAACACACTACCGTCTGATTTATACGGCGATTTCGCAGACTTACAGCGTGCTAATTATATCAATGGTTGTGTGAAAGACATTGAGGTAATAAATGTCGAACGTATGATACACGCATAGGAAATTACCATATTCAACTGAACGTTTGAACTATTTTATTTTTTCTTCTTTAGATACTTTAAAATGATTATTTTTCCATGTTGAAGAAGTTGTTTTTTGATGAGACGATTTGATGTTTTTTGCAAGTTTCGTTGATGATAGTATGTATATGTGTCATACTTTGCAATACCTTACCAATTTTCTTAATATTCAAACGCTTGAAAGGATTAACACAAATATCCGTGAAAGATATTCTATATTTCCAATCACTGATCTACAATCTCATATATAATTCAAAGTGATGTCTTTAAATAATCCACAGATCGTTTGACAGTATTGAATAACTGATATCAGATATGTCTCTTATTCTGATAGTTTAGCTTTTTTTAATAAACAAATTATAACTTAAACATTTTGAAGCATGATAATCACAACAAATCATGTATATTGTTGCAATAACATTTTTACTTTTATTTCTTTTCAAACTACATCTTATATTTGCAGCTTACTGGAAATACAGTTTTCCTGAAGGATACAATAGAAGCAATGGTTATAAACATCATGACAGAAATTCAGAAAAATGAATCACTTTATTTGTTCAATTCAACAGACGGAAATCAAACATTTTTGGAATATATCTATGCTAAACTGTGTCCAGGCAATTGTAGCGGTCATGGCAATTGTACAATAGGTAGACTTATAAATTATATAACGTGTATATCATGTATATTGAGTGCAATTACTGTTTTGATTTATTTTACTCAGTGCAAGACTAGAGCTGCATCTTTTATACTACTGAAATAAATGGTAGTTAGTGTATTGAGTGTCCATGGTTACACATGTTTATGAAAGTGATGAAGTTTGAAAAAAACAGCCCTCGGTATAATTCTTAACTTGAATTGAACATATCAAGTACAGTTAAAACTGATATGGCCATTTTTTTAAAACCAAACTCTCATTAAGAAAAAAATCACACACCTAATTAAATGGGCATTTAAAAAGTCAGAATGTGAATATATATGTTTAAACTCTTTTAAGTCATTTTTAAGTAGCAATAAACAAAACAACTATGTTAATTGGACATGCTTTGATACTATATATGCCCTTGAATTTTTACTAGATAACATTTTTGTTCGCTTTTGGGATTCTGTATATCGTCAGATTATCGAAATTCCAATGGGAACTAACTGTGCACCACTTATGGCAGACCTGTTTTTGTATTGCAATGATTTACAATTTATGTCAAAAATAAGCAAAGACCCATCGAAACAACATCGGATAAAAAATTAATAATACTTTTAGATATTTGGATGATATTTTGGCTCTCAATAATGGCGACTTCAGTATCTAATACTAACAATGACCACTGCCCTTTCTCAATCTCGATAGATATATCACTAACGGAAAGCTGAATAATAAAATTTATGATAAAAGAGATGATTTTTTATTTCCTATCGCTGACTATCCATTTTTAGATGGTGACGTTCCCTTGTCACCATCTTACGGTGTTTATATATCTCAACTTGTACGATTCGCGCGTGTATGTACAGTACTTACAACTTTAGGCGTTACTATTTCAGCGATCAATCAGCGGTCATCGATCAGTCACCGATCAGTCAAGTTCGCGTCAAACTCACGTCAGCAATCCGTCAGACTTATAGTAAAAGTAATTGACTGATCGGACTGATCGGACGGATAGAACCGATCGACCTTGTTGACGGATTGACCTGTAATACGTCACATGATAAACTAATACAAATTATGGAATCTTAGTTTCGTTTAGTTTAATTAAAATGGCGACTATTGAAAATCGAACGTTCAACGATCATGATGATACATTTTGCTTTAATAAAAATAATTTAGCAAAGTTTTATTGCAAAGAAATGTACAGATAAAACCTAACATAAATATTATTATTAAAGAATGGTCTTTTTGTTTTATTAAGGTTATATATTTTCAAACACGGCGGGTGTCTACATCGCGATTTTTTACTTTATTATTTTCCAAACATACTCGGTAAAAGCAAAATGAAAGGATCAGTTAATGAAAGATGTAGTCTATATTTAAAATTTTTGTATCTTTATCATCATAAAATTCTTAAAAAAAAGTTCATAATCAAGGACTTTCTATATTCCTGTCAAAATCGAAGCCTATAAAATTTTAATAAAAAGAAGACTAATTTAGGATATTTTAAACAACGCGACTCAAATTTAAGTAAGATTTATCTGACACTTTTAATTTCATGAAAAAAAACTATCCTAATCTATATAAAACGTACAAAAATCCAATAGCGGTCAATATTTTTTAGTAAAATGAAGAAATATTTGCATGTTGAGCAACGCATACAAACATTTAATATTTTTTTCCTGAAAGTAGTCATATTTTATGAAGAACAGCCAATCCTGATGTACAAAAAGTACTGAAATGATATGACAGTTAATAATGTGTATCAAAATAAATTAATAACTGCATTCTTCTTCCACAAAAATAAAAGTTTAAGTATTTTAATTCTCATTATATTTCAATTCTGATTAGGAGACTTGTCTTAAGATGGTAAGTAAGAATAACAGATTTCAAATAAAATAGCATCATTTTTAATAAAAAGAAAACTAATTTTGGTTATTTTTAACAACGCGAATAAAATTTTAGTATCATTTCTCTGACACTCTTTTAATTTTATAAAAAAAAAACTATTCTAATCTATAAAACGTACAAAAATCCAATGGCGGTCAATATTTTTTAGTAAAATGAAGAAATATTTGCATTTAAGCAACGCGTACAATAATTTAATATTTTTTTCCATAAAGTAGGCATATTTTATGAAGAACAGCCTATCTTGATGTACAAAAAGTGCTGAAATGATATGATGGTTAATAATGTGTATCAAATTAAATAAATCAATAACTGCATTCTTATTCTACAGAAATAAAAGTTTAAGTATTTTAATTCTCATTACATCTCAATTCTGATAAGAATACTTTTCTCAGGATGGTAAAAATAACTGATTTCAAATAAAATAGCATCATTTTTGATAAAAAGAAGATTAATTTTGGTTATTTTAAACAATGGGAATACAATTTTAGTATGATTTCTCTGACACTTTTAATTTCATGAAAAAAACTATTCTATACTACAAAAAAATCCTATGGCGGTCAATAATTTCTACTCAAATGAAGAAATATATGCATTGTAGGCAGCGCCGTACAAAAATTTAATACCTTTTTCTTAAAGTAAGCATATTTTATGAAGAACAGCCAATCTTGATGTACAAAAAGTACTGAAATGATATGACGGTTAATAATGAGTATCAACATAAATCAATAACTGCATTCTTATTCCACAAAAATAAAAGTTTAAGTATTTTTATTCTCATTACATCTCAATTATGATTAGTAGACTTGTCTCAAGATGGTAAAAATAACTGATTTCAAATAAAATAGCATCATTTCTGATAAAAAGAAGATAAATTTTGGTTATTTTTGAACAATGCGAATAAGATTTTAGTATGATTTATCTGACACTCTTTTAATTTCATGAAAAAACTATTCTTAACTATAAAAAGTACAAAAAATCCTATGCGGTCAATAATTTCTACTCAAATGAAGAAATATATGCATTGTAGGCAACGCCGTACAAAAATTTAATACCTTTTTCTTAAAGTAAGCATATTTTATGAAGAACAGCCAATCCTGATGTTCAAAAAGTACTGAAATCATATGACGGTTAATAGTTTGTATCAAAATAAATTAACAACTGCATTCTTATTCTACAAAAATAAAAGTTTAAGTATTTAAATTCTCAGTATTTCTCAATGTTTTAGATTTTAACCAGAGAAATTTGTGTATTACTGAAAAATTATTACACCAGGGTTTTCGATATCACAAACTAGCCAAAACATTTACTAAATTTTATCATCGGTATAAGGACATCATTCGTAAATATAGCTCAACATGCAGATCTCTTATACGTTCAGGTATTTCACATCCATTTTTTTATGGAAATATTCTTTATAAAGCAAAAAGGTGTCAGTATTAACCTCAGAAACTAACAAAACCTTTGAATAGACTTATTAAGAAGGGATATAGTCCCAATACTGTTGTCATGTCATTAAATATTAAAATTGATAATGGAAATGGGGAATGTGTCAAAGAGACAACAACCCGACCAAATAAAAAAGGTCACCAACAGGTCTTCAATGTAGCGAGAAATTCCCGCACCCGGAGGTGTCCTTCAGCTTGGCCTCAACAATATATACTATTTCAGTGATAATGAACGCCATACTAATTTCCGAATTGTACACAAGAAACTAAAATTAAAATAATACAAGACTAACAAAGGCCAGAGGCTCCTGACTTGGAACAGGCGCAAAAATGCGGCGGGGTTAAACATGTTTGTGAGAACTCAACCCTCCCCCTATACCTCTAACCAATGTCATGAATGTAGAAAAATAAACGCATAACAATACGCACATTAAAATTCAGTTGAAGAGAAGTCCGAGTCTGATGTCAGAAGATGTAACCAAAGAAAAAAAACAAAATGACAATAATACATAAATAACAACAGACTACTACCAGTTAACTGACATGCCAGCTCCAGACTTCAATTTAACTGACTGAAAGATTATGATTTCATCATATGCACATCAGGCACAATCTTTCCCGTTAGGGGTTTAGTATCATACCATCATAACATATATGAGAAGAACATATCCCATGTGATGCCAACAACTGTTTTTAGAATCAGTGTGTTTAGTTCCGATGCAACGACCTTATCAGTGACTCAATATTAACGCCAAATATGCAATCTTTAATGACTTGACAACAGTATCGTAATTATATTGCATATTTAGGCGTTAGGATTGATCACTTATAGGTTGTTTGCATCGGAACTAAACACATTTTTTTTCAAAAAGCAGTTGTTGGCATGACACGGGTTATGTTCTTCTCTTCAACTGAATTTTAATGTTCGTATTGTTATGCGTTTACTTTTCTACATTAACTAGAGGTATAGGGGGAGGGTTGAGATCTAACAAACCTGTTTAACCCCGCCGCATTTTTGCGCCTGTCCCAAGTCAGGAGACTCTGGCCTTTGTTAGTCTTGTATTATTTTAATTTTAGTTTCTTGTGTACAATTTGGAAATTAGTATGGCGTTCATTATCACTGAACTTGTATATATTTGTTAAGGGCCAGCTGAAGGACACCTCCGGGTGCCCAAATTTCTCGCTACATTATAGACCTGTTCATGACCTTCTGCTGATGTTTTTTCTATGGTCGGGTTGTTGTCTCTTTGACACATTCCCCATTTCCATTCTCAATTTTATTGTATAGTAGAAGGAACTAGAAACTAGTTGTAATTGGAAAAAAATTATTATGACGATTGTGCGACCTGCATTGACGCACTATACAGTTCATTTTATGTTAACTTAATAAAATCAACGATTTATCTTTATTTTGTAGTATCATAATACAGTGCTTTATGCTGATTGTATTATGCACACTCTCGTTAGATAGATATTTATACAAATCTTATACAGTATATGTTTTTGTTTTTTTTTATTATTCAGCTGTATGTATCTGTTTCGATGGTTTCATTGGCGATGACTGTTCACATAGCGTAGCTTCACCCCCGAAAAATATCAGTCTGCCATCTTATGGATTATGTTCAACTGCTACACGTTCCTGTCAAAAGACAAATGTTTACGTTAACATGCTGTCAGAAACAGGTTGGTACAGGATCAGACATTTTCAGGTATATGTTCAAACCTAAATTTCATTTCTTTAACTAACGTTTCGTTACTCTTACAAACAGATCATGATTACAAAACAAAATAACGCATGCCATGTATTGTACAAGAGAGTTCAATACATTTATTATCATGTGAAAAACCTTAAGTCATCAAGTAATTGTTATATATGTATATGATTACAGTTATTGTGGTACACACACCATTTCACTACTATTGACACTTTCATCTGGAACAGAGATGATATTTAAAAAGGCGCATTGTAGCCAATAGATCTTGACAGAGTCTGATCAACATATTTTATAATTTGTTATAAGTTTGATTATGAGTTTGGTTGACTTGAAAGAAATATAAACTTCACCTGATATTTATGTTAAGTTTAAAACAGTTTCGACTGAATTTAATCAGATCAAACAGAAATATTTGAACAGTGTTAAACTTGATATTAACTGTTCATACGTGAGCATGCAATTTTCTGCTATGACATGTATGATGATGTCGATGTGTACTGATTTCTTTGTATATCAAAGTCAGAGAAAGAGCAGAAACCAAACAACAGTCATCATGTGATAGTCGAACACAAAAAAACAACACAAGAAACAACAACAGTGAAAAAAAAACACAAAAAGGTTAACAAAATATTTCTAGAAAAAAAACCTACAGGTGAAAAGCACAAGTCCTATGAAAATCCGCTAACCATAAACGATTAAACGGTAATATGATCATCGCTTTTTGTAAATGAACATGTGGTTACAAATGTTGTATGTGATAATAATTATATTCATTTCAAGTTGTCACCAATTATAATTTGTTGTATGAAATCGAAATTATCAGATGTTTTAACAATTAAGTAAATTCCTCGACCAGGGACATAGTATAAGTTTCAGAGTTGATGCTGCCAGTACGGTAAGATCAATTCAAAATCAATTCAAGAAAGACCTCGGCAACGATCCATTGATAATCTTTAGAATCAGTTAAATATTGGAATCATCCAACATATTTTTAAAACTTTTTTTGTCTTGTCATCATTGAGTATGTGTGTCTTAGTTTGGTCTATTTGAATAAATGACGAAATGAACGTCCATTTGTAACTTTCAAAAGTCTGCTTGTACAGTATGTGAACATTAGGTGTAAGATAAAGCATTACCTGGATATAGACATCATTTTGTATATTTTGATATCAGATATTGGACGACCTAATCATTATCACGTCAGACTGGGAAGCGAATTTGGCCCGAATATAGAAGTATATTTATGGTGTCAGTAAATCTTCATAACAATCGCAAGAAGAGGTCCGTATCTAATGACAAGACTGCAGAAGGATATGAAATCAGTCTGTCTTATGATAATCAGAATTATGGGGATGTTGTTAGTATCATTATTTATGACGAAACTTGTTATTCCTGTAACTCTACAACTAGGACATGCATCAATCTGGTAAGTGGAAATAAATACAAAACAAAATATCAGGAGCCTGTAATTCAGTGGTTGTAGTTTGTTTATGTGTTACATTTTTTTACATAAATAAGGCCGTTAGTTTTCTCGTTTGAATTGTTTTACATTGTCTTATCGGGGCCTCTTATAGCTGACTATGCGGTATGGACTTTGTTCATTGTTGAAGGCCGTACGGTGACCTATAGTTGTTAATGTTTGTGTCATTTTGGTCTTTTGTGGATAGTTGTCTCATTGGCAATCATACCACAAAAAAGAACGGGGTATATTTCAGAGCGATAAACAAAGGGAATATTGTTTTCTGAATGACATGATAACATTATATGTTATTCAGGTCTCAGACAGGGTATATACTGTGACATTCCCGGCTTAGAGTTTATATCCCCTGACCCGAAGGCGAAGGGGATATAAGCACTAAGCCGGGAATGTCACAGTATATACCCTGTCTAAGACCTGAATTACACATATATTACGGATTACCCCTGACTTAATGTTATTTTCCAATGCAGGTATTTGTTGACAAAACATATATATTGAAAAACCCAACCTGATATTATCGACATACGTGAAGGATTTTCTAATTTGCTGTGAACATAATTTTATCGTGTATATTATAATTTATAATAACACCTTAAACATTAAATTTAAGCATTAAAAGTGTTTATTGCGTTATTTTGTATTAAAATGTATTATTGACTGAAGCACGTCATTATTTTCCCTCTGTGAGCCTCTCACAGTCTGATAGCTTTTGACTACGTCACATAGTAACCGGTGTTATGATGACGTTTTTGAGGTTCCAATTAGGGATAAAAACGTCGTATATACCCCGGCAGTTTCCTGAATATGTGCTGACATCTCTGTGTTGTTATCCAATCACAAACTTCGACACATTTGTAATCCGTAATATATTGTAATAAGATGCTCGTCACAGGAAAAACAGGACATTCAAGATACACATATTTGACAGTTTCAACAAGATCAAAATGTCACATTATTACATGACAAATCCAAATATGTTTATTTTTTCAAACATTTGCTATATATATGTATATGTCGTGTACAAGTTGCGATTTTGTACGGGTTATAACATGTACAAAAATGTTGTATATGTTATAATTTGTATAATGCAAAAATACAATTTATTACATGTACAAAATATTGCTTAAAAATGGTTTTAACATTAATCTAAGTCAAAAATATATTTAAATTCAACAATGCATAAAGAACAACCATAAATATTTTTTCTGTAGATGACAATAATCACAAAATTTCAGAACTATATGTTTCATGACTTATGTTGGCAACATGTGATTTTATGTAATTGTAAGTTTTATGCGTTCCATCATGGCTTAAATAAGTGTGACACTATTTACGAAAAGCTTGCATTTCCCCAATGACAATTACATTATATACTACCAACTAAATGCATCCAAAAAATTTAAAAACAATGCCTTATAATTTTGAGTAATACTCCTCCCTCTCATTTTATAGCATGCAAAGACTAAAACAATTTCTCATATCCTTACTCTGTAAAAGCAAGAGAAAGCTGAAATAGATTCATTGGACCACGCTTCATTGTCAATATGTTTGGATCTACTCTTCAACGTTTTTGGCCTTCAGCATGACTTATGTAAATTTGTAACTGAACTTTTATTTTATAAACTATAAGATCATTGCATGAGGCGAATGTCATTTTGATTGTTTTAAATGTTTATCTTCTACTTTGAAAGCATTTATTTGTGGTCTGTGGATGTTGTCTGCTCCATGGGCGGGTTGTTTTTTTTAGACACATACCCCTTTTCCATTCTCAATTTTATCTGTAAACACATCCATCTTGGCTATCCTCTTATGTCTTTTAGTGTCAACTAGAATAAAAGTATTTTTCCATTGCATTCAAAGTGATGAACACTTATATTTATAATTCATCAAATAAAGATGTCCATAGATAGTCATAAGAGGATCATGAGACATGTCCTAAGATATATCTTATGACAGGTCTAAGCAATGCTTCAAAATACCGACCCCTGGACATTAAATGTATCAACAAAGGACAACACACGCTAGCATGAAGGAATAATAAGAAAGTTACGAAAATGTTATTGAAGTTAATAACATCTGTTGCAATAATAGAAACATATCCTTATTTTTCGATTTTGTACAAGTTAAAACCATTTTCCAGCAATATTTTGTACAGGTTATAATTTCATTATAACATGTACGAGGTACTTTTGTACATGTTAAAACTTGTATTTTTGCATTATACAAGTTACAACATGTACACAATTTTTGTACATGTTATAACCTGTACGAAATCGCAACTTGTACACGACAATGTATACCTAAATGTTGACCGCCAAGAACCAATTTGTTAAAGTGATTCAAATTAAATGTGCTCAAACCTCTTATAGGAATATAATATTTTTTTGCAAACCCATAAAGGTATGTTGACAACTCGCATGCAGCCATATGGTGTTATCCATTTTGAGCATTAAAGGCTACCAAGAGTCGTTTTGGTATTGTTTGTTTCCAGAGTTTCGTGAAGTGCTTGTGTTGAGTATCTGAAAATCTTCCACATTTCTTTCATCATCTCGGCCTTTCTTCTACAATTACATACTTGTCCTGCAATTCAATGTGTAACAGTTGTTGATATAAATTATGCATAATTTTCATGAACATTGCTCATATATTTTCGAAAAGGCAGGGTGTTATATTTCACAATTTTTAATCAATGTCTAATGTCTGTTACTAAAATTCCATTTGTGATGGTCAATATCACCTCAGTCTATATTTTAGTGTTATGTTTTAGGCAGAGAGATCAAAATTATAAGTATGTAAAAAAAAAGAGTTTGAATATTTTAACTTTAAGTTATCAGATATAAAAATTCAAGGTAATGCCTGCCTCATATTATATACATTTGAATGTTTTAGGCTGGTTGTGAATCATCGAATTTGAAATCGGAAATAGTGAAAGGTAAGTTATTAGACGTTTCATGTTAATCAAATAATTAAATTCGTTAAGGTTGTTCATCTACTTTGCTGACTATTTAACTGTCATGTGATCTTCTTAATCACGACAAATTCTTTTTTTAATTTTTATATCAAAAAAAAATCTTTAATACACGTGCGTAGATTATCGAATATAATGAAGACACGATTCCGTGCAAAACCATTCCGACTTGCTGTACTTAGATTTATTTACATCTATCATTGTATGATGAAATGATTAAAGTCATAATGTGTAATAATAAAACAATACATTTTTTGGGTTGAGACAAAAGGAAACCTACACAAATTATTTCTTATTTATTGCAATATTTTTGTAGTACTTGGTGCTTCAATCGGAGTTGTGTTTGTGTTTGTTTGTTTAGTGATTGCACTGATTTGCTGCAAGTACGGAATCAAGAGTCAGAAGTGAGTATTTTCTTTATTGAAGAATAAAATTAAATTAAAAAAAAACAAGTTAACTTTATTAAATAGATACTTTAATTGCATCTGAAAATATACATGTACTAATTTACCCTTCCGGAGCACCTGATATCACCCGTAGTTTTTTGGTGGGGTTCGTGTTTATTCTTTAGTTTTCTATGTTGTGTCATGTGTACTGTTTGTCTGTTTGTCCTTTTCATTTTAAGCCATGACGTTGTAAGTTTGTTTTCGATTTAAGAGTTTGACTGTCCCTTTGGTATCTTTCGTCCCTCTTTTACATTTGTTTTATTAATAAAAACACAGTGTAGTTTAACCGATTAAAGAGTTATATATATTCATTTGATAATAAAAACAGAATATTTCATTTTGTAAAAGGAATGCAAGTTGATTCTTATTTAGAAATATACAACCTGTGATCAACTTTCCTGTCTGAATTTTTAATCAATCATTGTATTTATTGATTGGAAATGCTAGCTCAAATTGTTGCTCTTAAATAGTCTGTCATAATCCAAAATGCACTGTAATACCATATTAATAATGACCACAGTAGCCATTTGAATTCATAAAAAGTAAAATAAAAAGAAACGTAGTGTAGAATACCACAAACATAAAGGTGAAACTGTTTACTTTCTCGATTGTTTCTTTTCTGGCTGGTTATGTATTTCTTGGCCGATGATTAATGCGCTGACGAATATCGATATGTTAAAACAATCAGGCGCGTCTTTGTTAAAGTTCATATTTCACTTCGTTATGTATTGTTACGTTGAGTTCTGTTACATAATCTTCCCTCAAGAGTCCACACGAGGCGGAAGTTTGTAATTATAGGTTTTTTTGTGGTCAACTACAATGCGCATAATTCATACTCTAATGCAGGCAAAAACAGGTTGCGACATGACACTTATTTTACAATGCAAAATATAAAGCTAACGGTTATATGTATGTTCCTTTCTCTCGCTGAACGATTAAAATATGTTTGGATCTGAAAGTTACTTATTTCGTGTTTTATTTAATAATGACAGGTTACAGTCCAAGGTTTCGATTGAAGATTATTCTGCAAACAGCAAAGATGTGGACTACCAGATGACACCAAGTCTAACAAGAATGAACACAGTGGATGAGATTGATCTTCACTTGGATGATGTTAACAAAACTCTAACGAAACAACAAGCACACGAGAATCATCAAATAAGTTATATGTAAACCAAACAGTATTGGACTTCTTAATGTGATTAACATGATGAATACTCCAACTTAATTGTTCATTCACTTTAACAGGTTTTTGGTACTGTATTAACAAATTTTGGTTTTTCAATATAAAGAAAAAAGCTTACGAAAAAGTTAACATTATTTGTACATTTTGTATCTCGGGCCTTATCAATATCTTATAAGATTACTTGATACCTTTTTTAAGTTTAAAAAAAAAATATGTGTTACCAGTTGAACAGAATTGCTGCAGTTATCGGTTGTTGTTTTTTTTTTTGTGAGCATTGTAAATATGATACTGGGCAGATGTTCTATGCTTTATATTTTGACATTTTCAAACTAAATTGAGAAATCAATTTAAAAACAAATCGTTCATTTAAGGAGATAAAATATGTTTAGGTAAGTATTAAGTGAGGTATTTATATAAATAAAATGCTATGTGTACAAAACAAAATTATTGCTATGACAATATGTGTTTGTTAAATTTCAAATTATGTTTATGTGTGTATATATTATTGTATTGCGTGTATATATAATTGTATAATGTGTATCAAATTGAGATTGCTATTGAGTATATTTTATAATTTTAAATAAATTTTATTTTGAGCATTTGAATCTGAAACACATACAGCAGAAAGTTGATGCACCAGGGGTATGTCAAAGAACGAGACGTCCTTTTTCTTAAAAAAAGTTCATCGGAAGATACCCAGAACTTGTTGATGAATATTCCGTATCAACTTCACAAAGTTCACAAATAATACAAGATGGTCTAGAAGTATAGATTTTACGTACTGACGTTGGTTATCATCTTAATAACGTGTTATAGTATTATTTTCTTTGTCTTTATAAATATTACTTGTACTGTTAAGTCAGTTTTTTGAGATATTCTTTTGAAGTGACTCTAGATCTGTGGTTATGTAAAACATCATACCTGATACCTGTTACCTAGTCTTTATTTTCCTCCTCTAGCAGGAGCTTCGCTTCTATAGCGTACTTCAACTTTGCACCCTTATTTGCACCCTAACCCTTACACACGGGGCACTCATAAAATCAGTATAAGTAGTTTTTATCCTTTATAACAGTAACATATATACAACATGCGGACTAATCCATCACCATGTAAACGTAGTTAACTACTAGTATATATATTACACAGTCCAATCGTTCATTGCCGGATCACTATTTATATCTCCATATCACATAGCGTGACAGTACCCAAATTGCACCTGTTTTGACAGGTTTTTTTATGATCAATAAATAAATGTCCTTAATGTGTTTATTATGTAGCCCTATCCTTCTTTATTGTATAGGTACACCAATTTAATTTTAAATCCATATTGAGTCATAAAAAATGGGTTTGAATCAACCTCCAAATTATCCATGATTCTGTAATGAGGAGTACCCAAATTGCATCCATGCTTAAAATCACATCGTCAAAAGTCTAATAACCGAGCTTTTGTTTAATTTCTTCAAATATTTTGAATAATTGGATATTAGTCAATGCTTACTTTTCATATTTTACAAAATGGATACTCATAATATATTGTATTTGCGTATCTTAAAAAGATGACGTTTTGATGACGTCGCATGGTGAAGTTTTCGTACATTTTGCCTTTTCAGTAAACAGTCCATCTGTTGATAAATACTGTGAACATTTTGTGTATATCTAAATATGTTTACCTATGTTGGAAGACGTGCATAGTATCAAATCATAAAAATACAAATTGTTTAGTCTCTAGAAAATCTTGTAAGATTACCGTTGCTTTTTTTCTAAATAGTTGCAATTTGAGTACTCGGTGCAATTTGGATACCCTTACGTTAGGCTTAACAAGTCTACAATTATAACACTCCTGTCCTCGCATTAGCGTTTACTGTTCAAACAATATCCTTGTTATCTTTAAAATCTAAAAACTTTCCACTGTTCGTTTGGTAAGCAATTATTCCATATAAAACACGCAAAAAAAATATTTAAAATCTAAAACCACTTCCACTACGCAGAAGCAGGGATATCCTTCACTGCTTATTTAAATCAGAGATCGTGCACTTATAACAAATTGGTACAGTAACATGTATACAGCATGCGGACTAATCCATCACCATGTAAACGTGGTTAACTATATATATTACGCAGTCCAATCGTTCATAGCCGGATCACTATTTATATCTCCGTATCACATAGGCTTAACAAGTCTTCAATTATAACACTCCTGCCCCCGCATCAGCGTTTACTGTTCAAACACTTTCCTTGTTATTTTTAAAATCTAAAAACTTTCCACTGTTCATTTGGTAAGCAATTATTCCATATAAAACACGCAATTAAAATATTTAAAATCTAAAACCACTTGATATTTTACAAGCCTTCGATACTAGTTTTCAGTTCAAACACTATCGATCATTCAATATTGTAGAATAAAACCTGACACAATCCAGTAAAATGCGAATCAAATTTACTCAGACATTAAAAGTAAAAGTTTGTGATATAGTTTGAAACACAGACCTCTGGTTAATGTCTCTATACGGACCTGTTCCTTGTAGGTAAGAACATGATATGGTGTACAGTCTATAACTAGTTGAAAAGATTCTCCTTGTCATCATACTTTGAACGACAATTTTTTTTCATTTATCAATATTACTTTTACTTATGGATTTTGACATACTATGAATGACCAAACTATTTTATTCATGTATACTCCTTTTTCTGTTTAGTCTGTTTTTTATGATATACATTTGACGTGAAACTGTACTTATGTATCCCGTCATACTTTGAACCACACAATTATTTTGTTTATTGTTACAACTTTTTGTTTAGTCTGTTTTTTTGTGTGTCTAAATTACGTGACTCTGCATGTATGTATGCCGTCATACTTTGAACGACAAAATTATTTTTATAAAATTGAGAATGGAAATGGGGAATGTCTACCTGTGCGAATTTCAAACGCGCAATTTTACACCAGGACTGAAAACCTTCTATCCTTTACGGGTAGACTTTACATAGATAAATTAAGTCGTATAAGAAAAGCAAAATGAGTACTTGTATGTTAAATCTGATGTATGCCTTTTGGGGGAAAGACGCCTTCAAGCCGTCAATTCCCTACGGGGTTGACCAGAGTGACATTCCCTTACATCATTCATCTTGTTTTTATAGTCACTGTGTGGAAGAAAACCCCAACAAATCTTACTTAGATTGAAGAGAAAGGGACCCAGAAACAAATAGTTTGACTTTAAACACCTTTTTACACATTTTCCTTCTGTTTCCTACAAAATTATCGTATCTTGAGCTTTACTTCACACTATTTACGTTTCTTCTACAATCCGGAAAAATCAGTATGACGAGATATTCTTAATATATCCAACCTGCATTGTATTTTAGTGACGTCATTCTTGGAATGCCACACTACGCAGAAGCAGGGATATCCTTCACCGCTTATTTAAATCATTCTCAGAGATCGTGCACTAATAACAAATTGTTATTTGTTAAATTTTAACATAATAATGTTTACTGTAGTTGATTCAAAAATCAACATGCAATACTTTAATTTGTAGGTGAACAACTTTCAAAGATTACAAAGATCGTGGGGATACATGAGATAGGGGATGAACGGTTTTTATTTTTTTTTTCTATAAAAATTCTGTTTTGAGAATCTTCCATTAAATTCAGGAGCACATTAATTGCTGAGTAATTATCCACTAAAATAAAAGTTAATGTATTTAAACACTAAAATGTGACATTTCATTGGATTAGTAGTCTTCCATTAAAACTAAATTTTTGTGTACCAACAAATTGTTGCATTTTGTAGTTTAAACCTATTTATTCATGAAATTTACAAATATTTCAAATTTCAGATTTGGAAACAAGCTTTACACAGTTTACATTAATCATATTGGTTTTTCATTATTACCTGTTTCCCTGTGATGAGAGTTGTAACTGGGAACTTTATCAATGGAAATTTAAAACTAAATAGATTTTTCAGTCCACACTTTCTTAAAAAAAAACTTTAAAATCCTTGAGTACTGTCACAAAAAAATGGAAAATGGCCCTAGCCTGCAGTTCAGTGGTACACAATTAAGATTTCAAAAACTATTGTCGTTGTTGTGACATGACAGAATTCAGTAGTATTTTAGATAATTACAAAATGTAGCTATCAACTTTATTCAAATGTTTAGATTTAGAAGATGCAGATCTCTTCCATTGGTCCAAATTGAGTCCTAAACTAAGGAAATGAAATTACATAAACAATTGATTCAATATTGTTAGCCTTTCTACATGTTCTAGCTATTCTCTTTTTCATTCTTTATATGAAGACTATCAAAATATACCCCCCTTTTACCAAAAAAATAATAGAATAGAAACAAGGGCCGTCTTCCCCTCAGAGCTATTCAGCTCTTTCATTGTGCTCTTGGTTACATTTTTTGTTTTTATAGTGATATTAAAATGATTACACAATATTGACTGCTGTACCCCTATTTTTGACATTTTTACTCTTTAAGTATGTTTATTTTGTTAATGCATCGTTGACAATGAAATGGAATTTGATGCGACTGTTATACAAGTGAGAGGTTTAGCTAGCTTTACAACCAGGTTCAATCCACCATTTTGTACATTAGAAAATGCCTGTACCAAGTCAAGAATATGACAGTTGTTATCCATTTATTTGAAATCGGAGTTCAGTATTTTTGTGTTTTTACTTTTCACTTCAATATTAAACTAATAGTGGATAAAGAGAGAGAGAGAGAGAATATATGTCACACTCGACAATAGGGCATACACATTATAAATACAGATACGACTGATATTATATTGTGTTTACAGACAACGAACAAAAATATTTTGGAACTTGGTATGGTGTTTTACTTGTATTTAATGCTAGAATCAATTGCATTAAACGAATAACAACTGTCCTATTCCTGACTTCAGCAAGCATTTTCTAATGAAAAGAATGGCTGAATACTGCTGAAAGGGACCATCTAGGGGTTCAATGACTATCATTCGTTAAATAAAAAACAAACAATGTTACTAAACAAATATTTGTATGATTACAACGTTTACAAGTTGGAAATTAAGCTTACGAAATGAAAACGTTTATTTTAGACTTTCAATAAATTACATGGACATATATTTTAATAAAAATCATTAATATTTATCATGACGCGGTAATAGGGTCATACACATCGAATTAAGCATATGCTTCAATCATTTTAGCAAATGCTAAAATGATTTTTGTATATCTTTCATGACGTACTTCGAATTTTGTTTTTACAAGATGATGCATATTTCAAAATATACTGTCTCGCGCAAGCCATTGCATACGAAATAAGATTATATACGTCTATTGTTTATTGAATTCATTGGAACATTGTAAAAGTAAACATATATGATACAGTTAACTAGATATTAGATAATCAATGGAAATGACGTATCTGTTAAAATTGAAAAACAAAACGTCAGTTATGTCGACATCATATTGATTACTATTACAGATTTTAATTTTCACAAAATTTGAAGCATCAGGTGTGCTTTTCAAAATTATACTCTTATGTCATGATGAAAACCAAAACTGTGGATTCATTATTTAATCGTTTGATACCAATTTTAGGATAGTGTGTTGGTGCAGATTTCATATACGAAATACTTACAAAAATCATAATTAGAAATGTTTGCGATCTTTTTTATTTTTCAGAGTAATTCAAAAGCATAAATATCAAGAAAGTAAATTTGAATTGCCATCAACAAGGGGATCTAAAACAAATCAATAGAATGTTCAATCTTCATGACTTTTTTCCACTTTATTTCCTGCTTCTGAACATGCCATCTTAGATAAAAACAGTTATCAAATGACCGTAAAAGAGGGACGAAAGATACAAAAGGGACAGTCAAACTCATAAATCTAAAACAAACTGACAACGCCATGGCTACAAATGAAAAAGACAAACAGACAAACAATAGTACACATGAAACAACATCGAAAACTAAAGAATTAACAACACGAACCCATCCAAAAACGAGGGATGATCTCAGGTGCTCTGGAAGAGTAAGCAGATCCTGCTCCACATGTGACACCCGTCCTGTTGCTTATGTGATTACAAATCCGGTAGATAGTCTAATTCGGTAGGTCAGATTCATAAAAAAGGAAGGGCACTGTAGTTACGACGTAAGGAACACATCCGCTATCTATTGTGAAACGGTTATTCCATAACGGTCAACCAACTCGTGATGGCGTCCGATAAATTACGAAGGGATGATTTCAACTTCACCATTTGGAACTCTTGGTTTAATAGTTTCCGTGTGAGCAGCAGCCCTCTATCAAGAAAAATCATGATAGGAAATACAAGCACGGGAATATCGTATCAATTGGGAGATATATATCCCGTATGCAGGTGCTGCTGGAAATTTACAACTTAGAAATGAAAAGTTCACAATTGAAAAGCTGAAATCATCTCTTTTGTCGTAAAGTTCTATTTTCAACCGACCCTCATTGACAATGTCTAGATATAAGTCAAGATATGAGACCGACTTTGTTGTATCTATAGTATCCTTTATCTCTTGCTCGATGGGAAAAGTGCGTTCCACTTAGTCACCAAATTGTGAATTATTTGGTGAAGGAACATCATCTATATAGCGGAAAGTAGAGTTTAAGGATACTGCTAACTTCTAATCTTTCTTCTCAAGAAGTTCATGCATGAAATAAGCCTCATAGTAATGAAAAAAAAACAAGTCGTCAAGTAGAGGGGCACACTCTGTTCCCATTGGAATGCCGACAGTCTGTTGAAAAACACGTCCTCAAAGCGTAACAAATATGTTTGAATCAGAGTGATACTGTACAAAGTAGGATTTATCCCTCCCTAAGACAAGAAACTTGTATCTACGTTGGCCATTCCTTTTAATGAAGCAAAGCAATACCAACTCTTTCAATTTGTCTTTTAGTTTGGAATGTGGAATACTTGTGTAAAGAGTAGAAAAGTCAAATGTTTTAATACTGTTACAAGATGAAAGAGAGTAAGAATGTATGTACTCTAAAAAATCTTTGGAATTTTTAAGTATCCACATCTGATTCACGCCACATCTAGAATAGGCAGTCTCACAATATATGTGAAGCCCGTCTTTGATTGCTGAGAAAATAGATGTTAATAATTTAGAAAGAGATTTCGTGGAGCACTTGGAAGACCCAGCAATAAACCGTTGTTTGAAAGGACACATTTGTAGTTTAGGTATCCAATACAGTGATGGAAGATTCAGTTCTTCATCTTTGGTTGAAATTCCAAAGAAACATAGAACAGACCTATGATTATCCAAGATTTCCTCACTGGTAAGTGTCGTGAGGGTTTATGTTGAGTTTCCAAGTGAATTGTCAATACCTATTTCGTTTATCAAGCAGTTAATGTAATGACTTTTACACACAAAAACGATGTTATTTGGGGCTTTATCTGCGGGAATAGCAACATATTTGTCATGAAGGTCGGATAGGTGTTTTGCAACACTTCGGTCTTAAAAAGATTGACGTAGCATGGGCATTGATGGACCCATTCAGTTTCTTAATTCTGATTTGTATTTACGCCCTTACGGCCTTAATTCATTCGGAAAGAGTGTCTACTTCTTCCTTCTCGCGCTTAGCCCATTGCCTGGTTTAATGCACGACTGAATCCATCAAGATTTAGGCTCACGATCTTTCGGACTTTTCGATAACACATTTTGTAGTGAAGTGTTATTACAAATGTTGAGGTCACCAGTAATAACGTAATAACGTGACAAGCAGGAGTTATGTGAATTGGGAACTAGCACAAATGCAATCAGGAGGGTTAGACTTGAAGTCGTCAATATCGAGATCATTCAAAACGTGTTGTATTTGAAAATTTTAGTTGCAATAGGTAATAAGTAATGTAAAGCCATATTTTAGACTAATATCAATAGATTCTACAGAGTACACAACATAAAAGTCATTTATAAAGGACAAAGTCAAACACAATGTACAATGTAATTTGCATATTTTTTATCTAAATATCGCAACATGGTTTTCAGAAAATTTACTTTCACTTTGGTTATTTACTAGAAATCAAGTTATTCTACTTCCAAATTGTAATTTGTTCAAATTTGAATAGATCTTGGGACAACCAGTTGATAGTAAAACACATGTTTATTATCACATAATTTTGTTTATCTCAAGGTCATACCTTAAATAAAAAAAGATTGGGTCGTATTACAGCTATGACATTCTTAAGTGATGACTTTTATAAAATTGCTTTAAGTTAGTGTTATCAACTATTTATTAGTGTTGTCAACGGTTAACCGGTTATTCGGTCGAACGACCGAATACCGAATACCAAAAATGCTAACTGGTTAACCGGACTTTTTTCAATTTCGATAGATTTAATAAAAATCTGTATTGAAATCATAAAAATTGTTGTCGTGGTAATCAATTTGACAGATCAATTGTCAAGTAAATTGATTGCTATTGTTCATCATAAAAAAAAATTTATTAGACTTCGGGGCAGGATCTTAAAGAAACATAATTAGTATACATGTTTTTTTTAACAGTAACTTTAAATCAGTAATGAGATTAAATTTTACTAATTACTTCATTATTTCGGTTTTGATCTAATATTGTGTAAACCTACATTTAAATGTGCAACCTCCGTAGTGCAAGGGTTAGTCTTACTTTAAATTAAAAAAAAAATGTGAAATGCAAAACAATGTGAATGTTCTCAATGTATACGTGTTAGTACGTGTAACACGCTTAAAGAAAGAAAAAAAAACATAGTAAAGAACCAGGTCGTACGATGACCTATATTTGTTAATTTCTGTGTCATTGTGGTCTCTACTGGAGAATTGTCTTATTGGCAATCATACCACATCTTTTCTGATTTCAAATTGAAACACACCGCATTATTTTCGAAGACAACGAGAGAAAAGAAAAGAATAATCGCTTTCAGAAATATGACATATTCAAATCTACGACATTTAGATTTTTTGCAATCTGAAGTTGGTACAAACGCTATAGTTGATACGGTGTATTAGATTGTTTAAAGTTTAACTACGCCAGGAATCCTCACGGGCAAGCCTTTAAATGCTAAAGGAAATACTTCAATTCTAAAAGCGTATTTATGTCTCGGATGAAAGGTTGTCAAAGGTATAGAATGTCTACAGTAAATGATGTACGATTTTATTGTATAATTTCTGCCCATATTTTTTTTACATGTTATACACCAGACTCGGCTTTGTAACATCTTTTTGTTGAACTCGAATAAAATGGAGTTTGATGGCGATTTTTTAAATATTAAAGAGAATTTTTAACTGAAATAGATTTAAACAATTGTCCAAAATCCGGCTAACGATTTCAAGATGAAACGATCTTTGCCTCAGATTAGAATATTCAGTGTTCGAAATGTTTTGAGGAACGCTTGATGAGAATGAAATACAAACACGACTGTATCAGTAATAGTTAATGCAAGACAGAAATGGTTTTTTTAATGACTAATTCATAGTTTGAAATAAGATACATTGTAATTGCTACATAACGCTTATCAAGCAAATGCAAAGCATTTGTTCAACAAAACATTCTCTTAATTGTTTTGGGGCTTACTCATTATGGTATGGATATTTTGGGTTAATCGTTCCAACTCAACATGTTAAATTCTCAATTAGTCTGTTGTCAAATTCTCTAGATTTTTCTCATTTATATCTGTTCTGTTGAAGCTTGTTAAAGGCGGAGCACAAGGGTCGAAATTAGAGCTGGTCCGCTGGTCCGAGACCAGTAGCATTTGAGGCGGACCAGTAGATGTTGTCAGCTGGTGGTCCGGCGAACCAGAAGTTTGTCTATAGAAATGACCAATTGCATCGCAATCTCGGTATAATACAAAATAAATTACCGCAAAATCATTTACATGCAACTGGGGATATTGAATAATACAATTGGTCAACTTGATTAATACCTCGGGTAAGCGTCCTTCACAACAAAACAAAATGTGGAAATTTTTGGAAGGAGTTAAACCGCCGGTCAAGTAAATTAAAATAATTGATATTCAAAAGGAAGATCGGAATAAAGTTTATTAAAATTGACATTCAAAAGGAAGATCGGAATAAAGGTTCAAGTTTCTAAATCGGCAAAAGGAAACGTGGGAAAATCAAAAACAATTGGAAAAAGTTTACAAATGGTTTAATTATACTGTCGATCGCAATGAAATGAATTGCTTTACATCTTAAAAATTTGCAGTGACAAACCTAGATATAAGTTTGTTTTTTTTTTGGAAAAGGATCTTCAAAATTCTGTACTTGCTCATGAACAATCAGTACAGCACGAAAAATCTACGAGAATGTCCAGTAGATTTGTTGCCAGACCAGGATATTTTCAATACACAGGCCCGTCTGGCCAGTGCACAAAATGTTTAATTCGACCCTTGGCAGAGCATGATCTCGAAAAAATAGTACAAACAATACAAATAATTAAATAATGTATATGATTAAATCAAATTTAGCTGGATACTGATTTATTATAATCGTGAGAAAAACGATCACAGATATGACTTTAAGTTTTACATAAAGGTTAAACACAATGTCACCTGAAAAATACCGTAAATGATCAATACAAAAAAGTATTTTTTTCAAAATTTCCTTCAGTCAAATAAAGATTTGATAAAAGTTTTGAAGTTTTGAAGGTCATCCGTCGTAGCGTGAGTAAATTTTGTTTTGTGCAATTAAAGAAGACTTTGAGTTTTTACTCTAATTTGAATTTCTAAAAAATTTCTCAAAAATGAATTCAACATGATTTTGAATTAATGTTTATATATTGTCGCCTTTTATGGTTTCTGAATTTAAATACTTTTGTAGAAACCACCTCGGTAAACAGGCAATTAAACTAAAATTGTTAATTACTTTTCAAATCAAATAGTTGTAAGAACAGAAACCATCTGATTAAAAAGTATTCATGTGAAATAACAACACGAATAACAAACTAGTTAACACTTTCATGGTTTTTTTTATCTTCAAGAGGTTTTTTTCCAGTCTATATCATATTCATGATACAAAACATTTAAAACGAATCAATAAAAAAATCTCCGTAGTTCAACCTTAGATCACTGCATCTTTATTTATTGCCTTGAAAAGGTAAATAAGAATAGGACTGGACTTTTTTCTAATCAATTTATGCATAGTACATTAACCCTCGGATACTTAACAAGGTAGATTTGTTTTGTTTATTTCCTTAAATAACAGAAACATGCATATCCTCTGTCTTTTCATACATAAATCACAACAAACCAATAAAAATCAATACAATTGAGAATGGAGATGTGTCAAACAGACAAAATCCCGACCAAATAACTGGAAAACCGATAGGTCTTCAATATAGAGAGAAAAATCTGCATCGGTGGTGTTTTTTAGCTAGCCCCTTAAAAAGAATTAATTGTGCAAGTTCTGCCAGATTATATTCCTTAACGGGAATTTAAATTTACCTAGCATAATATCAACAATAACTAACAATCCATGACGTATAACACAATATTATTCAAAGGACGGACGCAAATATCCATTAGATAATTCCCTTGTTTATTCATTGTTATTCAATAAGATATTTTCTTTTCTTCAGTCGTCTCGTTTATCAGTTGACTCATTGGATATAATTTAAAAACAATCATATTTTCTATGCGTCTTCCATTTAGAAAAAAAATACCAGAGAACTAATACAATGTCATCAGATTTATTTTCATAAAATTTAAATTAGAAATGATGAAATTTAGTTATATTTAAAATATTTTGTAAACTGACATACATATCAGATTTGATATAGAGCAAAACCAGCTGTTATTGGACAAATATATTACGTGTAACTGCCATCTACGTATGTAGTATATATAAATGGGAGTTTAACAGTTCAACTCTAAATCTCATCATAATAAGTGTAAAGGGATTTATAACACTCATCTTCTCTTACTCGGATGAAAATTGAAATTACAAAAAAAACAAATATTCAACATCTAAAAGTAAGTATAGTTCATTATCATTAAATGTCAAAAGAGCTTATATTGTACCTACAACATTAAAACAGTCTGTTCGGTCATTTAGAAATTAGAAAAAGAATCAATCACAAAAGTATGCCAAGCTGCTGACAGTATAATGCTTACATGCCGTTCTCTTTTAAAACTGAATCTCACAAATTCTATGGTACATGTTCTTATAAATATATGTCAAAACTAAATTAATTGCGTTTAGTATCAAGAGAAAAAAACTTTGCAGACATTACGTGAGCAAGATTTACCTTCAAGTTGAATTCACTTTTTGGAAACTAGTTTTTATCAAAATGCCTAAACCCTGAAATGTTTCTCCTATTTTTTTTATTTTGTATTCATTAGTATAAAAGTTTGTAGACATATAAGATCTCGCATTTAGAAGTGATAATATGTGTATTCCAAAATGATATACCAATAACAAATCAGTCAAGCAATCATTATGCATATGCATTTCAGTCAGCGTCTAAAAATTATAGAAAGTATCAAATCGAAACTCGTTTGCCTTTGACACAGTGGTGCATTTCAACTTTTATTTTCACTTTCAGTTTAAGAATCAAATATAACATGGCTATCTATTGTTTGAGATGCAGAAGTTATACACCAACTAGAAGTGCACGGATAATCGTAGTAAGAGACAGAAATAGGACTCTACATCAGACGACAGTCGGTTTTTGTGGAGTATGTGGATCAGAAAAACGACAGTTTATTAACTGAATGTTGTACTGCATCATGTGCATGTTGTTTATATTATTAGCAAAATACCTGACATCCTTGATAACTACTTAACATGACACTTTCAAATCTATTTTAATTTATAAACATGGTACAAAACTTGACTAACACACAAATGTACATAATCTTTATAATATAAAAAGTTTTTAATCGCTTCTTATTTTTCCTAATGATTATTTCATGCATTTGTGGTTATTTTGTTTTTATCAAAATGATATATATTTTATTATAAACATAAATGATGGACATTTCTTAAACTGAATACATATATTTTCTTTTGTTACATCTTTTGACATCGGACTCGGACTTCTCTTGAACTGAATTTTAATGAGCGTATGTTTATGCGTTTACTTTTATTCATTTGCTTGAGGTAAAGGGGGAGGGTTGAGATCTTATAAACATGTTTAACCCCGCATCAATTTTGCGCCTGTCCCAAGTTAGGAGCCTCTGGCCTTTGTTAGTCTTTTAGTTTCTTGTGTATAATTCGGAGTTTATTATGACGTCCATTTTCACTGTACTAGTATGCATATTTTTTTTAAGGCCCAGCTGAAGGACTCCTACAGATGCGGAAATTGTCGCTACATTGAAGACCCATCGGTGGCCTTCGGCTGTTGTCTGCTCTATGGTCGGGCGGTTGTCGTTTTGACACAATCACCATTTCCTTTCTCAATTTTATTAAGAATATAATAATCATATTAAGTTGTATGTTAAAATCGATTTCATTATAGAGACTGATTAAGAGTATATATATATATATTATACACGTTTCTATCCATGTGTAATTTTCTAATATAAGCTTAAGTGCTGTAATTGTGTGTGTGTGTGTAAAAAGAGAACAAAGATAACAGATGTATAAGATTCTTTCTGTAAGTGAGGTTTATAGTTATGTTGCCCTGCATGTACATCAACAAATCTAAAGTAACAGTTTCAGTATATTGTGAACATAAATTCACGTATATCACTTGAACAACATCCATCTTACTGGAATACTGTGAATTCATTTTTTAAGTGGGTACACATTTACGTGGATTGAGGAAATCTTGCATTTTCTTGGATATTTAATTTTGTTAACGAATTTTTTAAAAGTATGCAGACATTCCTATACAAAATTTGTAATTCATTAGACATTTCAATTTGTGGTTCCTGGGTAATGCAGAAATTCACGAACATTTGTATCCAACGAATAATAATGAATCCACAGTCAAATGAAATAGAAAAAGAATATAAAAAACACAAATATGCTGAATCTTTATTGCTTGATTTGATTAAAACTTGAATAGCCATAGAAAGTAATCGCAGTTTCAAAACATTGAAAATATATATAGTACAAACTGTTTTTCGGTTTTGTGACAGAAAAGAGGCTTTTGAATTATTTGATTGTATCAGGTTGTTTGAGTTTAAAATTGTTTTAGATTTTTTCAACTTCTGTATCTTTTTTTTCCCAGTTTCATCATGTGTCTTAAAGAATTGCTTTCCATTTTATGACAGTATTGTCCATAGGGGCGATGGCAGTTGTTACTTTATTAAAAGTTGACGAATATTGAAAACGAAAATGGCCAAATATGTGCCTATTATATCTTTATTAATCCAAGCCTGGATTATGGGAAACATTTGAGTGATTAATTCAATACTTCATAAACAGTAAACAAAGTAACGATACGGGCGTTATACAGGGTCCACCAGATGTTTTTTAAACTTTCTTCATAGACAGAAAACTCATTACAGTCAGTCCTTAACTATATTGAATTCTGTAAATAACGACTATGCAATTTGCCATAGGAACAGAACCCCTTTGCATTTAAAACTGTTTCAAACTCTATTTTGCGTTTCAAAATCCTCGTTCATTCGAATTCTATACTGACAATCACACTATGTACATTGAATAAAACATTGGAAGGAGAAGAAGTGCTACATGGAAGGTTGAAGGTTGAATCAGTTTCAATATTGATAGTTTACTAATTTCTTATCATATATCATATAAAGATGTATTTTATAATACAGATGCAGATGAGGATTTTATCGAAAAAAAAGTAGCATCTTTTGTTTTCATTCATTTTACTGTTGACTTCCTAAAAAATCAGTCAAAAACTTTAAAGAAGATGTACCTGTTTTCTACTTCTAATTACGAGGACGAAAGTAAAATATTTATTAGTTTAACACGGGACAGAAAGATAAAGTCGAAAACCCACTTTTAAACGATTCATAAATAAATCTGTAATACAAAGTGGCGATTCAAACAAATTCTATTTTTGTCTATGTGACATCGTGGAAATTTGAAAATTTCCAGCTCGTTTTATTCGTTTATGCTTTAAAATTCCCTGTGAAATAAAAATGTATTTATTTTGGTCGACTGTGCAATTTTTTAAACACGTTCTGATTCTACCACATATACAAGCATAACACAATATGAGTGACAAATCGTTAAATGAAATAGTGAATACTGAATCAGTTTCAATATTAATGCGATTACTGAGAGATTTTGGGAGAAACACACTGCCATTACTAGGTCGAAAAGTACCATTCATACAAAAACAGTTTGTAGCCGCGACAATTGTTTCTTTTCGAGAAATAAATAATGAAGATTTCCAGGTCATTGTCGAACCTAGGAATCAAGTGGAACAATTATTGGCTAAAAAGGATACCGATATAAACATGTATGAAAATTATAGTTTATATTTCAATAGAATTGCCGTTTTGTTGAACCTTCAGGAACCAAACATGCATGGCGAGGCAAGATTACTTGATCCAATGGGAAACATTAAAAACGATATGGGTTTGATTTCTTCTGAAGAATATAATATTACAAACGATATAAAATTTCTCGAAAGAATGAAATATCAGTTCTATCAATCATGTGGACGGAATACGGAGTACATTATTTGTGTATTTTCACATCATGTGCCTCGCACATTAAAAACACATCAGTGTGCACGACTAATTAATGAATTTTCAAAGCGTACAAACGAATTTCTTATCGTCTCATATGAAGATGTATTTTATGATACAGACGAAGATGTGGCCTTGAACATTTTGTCGCATTATAATAGAATCTTATGTCTATATCCAGTTTACTTTTGTCCTCCTAAAAAATCAGACAAAAACATTGAGACTATCTATTACCATGGGATGAAGAAGATGAACCAGTTTGTAGAAGGATTTCTAGACGGGTAACGAGAGAAGTTCTGAATA
Source organism: Mytilus trossulus (assembly GCF_036588685.1). Classification (NCBI taxonomy): domain Eukaryota; kingdom Metazoa; phylum Mollusca; class Bivalvia; order Mytilida; family Mytilidae; genus Mytilus; species Mytilus trossulus. Next base: position 31,094,955 of record NC_086380.1, on the reverse strand, counting down.
AGCGTGTTAGAACAGAAAAGAAAAAACGAAAATCATTTTGTCGTTTTTCTGAATCTATGGATTTCAATGTTTGCGAGGAAATGTAAACGACAAGTCCATGTTGAATTTTAATGCTTTTTTAATTTTTCTATTATACATGTTATAATTATTGATTGCATTGGTAGAATTATTTAAGAATTATAATGTTATTGTATACTTTTGCTATAACTAAACAAGATTGATAACACGAGTATATCATTATTATTCTTAAATTTAAATGTATCGGGGAAATGAATTTAATGGTCAGTATTTGTTTTTAAAAAATGTGATTCTTTATATATTTTCCAGAAATCTACTTTCATTTTCAATATCAAACACAATATTTATTTAATTGATAAAAATAAGTTGAACAATAATTCATGCGTGAAATCGTTAATTTAAAACTTGATCTATTTGTCATTAACGAAATATCGTAATTTTGCACAAGTTCATTGAAGCAAATTATGCCAATAGATAACCAAATACTCCAAATTTAAGCAATTTATACGCATCATATTATGTTCCCACGATCAATGCAGTTATATGATAAGTAGTCGTTTATTAACAAGACCAGAATACGATTGTTTACATACAAAAAAAAAATTGTAAGGTCTTTACCGTGCCATATCCATGACGTGTCCAATTACAAAATGTTATTGCAGGCTTGTATATTTAACTCACAAGTTAAATGCCCCAGGTAAACAAAATATCTTACATTTAATTTATTTAATGTTCATTTTAAAAACCTGTTACCATACATATATGAACAATTAATTGTGTTTTCCGTAAATGAGCTTCGCAGACATTTTTGCTCACTATTGTCGATTTTACGCATTATATAAAAAAATGAAGTCACAAAAAGACTGAACTCCGAAGAAAAATTCAAAACGAAGAGTCCATAATTAAATGGAAAAATCAAATTCTCAAACACATTTAGCGAATGGATAACAACTTGGTACAGGGATTTTCTTATGTAGAAAATGATGGATTGAATCTAGCTAGGTAAAAAAACTCACTTGTATGACTTGTATAAGAGACTCATGATCGATCATTAGAAATATATTTTAGTTTTGATAATGAAATGTTGTTATCTTGTCAGAAAGTTTCATTCCATCCTTAGGACACAAAATATTTAAATTCTATCGTTTTACTGTTCCACAAACATGCCGTGTCAAATTACAAATGTAATGGACAATAACCGTCATATTCCTGACTTAAGGCCTAACATGTTTTTAGTAACGCAGTCATCGCATGTTATGCAAAGAAGCAAGAAACAGCACACTGTTAACTCATTACTGTTGATAACATGCAAAGACACATGTATGTCGTCAGGAACGTCTGAAAACTACTACTAGATAAATTAAATTATTACGATTTTTGAACTGTATAGCAGTTCAATAAATGTCATTTGCCGAATTAAAACAAATCAAGGTGCAAATTGAACTGAATTTTATTACATTACCATTGAGGATTTGCAATATTTACCTAAAGTAATCATGGATATATTTTGACTGAGTATACATACTAAAAATCATTTACATTCATAAAGGATACAAACGAAATTTACAATTTGCCTGCATATTGTTTATCTAAATTCATGCACAATGGTTTTTAGAAAATGTACTTTCACTTTCATTATTGACTAAAATAATATGTTGTTACCTCCTAATTGTGATTTTATTTGTTAAAAAAATGTCATTGAAGATCTAGTTGATGATAACACATATTTTCATTATCACATAGTTGTGTATATCTCAAGGTTATACCGCTTGAAATTAAAGAAACAGTAATATTACAGGCTTATTTACAGGTACATGTACGATATTTTTTTATAGAATTGTCATATTTGTAATATACGCGTTTTAACATTATGTATTTGCGTTTTTGTTTATTGTTAATAAATGATAAAAATAAATGAATATCAGTATTGCAAGATAAACAGTTTTTGGTTTATTTAACTGTTTAAATAGATTCACAATTTTTTTCATAATATCTAAATAGACATTATTACTGTACGAGTTTATAGGTTTTTTGTATCATTCATTATGAAAAATATGTGGACAGTTTGACATTACTGTATTCACAGTTTTAATTAAATTGCGTGTTTGGTTGTTTTATTTTACCCAGTTTGTATCTAAAGGAGTAGGTCCAGTAAGAGCCCTTTTTGGCCTAAAATATAGCAGTTTTACAAGATTGATAAAATGTAAACTTTTAGTTATTTATTGAACAGTAGAGTGCTTCTGCTACATAAGTATGGGCTATGTTTGACTATTCCATGAACATATATCGGGTACTGGCACCTTAAAATCATGCTAAATTACTGAATTCTTCAAAATTCTTGCATTTTAGTTAAATTTTAGACGGTTTTCGTGTGAAACAAAAGTGGCCGCATTCGTGTTCATCCTTAATATTGAAATGGAGGTTGTATTTTATGATAATACATAACATATATAAAGGTTGAGGATGAAAACGGATGCGGCCAATTTCATTTTTGACAGAAACCATCCGAAAAGTGACATTTTTCAGCATATTTGGTTGATGTTTCATATTTGAGCTTCAATCAGATCGTTTTTAATGACTAAATCAGTTCAAATCTTTCAAATAACTTAATTGATTCATATGAAATAGACACTTAAGATTTTGAAAAGTGGTCAAAATCTTTTGTCAGATGAATCTGAAATTTGAGGCCAAAATCGGTCCTTACCGGACCTACTCCTTCAACCAATCTTATAACACGACAACTTTATATTTATTTATTCAAAATCATTTTTTGTGTTATTAATAGTCTGACCGTTGACAAACCAAGTAATGATATTTACATTTGAGTTACCAATTGTACTGCCCCAGATGTACATGAGTATGTTAAAGTTACTCAGCTGTGTGTTCGTACCTATTAAGCAAATGTACTTTGTTTAAAGAAAAATTTAAGTGATATCGTAAAAAGTTAAATCACAAATTACTGAACTTCGAGGAAAATTAAAAACCGAAAGTTAAGTCAAATGGCAAAATCAAAAGATAAAACACATCCAACGAAAGGACAACGATTTTCATATATCTGACTGATGTAGAAAATATTGGATTTAACCTAGTTCATAGGTAAAATTGTCAAAATAGAAGCACATTAGTGATCACCGTGTCAAAATCTTAATCAGAACAAGAACAAACAAGTATATATTTATTCGCATAGGTTAATATTATGGGTGAAGATGATGTTGATTTTAAACATAATATAAATAATTTTTGGTTTAATAACTGTAATCTTAGGGAAGTCTTTGCTGAATAGCAGTATCATGAAAGTTATTTTATATAGTTTATCTGATGATAATTGATAAATGATTTTATACTAGTAATATACTGTGTCTAGATATATTCTAAATACTGAATGTGTCGAATTTTATGCAATTGTTTCTTCAAGATATGTGTATGATGTGATACGAATTTTTATGAAGGTAGCCTTATCATAATAAATAATTTGCCATCATATGATAGAAAATAAACTCATCATAGATACAATTATAAATTTGGTATTTACACCAGACAAGCTTTTCGTCTACAAAAGACTCATCACTGACGCTCAAAGCCAACAAAAAGTCAATTAAAGGATGAAGAAAAAGAGCATAGAGAACAAAAATTTCTCAATGTTTTGCCGAACACAACTAAGGTAATCCATTCCTGAGGTAGAAAGCCTCAGTGATTCAAAATAGTCAAAAGTTGTGTAGACAGTAAAAAGTACTGACTACTTGCATGTGCTGGTGATACCTTCGGCGAATAAAGACCCTACCAGCAGTGGCAAATATACAGAGTGTATTTTAAAACTTGATCAATATTTTGCTTCGATATAAGATATCATTTCTTTATTAGTTTCTTCATATATATTTTGGCAAATGTAAATGAAACATTACATTGAGCATGCATATTTTTATTAAAGTTAACGAAAACAATTGATTTTGGAAATGCGCAGAATAAGCTTATAGATGTTGAGTTTTTTAAGCAACTTCAATAACAACGTCTTCAAATGGAAATCATCACTACACAATGGGAATATACCTATATCATTAATAGAATCGTTCATGTTGTTAGTTTTGTTTAACCTGATGTTAAAAGGAGTAGGTCCAGTTAGACCCCTTTTTGGCCCCAACATATAGCAATTTTACCAAATTGTTAAAATGTATACTTTTAGTTATTTATTTGACAGTTGAATACTTCTGCTACATAACTGTGGGCTGTTTTCGACAATACGATGTACATATATCGAGTACTAGCACCATTAATATATGCTGAATTACTGAAATCTTCACAATTCTAGCATTTTGGTTAAAATTTAGACAGTTTCCGTGTAAAACGAAAGTGGCCGCATTCGTGTTCAACCAAAATATTTAAATTTAAGTTGTATTTGATGATAATACATAACACATATAAAGGTTGAGGATGAACACGAATGCGGCCACTTTCATTTTTGACAAAAAACATCTTAAAAGTGACATTTTTCAGATTATTTGGTAGATTTTTCATATTTGAGCGTGAATTGGACCGTTTTTAATGACTAAATTAGTTAAAATCTTTCATATAAATTAATTGAACCAAATAAAATAGACACTTAAGTGTTTAAACTTGGTCAACATCTTTCGTCAGATGAACCTGAAATATGAGACCAAAATCGGTCCTTAAAACTCCTCAACTCCTTTAAAAAAAATTATTATGAGCTATAGTGAGATTTCACATGCTTATCACAAGACCGTACTATTATACGCTTGAATTATTTTTTACTAAATCATACATAGTTGACATTTCTTTTATTTGCTATAGATTGCGAAAATTAGAGAAAGAAAAGCATTTCTATTTTAATTGACTGGAGGTGGTGGCTTTATGTTTTACATGTTTTAATTTGAGATAAAGGTTACCTTATGTATACACATTATGCACATAACACTTGATTTTTAATACGCACGTTATATTGTTAAAAAAACGGAAGCAAACCTCCATGAAATAATTATCTTCTTATGTGAACAATAAGATGTTTTTCTTTCGTCATACACTCTATTTTCAAGTTGTTCGCTAAGTGGAGATAATTTAAAATTGGTCTTATTTTTTATGCGTCGTACTCTTTCATATTTTTTCTTTCTGATTATTTCATGCATTTGTTGTGATCTTTTGTCTATTCAAATAATCTTTTTATTGGAAATTAAACAAAAAATATGACAGAAATATCAGATTTAAATATAGCAACACCAATTGTTATTGCATGCATATATTATAATAATAAATATAATATTTAACATTCAGCTTGAGTTCTCTTATCCTTATCAGCTTATTGGAGGAATATTACATTGACAAAAACTCTTATTTTTAACTTGTTGCAAAACAATTATTAAATTTCACAGTGTAGTAACCCTGATCAAATCTAAAAGTATGTATATATTGTATAGTTCAAGAATATTTCAATTAAAGATAGATTTTATTGTAACTACGACTTCAAGTCACTCAAGTATGTCCTCAGTCAGGAATCTGATGTACAGTAGTTGTCGTCTGTTTATATAGTTCATTCGTGTTTCTCGTTTTTTTTATTTGTATAGATTATACCGTTGGTTTAAATGGTTAAACTAGTTTTTTGGAACCCTTTATAGCTTGCTGAGCCGTAATAGCCAAGGCTCCGTGTTGAATGTCGTACATAAGCCTATAATGGTTTACTTTTAAAAATTGATACTAGTACTTGGTTGGAGAGTTGTCTCATTGGCACTCATAACACGTCTTCCTATATCTATATGTTTAGTTACTTTACAACAATTCATAACTATCTTGCAAATTATCATGTTAAATTAAGCTTATGACAGTATAATGCAAGTATATTTATGTACATATTCTTATGAATATCATAAATATATCAAAACTAAATCATTTGTATTTTCATCTCGCGAGAAAAAGACTATACAAACGTTTTGTGCGTGTGATTAATAAAAAATTTACTTTTATCAAGATTCTCATATCTATAAATATAGGCCATGTGTTTGTTTTAGTTTGTATCCATTAACATGAAACCTATCTAGAAATATGAGATATCGCATTTAAAGTTGATACTATATGTATTAATAATCTATAATTCTATTTAACATGTTTGAATAAAAAAAAAAGTAAAGCAATCATTATTTATGTATGCATTACATTAATCCGTCAGTGTCTTAAAAACTTTTATAGAATGTATCAAATCAAAGCTTATGATGTATTTCAATTTTTATTTTCACTTTCAGTTTTAGAATCAATTATAACATGGCTATCTATTGTTTGAGATGCAGAAAAAATACTCCAACTAGAGGTGCAAGGATTATTGTAGTCAGAGACAGAAATGGGACTCCGCATCAGACGACAGTTGGTTTTTGTGGAGTATGTGGATCTGAAAAACGACAGTTTATTAACTGAATGTTGTACTGCACATTTCTTGATGGCAACATGCATGACATCTTGGACAAATGATTAACAATCTTCCAAATTTATTTCAGTTTATAAACATGGTAAATAATTTTGATTAACACACAAGTGTACATGTATATGATCGTTATAATATAAAACATAAGTTTATAATGGTTTCATATGTTTCTTACTGATTATTTAATGAATTTGTGGTGATCTTTTTTTAATTCAAATTATATTTTTTAAATTAAACATACATGAAGTCACTTCTTAAAATGAATACATATATTTTGAATAAAGTAATCATATTTCAATAATTGTTAAAAATCGACTGAACAATTGAACCGGTGATACCCTCTGGGACGAAACCTTCACCAGCAGTGGCATCGACTCAGTGGTTGAAATAGTTATCAAAAGTGCCAGGATTATAATTCAGTACGATAGACGCGCGTTTCGTCTACATAAGACACACCAGTGACGCTCATATTAAAATAGTTATAAAGCCAAACAAGTACAACGTTGAAGAGCATTGAGAATGAGGATCCAAAATTCCAAAAAAGTTGTGCCAAATACGGCTTAGTTAATCTATTCGTAAGACAAGAAAATCCTTAGTTTTTCGAAAACTTCAAAGTTATGTTACCAGGAAATTTATTAATATGACCACATAATTAATATTTATGTCAACACCAAAGTGCTGACTATTGGGCTGGTGATACCATCGGGGCGAAACGTATATACGATATACAAGTTTCTATCCATGTGTAATGTTCTGATATATGCTTAAGAGAACTTTAATTTCGATTGTGTGTACAAGACAACAAAGAAAAAAGATGTATGATATTTTTTTCTGTAAGTGTGGTTAATAGTAATGTCGCCCTGCATGTTCATCAACAAATCTATAGTAACATTTTCAGTATATTGTGAACATTTCTTTCTCAGAAGTCGAATAAACTACATGTAACTGCACCATTGCTTTACTCCAAATGACATAAAGAGCGTTGGTAATATTTTATTTACGTGGGTACCAATTTTCGAGGATTAAGGAAATCTTTCATTTCCCTGGATATGTGATTGTATTGATTTTCAAAGGTCTGCATACATTCCTAATCATATTCGATGGATATTTGAATTTGTGATTCCCGGGTAACCTCGAATTTAATGAAAATATGTATCCAACGAAAAATAATGAATCTCAGAGGAAGAATAAAATATAACAAAAATGTGCTGAATCTTTATTGCTTTATTTGATTTCAACTTGAATAGCCATAGAAAGTACTTTCATTTCAAAAACATTGAAATATATCAAGTACCAACCTTTCTGGGTTTGTTACAGAAAATAGACTCTTAATTCAATATAATTTATCGGTACAAGGTTGTTTGCGTTTTGAAATGAAACAGATATTTTCAACTTCTGTATCTTTAAGTTTTCCCTGTCTCATTTTGAGTTTTACAAAATTGTTTTCCTTTTTATGCCACATGATTTAAAATTCTATCCACAATCATAACTTAATGTAACAAGACATGTCTAAATGGAGTTCTTAGTATGTTTAACATTTGTATGTATCGTTTTAACTTTGTTGCTCCTGATATGCATGTTGTCATTTACCGCAATTTGGGGATCTCTCAGACTGAAATAACTGTAAACCCACTATTGATAACAATTACGTATATAAAGAACGAATCTAATACTAGTAAAAGCAATATAATTATGAAGGGCAAGCAACATACGACTTAGTTTTCATCCTTTCACTTTAATTATATTGTATTTCAAAATAAGTCAAAAATGATTTTGTAAAAACAAAAAACCAAAATGTATACAATAGGTATATTCAAAACCAGCGAGTCTACAAAAGTCTCGAAACACTATGACGATACAAAAGCCAAGAATACACAAACAAGTTAAAAAACACCATAAGAAATTATCATCCAAGGACCACAAACACTTAAATGGAGATTCATCTCCATTTTGTTGCATCATCATCGAACCTTTTTTTTCCAGAACTGGTAGTCTTCGAAAATATTCCGTATATCTTTCACATGTTTATTCTAATCATGATCTACAGTTGCTCTCATTATCTTAATTAACAAAAATAATGTTTGTTTATCTTAAACATTTTACAACATCAACTTTCCCAATAAATTTTTTATTTTCATATTTCAGTTCATTAATCGAAAAATAATTCTTTCCCTTATCATGCTTATTAAGCATTTATGTTTAATCACAGTTGCGTAGAAAAAACGAATAGGCCATGTCTTTTTTTCACCCCAAAAAGCGTAAGAGAAAGGTAAACTCTGTCAAAATGCATGTTTTTAATAAATGCGCCTTGCATCTTTTTTTCATTGTGAGTTTTGCGTAATTATAAAAAAAGTCAGCTATATAGATTAAGATTTGTGAATTCTCCAACCAGATCGTGGAACTAGATGCAGACTTATTGTTCAAATGTTGCCTTACTTAACAATTGTCTCGGTGTATATTGTTGGAATAAGCAGGTAAAGTAATTTTTATGGTTAAAATTGTTTTGGTTGATTTTCAAACAGAAAAGATAGTCCTTTGAGGCAATTAAGGAAATACCGTCGAATCCCATAAATTGTATAATATGACTTATACATATTAACACAAAACGATAGACTATTTCATTAATACTGATAGGTTTGTCATGTAGGTGTTATTGTAATTTGATGCATAGGCAGAATAGCTGATGAATATAAAATGACTAAGAATGTTTTTCTATGTTTTAGGAAAATAGTTTTTGACCATAATACCTCAACAGAATCTGCTAAAGCAATTAAAAAATCAGGTATAATAAGGAAATCTGTCCAAAAAAGCAGGCGATGGAGATGTTGTTTATGAAGAAGGAACTTATAGTACACCACTATGGCCTAACAATGGCAGGGAAGCTTCAGCCCGAAATAACTATCATGGAGCGCTGAAGCATAACTAAGTTATTTGCAAAGTTGATGTTGTAATCAGAATTGTGACGGATTATAGTAAGGATTAACACATATCAGATGGCAGGGAAATATATCTTTACGATGGTGATATGTGTTAAGATGAAGCAGAAAAAGTTGACGTCATTTACAAAGGAGGATCAGTAGTTGAAAATATAAATAAAAACTTAGTGATAAAAACAGTGGACTTTAAATTTATACAGCAAACCAAGTTCATTGAATGAAAATTACACTTTTTTGACATATATTATGTGTTAAATGCCATTTTTCTATTCAATTGTACACTAGAACACACCCGCGAAATTGCGGGCATTCAGACAGTGGTTGAAAGTATACAAAGTTTTGTAGAATGAATTTTATAAAAGATTTAATGACTTGAGAATTTCAGGAAAAGTATCAAAAGTCATAGATATTTGGGGACAGGAAAATGCTTTTTTTTTTAACCCTCCTCCTTTATTTCCAAAATTCCTATTTTATTTTTTTTTCTTATAATTTCATTATGAACATACATTAGTATATTATGAACATTCAAGTCAGGGGTTGTCTTTTATTTGTTTATGTGTTTCATATTTGTTTTTCGTTCATTTTTTTTACATAAATAAGGCCGTTACTTTTCTCATTAGAATTGTTTTACGTTGTCATTTCGGGGCTTTTTATATCTGACTATGAGATATCGGCTTTGCTCATTGTTAACGTTCGTAAGGTGACCTTTAGTTGTTTATTTCGGTGTCATTTTGTTCTCTTGTGGAGAGCTGTTTCATCAGTCAGGGGCATTACTTAAACAAGTAAACTTTTTTAGTTACTTATATAGGTAATTTTTGTTTTAAAAAGATATAACATAACTCAATAGAGTTATTTTAAATTTCAATAGAAGCATGAACTAAATGTAGCTTTCATGAATTTAAACAGCATTTTATATCATAAAATGAAGAATTCATTAGATTTAAGAGGAGTATAGAGATTAAGGGTTACTTTAAAAATAATGACAAAAATATTACTTGAAAAAGTTATTTAATACATCTTTGAAAGAATTAGTAATAACACTTATTTAAGGAACATATGTAATTGTTTTGGGTTACAAATTATAAATAACTTTAAGTCTTAATTAATTCACAAGTTTCTATTTATTTATATCTGTCTACTTTCAATATTTTAGTGAAAAATTATATTCTAATAGTCCCAAGAGACCAATCTTTGACCCAAAAGCGTCGATATGAAAGATAAGTGCGTCAGAAAGGCAATTAACGTTTCAGAAAGATTATATTACATAATTCATGGGAAAAATAACCAGATGACCGCGAAAATTTGTTAAAGCTAGTAAAATCTGTATAGTTAGACACCTATAAAAATAGTATTAAAAAAAGTTACTTATATGAGTTATATTTAAAATAGCCTCGTTTTCAACATAACGTGTATAGATAATTTTAAATGTTACTTGTTTAAGTAATGCCCCTGACTGCTCATTGGCAATAATACAAAATCTTCTGTTTTTGTAATCAATAAATTTTTGTAAAAAAATTAGTGACTGGAGAATTTCAGAAAAGGTATCAAAAGTCATAGGTACATGTAATTTGGGACCGGATAATTGTTTTTCTAACCCGGCTCCTCCTTTTTCTACACAAAAAAATCTTTTTTTTGTGTTTGTTCTCTATTAATTTAAATTACACATGAATAATTTTATCTGTATATTATGAACATTCATAAAGGGGGGGGGGGGGGGCGTAGAGGTCCTGATCCCGATATCCCGGGCTTACAAAATAAATCCCGAGGTCCAGAAATCAATAAAAATTAAATATCCCTACATCCCAAAATTCGAAAGAAGAAATCCCGGATCAATTCTGAAATATTCGATCTTAAAATCACACGTTCCCGACGTCCCGAAAAGGTCCTGCCCCTCCCCCTTTCATTCGTTACTATAAATAAAGTGTATTTTCTTTTTACTTTCAATTCTCAGTTTAATATATCGATCCACGGCGGTCATTTATATATTATACAGACCTTCTCTATTTAATAAACTCTGTGACCGCCGTGGATAGTAAGCTTGAAAATGATATCAGACAGAAAATACACTTTATTCGTAGTATATATGTATGTTCAAAGTACACAGAAAAACGCAAACCGGAAGTCTTATCTGACTTGAAATTTCGTCCAATGACGGAAACATATCCGGACGGTTTTTTTCTCGTTTTTCTCCCAAACTAACTCAATCTGAATTATCATATGAATGGATGACAAATGCGATTAAGCACTGTACCTATAGGACAAATAGGTATGACGATTAATTTATTGAGGAAAGAAGAGAAGCGACACACTAAATAAGGTCTTCTCGTTTAATAGTACAGATGCTTGTACGCCAAAAAAATTATTGTTGATTAGAAATCAACATATCAAAACGAACACTTCGCTTATGACAGTAAACATTACAGATTCATGGAACTCCGTTTTTCACGCGCTTTTCTGGTTGTTACAAATGGTAGCACTGGAAACTCACAATTGTGCATGCGATACCAATGTTTATGACTTGCTATACTATATGTCAATATTGAATTAAAATACTTACATATAGTAGTATTTTATTTTCTTGTGTGAATCTTTGAAATGAAATATGTACGAACATATACACTTTCTTGATCCAAAAAAAGTTAACATAAAGAAGAGGTAACCATAGTTATACAAATAATAGTTACTACTAAAATGATTCAATGAGGGTTAGATCAAAGTTGTTGAACACTTTATTTGAAAGCAAATGCAAGAGGATATTTAAAGTTGCTAGTTATTATAAAATCATGTAACATCAGAAAAGCTGTGTTTTTATACACAAGACTGCATGCTCAAAACTAAGCATCACCGGTTGTAACATCGTGGTGACTTTATATCTAAATTTAACGTACGTACACATATATTTTTCCGTCTGATGAATCGAAATCTATAATGAAACAGCGTTTTCTTTCCGAATTCAATTAAAAAGTCGAATATTTTGATATATAGACGTATTTACACTTGTATGCAAATTTGTCCGCCATTACATAACATCACACAGGTTCCCGTAAACTTTGACATCATAATTCAAAACACTTAAAAGTGATTGTTGTTTGACGTCAAAGGGTTATTCGGAGGTGATGAAAGGTCATTCGGAGGCAAAATACAGCTAAATACCAAAAGTGTAAATACGTTTATCGCTATTTTGTGCATTTTTCCTTTGGTCTTTTTTTGTGATAATTTTCATATCATGCTTCTCGCTTGATATGGAAAAATTATCACTAGAAACTAAGGAGACCACGTGGCGTTGCTAACGAAATTGACATTGAAATTGACGACGTCGTCAAAGGTAAAACAGCGATAAACAGATTATCATTGGTCATCTCAACTCGATTGCTTTTCTCACTTTCGCTGTTCCAGCTCAAGCGAGAAAAATCAATCTCGTTGAGATAATCAACGATAATCTATAATTATTCAATCTTGTGTGTGGTACATCTTGTCTTAAGTGCAAGGATAGTAAACACAGTGAATTAGTATACAAAGACTACGTTCAACAGCTTGCAATTGATCCAGTTTTTCATAAAAAAAAAATACTGTGATGACATTTGGTTACAACAAAGCTATATACTTACAGGTGATGCTGGTCTAAGTAATTAGTTGAAAGTACAAACACTTCGCACCCTATCGTTTGACAATTTTAAAAGACTACAACTCAGATCAAATCAAAAGATATGTTTGGTTAATTTAATTGTTGTCTGTTTAAGTACAATAACACAAAGTTCAACATATGATTCATATGATATTCAACAAATAACCAGTATCAACACTATTAATATGTAACACAGAATGTCGACTTTGACTTTAAAAGATATATTTACATGGAAACAAGTTTTGCAACACTTGATTTTTTAAACTTTGGAAAATCTAACTGCTTTTTTTAATAGAATATAATAAAAACAAATGTATAATAATGTTGAAACATTTTTAATGATACCATTGAATTGGCATAATACGAACTAAGAACTAAAAAAAATATGTAAACGAATGTTTTAATTAACCACAATTTTGATAACAAAATAAGGTAATTTTTGCACCAAAAAAATGCATTTTACAACTTTTTACTGTAATCGAACTTTACAATGTCAGACATTTCATAATAGTTTTTTAGGTGATTGTTCACATCGTGGTTGATTGTTAAGCACCAAAGAATAAATACTTGGTGTAGCCTCAATTCACTAGAATAACTGCGTCTAAAGTTCTTCTCGTACCTATTACCATTTTACGAATTTGCTGCTGAGGTAATCGCAACCGTTCCTAATGTAGGGAATTGTTTAATTCATAAAGCGTTTGTACTGGAGCGCCCAATGAAGTACCGTATATGCTCGATATGGTTCAAATTCTGGCTACGATCAGGCCAAGAAAGTTAAACCGACTATCATTGGACCAATGGATTTTCATTCAAGAAGCTTATTTCAACTTTGTCGAGCTCTGTTCCATTTAAAACGTGCCAATTTATGTCTGTTTTGAAGCAAGGGTCCGGGAAATGGTCATGTCGCACGATAATTAGAAGGTATGAGTCTGTTTCGAACTGTTTTTTTTTTTTAAGTCTTTTGTATGTCTTTTCAGAATTGTAAATTGTTTACAAAGGGTTTTCTTCTGATTAATATAAACTGCATAAGGCTTGGTTTTCCAAAGCTGGTGTTTAAGGGGTCATAAAAAAAATTGTTGTCTAATTTGTATTAACAAAACGACCAATACTGGAATAGTGATGAACAATAATATATGCAATTGTCACAGCGACATACCTGCTTCCCTCATGCTGATTATCTGACATCTTGCTGCAATTTAGAGTCGTGGAGGACCCATTTTTTTGTGTCAATCCCATAACTATACAAACTTGGTTATTTGAAATGGCGAAAACAATGCAGATAAAAACATTTTTTCTAGTTTTATGATAGAATAGCTGCATGTGCAGATTAAAACTTATCGAGTCGACATTTATTTTTTAAACTCAAGTGAGATTTGAGAAATGTTTTACTACTTCTATTTCAATAAATTTTATCTCAATATAATATAGGCTTTTTTTATTGGCATTTCGATTTGGAGGTGCAATATTTTTTCGCTGGGTATATGTATTCTTATTACATTCGTAAAGTTAAAATACAATAAGATATAAAGACAAACCTGCAAAAAGAGCAATATTTTGAAGATATTTTCAAAATTAGTTAACAATTATAACTTAAGGTGTAAATATCTATATATGCGTGCATGAACTTGCAGTGTCTGAAAAAATATTTTTAAATTTTATATCAATCAAAACATTCTGAACACATTTAGTGTATATACTTAATATGAGGAAGGCGCTACCTTAAATGCCAGCTTTATAATGTCCTAGATATTGATTGGTTGTTGGTGGTTTAACGTTCAGTGGCAAATATTTCATGCATGTTCAGAACGAATGTCCAAGGCTACAATAACGTTTTGTTTATATCTAAAATAAAATTATAAGTTCAGATGGAAAATGCTATTTTTCTTGAAAAAAATATTCTGATTCCCAAATTGATGAATAAAAAAGCATAGGACAAAAAAATATTTTGAATCCAGATCTTTGCCAAAAATGATTTTATCTTTAAGATATGCAAATTAAATTTAACTTTTATATATCTAAAAACATAAAAACTTCCCAAACCGCACATGTCAGTCTGTAGACAGTATTTTTTAGGTGATAATAAGACTGTATTTGCCAATTTGTTATGATAAACCTTAATACTAGTGTTAAATTTTGACTAAATAATTTTAAATGATAGCGCTGAAGGGCTTCGGTAAAAAAAAATCTGACTTGAATAAAAACATTTGTATTTCTGATCATCTTCAGTTTGTGAGTTCTACATCAATATCTGACATGTACTATTTAATTCAGAGTCAGTTTTATGTCATTTCTTGCATATATTTTTTTTGTTACATGTACATAATGTAGCTTACTTTTCAAGTTCTTATATGATAGCAAAAAAAAATTGAGAATGGAAATGGGAAATACAAGCATGTTAAAAAAAAACACATTTGGTTTCAGACAATAACTTGAGTTAAGTAAATGGAATTCCATGAAATTTTACCAGGAGGTTCATACACAAAACTCAAAAGGAAGATAAGAATTGATTTTGGGGTTATAGTACATTATTGGAGGTATTTTTATTTTTATATTTTGGGTTTTTCTTCCAAAAATTACCTTATTTACATCAATTATACTCATCTAGTACAGATTTGGCAGGAGATGCACTCAAAATATGGTGTTTTAAACATTTTATCTGTAGTCTGTGCATTTTTCCTATGATATACATGTACTTCTTGATAATGTTGATGTGAGTATCATGATAAAGAAAATATATTTGGTAACCGTAAGTATATATTCACAATTGACATGCACCAGAGCGAGAAAAGGATCATCTTTCCCTTTAATTCCAAAAATTGAACATGATTTTTTTTCTCTCACAGAAACACATGAGTTATTTGGTAAATAAAACATTTGTCAATGTTTGAAACTTTCAGTAATAAAAATTCAGTTTAGCTTGTTTGAATGTTTCACTGATTGTGTGAAAATTTTAACAGCAATGTACAAAACACTTGAATAAATTTCATTATCTGCAGAATTATTGATAACTTTCCTCACAATAAATTCACAAGGACATAGAACTAACACATTGTCTATGCTATTCTGATCTGAGTTTTATACATACATATACTGGCATGGCTGTGCTGTTTCAAGTTGTCTTCTTTTTCTGTTTCCTAAGAAGTATTTGTTTAACCTGTTCAGTCACTATAAAGTGTTACAATTCTTATTTAGACGCAACACATAAATAGTGACCAAAAAGGTTCTGCTTTCACACGAGAGGAGCTAGAAAAAAATTAAATGTACACATTTTCAATAGTTAGTAGGACTTACTATCATATGGAATTAAGGAGATATGTACATGTAGTTCGAGACTTCTTCTGAATAGAAATATGTGGGTCTACCTGTGCCTGTTTTCAAATTAGTCCATATTGATCTAAAGGATCTAAAATTAAAATATGTTTGATTTCAACTGACATAAAAAACAAATGGTGTTATTTATATGCTCAATATACATCTGCAGTCGTATCAGGCTGTGCATGGCAAAGCATTTTATTGCCTTTAGGTTTGCACTTTTTTTTTTTGGTCATGAAAATAAATTTGCTAACATGAGAATACCCTAATTTTACCTAAATTGTCAGTTTTTTTTAACAAACTTTTTTTTATGTACCAGACAAAAGTTTATTCTGTGCTTATTTTGTAGACTTCCCTTGTTTACAATAGAGTTATACCAATTTAATTTTGAGTCCATGTACAGTCATTGGAAAAATTAGTTTGAAATAACATCCAAACAATCCATGATCCTGTAAGGAGACAGGAACCCAAATTCCATACATCTTTACATGTATGGTTAATTTCAAATCCTTTAAACTGGGATATAAAAAGAGATTTTGTTTTATTTCATGCTGTAACTATTATTTTTGGAAGAAAAGGATGTTCATGGTAACACATTTAATTTGCTCATTTTATTGGAACCCAATTGAACCTTTCCATAGATTCACCTGGTAGTTACCTGTCCATTTAAACTTTTTGCAGTTCTTTTGTCCCATTGAACAAATACAACAGGTATTGTTCTCTGTATAGTTTATAGTCACTCATACCTTTAAATTTCTTCTAAGAGAAATCTATCACTTATTAATTAATGTACCAGAGTAAAAAGATGATAATAAGATAATTTCACATGGTGAAACAAAACTTGTAAGTTTTTTGCAGGTATTTTTTGTTGAATAGGTGCAATTTGGTTACTGAGTACAATTTTTGTACTGTGATGTTATATCATAATGTGTAACTCATAAATGTGAACCTGATAGTGATATAGTCATAAAGTACTTGGTAGAGTGATAAACTGATGCATAAAATATGCAGGCGACTGCTGCAGCTTGAATTTTAAAGGATGTAGCCCACATTCTTCCAAGTAACATGCCCTATATACACATCATGGTTTATTCTCATGGGTTATCATAATAACTCCATCTTCCCATAAAATCCAATTTTGGACAATATTGAAGCATACAATATATACAGTAGTCAGTTCTAAATGTACTACTCAGACTCAAGTCTCCTTTTATGATTAAACTTAGAGAGAGAAAACAAAACAGTTTCCATCTCCTGGGACTGTATAAGGTTTGACATAATCAATGAAAAGATGGCTTGAGAGTTTGCCATTTAGAAAGTACAGAATAAGAAGATTGTGAATTATTTGAATGTTTTAACTTTTGTTAAGTTTTGAATTAGTCTGTGGACTACCAAAGGATCCAGAGGGAGACCCTTTTCTTTAGGGAAAAAATGATGATTATATAGGGAATAACTGAAGCATGACTGGAGCGCACCGTCAGACCCCCCCCCCCCCCCCCTTTTTTATGAAAAATGCTGGATTCGCCATTGACTACATGAATAACCGTGATCACATTCAACTTTATAATTATCACTGTTCCTTGGTGTGGGGAATAATGATATGTGGCAGATGAACATAAGGAGTCATGGTCAACCAGTGCACCGGAGTTTACCCCGCATGCCCGACATGGTCAATTTGTAAAAAGAAATGCGAAATATATTGTTTGCAGAGTTTTTTTTCTGTGTTCCCATGGCTGGACGGAACTTTTACGCTAAATATGTTTTCGTTAACTATGATTTTGTGACTTTTGAATGAAGTACCTGTGATTATTTAGGACAGTTAATTGGCTTTGACCTCACTGATAATGGAATGTTGAAGCAGACGAAACATGGCGTCGGATGTTGTTGTCATTACTTCGGTAATTTCCGTGGTACAATAAAATTTAAATAAGCTACACAAGTAGCCAACATTTCTGAATTCTTTTTTTGCAAACAAATAAAAATTCATGTCGTATTTAACATCGAATTTGTTCCGTTCTGCCTGTTTTTACAAGATCGCGATTAAACGAGAATTTTGGCAGCCATTAATAAAAAATAATCGTACGAGATTTAACGAGAGTGACGAAACTTTTCAGATGGGTCGTCTAGCAAGAGTTATCGTTCTTTGCCCCAAAACGATGCTTCTACCATAAGTGCCAGCTAAAGCTGGCATATAAATAGAATATAAAAGAATGACGTTGAGCAATACCAAAACCAGTATCGACATGATGCGGAATCCAAAGTGTTAATTGCTGGAAAGATGTTCCAGAAGTACACAGATATCAATTAGAACTTTTCAATGATTGCTTACATCTTAATGTGGCTAGTCAACTTGGGGTTAGTGATACAACCAAAAGCATAAGATTATCAACAATAGTGTCATTGATGGACAGCTTAATATGCCAAACGTGATGCATTAAATTGTCAACTCTCAAAGTAATCTACCTGATGAATAATTTATTCACCGGATGATATTTGCATATTACATATCAGATAAAATATTGGGGGGGATTTACACTACACGGACCTCATCGACACAAAGTATCCTCTGAGTTTCAGCAAAAAAGACTGTTGGTTGAACGGCTCGTTGTGCCAGTGTCTCAACTCACAAACAAATGATTCAAGATCTCAGATTTGAAGATAAAAGACGTACATTTAGGATGTGTTTCCCATTTCATACTTCGACATTTTAAAAGAGGGACAAAATACCGTTATTTTCGCGGGGTGTTTATTTTCGCTTATTATTGCGGATAAATGAAAATCGCGAAAATAAATTCCGCGAAATTTTATGCATACGTTCGGTAATTTCTCAAAGCTAAAGTAAGAACGATATTTTTTTTCCGGTCGACAGGTCAATAACGGAATATTCTAGTTTAACATTATCAATGCCAAAAGGCATTGTACATACATGTATTTTATAAAATGACTTCGTGAGTTCTAATAAAATTGACTTTCTTTTTCACACATGTAAAAATATCAGTTGTTCATTAAAGTCCGAAGATGAGTATCTTAAATTTCTTTAAACCTAAGAAAATAATACCGGCTGAGAATTCTGAACTTTACCCTTATTATATTAAATAGTGTCAAATAATTTAAGTGTGTAAACTATACTTGGTCATGTTTAATGAAGATTTAAGCCCAAGGCGAAGCCGATGGCTTAAATCTTCATAAAACATGACCAAGTATTGTCTGACCAATTTAGAACATATTCACACTTTCGAGTGACCTTACCAAAATATCCTTTCCCATTGTAATATTCAAACCTAAATAAGAGTTCACTTTTTATAATGAACTAAATATAAAACATCTATCATGTCTATAGGTAATGATCATTTCAATGGATGAAATGAAATAACACTGACATAGTTTGTGAAGGATAAATTGTTTTTCTTCTGCTTCAGGTAAAATTTAATACTTCTATATCTTTAGATTTTTTTGATTTTAAAAAGCACAATGCTATGAACAGTTTCTTTTTGAAATTTGATTTTTTTTTATAAATAAACAACATTTGAATTCAGACGATTCAACATTAAATGCTTACTTTTATTGATAAATTTAAATGTATTGTGTTTTTCCGAAACTAATCCTTTGCTTTAAATATCAGCAGTCTGGCATTGTGTATTTTTGAAAGAAAAAGAAAATAATTCCCTCAAATGTAAGGTATACATATTTAAAAAAAAAATCATTTTATTTCGTTAGTGCAACTATTAAGAGTTCACTTTCATAATTAACTGACAATGAAAAGTCATTCATGTATAGCATTTCATAGTGCATGGAAAACCATGCACTATGAAAATTAGAGGGCAAAAAACTGACTTTTCATAGGACGAGAAGGGGTGAGTATGTTCTAATTTAACACCTGTGACAAATATCGATCTTTGTTACCGGTATTCTAAGGATTAACTGCATCAGTAATTAATACATCAGAGGTCATTCAGGTAAAAAACAAATTTTAACTATAACAATAGACACTTATTTGATTTAATAACAATAAAGAAACTCACCTATATTTGAAAGCAGTAAAAAATAAAATGCGTAACTTATATGAAAAATGGTATTCTAATAAAATCGTTAAACAGTTGGATGGAAAAGAAATTGTTGATTCCGAAAATGAACCTATTGTGCCGGTTGATTTGTCTCTAACAAGACTTAAACCATTATCAGCAAAATGGTTAGTACAGATGTTCCAACACATAAAAAACAATCCGGATATTGTCCGTAGTGGATTCCGTGAAACAGGTATTAGTGGCGCCTTGGGTGATTATCTTGAAGACGAACTTCCGCTATCAAAAATGTCACGAGACAAGTATATCAAAGATATATCTGTAAATATTGGACTATTCAAGACATGTGTTTTAACTAAAATATTGTTTCCAATAACCAAATATTTTTATTTTTACTATTAAAATCATCATTTCTTTTAATTTCTTGTATTTATACAGAACTACAACACAGATGTTTCAACTTGATGTTTTAATTCTTCCTGTCAGTTTGTACAACTTTTTTTAACTGCAATGATTTTAGATACCGTCAAAATATTTTATTGGGAATTATAAATCCGCCAAAATAAAAACCGCCAAAATTTTCGCATACCTTGTTGCCCCTCAATCGCGAAAATTTCCACCCGCGAAAAAAAACCGCTATACGGTATACAAGAGGGACAGTCAAACTCATATATCGAAAATAACCTGACAACGTCATGGATCAAAAGGAAAAAGACAAGCAGAAAAAAACAATAGTACACATGACACAACATAGAAAACTTTAGAATAAACAACATGAACCCCACCAAACTAGTGGTGATCTCAGTTGCTCTAGAAGGGTAAGCTGTAAGCATATCCTGCTCCACGTGTTGCTTATGTGATAACAAATCCGGTAAATAGTCTAATTCGGTAGGTCACATTCATAAAAAGCAAGAAGACTGTAGTTACGACGTAAAGAACATATCTGATATCATTTGTGAAACGTTTATTCCAGAATGGTCAACCAACTCTTGAATGCGTCCGGAAAATTTACGAAGTGGTGATTTCAACTTCACCATTCGGAACTTTTGGTTAATATCGTATCAATTGGGAGATATATACACCGTGTGCAAGTGCTGCTGGAATGTTGCTATTTAGAAATGGAAAGTTCACAATTGAATGTGCATGACAGATGATGCATACATATCAGATTACGTATACTCTGCCTACAAAACTTGATTTGCCACTTTTGATTTCAATCGATTCCCTCAGTTTCATGTGCGATTTTCATTTGTCAATTCCTTATCGATGGCGTTTTTATCGATACCCTTACATCTTTCACGATGAAAATTAGAAATCACCCTATTCTTTAAATCTTTAAATATCCTTCGTTATAATTGCAACCTTTTACATTTAATACGTGTAAAATATAAACTTTTCTCTAATTCTTACAGGATTTATCCCTTTCCTGGCATGATGATTTTTTTTATTTAATCAACTTGTGGAACGTTTGATCTCAGTTCTTTATTGGTCAAAATTTGATTATGACGTTGAATGTTCTTGCTTTCCTATAAATTTCATATTGTGACGGCATGAAAACAGGCGACAATGCCTGATGATGTCACATAGAAAGAAAAAATCTGTTCGCAGATCATTGAAAAGAAGTATTGGATTTGTCTGCATAGTGTCTAAGATTAACATGATTAATTAGAGAAACATATTCCACCATCAAATCTCGTGTAAAACGATATTTATCCACTCTCGACAGTTAAATCTTAAATATTTAAAACGCTCGGCAATCTTCGAGTTTTGAATTAGAAAATTTAAATGTCTCCAGTTGATATATATTGTATCACACTCGATGTATTTGTAGAAATTTTTATATAACGAACGATATAACATATTTGATAAATATAGATTATATGCTGATAACACACATTAAATCTTTAATTAGCTGGGGGAATGTCATTACAATTATAACGATTGCGTAGGTTTACATTGTTTATGAGTGTGTAGATATAACTGGATACATTCGTGATTCCCAATGACCGAAAACGAGCGTTAAAAGAAAGATATATTTAATTTCAAATAAAGAACACGATATTTCCAGCTGATGAATTCTACATTGGAGTTATAAAACTCCTATTATGTTATATTTTATGCAATAAAGTTAGAGAGTTATCTCATTGGCAATCATAACAAATCTTTTTTTTATATATTTTAATCTATCTTTCAGATTAGAAGCCCTTTTTTAACCTCAATCATTACATCAAAGGTTACTTGTGCAAGAAAGATAATTTCCATCCTTAAAATATATAATATGAAAAGGTACATTTAATTGACAATAATTGACCATTACGTCTTTGACATTTATATTACAAGCATGATTGTGTGATATTTTAATAGCTATAATTTCATTTATTGTGATTATTTATCTGGGCACATAATCGCCGATGTTTGACCTTCCATCTTGATGAAATACATTAAATAATAGGTCGAAAATAATCAGAGAGGAAAGTGCTGTTTGTTTTGAGGTATGTTTTTAACATTTTGTGCACTGTTGTATAACTTGTTTTAAAGATGTGTTATCGTGAGTTTATTTAGTTTGAATTTAATTTACACTTCTTTTCACATATGTACAGCATTTACAGTCAACCATATTTTTATTATAGTTTATGTATATATAAATGGCAAATGAATCACGTTTTATCATAGATGTTAACGTATTTAGCCAAAGCAAGGGAGGGGATAGGGAAACCAAAGGGACATTCAACTCAAAGGTAAAAAATAAACGCAATGGTTAAAAAACAAAAACCAATAGACTCACAACAGTACCATACATGTAACAACATAGAAAACCGCTCACTGAGCAACACAAACCCCCATTCAAACTGGGTATTGATATCGGGTTTATAGCATTTACAGTCCAAATTTTCCTGCATCAGATGCGCATTTCGACAATACATGTCTCTTCAGTGATGCTCGTGGCCAAAATATTTAAAATACAAGCTTATATCAAAGATGAAGAGGTATAATCCAAAAGGTCCAAAAAAGTATAGCCAAATGCGTTCAATAAATGTGGCATCCGTCGTGTTCACCATGTAAGAGCAAGCCCAGTGTGTACATGGATATATGAACCTAAAATAAAATTCTTCGTCGACACTAAAAGAAATATGATTTTTTTTTATATAACATAACTTTTATGTTATTTGGTTTTTTTCAACATACAAATTGCCAGGTGTAGAAGATGAGCATTACGAAAGCAGCTGTTATTGTTTGTCTCCTTGGAATAGTAGAATCGCAGAAAGGTTAGTAATTTGAATTCAAGTGCATTGCATTTGTTTATTTGTGTGTATGGGAAGAGGTGTTCTGTTGTTTGGACCAATGCTTATTATGTCATTTAATGAATTATTATGATATTTTGTCCTTCACATTTTTGTCCGTATCATTAGGGCTATCATTGCAGGATATGTAGTTAAATATTCTCCACACATCAACATTGTTGTCCTATTATGGTTTGCTGTCTGAACAAACCTATGCCGTCGTAAGTCGCTTAAAATAATATTCCGGATGTTCTAAATTCGATATTGATAAACAACATATAACATATCTTAAATGCTAATCACGATATTATGCCTTTTAACTTTGTAAGTATTCAAATTACAGTTTCTTATATAAATGGAATCAGCAAATTTTAAATTAGTAATAACATGTATTGCAATTGTTAAGTTCGTCATATCATAATTCTTCAAACTAAATGTTTTAAGATTAAAAACAAATCAGAGGAACTCTACTGTAGGTTATCACCAGTGGTATGAATCGTAGCAACAAATGATATTGCACACTATAGGTTGCATTTCAGTAAATATTAACAATGTAATATCCCTTAGGAACTTCTTTTACGGCTGTACCACTTTTTACTATGAAGTTTTGAAAGAAATCATATCATAGATTTGGAAGTTCATTTGCACCGTTTTTTTGTTCCACAGTTTTCAATATAAACTATATTCACATGTATATCTACTGGTTACATCCACAAGTTATGTCTCTATGGGATGCAACCTACATATCAGAACTTGGAACCAGTAAGAAACAACATTAATTATCTATAAAAATTCTAAATCTCTCCAAAAGATGCGTGGTTTGAGAAACAGCTGTATTTACTAAGTGCAACCTATAGATCTAGATAAGCTCGAATACCGTAACAAGACGATTAGCATTGCTGCTCCTTTCCCTGCATTTTTTAAAACTGTTAAAATGATTTTATGCACTTTTTTTACGTGCGATCTTCCAATAACTCTACATAAAAAAATACTTCGGAAAATACTATTTCTTTTTAATTTAGCACTTGTAAATAAATTTAAAAAAAAAGCCGTTGTATGAGAAACATAGTGCAAGCTATTTTTGTTACACAGGGTGTCCATATCCAAGCTGGCAGGTTCATTGTGCTGATCAGAGTCAATGTATATACGATTGGGAACAATGTGATGGTGAAACAGTTCATTGTCGTGATGGATCTGACGAACAAGAGGATATTTGTAGAAGTAAGATAATGT
Organism: Mytilus trossulus; assembly: GCF_036588685.1. Lineage (NCBI taxonomy): Eukaryota > Metazoa > Mollusca > Bivalvia > Mytilida > Mytilidae > Mytilus > Mytilus trossulus. The sequence continues at coordinate 31,070,107 of NC_086380.1, read as the reverse complement.
ACAAAACTTAATGTTAATTAGTTTGTTTATTTGTAAATGGAACGACAGCATCGAAGATAATGCAGTATAAAAGTTAAATACAACTGAATAACATTATTCAATATTTTTCAACGTATTTGAAGTCTTCATTGGTTGAGTTGACCTTTATTATAATAAGTATATTTTTTTGATATTTCAAGCAAGAAATTCTCAAAAGCTACGTTTACTCTAAAAATATCTTAGTTAAACTGTAACATGTGTATTTTAAACAAGTTAAACAAATTGAAAATAAATGCTAGGAATACAGATGTGTATAGGGAGCGTCTCTTGTTTCCTTAAAGGGACACTAGCTGTCAAATTCATGGTCACCGATTTAACTCAAATTCTCATGTTTGATTTATAACAATGTAAAACATTTATCCAAACTACCAAAAGTCCAAAAGAAACAGTTTATATTGCATTAGGTAGATAATATTTAGGTTCGTTTTGTGTGATTTTTAGTCCAGACGCCATCTAATTAACAATCAATTTGACCTCAAATGACCATATAAGCGATGTAAACAACATAAATACAGATATGAATAGATTAAACCAACACGTGCAATTGGGTTTTTATAGGTCTGTTTGATTTTATTTAATAGATTCAACAATATGTTTCTCATTGTTTTTAACCGTATAAGAATGATTTTATATGAATCGAATAAGTGATCAAATGGTAAACCGTAGTTTCACTTTCATTGTTGACAGGTTTTTCTTTAAAAAATAACCAGTGCACGTACAATGCATGCGTGTCAATCTTAAGCCAGGGGTTAAACTGAAGTCCACATGAATACGGATTGAATGAGGTCGACTGATTCACTTGCAAGTGAATTAGAAAATAGCAATGTTTCTTCGCTAATTTGACAAAATTGAAATATTTTGGCTGCTAAAAGCGAATTATTATTTCACTATTTCACGTTCATTATTGATTTATCCAAACAAATCTTACTTTAGATTTTTTATATATCTCGTGTCTAGTACCTCTTTAACCAAGTTATATAATTATTAATATTGTATATGTTGTCCTTAATTTTGTCTCCATAATCATAATAAGAATAATGAATAAATTGTCTCTTGGACACTGATCATTCAGGATCTAAATCAGTAATAATTATATTGGGATCGTTCGAAGGAAACACAAAAAGCTTAGGAAGTTTTATCATACCAAACCAATAAAATTGTTCCCGCTATTAACAAGCAACAGTAGATTGAAATCCTTGGGACGGTTAGCATGTTAACTACGGATTTAAAATGATATCGACTTTTAATTTCTTACTACACGCGAATAATATCAGATTATTACATGGCATTTTTCCTATCGCATGTATTATCAGCCCTAAGTTCAATAGCAGCCAAAGAGCCGCATGGCTCGAGGGCTGATAATACATGGGATCTGCAAAATTACAGGCTATGATTTTTTTATCATATGCTTCAACCATGGAGACACATAACAGATTCATATATTGATCCTTTTACGTGTTCAAAAATAGAAGTTTAAAGATTGAAAAGTTCACGGACGTGGGACCCAAGATTTAGTACATTCGATATGAAATCTTTCTATCATATGCTTCAACAAAGAATAAACATATAAATATTCTGGACGAATCGACGAAGAGGATAATTCAAAAATATACATAATGAACACTGTTTGGAAGAAACTATCTAAATTATGTTTGAAACTTTTAAAAAAAGCATTTATTTATTTTGTTTTGTTTTTTGCTTTTTATTGATTTACACAATATACTTTTCAGTATCCAAATAATTGTTTTGTACACTACTTTGTGATGTTTGCACTGAAAACGTAGCATTGAGATGTTATTTCTGGAGTATTACCGGAATGCCATGCGAAAGCATTACGGAAAGGCATGTGATAACAACCGGAGCATGTGATAAACATTTCTTATCAGCCAGCTAAGCACCAATTCCAAAAATATGAAGTTTACGTTAATATAATTCTATTATCATACAGTAAAAATCATAATCTATTTAGACTAAGTATATGATAATATCATATATTTCAGTAAAAACTGCTGGGTAGACTTATCTACCAAATAAATAACAAAGTTTGATGCGACTGTAACACAATTGAGAGGTTTAGCTAGCTTTACAACGAGGTTTAATTCGCCATTTTCTTAATAAAAAAAATACCTGTACCAAGTCAGGATTATGACAGTGGTTATCCATTTGTTTGATCTGTACGAGCTTTTTGTGTTTTGCCATTTGACTTTCCTTTTCGAATGTTTATCGATGTTCAGTATTTATGTGATTTTACTTTTTTAAATAAGGTCCTCAAATTATTTGGTTCGAAATAAATGTTACAATCAAAATACAGATTTCATTGTAACTACAATTCCTTTTTGCAAATTTGAACTACCGATTTAGACTATTTACCGGCTCTGTAATATAATGAGAATCACGACGGGTGCCACATATGGAGCAGATCTTCTAGCCCTTCCTAAGCACCTGCGATCACCCCAAGTTTTTGTTTGGGTTCGTGTTGCTGTTGTACCCCTATATGTGACAATTTAAAATATTGTTTCTATTTGTTTTGTTCACATATCATTGTAAATATAATGTTGTCAATATCGTGATGCCACTGTCATACAAGTAAGAGGTTTAGCTAGCTTGAAATTCAGGTTTTATCAAACATATCTATGTAAGAAAATGCTTGTATCAAGTCAGCAATAGGACAGTTGTAATCCATTCGTTGGTGTGTTTGAGGTTTTGATTTTACCATTTGATTAGGGACTTTACGTGCTGATTTTTTTTAGATAGCTACGCAAACGCCTAAACGAACAATTTCATCCTTTCATCTTGATCTTCTTTTCTGTTTTAAAATTATTAATCCACAGAAGTTGAAGAACTTGAATAATGAATTTACAATATTTTGTCCTTTTTTTATTTTCAGATCACACATGTCTAAGCACTGACCTTAAATGTGCTGATGATTTACAATGTTTTTCATATCTGTATCTTTGTAATGGGAGACGGGATTGTTATGACGGATCAGATGAGGCATTCAATATCTGTAAAAGTTGGTATATCATGAATCATTAATAAAATTAACGGTACCAATTTTCTTGCACCAGTTGCGCATTTCGACAATAAGACGCATGTACATTTTCAAATTAAAAAAAAACACTTGAAGCGATAGACACTGATATACAAATAAATTATAGATCTTAAATTCAAACTAAGGATATGGCATGTCAATCTGCTACTGAAATCGTTATGTAAATATTGTTCTTCTTTCAGTATATACATTTGTACTGCACTTTGCCTAAAGTGGATAAAATACCGCCATACAATGTCTTTTAAATTTCATCCCCATAGTCAAATACTATTTAACGTAGCTTTTTGTCATGTTTTCGGAAGAAACTGATAATTAAGTTGTAATTGAAGTCTTGACCTTTTCCACTAAAGTTCAATGTTCGAAAACACAATATGTAAACTAAGTTTTGTACCTTAAGTAGTTTAAAACATTAATAATTAGAGAAATCGATCGTATGCTTTACTGGTTTTTGCACATTGTAACGATATTTTTGTTTCAACTTTTTGTACACATTTCCAACAATAATGTATCAGTTCTCTGTACAATTTTTTCATATATTTTTATTTTATAAGTGATAAATTAAAACCTAAATATCATTCTATAGATATTTCTAAACTAAATATCTCGACTATTCTCTTCTGATCTTGTCGTATCAAATTGGGAATACATTTGGATTATTGAAGTAGTTGTCGAATCTTTCTTTTGATTAAAATGGTTGAGTGTTGTTTTTTTGTTTTTTTTGTTTATGATAAAATTGTTAACAAACATACACTGGATGGTATATAACTGCTTCTAACTTAACAAATTGTAATACCACAATTCATTTATCAAACTTTTATGTTAAAGTTTGATAAACAGATTAGAAAATATTGAAGATATATTTTTTTATCATGACTGTTTCTGCTCACGTATTCGTCACACGCTCCACGTGCTCTCTGTAAGTTTTTCATTAATAACGTTTACAGAAACCTTCGGATTCAAACTCGAAAGTGTATTTCAAATGTTTTGGACACGAGCATCACTGAAGAGACATGTATTGTCGAAATGAGCATATGTTGCAGGTACAATGGTTTGTACACATTTCCAACAATAATGTATCAGTTCTCTGTACAATTTTTTCATATATTTTTATTTTATAAGTGATAAATTAAAACCTAAATATCATTCTATAGATATTTCTAAACTAAATATTTCGACTATTCTCTTCTGATCTTGTCGTATCAAATTGGGAATACATTTGGATTATTGAAGTAGTTGTCGAATCTTTCTTTTGATTAAAATGGTTGAGTGTTGTTTTTTTGTTTTTTTTGTTTATGATAAAAATGTAAACAAACATACACTGGATGGTATATAACTGCTTCTAACTTAACAAATTGTAATACCACAATTCATTTATCAAACTTTTATGTAAAAGTTTGATAAATAGATTAGAAAATATTGAAGATATATTTTTTATCATGACTGTTTCTGCTCACGTATTCGTCACACGCTCCACGTGCTCTCTGTAAGTTTTTCATCAATAACGTTTACAGAAACCTTCGGATTCAAACTCGAAAGTGTATTTCAAATGTTTTGGCCACGAGCATTACTGAAGAGACATGTATTGTCGAAATGAGCATCTGTTGCAGGTAAAATGGTATCGTTAATGTAATTACTTGATTACAATCAGCAATCATTGAATGACAGTATGTGTCAATAAAACATTATCGATTCGTTATAGACAAAAGGACTTAGTCTAGTTGGTGCTATACTTTTTATTAAAACTCGCTTCATATGACTTTTACGCAATTTGATACTTTACATCTTTGTATACAATACCATTATAATTTGTTCACAATAGATGTTTTGTTCTTTATTACAGCCAAAGAATGTGCATTCAGACAGCGTTACTGCGATAATGGGAACTGTGTTTACATTACTGAGTTCTGTGACGGAAAGGATGATTGCGGAGACAATTCTGATGAAAAAGAACCTTGCTTCCGTAACAACTACTGATGTCATGTCATAATAGCATCATTTACAGAACCATCCAATAACAGTTCTGATGAAAAAGAACCTTATTTAATCAAATTTTGAAATCAGAGAATAGTTATATATTCAACACCACTCGATATAACCTGTAATAAGCATGTTTTACATATTTCATTATACAAATTTATGTGTACTGTTATTTGTCTTTAAATATATCTGTACATGTATGTTTCATCTGCTTGGCTAGAAATTGTGACCAATACTGTCAATCGTTGGTTTGAATCATCACTGTAATGAATGTAATGATCGACATCACGTGGTTGTTTTAACACTTATAGCACCATATCTATATTTCAAATGACTTCAACTACGATTGTGTACTACACATACAAGAGGTTTTGCAAAGTAGCAATGTTTTACGAATAGCTTTACTACATTAGTACGGCGGCTTTGTGAAAAATTTGGCACAACCTGCTGCAAGCATGAAATTTGGCATAGACCTTCCTCAACTATTGCTGTTCATTTCAGATAGGGAGGTATTTAAAAATAATGTCGCACTAACGGTAAAATAAAAAATGGCGGACTTCATACTTAAATCAGCCCGATATAAAAGGCTAGTATGTGACAAGGTGTTTGAATCATGCTACTATCATGATATTAGGTACGAACTGTAGAGTTTTTACTACTTTTGGATAAAAGTACTCAGGATGTTCAAATGTTCTCCACCACGTGATGTATTTCAAGTTTAGTACCAAGTTCACATAAAGAGGCTGACACTTAAATCATGGTACATATGTTTAATGCAGTGAAACACGAATTTTAACGAGTCATTATTCTAACAGTCGTTACTGTTGATGCTGTCATAACTGTTTCGCTTTTCAGTGACATAGGGGAAGACAAACTATGAATTTTGTTTGGGAAGGTAACAAAACTGTGGATTAATATCTAGCAATGGCCTTTCAAATGTACTAGGCAATAAGTTATCACACAAACTTGTTGTGATCAATGCCTTTGCCGGTTGTGATACGGTTTTTTGGGGCTTGAAAGACTGCGTGGGAGACATTGATTGCATTTGCAGATGTAACTTGAACATGAAGAATGATATTTAATCAACCTATATCACCGGGATTTTACTGTAAGATCGCATAAACTTATCAGGTTGGGCTAACAAGGTTAACGAAGCAGAAAAATAACTACTTGCACAAAGGGAAGGCTAATTGAGGCTATTTACTCAACTTGGTCTAGTCCTTTCTAGCTTGTAAAACGTGCAATATACTATGGCAGGTAATTAGGTGCACGAGCTTTAGATTGGCTCTTATGCTACCCAGTCCAGGCGCTAATGGATGGCGAAGGGACAAAGAGGATCCCTTTTAAAAAACTCTTTCCGAGGACTCATCATTTTGTCAGGGGCTTGTACATTGTTGATGCAAGAAAGACTGTCGTGGTCGCTGTTAAAGAGGGAAATCGGGTCGCTCGTGCACTGCTTCGTGTGCATGTGGTGGTGAATAAACAGTATCTTTGGCCATGTAGTAGTAAGTTTTTCAATGAGTATAACAGTATTTTTACTTTGTTTTAATCTATCTATCCAAAACTCTACATCGAAGAAATAAATTGAGGACTCTTTTACGCCACATTTTTTACCAGAGGTGTCAACTTTGTATTTAAACATTTACAACAACAACAGAATATGATTAGGTTATTTGAATATTTAAAGCCAAAAGTTTAATGTTAAGCACAAAAAGGATCATTTTCTTTACATTTTGAAAAAAAGTTGAATATTTAATTATTGAATATATATTTATATGTCCGCCATTTTTGAATAGAACCGGAAGTAGGGGTTTAAAAGACAAATTTCTTATACATTGTATCTATGATAAGCACCAACGAAAGTTTCCTGCACAATGTAATGATAGTAGCAATACGTTAAAACATATTTCAATTACCCTCTCTACAAAATAAGCTTATTTTAGTACAATGTCCGCTATGTTATGTTGGATTTTACCGGAAGTAGTGTTTGTGAAAACATCTTATATATATAATTTATCAAAAAGTAGTACATAACAAAGATTTGTACCAAATATTATGATAGTATCATGATAATAACACCTTTTCAAATACTAGCGTTCGAAATTGGGCTGATTTAAGCATGAAATACGCTATTTTGGATTTTACCGGAAGTGAGACATTTTTCCAAATGTCTCCCTATCTGACATAAAAGAAAAATGGTTGAGAAAGGTTTATGCAAAATTTCATGCTTGAAGCAGGATGTGCTCAATTCCTCTGAAATATGCTTGTAGCCGCCGGACTATGGAAGTGCATATTGTCCATGGTTCGGGTTATAGTATTATGATGTGTTTAATTGATTTCTTGTGCTTTCGTTTTTGCCTTTGTTTTTATATAAAAAAAAATGAGGGATGATTGTCAATGAAATAAAACTTCAAAACAGACAACCTGACACTGAAATTTACAATTATAGGCCCCCGTACGGTTCAAACAAAGTGCAGTTCCTATAACATGCATACCACATAGTCACCTTTTAAAGGCAAATAAATGGCAAATGCTAATCCTTTCAAAAAGGAAAAATAATGTCAACATTTGTATGTTCAAAATAATAAACCACTATTTTAGGTTATGGGACGGGTTTGTATCCCGCTAACATGTTTAACACGCCAATTTCTGTGTATAGGTGTCGGTCCCAAATCAAGAGCTTGTATGTCAGTGGTTGTCGTTTTTTTCTGTGTAACATATTTAATTTGTTTTTATTCATTTATGTACATGATTTGGGTCTTATTTCGTTTGAATTATTTTACATTTGTCATTACGGTGACTTTTATAACTGACTATGCGGTATGGGGCATGCTAATTGTTGAAGGCCGAACGATGATCAATATTTGATAATTTCTGTGTCAATTGGTCTGTTGTGGAGAGTTGTCTCAATGTTAATCATACCCCCTCTTCTTTAAATATATAAAATTAAAATATAAACATATTAGATTAAAAAAAGACAGAGATTTCTTTAGGCAAGGGCAACTACGCGGCGGGGTAAAACATGTTTTTTTTTGTAATTTCAACAGTCCTCTATGCCACTGTATAAAAAAATAAACACACAGATATACGCACAGAAAACTCAGTTTTAACACAAATTTAATCTTAAATCAGCTTGAGAAAGGTCATCGTATGTGCAAATCTTTACTAGTACTAGAAGAAACACGGCACATACATTACCGTAATAACGGTTGTGTAGTTTTATTCGTCTTTCTAATGACAGAAAACGAGCGTTAAACAGAAGAATATATATTTAATTTCGTAGAATGAAAAAGAAATTGCTAGCTGATTAATTCTTCATCAGAATTATATAACCACATAAATGTTGTATATTTCATGCAATGTAGTCCCTGTTAGAGATTTATCTCATTGGCAATAATATTCTTTTTTCGCTTAAACTATCTCTCAAATTCGTTGTCGATGTTACCATTAATCATTGGATATAACGTTTATAATTAGTAGTTTATGAATAATAATTTTCCTCCTTAAAATATACAATAATCTAAATTTAACTTAGAATAATTGACATTAAAGTAATTGACATTTGAAAACATCACATGATTTTGAGACAATAGATAATCAAAATGTCAATTTATTGTGATTATTTATCTTGGTACATAATCGCCGATCGCGATGTGTGATCTTCTGTAAGGAAGAAATATCTTATCAAATAGAAGTAGAGCTACATAGGCTGCTGTTTATTTTTAGGTATGTGTTTAACATCTTGTGCATTGATGCATTAATGAGGAGAGCCGTTGTGTAGTGGTTAGTGCATCGAACCTTTAACACAAAGGTTCCTTGTTTGATTCCCGTTCCGGAATCAGAACTTCAGGGACTGATTTTTCGGCTCTCACTTGACACCATTTGTGAGTATGGTCTTGAGAAAGTCCGTCGGAAGGGGGCGATAAATGGCTGCTCTGTGTTAAGAGAGAACAATGGCTCTTGCACGTAAAAGACACCTTGTAGATTTAAAAAAAAGGCAGGATAATGCCATTACAAGGCAGCACTCGTACCCGCAAAGTGGAAAAGGATTGATATAAGTTGCAAAACTTGTTTCCAAATCCGCTATAAACAATTATGTTCTAAATAAAATTGTTGTATAATTTGTTTTGTATATGCGTGTAATCATCAGTTTTTTTTTTTAAATTTATATTTCGAATATATTTAATATGTTTACAAATTACACTTTCACAGTGAAAAGTAATTTTTTATTACTTTATGCATTCAAAGATTAGGGAAATCAAATTTTAATTTTGGAAACATTTACATGTACACTGAAGAAACAAGGCAACGGATACCAAAAGGGGCATGCAACTGATAGGTCTAAAATAAAATGACAATGCCAAGGCTTATACACATGATTCTTTCACTGTTTACAAAACTTTGAAGTTTTGAAAACTTGAGACAGTTCTACCTCATACATTAATAGATTACCTTTAAATTTCGTACTTTTCAACTTCGTATTTTATTTGTCCTGTTTAACATTACTTAATTCGAGCGTCACTGATGAGTTTTTTTTTAATATGAAATTATATTCCTGGTATCTATATTGAGTTAATATACATACAACAATACACACAACAACATTAAAAACAAAAGGCTGGATAGCATCAACCCTCAGTAAAATAGCGGCAGTGATTTCAGGATTTTCCTTACTTCGACATTGTAAACAACATGTAATACATTTTTGTTGAGGATGCAAAGCCTTAAATAAACCAAACTGCTTAAAACTAAAAAAAAATATTATGTTTTTTTCAATATAATTTTCTAATATATGAACAAATTTCAAATTCCAAAACAGATTTTTTTTTATTACAATTTTTTTTATCAACAAGCTTGCATGAATCCTAGCGGCTATTTGTATTAAACACTTAACCTTTTTTTTTTTTTATAGATACCATAGCATAACTTGACCATTGAATAAACGTTCTCTACTTTAGTTTTAAAAGTATCCTTGTCATACAATATTTATCACACCGACTTAAGCAAGAAACTGACATAATTGGTTTTTAAACAGGGCTTCTATGTTCAAGTTGGCAGTTGCATTGTGCTGATCAGATTCAATGTATATTCGATGGGGAACAATGTGATGGTAAAATGCATTGTCATGATAGATCTGACGAACAAGAGGATATGTGTGGAAGTAAGATATTGAACACATGTTGATTAGATAATTTAGTCAGACATCATCAAATATAAAGAAGTATAAAAGTAAACCAAAATTGAAAAAAATATTCAGCATATTTGGCTTAATCGAACATTGTTTGTTGTCGAAGTAAAAGTAAAAAAGAAAAGTGTAGGAGTTTGATCATTCAAAACAAATATGTTCTCTCTGTTTACTTACAAAAGTAGCTTGAAATTCCTTAGGACGGTACGAATTAACTACGTATTTGATGAATTTTGTTTAATGCAGTTTTGAACAATCCCAATAAGTATTGAATATGGACCAATATTAAGCTCCTCTCAAGTGAAGAATAAAAAAAAATATTCTGTGTCGTAGATTTCGACATCATTCCTTCCAATCATATATTCCACTAGTAATTTTTATTAAATGCATTATGGCTTCACATCATGTATTACGTTTCTGTTATCGAAAAAAAAATGTAAATCTTTATTAAATAATATAGATTTGAAAACTTCTGCCAACACGCGAACTATTCCTAGGTTAACTACAAGGTACTATTCATATTGCGTTTGTTGTCTACTAAATTGGAAACACGGTTGTTTTTATTGTAACTTTCGTCTCGACATGTCAAGTCAATTTTTGCTAAACAATTGGGCTTGTCGGGGAGGGGTTTTGAAAATTGGAATAATCTGATTTGAATATAACCAAGATAAGCTGAAATGATAACCACTATTCTATCAATTTTAGACAAATATCTACGTTTGTATTGGACAGGATGTTGTTGACAGTCTCGCTTAACTGCGCTCTCAGCAACTGTCTTAGCCTCATACAAAAAGTCAATATAGTTTTAGCTTTGCTACTTTATTACATGATCATACATGTGCGTTTGATTTTAAAGATGAAAAAATAAGAGTCGCTTCATCATATGCAACATTTTACAAACAACAAATGTATTTTCTTAAGGTGGTACCTAACACTACAGGGAGATAACTCTGTAAAGTTAGTTAAACGTTTTAATGACGTTGTATTGGAAAAGGAATATAAAGCTTATCAATGATCAAAATTGGTGTTTGTCAAACTGCTATATAACCAGTGTAATTTTTCTGACAAAACGGTTGGTTCAAAATTGTTGAAATTTTTATAGTTTTGTTAAAGGGTCAAAGTAAATACTTTGACAAAATTTTAAGAAAATTAAACGAGCCAAAATAATTTTAGTGAAAGTGTTGGCTACCACCTTAATTGACTTAAAATATAAAGATTTCCGATGTTTCTTCCTTTTTATTTTCAGATAAAACATGTGTTAGCCCTGATATAAAATGTGCTGATGAGTTACAATGTTTTTCATATATTCATCTTTGTGATGGAAGACGGGATTGTCATGACTGGTCAGATGAGACATTTAATATCTGTAAAAGTTGGTATAACCTAAATCATTAAGACCAAGATTTGCACATAATTTAAGTATTTTCAGTTTAAACTCATGATAGTAAATATCAACGATTAGGTAAAAGAACATTAATCTTTGAGTTTAAATATTTTATGCTTCATTTTACCAAAAGTAGAAGCAAATATCGTAAAGAAACCACTTAGGTGTTTTATCACATCCAAGTTGTAACATAATGTATAACGTAGTAAATTTTAGGTGAAACTGATATTACAGTTTTATAATATAATAAAGTCTCATTTTTCCCCACAAAGGCTCAATGTGAGAAAACACAATATGTAATCTTATTTTCTTAGCATCAGTAGTTTATTACATCAGTGTTCCAGTAACATGATAGTGTTCCTGGTAGAAGTTTGTAGATTGTGGCGGTTTCATTAAGTCAATGATTACTTTGTACACATATGTTTACCTTAACAAATGTTTAATGTATCAGTTCTCTGCATATTTTGTCTTCTATTCTTATCAAATAAGTTATTCAATAAAACCTAAATATTATTCTGTAAAATTTTTGTAGAGAGGTTGGTGGTGACTGAGATTTTAGATAACAATGGTAAAAGCTTCCCTCACGCAAACCTTAGACAAAAGATAAAAAAAAGATTAGAAAAAAACTCTTAATATGGTTATAAAGTTTACGTATCACAACTTTTTTTTGGGGAAAAACTTACTCTCAATACGACTAGCTGACCAATTATGTCTGTTCTAATTCTAATTGATCAGGTGTTCCTTTCCTACCCATTTTCTTTCATCTGATACATATAACACATGTCCACATATTTGTCACATTAAGCTTTACGTGCTCTGTGTAAATTGTAATTTAATGTCATATTTCCGGAAGCCTTCGGCAACACATTCTAAAGTTACTTAGCTTACGATCAACAACTTCTATTTTAAGTTCTTTACTCATCATTTATAGGACTTGCCAGTGAAATCTTTAAACCATTATATCATTTCCGAGTTATTGTACTAAAATTCAAAATTAATAATAATTTCTTCACACTTATGTTTTCAACGCCATACGTTAGAATCAAAACGAAACCAAATTTACTTTTTCATATTTTTTTTAACTTTTCTTAAGTGTGAACATACCTGCGTTCTGATGTAAGTTTGGTCTGCTTGGCTAGTACTTGTGTCCGATGCCTTCACATCAAATATAATATATCAACCCTATGGTAGAGTCATAACTACATAGATTTTATGACCGCCATCTCGAGTACATTGACATTAAAAGAACCAGACTACCTCAGCAATGACTATGAACTTATTAAACGTTGAGCATGTATAAGTTGCAAGGTTTAATGAATGGCTCATATAATACATGTCGCAAGTAAAACTTGCCGCATTTCATTGTTCGGAGCACCTGTGGTTGAAATCATAACACATCGCTAAGTGTTTGAAGCACAAAAATCATGCTCGAAACATGAAATCCAACAATTCTTAATTATTGGTTGATTTTCGAGTATGAGTACACATCACTGACTTGAAAGTTATAGGAAAGCATGGCTTTGTTTCTCTCCCATTTGAAAGAGGACTTTCCGGTTTCAATTTTCTGCGGAGTTCGGAAGTTTTATTTTTACTTTTGTTGTTGTTTTTTACATGGGAGTGCATATTGTCCAAGGTTCCGCTTTAAGCGTTGTGTTGTGTACTTTGCATCTGGTATTTTCGTGTATATCTCGGTTTGTATTAAAAAAAAGATTTGACATGATTCACAATGAAACATGGACCAAGTGATAGAACGAGAAAACGAACGTCCCAATTTAGGTACAAAATCATGAACGAAATACAATTATGTTACACAACATTAAAACCAACTAAAAAAGGCTCATGAATTTGGACTACACATACAAAATATGGAGGGGTTAAACAGATTTGGAGACGCTATCCTTCTCCTATACACTTTTAAAAGCGTTGTAACGTTCTGCACAAGATAAACTATAGAAACCTTTTGAGAAAAGCCTTAGTCATCAAGTGTGTCAATTTTGTGTACTGCTATATGACTGTTGTATCAGAAATTAGAGATAATGAAACTCTTGAATTGAGGGGGTTTTGAAACAAGCAAACACAACTAGATCATAAACATCAATACAATTCAACATAAAAATTTGGGAATATTTCAAAGGGACAACAAACTAAACAAAGAGCAAAAAAACACCAAAGGCCATGAATAGGAATATAATCAAAAAAGTAATATCAAAAGACTTGATATATTCAAAACCCTGAAGAGCAAACTCTACGAATGACAAAAACTGATATGCTGTGGAAAATTTGAAATTTGAAATTTGAAATTTTATGGATGTGTTTGATTCATTTGCAGGACTCTTGGATGAATATAATTCAGAGTAAAAACATTATTTTTGTCATTTGGAAGACCATTGCCCATTTTGTCAGAAGGTTTATGCATGCTACAATCATTGCCCTAGACCTTCTTGAAACACACGTTCACAATTTTCAACTACGACACGTTCTTTAAACTCTCAGTTTTCCAATTAAATTACTTTCATTGTCGTGAGAGACTTTGGGAAAAGGGATATTCTCACTATGTGCGTAGAAGTTTTCATCTTTTCTGTCTTTATCATAAAACACAACATTTTTGCGGTTCCTTTATTAACAGTAAGGATTAATGTGCCAGTACTTATTCCGTTGTAAGTTCTAGGAGCTAAAAAGAACAGAAAAAAAAATTATATATATTAATGACGCAACTGCAAATCATGTGACATCATCATTCTATGATTAAAAACTAACGACTTCTAGAAGGGATATGGCTTTCTTGCTATTTCAGTTTGATATTCACCTAAATAGAAGTGAAGCAAAATATATGTTCACGACGTTTTATAGTTCAAGATAAAATACAAACAGTTACACTCTAGTTCGAAAAAAAATCAACGATTTTGAGTTCATTAATAGAATGAAAATTTCGGGAAATTTTCCCGATTTTTTCATTTTATTTTTGATTTTTCAACTGCATTTGGTCCAAGTTATCTTTTCAAACTCACTTTGATCCCTTTGATCACAATACGTTAGAATCAAAATAAAACAATGTTGGAATATTTTATAATACTTTGTTGTGTATTATTATACCTGCGTCCTAATAAAAGTTTCATCTGCTTGATTAGAAATTGTTTAAATACTTTTTTATATCACAAACAATACGATTCGATAAACCTAGGGTAGAGTCATTCCTTTATGAATTTAATGATCGGGATAACGAGTCTGTGAATAATTATAACACCATATCTGTATTTCAAATTACTTTGAATATGATTTTGTAACAATTTCACGCTCTACCAAAACCAGCCGCTTTGCACAATTACAAGATTTTACGATTGGCTAAAATAAGAAATGTCAAAAGTAAAGTTAGCATACTCACTATTAAACCTTTTCAATATCTCTCGACACCGACTAATGACACCTACAGTTTACAGGTAAAATGGATGGGTCGTCTCAAAGACAAAAAAACATCCCGCTTCTCATAGCGTAACATATTGGATTGGCGGTTATAAACTGAGTTAACTATATATAGCATCAGAATATATATTAACCAAATAAATAAATATATAAATATATATATATCTATCATATAATCTTCTTATTTTGTATGTATTTAGAAGAAATTTCATGTTGAATTGATAAAAAAAATATACTGCAATCAGTATGCATCCCTTCAATTTAATGACTATGTGATTCTTCACCAAATATTTGCCGCATGATAGTAATGATCGTTGGTGTAATAGGTTTTATGAAATTTTTCCAAATTTGTAAAAAAATAATTACTTTCAAGACTGTCCGTCCGTCCATTTCACACTTATGAACACGACCAACTTGGTGTTTTTTCACCGATCTTCACCTTAGTTGATGTACATATTCAATTTCTGGAGCGAAAATCACATACTGATTGTTAAAGTGGAAGGAAAATATCACATCTATTTTTCATCGACGGACTTCTCCGCTTCAAGATATCTTGTGAAAGTTGATGTTTTTCCTTGATGAATTTTGAAAAAAATATATAATTGACTTCTCGTTTCAAGGTTACAACATTTAAAAAGTGCATTTTTTTTGGTACATAGTTGCGTATGATATTAAATTTATATTTTAAGTTGTTGGTTTATACTATAGAGTTTGTTTAAAACATTTCAAACTCATTTTGGACAAGAAAACAGCATACCTTGTCCCGCCGTCGTAGTGTCCTTCCCCCGTTCCTGAAAATGACCTTTTGGTTTCTTACAAGAAGTTGAAAAAATTGTGTTGATTTTTTTTATACTCTTCTATTGCTATATTTTGTTTTGTTTTCATCGGGTCAATATTTTTTTCTCTATGTTCAATTCCGGTATATAGTTTTGGTTATAGAATAAAAAAGAGAAATGTGCCAAAGAGACAACAACCCGACCATGGAGCAGACAACAGCAAAAGGTCAACAACTGGTCTTCAATTCAGCGAGAAAACCCCCCACCCGGGGGTGTCCTTTAGCTCGCCCCTAAACAAATATATATACTAGTTCAGTGATAAGGAACGACATACTTAACTATAATTTGTACACAAGAAACTAAAATTAAAAATCATACAAGACCAGAGGCTCCTGACTTAGGACAGGCGCAAAAATGCAGAAAACTTAATCGAGTGATTGGTGAATACGGAATTGAAGTGGAACATCAAATTGGTGAATTGAAAAGATACAAAGTATTGAGTACATTATGGAGGCACTCAAGGCCAAAACTGACAGACATTGTGAAAACATGTGCTGCCCTTGTCAACAGACATAAAACATTGTTTGATTAAATATTTACTAAAATAAATCGTGCTTTGTTCTTTTCATTTTTCCAAATTTCAACAGGACATCTGAAAGCTCAACGTCTTAAAACATGAAATGTGACTAAGATAAATTAAAAAATCCATGTCATTTGGACTCTGTAGGAAAGTTGTATCATTGTCAATGAAAGCAATAAAATCAATAATGATCTCCTTTTTTTAATGTTTGAGACGACCCCTCTCATTTTACCTGTCGTAGTCGTTCTCAACTGTAGGTATCGAGAGATATTGAAAAGGTCTATTAAGAACACCTGATATAACTCCAGTTTGGTTAAGGGCTTTGAATTGAATTGTCCTCGGAATTTGGTGTTTGTTTTTATTGGTTGTTTTTTAACATGGGAGGGAATATTAGGCAAGTTTCTGTTTTAAGGGTTGGGTTGAATTTTTTTCTTCTTGTTGTAACCTATTTGTCTCGGTATTTGATATGTTTTTATAAATAAAGAAAACGTGACATGACTGGCAATGCGACATCATCTTAAAAAATTAAAAGTGACACTGAATTTAACAATTAAAGGTCACCGTTCGGCCTTCAACAATATGCAAAACACATACTGTATAGTCAGCTTTAAAAGGCCGAGATATAACAAATGCCATACACTTCAATTGAGAAAAATAACGTTCAAATGTATGTACAAAATATCAAACGAATAACATATATCTTAAACAGCAATAAACGAGAACAAATGAACTAAAAGCTCCTGGATTTGGACATGCACATACGAAATGTTTAGGGGTTAAACACATTTGAATGCGATATCCTTTCACTAGCCATATACAACGTTGTATCAGTCAGCATAGGATCACATTATAAAAATCAGTTGAAAAAAGCTTTAATTATCTTTTGGATACAAATAGAATTACATCTACCAATAACATTGAGCAAACATGACAGGAGACATAAATATCCCCACAATAACAAACACTAGGAAAAGATCTAAGAGGTCCTGAAATTTTTTTAAATGTTTTAATTTTGTGCATTGCTATTTGTCTGTTGCATCAGCATGCAGGAAAT
Organism: Mytilus trossulus; assembly: GCF_036588685.1. Taxonomy (NCBI): domain Eukaryota; kingdom Metazoa; phylum Mollusca; class Bivalvia; order Mytilida; family Mytilidae; genus Mytilus; species Mytilus trossulus. The sequence continues at coordinate 31,052,640 of NC_086380.1, read as the reverse complement.
AATGGAACTCTTGATTTTAATGTGATTTCTAACATGTTTTATTACATATGCAATCAAACACTTTTATATTTGGTAATGTGCTGAAATGACAACAACCTGACCAAAAGGCACAGTTGAATAACACCAATTAACTACAATAAAAAATATAAGAACAACGAAGGCATGAGGCTTCAGGGGCAAATATGTTTTTGTGATCTTCACCCTCCTTATAGTCAATGTGGAAAACAACACACAGCAACATGTATTTGCACAGTAAAACTCAGTTTGAAAGAAGTCTGAGTCTAATGTCAGATTGGATACAACCATATCACGCCAACACATATCTTCTTCTGAAATATGAATCCTAAGACAAAGCAGAAATATCGTAATGTATAAACAGTCTCGATGATAGAATTAAATCCGACATATCATAATCGATCAAATTATCAATCTGTATCTGAATCTCATGTCGCATTTTTTTATATCATTTTGAGTGCTCTTTCCTGAACATAATCAAGAGTAAATACATTATATTTGTCATTTTGTTAACTTTACTTATTTCATTTTGCCTGAGAGACTTCATAGAAAAAGGGAAATAATAACCATCTGCAAAGAAGTTATCTTTTTTTTTCTTTTTTAGACAAAGAATACAACAATATTTGTTTTGGTTCGTTCATTTACACTAGACATTATTGTGCAAGTACGGTTCAGAAGTTTTATTTTTACTTTTGTTGTTGTTTTTTTTTACATGGGAGTGCATATTGTCCAAGGTTCCGCTTTAAGCGTTGTGTTGTGTACTTTGCGTCTGGTATTTTCGTGTATATCTCGGTTTGTATTAAAAAAAGATTTGACAAGATTGACAATGAAACATGGACCAAGTTATAGAACGAGAAAACGAACGTCCCAATTTTAGTACAAAATCATGAACGAAATACAATTAATTATGTTACACAACATTAAAACCAACTAAATAAAAGGCTCATGAATTTGGACTACACATACAAAATATGGAGGGGTTAAACAGATTTGAAGACGCTATCCTCCCCCTATACACTTTTAAAAGCGTTGTAACGTTCAGCACAAGATAAACTATAGAAACCTTTTGAGAAAAGCCTTAGTCATCAAGTGTGTTTGATTTTGTGTACTGCTATATGACTGTTGTATCAGAAATTAGAGATAATGAAACTCTTGAACTGAGGGGGTTTTGAAACAAGCAAACACAGCTAGATCATAAACGTCAATACAATTCAACATAACAATTTGGGAATATTTCAAAGGGACAACAAACTAAGCAAAGAGCAGAAAAATACCAAAGGCCATGAATAGAAATATAATCAAAAAAGTAATATCAAAAGACTTGGTATATTCAAAACCCTAAAGAGCAAACTCTACGAATGACAAAACTGATATGCTGTGGAAAATTTGACGTTTTATGGATGTGTTCGGGTCATTTGCAGGACTCTTGTATGAATATAATTCAGAGTAAAAACATTATTTTTGTCATTTAAAAGACCATTGCACATTTTGCCAGAAGGTTTATGCATGATACAATAATTGCCCTAGACCTTCTTGAAACAAACGTTCACAACTACGACACGTTCTTTAAACTCTCAGTTTTCTAATTAAATTACTTTCATTGTCGTGAGAGACTTTGGGAAAAGGGATATTCTCACTATCTGCGTAGAAGTTTTCATCTTTTCTGTCTTTATCATAAAACACAACATGTTTGCGGTTCCTTTATTAACAGTAAGGATTAATGTGCCAGTACTTATTCCGTTGTAAGTTCTAGGAGCTAATATAAAATTTTAATGGTCAGCAAAAAATATATATATATATTAATGACGCAACTGCAAATCATGTGACATCATCATTCTATGATTAAAAACTAACGACTTCTAGAAGGGATATGGCTTCTTGCTATTTCAGTTTGATATTCACCTAGATAGAAGTGAAGCAAAATATATGTTCACGACCTTTTATAGTTAAAGATAAAATACAAACAGTTACCCTCTAGTTCGAACCAAATTTGTATGAAAAATCTGAAAAAAAATCAACGATTTTGAGTTCATTAATAGAATGAAAATTTCGGGAAATTTTCCCGATTTTTTTCATTTTTTTGTTTTGATTTTTCAACTGTATTTGGTTCAAGTTATCTTTTCAAACTCTGATCCCTTTGATCACAATACGTTAGAATCAAAATAAAACAGTGTTGGCATAATTCGATAAACCTAGGGTAGAGTAATTCCTTTATGAATTTAATGATCGGGATAACGAGTCTGTGAACAATTAAAACACCATATCTGTATTTCAATTTACTTTGAATATGATTTTGTAACAATTTCACGCTCTTCCAAAACCAGCCGTTTTGCACAATTACAAGGTTTTACGATTGGCTAAAATAAGAGATGTCAAAAGTAAAGTTAGCATACTCACTATTAAGAAACCTGATATAACTCCAGTTTGGTTAAGGGCTTTGAATTGAATTGTCCTCGGAATTTGGTGTTTGTTTTTATTGGTTGTCTTTTAACATGGGAGGGAATATTATGCAAGTTTCTGTTTTTAGCGTTGGGTTGTGTTTTTGTCTTCTTGTTGTAACCTATTTGTCTCGGTATTTGATATGTTTTTATAAATAAAGAAAACGTGACATGACTGGCAATGCGACATCATCTTGAAAAAATAAAAGTGACACTGAATTTAACAATTAAAGGTCACCGTTTGGCCTTCCACAATATGCAAAACACATACTGCATAGTCAGCTTTTAAAGGCCGAGATATAACAAATGCCTTACACTTCAATAGAGAAAAATAATGTTGAAATGTATGTACAAAATATCAAACGATTAACATATATCTTGAACAGCAATAAATGAGAACAAATGAACTAAAAGCTCCTGAATTTGGACATGCACATACGAAATGTTTAGGGGTTAAACACATTTGAATGTGATATCCTTTCACTAGCCATATACAACGTTGTATCAGTCAGCATAGGAACACAATATAAAAAAACCAGTTGAAAAAAGCTTCACTTATCTTTTCGATACAAATAGAATTACATCTACCAATAACATTGAGCAAACATGACAGGAGACATAAATATCCCCACGATAACAAACACTAGGAAAAGATCTAAGAGGTCCTGAAAATTATTTTTTATGTTTTAATTTTGTGCATTGCTATTTGTCTGTTGCATCAGCATGCAGGAAATAATGGAACTCTTGGATTTGATGTGATTTCGAACATGTTTTATTTCATATATGCAATCAAACACTTTTATATTTTGGAATGTGCTGAAATGACAACAACCTGACCAAAAGGCACAGTTGAATAACACCAATTAACTACAATAAAAAATATAAGAACAACGAAGTCATGAGGCTTCAGGGGCAAACATGTTTTTGTGATCTTCACCCTCCTTATAGTCAATGTGGAAAACAACACACAGCAACATGTATTTGCACAGTAAAACTCAGTTTGAAAGAAGTCTGAGTTTGATGTCAGATTGGATACAACCATATCACGCCAACACATATCTTCTTCTGAAATATTAATCCTTCGACAAAGCAGAAATATCGTAATGTATAAACAGTCTCGATGATAGAAATAAATCTGACATATCATAATCGATCAAATTATCAATCTGTATCTGAATCTCATGTCGCATTTTTTATATCATTTCGAGTGCTCTCTCCTGAACATAATCAAGAGTAAATACATTATATTTGTCATTTTGTTAACTTTACTTATTTCATTTTGCCTGAGAGACTTCATAGAAAAAGGGAAATAATCACCATCTGCAAAGAAGTTATCTTTTTTTTCTTTTTTAGACAAAGAATACAACAATATTTGTTTTGGTTCGTTCATTTACACTTGACATTATTGTGCAAGTACGGATAATACGTTGCAAGTTCAAGGAGCTGAACCAATCATATTATCGTCAATAAAAATAATACTTCTTCACGCAACTGTAAAACATGTGATATCAACATTCTATCATTTTAAACGACCAATTTCTCGAAGTGATACGGCTACTCGCCATATATATGTACACGACGTTAAACAATTCCAAATAAAATACAAGTAGTTGCAAACTTGTTCGAACTAAATTTGCATGGAAAGTAAGTTGTTCTTCTATTTAGACTATATAATTTCCATATATACTGTATGTCGGAAATAATTAGACTATCAATCAAAACAGTTTGAATATATTTTAAATGTGTTTAGCTATGTATTGATATAAAACTTGTGTATTCATAACAGTTTCGAATGGAACTAAAAATCACGACTTTACAAACATTGGGAGCACTCATACTTTTTAATATTTGGTATATATAATTATAGATATCTAGCAAATATACATAAAAGAACGTGGGACATATATGCTTGGGTAACAAAAAAATACAAACTAGTATATGTAAAAAAAAAATAGAAAAAAATAAAGTTACTTATGTTGTACAATTAACGTCATTTCTTCAGAAGGTGATCGTTAGTTGTCTTTTTACGTTTATGATCCTTCGCAAAAACGTAGTGAAAGTATAAAACGACTAGTTAACTTTCGATAACATCAACAAATCTGAATATAACTTTGAACTCTATGTCTAAACGAAGTAAAATTATCTGTTTTACTAGCCAAAGAACACGGAAGATATAGTGGCCGGCTAGGATCGAGATTTTTTCGAGTGATTTGGTGTAGTTTGGGCTATTTTGAGTGATAAAACATGCGATAATTTAAATTCACCAATATTTCGTAATTATAACAGTTTTTAATAGTACTGCCTATCCTACATTGAATACAAAACATGCTTTGATCAACAAAGACGCACAATTTCCTTGTGTTTCATAAAAAAATCAGTGTTTGCTATTGTCCGGGTTTTTTCGAAAGCAACTCTGAAATCGTCCGGGTATTTAGACAAATTGATCCGGGTATTTAATCAAAAAATTCAATAAGAAAAAAGGTATTTAAGACTTTATACTGGCGTTTTTAGTTGAAAACTGTAATTAAGTGAAGGACATATCATATATTCGCAATAAGTCATCAAAAACATATCACAATAAATCTTTTGTAATGTAATGCAAATTTTCTGTGAGGAGAGCGTTATGACAACTACTTTCTGAACGACACAAGTAACAGCATTGTAATGTCTTGATTAATAATCATATTTTCCACTTTTTAGACATTTTCTTTTCTTGAAAGGAAGTTCTAATGGTGTTAAGTTGCTGTATGCTCAATTGTTTCAATTGCATGATCAAACTCCTCACAGTTGTAGCATTTAGTAATTTTGGTTTTAATTCGTAAACATTAAAACAATAGATACAAGACACAAGACAAAACGTTAATGAAATATCTAAGATGTATATTCTTTTAAAATAAACATATATCTCATCTTATACAATATATGTATGTATGTACTACTCATTTCCAATTGTCTATGCTTATGTTCCGGACCATATGCGTACGATGACCATACGCGTATAGTCAAAACCATATGCGTATACCCATATGGTCACACTGTACGCGTATAGTCGGACAATATGATATATATAGTAAGATATGATATGAGTGCCAATGAAACAACTCTCCATCCAAATTAGAATTTATATAAGTAAACCATTATAGCTCAAGATACGGCCTTCAACACGGGGACTTGGCTCACACCGAACAACAAGCTATGAAAGGTTTCCAAAAAAACGAGTTCAAATCCATTCAAGTGGGAAAACTAACGTTCTAATCTGTATAAAAATCGAGAAACATGTAAACATTACATAACAAACGACAACTACTGTACATTAGATGAGTATATTAAACTCATTTGGTTATTAACGAACCGGGTCATTGGTCCATATGGGTATAGGGACAATAAAGGTATACATTAGAAACGATTCAATAATACAATAAACTGATCTACAACGATGACGGTTACGGGAAATGTATTCATTTTATAGTTTAAATGCTACTTAAGCAGCACAAGTTACAAGTTAAAACCCATTGTCTTTCAATTAACTGTCTCAATCTGTTTTCGGTCCGTCTCTAGTATCAATTATTAGACTCTTTATCATATCGATTTTGTTTGTCAGTTAGTAAAACAGTTGAACGCTTGTTTAACAGATATAGGAAAATGTGGAATGAGTTCCAATGAGACAACTCGCAATCCAAATAACAATTTACAAAGGTAAACAGTTACAGTTCATGAAGACATTTTTGAAGTTATCTTCCAAGTTGACATGTTACTGTTCAGTTATAGTTAAGCCATGTGCCTTGAAAGTACTTTATTGGAGCCTTAATTCTATCGTACTTCAACGTTAACACATAACATTTTTAGCTATAAGAAATGTGTATAATCTCTCGATAAAAAAGGACACACTCGAAAAAGCCCGGACTGTTATGAAAAAAGCATGGACATGAACAACTAAATTTTGTCTCAAAATGTCGTTTTCATTACAAAAACAATAGTTTTTGCGAAATGTTTATATATCTACGAATATATATATTCCATGTATGCATTTCCGTCGACATTTGCATTGGTTTGTGTAATAAAATGGCTTTATTCGGTTTTTTGGAATAAAGGCAATTTAAAAGCAATGTCACAATAATACAATATATCTTTATATCTCGACTACAAACATATCATGTATAACCTTGTATATCAAACTCAAGCTTTTATATCATATTTTGTTATAAAATGAAGTCTGTTTGTTTACATTTTTGTACATTTTCATTCGAAAAAAGGTTGTCACTCTGGAAAAAGCCCGATCAAATCACCAAAAAAACAGGATTCTAGTCGGACACTATATCTACCGTGGTAAACAGTTGATCTTTTCCAATAAGCAGAAGTTGTCAGGATATTTTAAGTGTTCAATCCCCATAAGTGAATATTTAAATTTAATTATATATAATTTACATTAATTATCATTACAGCGGTTATGTAGTATTTGGCATGTGTCGTTTTTTTAAACATATTGAATGATTATAAATAAAAATTATAAATGACAATCAGCGTTAAAAATAAAGTTTGTAAATTTAAAAAAAAACATCAAGAAAATTAACAGACCCCTCTTTTATTCTACATCGGGGTTATAAATCGAAAAAAAGTGCAGTGTTATATTTTATGTGGTCTGTGAAAAAAAGTAAAATCACAGAAAATCTAAACTCCGATGAAAATTCAAAACGAAATATACCTAATCAAATGGCAAAATCAAAGAAGAAAACACAGCGAACGAATGGACAATTACTGTCACGGAAGAGAGTTGTCGCATTGGCACTCATACCAAATCTTCTTTTGTTCTGTAGGCATTTTTTTTTAGAATTGTTTCCGATTCTCTCTGTAAACACTAAATATAAAGATTATAACTTGGTACTTTCATTACACATGTTACAAAAATGAATATTTACATCATTAAAATATATAATAAGGTAGTCTACATTTAACCGAGAAAAAGTGACAATTTAAACTGAGAAAAAATGACAATTTAAACTGAGAAAAATTGACAATTTTAAATGAGAATAATTTACAATTTTAACTGAGAATAATTTACAATTTGAATTTATCACTGCTTGACATTTGAATGCATGGTTTAATTTTGTGAAGACTAAATAAGCATAATTGAATTTGTAATTGTCTATTTGACCGTATAACCACCGATATTTAATATTTAATTTTGGGGTTACATGTATATCTTATTGCACAGATGTAGAATCTTATCAGACAGGTTGCTATCTTTCATATTGAGGTAAGTGTTTAAAATTATGTTATGGTAGTATATCATATATAACCTTTTAGATATTTGTTTCTTAATCTTATTTTTCAAACATACTCATCTATATAGAAATATAATTGGTTGAACACCAAGCAATGGCATAACTCACGTTTTTGTTCTAGACAATCGACACATTTACCCAAAATAATATGTCAATAGGCATGAGCCTCTGGTCCTTGTTAGTTTTGTATTATTGTAATTTTTGTTTCTTGTGTAAAATTTGGTAATTAGTATGGCTAACATTACACTGAACTAGTATATATACTGGACGACTTTAGAAACGCAACACTCATTTTGTTGATTTTTTTACCAAATCTTGTATGATTTTCTTACAACTACTTTGCATGCGTATCATACTTCTTTCTCCGTACAAAAAATCGAAATCTAACTTACCTGCGGTATTGAACAAACCGAATTTTTGAAGTCGCACGAATTTCTTAAAGCGAAATTTTAGACCGATGAATGATTGTTTCAGTTGTTTTGCTTTGTGAAACAGTTCTTCCAATCCTTTGCATCACTTCAACCAGTTTAGAAATGATGCAACCCCATTTTGCCAAGACTAAGAAACAAAAAACTGAATTACCCCTTAAGAATACTGCAAACATTAACACATAAACGTGCTGCAACCATACTGTATGACTTCAGAAACTCGTCTTACTGTCCTTCCGACAACAATACAAGTAAACATGATTTGGTGCTGGCATTCAATGGACAGACGCACGTTTAGTGACAATGAAACGTCAACAGAATTTAATTACGCAGTGTCATTTGCCAGGCATGTTTACGGCCGCAACGTCAACTGCCAATCAAATTGCCGAGTGCCATTGAGTAAAGATTCATGCCATAAATGTTTCCCATCAAATGAATTGCCACAGAATCGACCGAAGGAAAACCTTAAAAGCCCTCAAGTTTGAACCGCATAATTGACAAAACCAATTAATGGGTTGAACAAATGCAAAACCAGAAGGTGTTAAATAGAACCCAAATCATGTCAGACAGTATTTGTTGACCTTTCTGACAATTATTTAGGCGTTTGTAACATGCATTCATCGGTTTTGACGGGGACACATTCATTCAAAAATAATACAAAAATAATCTAGTGTTGCGTTTCTAAAGTCGTTCAGTATTTTTGTTTAGGGGCCACCTCCGGGTGCGAGAATTTCTTGCGACATTGAAGTCCTGTTCGTGACCTTCTGCTGTTGATTTTTTTTCAATGGGTTGGTTGTTGTTTCTTTGACACACTCCCTATTTCCATTCTTAATTTTATGAGGAAACTTTTTGGTTTTTTTTATATGTATGTGCAAGGCTTTCGTGTACTTATTCGTTATAAATATAACATTCATCTATCTTTTTAAAGATTACAACTTGCAACGTGGAGAAGATGAGCATTATTAAGGCGGCTGTTATTTTGTTTCTATTTGGAACAGCATATTCCCAGATAGGTTAGTGTTTATATTGGCAGTGCGTACTATTGTAGTTTATTTCAAGTTAAATGTGTATTTTTTTGTGTTTTCTTTCGTTAATACTTCTTATAATTTGTCAACTGATGACAAACTTAGTAATATAACAATAACATAGAACTCGAAGGGAAATTAATTCTTGAATGCAATTCATAGCATTGCAAAAATGTTCAAATAAGGCCTTTGAAAATAGAGGAATTAATTGCTTTTGAGTTTTCGAAAATTCGTTGGAAGTATTTGATAATTTTAGGCTTGTAATGGTAATTTTGAATCTGTCCAAAGTGTTTCTATCCTATATACCACTTTTCCTCATAATCTTAATGAATAGGCGTTCTCGTTCTTACATGTAAATAAATCGACATTTTGAATATCTGAATGCGAATATATTATGTCATCTCTAAGACGAACACATGTCATCAAAAGAACTGTAACAGTTGAACCTGCTTTTATTTGTCTAATATGTTCTCCTATTTATTTGTATTGTAGTCCTGTAATATTATGTTGTCATTTCAATGTTATATTTAACTTTGCCATTAAAGTGCGAGGTTTGGCATGCCACAAAACCAGGTTCAACCCACCGTTTTTATGTATTTTGTGTATTGCATTTAAATGTTGTGTCGTTTGTTTTCTCTTATTTTTGAGATATTAAGATAAGACGTGGCATGGTACTTGTCTATCCCAAATTCATGTATTTGGTTTTGATGATATATTTGTTATTCTCGTGGTATTTTGTCTGATGCTTGGTCCGTTTCTATGTGTGTTGCGTTTCGGTGTTGTGTCGTTGCTCTCCTCTTATATTTAATGCGTTTCCCTCGGTTTTAGTTTGTTTCCCCGATTTTGTTTTTTTGTCAATGGATTTATGAGTTTTGAACAGCGGTATACTACTGTTGCCTTTTTTTGATGCTATAAATTTTCCTGAATTTTTAATATATATAATTTTATATATATTATATATATATATATAAAATACAAATTCCAAATACCGTTTCGATCCCTAACATCACTGATGAAACATATATTGTCGAAATCTATATCTGGTGTACCAAAAAATATTGACACCTTGTGTTTGTGGCATAACATCTTGTTCGCATGTTCATTGTTCATTGTTTTCTGTTTAGTATTAAATTTATATTAAGATCCATTTTGTTACATCTCGTGATCAATTTTATTTGGCAATCGCCAATTGCAGTCAGCAGGGTTAAAGAACATCATTTGTTCAACCTGTAAGTCAAATGCGTTTTGATTAAATATCCTTTTTCACCTTTTGTTTTTGGAAAATATTGTTTGTGCAGTATCTAGACCCTTCTACAACGAAATATGTTTTACATGCACACGTATAAAATTGCGGTTTTTATCCAACGCAATCATAGGTTTGAACGTAGTTTTCAATTTAGACTTGTAAATATATATATATATATAAAGGATAAAACAGATGATTATTTTTTTCCATTGGTTCGGTGCTGTGTCTCTGTTGTGTCGTAGTTCTCTTATATTTCATAAGATTCCCTCAGTTTTAGTTTGTAATCCGGATTTGTTTTTTTCTCTATCGATTTATGAATTTTGAACAGCGGTATACCACTGTTGCCTTTATTTATCATCAATTCTTAAATGGTGACGCTTCCTTGTCGCCATCTCATAGACCTACATTGTAATATCTCCGGACTTTTTCGAATCGCTCGTGTATGTAGCAAATTATATGAGTATAACAAGAGAAATCAGTGTATTACTGAAAAATTATTACACCTGGATTTTCGATATGACAAACAAGTCAAAACATTTATTAAATTTCATTTATGAAGACATAATTCGGAAACATATTTCAACATTAAGACATTTTATACGTTCAAATATTTCACATCATATCTTTATGGTAATATTCTATGCAGAACTCACATATATCGGCGTTTACCTCAAAAGATAATTATGAAACAAAATTTTAAACTAGATTTTTTTGAAAAGGAATGTAATTACGATACTGTTGTCATGCCATTAAAGGGTGCGTATGTTGATATTTATATTGGTATGAGTTTTGAGTGACACATATGGTTTTTGCATCGGTTGTTCTTTGACACTTTTCCAATTTCTATTCTCAATTTATCATTTATTTTTATCCCAATGAAAACACACATAGTTTGTCTGTTTGTAGGTACCTCATGTGGAATACTTTATAAGAATAAACAGGTGCACTGTGAGGACAATAGTCAATGTGTATATGAGTATCAGCTGTGCGATGGGTCAAGTCAGTGTCGAGACGGATCAGATGAAAGAAGGGATTTCTGCACAGGTGCGACAGAACATAATACTTATGCATAGCCAACTTGCTTTTTTTAAATAGGGATTTGACTATTGTTTTAAACCTATATATTCTTAAATGATCGTCATGCATGCTTGTCTTTTGTTTAACAAATATCACAAAAATGTGTCGTATTGCAAATTTTAATAACTGGTACATACAATCAAGCAAAATATTGTCTTATTTTTAGAATGGTATGATAGTACACCACAAATAATAAATAAAACAAAAAATATATGTAATATCATTTCATTTTTCTTTATGACTATGTAGTTTCCACAAAATTATTATTTGCATGTCAGGGTAAACACGATATAGGGCAAAATAATGATTAAGTAGTAACAACGTGTATGCATGTTTTGTGATAAAATGCTTTCTTTATCAGATTATCAGTGTCGTGAAGGATTTGTTAAATGTGCTGATGGTCGCCAATGCATATGGAAGCCTGCATTATGTAATGAGTACATTGCATGTAACGACGGGTCAGATGAAAGCGAGGCTATATGTAAAGGTAAAAATAACACATATGTAGTCAGTTCATAAAAGGGACATTAATGATCGCTAATCTAACTATTTGGTTTGAGAAAGGTTAAGCGTGCATTCAGCTATTAACGAAAGAAAAAGAATGTCAAAGTCAACGGTCTTGATCTGATAAACACAGTGATCAGCATAGTTTTAATCGACAGTAAAAAATCAAACGAACCCTTACATACTAAATTGCACGTAGTCGGGATTTTTTTTATGTTAATTTCGTGGTATATGTTATAGGTAGATGACAGCCAGACGTAAATGCATTGCATTTTTCCCTTTGTTGATTTGAATATATGTTTTTGTATGTTATCAACTTAATATGAGAATTTCACTCAAAAAAAGATCAACATAGATATGTAACAAAAAATATAAAATAATAGTTCTCAAAAATAATATTAATGAGGCAACATTCATGTAAAGTAACTAACAACTGGATGCTGTTTCTTTAAACATTATCCCTCTTTATTTTCAATCTTATTATCTCTCCAGAAAATAACTACACATAATTGAAATTGGTCTTGGTTATTAGAAAACTGGTTACTGCAGATGCATATGATATTTCATTTGTATATATTTAGGTGAATACAATTAAACTTATAATGTATTGTATGAAAAAGAAGATATGGTATGATTACCAATGAGACCACTATCCACAAAAGACCAAAATGGAACAAATATTACAACTATAGGTCACCGTACGGTCTTCAACAATGAGCAAGGCCCATACCGCATAGTATGTAGTTAGTTATTGTACCTGATATAGTAATTGTTTATTTACGTTATATGTCTACTGTTATGTGTAAGTAATATGAAAATGATAAACACGTCTCCAAAATATCCGATGATATATTTGTGTTTTTACTTTTAAAATGAAATTTTAGATTTCAAGAATTTAATCATTTTCAATGAAAATCACTTTTTATTAATCATGTTAATCACTGCTACGTTTCGAACTCAACAACATTTGAAAGAAAACACCACAAATACTTATTTATTTAACAGGGCGACCCTGTATAGGCACAAAGGTGCATTGTGCAGATCAGATTCAATGTATAGATATTTGGGAACAATGTGATGGAAAAAAAGTTCATTGTCGTGATGGATCTGATGACCAAGAGCATATTTGTGGAAGTAAGAAACTGAACACATGTTGAGGAGATCATTGTGTGTTAAATACAACGTCAGAATTAAACATGTCAGGCTTACATTTTGAACCCCACGTTATAACCAAAATTCAACAATTATTCCAAGTAAAACTGTATAAAACAAAATACATATATTACATAGTAAATGTATGTTTAAATTCAACAACTTTTATCTCTAAAACTTTTGACTTTAGAATAAAAAATTGACGAACGACTAAATCCTGCTTTTAAGAAATAGACAAAACATACAAGGCAGACATTTTAAATCATAAGCCGAAAATAAGTTGACCACACATTGGTTATTAGAGTAAAAAACAAAAACAAAAACAACAAAGAGATGAATAAAAGGACACAATACACAAAACAGAAAACTAATTACTAAAACAAACACCACTTATCCCTCCAAATCTTGGACTAATCTCATTTACTCCGGGAGGGTAAACAAATTCTTCTCCAATTTAATTGTTAAACAACATGTTGTTATTACAGGAAATCAAAACGGTTAAGGAGGCTTGCTGGTATCAGATTTTCAGAAAAAAAATAAAAGTTTTATTTTTCATTACAAATTTTAATTATTACCTTAATTAGTTTATACTTTCTCAGAGGTACAAAAATCTTTCCCAAAAATCAATTTATGTCAGCCCAGGTGACTTTTAAAATGTAGATATCATTGAATATGCTCCAAATTAATATTCCTTTGGTGCAAAAATGCCATACGTTGGCATAATTAAAATTGAAATATCTAACTCATCTGTGACCTATATTTTTTATTGTTGTTTTCGAATAAGCTGAACATAAACTAAATTATTGTAAAATTTAAGCGTTTTCTGTAGTTAAGTTCTTTTTTATTTCGATATTACAGCTGTTTCTCATATTAGTTTAACAGAAAAAAAGGACATTAATAAAAAAAAAAGTATGCTTCCTTCGAAGGCAGATTGTGATCGTAAATAAACGGTTATTCATTTCTTTTATTTAATTTTTTCATTAAGTATAGGATAAAGTTCATTTATAGAAAAATAAGGCGAAATCTTATATTAAATAAAAAAAAAGGATTTAGACCTCGAATCCTCTTAAAATGACACAAAAACAATAATCATAGGCAGAGCCGATGAGTCAATTCTTGGGGAAAAACGAATTTCTATAAATGAATGAAAAACAGTTCCATAGGCAAACTTTTAATTGGCTGCGGATCTGTGTACACACAGTCACATATTTTTTTTAATATAAGATATATCAATTGTTATAAATATGTTTCCAAATACTAATGCAGCGTGAAATGACGTATAACTTGAAATATTTTTTTTGTTTGGCTTTGTTGATTGATAGTTTCATCTTATCCTAATTAACGTGAAATTATGAGTCAAATATTTAGCTACCTACAAATGAAAAATAAAATTCATTAAAGTCTCAAATTTAACAAAGTTTCTACCACCACATATCTCCACTATAGATCCTTGTCAGTCCTTTTAAAATCTACATATATTGAGTGGATTACAAAAGGATAATTATAATCTATTTGTTTTTTCTATTTTTTCAGATTACACATGTAAACATGCAAGTGCTGACTTAAAATGTGCTGATGATTTACAATGTTTTTCATATCTTCATCTTTGTGATGGGAAACGAGACTGTAATGACGGATCAGATGAGACCTTTAATCTCTGTAATAGTAAGTATAGCCTTAATCTTTTAGACTTAGTTTCGAACAAGTAAATTTACAATGTAAAGTATGATAATAATGACGGATCAGATGAGACATAAAATCTCTGTAAAAGTTGGTAAAGCCTTAATCTTTGAGACATAGTTTCGCCTAAGTACATTTTCCAATTTAGATTCATGAATTAACTGGATAATCAAGTAGCAAAACTTGAATGAAAGGAGTAGGTCCACTAATGACCGATTTTTGCCTCAAATTTCAAATTCATCTGACAAAAGATTTTGATCACTTTTTTAACACTTAAGTGTCTATTTCATTTAATTCAATAAATTTATGTGAAAGATTTTAAATAATTTAGTCATTAAAAGCGTTCCGATTCAAGCTTAAATATGAAAAATCTACCAAATTTGCCGAAAAATGTCACTTTTCAGATGGTTTTTGTCAAAAAATGAAAGTGGCCGCATCCGTGTTCACCCTTAACCTTTATATATGTTATGCATTATCATTAAATACAACTTACATTTTAATATTAAGGATGAACACGAATGCGGCCACTTTTGTTTTACACGGAAACCGTCTAAAATTTAACTAAAATGCTTGAATTATGAAGATTTCATTAATTTAGCATGACTTATTGGTGCTAGTACTCGATATATGTGCATTGTATTGTCAAAAACAGACCATATTTATGCAGCAAAATCATTCGTCTGTCCATTTAATAACTAAAAGTTTACAATTTAACAATTTTGTAAAACTGCTATATTTTGGGGCCAAAAAAGGGTCTTACTGAACCTACTCCTTTGACGTGAACAATTGGATTTATAAATTTGAATTGCACTTTAACATAACTTGATTAAAGCATCGCAGCGAAACAGACTTTTTGTTTCAATCAATTTATAAAGTATTTACTTCATAATGTAACAGTAAATTATATAAGTAGCTTGATTACGTGTTATTAAAGAACTGTAAATAAAGTCTGAGATTTTTCCATAAAAGTGTATTGAAGTAAATATTGTGTAATTTTATATAATTAGCTTTAGTTTAACACATTAGACTGCTGATTAAATGATAATGTTATGATCCAAATAATTTAAAAGAAGCGGATGATAAGTCAAAAAGTGTTTTAAACGATTGCTGTTTCCAAATTTATTATCTTTTTCTAAAGTTTCAAGCTAAACAAATTTCACGTAAAACGACTATCTGTGTTATGTTTTTGACAATAAATTAACATATTTCCATTAAAAATGTCGTGTAGTTTTTTTATTGCAAAATTGTAAATGTAGGTGCTTTTATGTAATTCACTTTTACCTTAGTTTAAAATATTTACTGCAGATGAATGTTAATTTTATTCTGTTCGGAATGACCATGCTTTCTCTTTATCACAGCTAGGTATTGTGGATGGAGACAGCGGTCCTGTGATAATGGAAACTGTGTTTACATCCATCAGTTTTGTAACGGAATAGATGATTGCGGCGATAATTCTGATGAAAAAGAACCTTGTTTCCGTAACAATTATTGATTCCATATCCTTAAATCATCATTAATAGAACTAACCACTGCAACTCAAAACATTCTTACATGCTAAACATGTCTGAGATATTTCAATCATTTAAAAAAAAAATATTCATTTATTAACAATTCTTTTATCACTTTCAACACAAAATGTTAGACAAAACAATTTTGGCATATTTTTTATCAAAATCATACTTTTGGTATGTGTTAAAATATCTGCGTTCTGGTGTATGTTTGGTATGCTGAGGTAGAACTTGTCTTCAATACTTTCAAAACAAATACGATATATCAAACCATCGTTAGAGTCATCAATATATAGATTTTATGACAGCCATCTCTAGAACGTTGACATATACAGAAACATATAAAATCAGCTATGATTATGTAATCATTAAATGTTTAGCATGTACAAAAAGTATAGTTGCAAGTTTTTACTAATAACTATAAATAAATGTGCAGGTCAAATTGGCCGCACTTAATCTTTCGGAGCACCTGCAATTGAAGTCATAACACATCGCTCTGTGTTTAGAACACAACAATCATGTTCAAAACATGAAATCAAACTTTTAATTTTGTTGATCTTTAACTGGTATGAGTACAAAAAATTTTAGTTAATAGTTTTATGACTGCAAAGTTCGGTGTTACCGAGAAGTTGAGGACTTTCCATTTTCATTTTTTCTCGGATTTTGGAAGTTTTGTTATTGTTGGGTTTTATTTTTTTATATGGGAGCTCATATTGTGCACGGTTCCGTTTTTAGCGTTGTGTTTGGTATATTTTGCCTGTGTTTTCCTGGGTTTTTTTTAGTCTGTATACAAACAAAAAAAAAGATTTGACACAATTGCCATTGAATATGTTGAATCAAGTCTTCAAAAGTGACCAAGTGGCTATAATATACATTAAAAACGAGAAAACTAACGACCCAATTTAAAAATAATGAACGAAAAACAAATACAGTGTATGTTACACAGCACAAAAAAACTGTTGATTAAAAATCTCGAATTTGGACTGCGCATAAAAATATGGAAAAGTTAAATGTTTTTGGAGACGCTAGCCTTCCTCTAGACACGAATAGCGTTGTAACAGTCAGCACAAAAACAAACTATAAAATTCATTTGAGAAAGTCTTCACTCATCTAGTTTATACAAATAGAAATACACATAACGATAACAAAGAGTGAACCAGGCAGTTTACATATACATCCTCAAAACAACAACCATTTAGCACAGATATATGAGTGTTCATAGTTACTGACAATAATTTTGTAAGTTTGGTTTTATATTTTGCTATTTGTCTGTTGCATCAGTTTACAGGAGATAATAGGAATTTTGAATTGAGGGGATTTTGATACTTTTACATTGTATATGCATGCAGACTCAGTTACATTTGTAGAATCATAAACGTAAATAAACTTAAACATATAAATATACGAATTGAAATATATATATATATCAATAAAGAACTATTCTAATGCAATTATTTTGTAACAATTGTTCTGATTGGATGACAGCAAGCGTAAAATTCTCTATCTCCTTGTCTGTAACTAAGGAGGCCGACATTTTGAATTGCGGAATGTATTGTCATGTTATTTCTACAATAATAAACAAAAAAACTCACTTGTTTCACCTAAATATCTTGTTTTTATCAAATTTTATTACATTCTGAAGCGACACAGAAGCCAGAAAACGCCCGGTGTTTGGGTCTGACGCCGGAAGCATACCTATGACGTCACCTAGTGTAGGGACCAAAGAGGATAACATATTTTCGCGGAATTTTCTTTAATGAAGATTTTACACCGAAATATTGATTGAAATTAAGTTATGAACTTGTTTTGCATTAGAATAGAGATAACTGTATTGTATTTGAAGCTTTGCGGACGTCCATCGGTAGTTTTACTGTCGCAAATACCCGTTTACCTGTCTCCGCTCCGCGTCGCCAGGTAAACTTAATTTGCGACAGTAAAACTACCGATGGACGTCCTTAAAGCTTCAAATACAATACAGTTATCTCTTAATTATTTAAAGACTCGAAATATTCTAAACCCCAATTCTACGAATGTCATAAATTGATATGCTATGGAAAAGTTGAAATGTTATGGATGGGTCTGGTTCATTTTCAGTACTCTTAAAGGAAAATAATTATGATTAAATTCATTATATTTGTCATGTAAAAGACCAAACCCCATTTTTCTAGAATGTTACCTCATGCTACAATCATTGGCATTGAACTTCTGGGAAACTAGGAAAAGATCTAATAACTCCACTTTTTAAATTCAACATAACGCATTTGCCTGAGAAACTTTTGGGGGAAGAAAAATAATCACCATTTGCGTATAAGTTTTTATGTCTTCCTTCTGAATCATATAATATGACATGTTTGCTGTTCGTTCATCATTTTCATCAAATCTACATATCAATATGCATGTATGGATATCATGTTGCAATGTTTACAAACTGACCCAATCCTGTTATTGTCAGCAAAGTATACCCTCTTTACGTAGCTGTTAAACATAGGATACATGTATCGATATTCGAACATTAAAATCAACGACTGCTCGAAGTAATATGGCTACTGATCATTTCAATTTGATATTAATATAAGAAGATGTAAAGCAAAATATATGTACACAAGGTAAACAGTTCCAAATTCACTCTAGTTTGAACTAAACGTCTGTTTGTCTTGCCATATTGTTCTCTTGATTTTTTTTCTTTATTTATAAAACTCCAAAACTTGATACCTTAACTAAGAAAATTAACTATTTTATTAGTCAATGAATAATTTATCATGACATTTAAAACGTTTTTTCACGTTTTTTCACGTTCGATCTTTTATATCTAGACGTTATGTATTCATGTTTAGTTTTCTGTAAGTATTTAATACTTCAGTTTCTTTGTGTATATCTCTTTCATATTCATTTGATAAAATTTACTGTTTACAACAGCATGAATTGTTCTATATTAGAAGAATGTTCTTATCCCGGGCATAAAAACAATGCCGTATTTGGCGAAACCTTTTCAACTTTTGATCTGCAGTGCTGTACAACTTTGTACTTTTTTCACTTTCGACCTTTTATATCTGGTGAGCCTTGTGTGGACAAGGCGCGTGTTTGGCGTATTGAATTTTAAACCTGATGCTTTTTGTTATCTATTAATCATGTTTTTCTTTGTCTAATATGTTCTCCTATTTATTTGTATTGTAGTCCTGTAATAGTATGTTGTCATTTCAATGTTATATTTAACTTTGCCATTAAAGTGCGAGGTTTGGCATGCCATAAAACCAGGTTCAACCCACCACTTTTATTCCCCTTTAAAAGTGTCCTGTACCAAGTCAGGAAGATGGTTATTGTTATATTATTGTTCGGTTCTCTGTGTGTTGCATTTTAACGTTGAGTCGTTTGTGTTTTCTTGATTTTTTTAGATATTGAGATAAGACGTGGCACGGTACTTGTCTATCCCAAATTCATGTATGTGGTTTTCATGTTATATTTGTTATTCTCGTGGTGTTTTGTCTGATGCTTGGTCCGTTTCTGTGTGTGTTGCGTTTCGGTGTTGTGTCGTTGTTCTCCTCTTATATTTAATGCGTTTCGCTCGGTTTTGGTTTGTTACCCCGATTTTGTTTTTTGTCCATGGATTTATGAGTTTTGAACAGCGGTATACTACTGTTGCCTTTATTAATCTCCTTGAGTGAATATTTAAATCTAATTATATATGATTTACATAAAATAACATTAGAGAGATTATGCAGTGTCAACGTGAATATTTAAATCTAATTATATATAATTTACATTAAATATCATTATAGAGATTATGTAGTGTCAACGTGAATAAAAAAATCTAATTATATATAATTGTAAGCCACAACACCAGATTCAACGCACCATTTTTTCTTAAAATGTCCTTTGCCAATTCAGGAAAATGGCCATTATTATATCAAAGTTGTCTCTGTGAATGTTACATTTTAATGTTGTGTTTCTGTTGTGTCGTAGTTCTTCTCCTGTATTTGATGGGGTTCCCTCAGTTTTAGTTTGTAACTCTTTTTTTTTCCTCAATCGATTTATGAAATAAGATATTCAGCATTAAACTGAGAATAATCGACAATTTAAATTTTTCACTTCATGACATTTGAAAAATGCTACATGTATGATTTTGTGAAGATTAAATAACCATTAGTATTGTAACTATTTTTTTAACCATAAAACACCACATGATTGTTTAATCATAAGTATTGACGAAATAACGTATAAAACTAAGTAGAAACTAATCAGACAGTGTGGTTGCTTTTTGTATTGAGGTTTGTGTTTAACATTATGTTCATGTTCGTAATTTACCCTTTTGAAGATGTGTAACCCTTTTATTTGTTTTTCTCGTGTTTTATCTAAATTTCACATTCTTTTACAGACATATTATTTACATTGAAATGTACCTTCAAAATACTTTACGAACATAAAGGTCGGAACTATGTTACGATTATTTTAAAGATGTTCGACTTATTTACCAAAATTTTGCTAATATCATGAGAAAGATTATATTGATTCATGCGTATTTTTTGTATTTTCAAAGTTTCCAAGATATTTGTCGGTCCTCAATTAATATTTGTCTTATTTGTGTTCCCTATAAGGGTACAGCTTTCAAAGTTGAGAAGATGAGAGTTATCAACGCAGTTGTAATTGTCTTTCTGTTTGGAGCAGTTAAATCGCAGATAGGTTAGTGCTTATATTGGTAGAACCCATTGCTGTTATTTAAACTACGATAATGTGTATTTCGTATTAAACATAAGCTAAAATATCTATTATTTTCGACTGATAAGGCTAATGATTATATCGTTATTGTTTGACGAAATTTACATTAAGATTCAGCAAAAGGAAATCAAAAATTAACCAACGTTTCAACTGACTTTATTGTCGAAAAATGACATCTGTCACACCATAAAATGATAATCAACCAAATGAATGTTTTAAACATGTACATGCGGTTGAAGCTACACAATACATCTTACAAATATAGATTTAATTCGTCTTCGACCCATTGTTCCACTTCTAAATCGCCTATTCTCCTTACTCGTTCACTTGGTCCATTAACAGTTCTAATATGTGTTTAAATAAGGCCTTTGAAAAATTCAATGGGAGTACTTGATAAATTTCATATTTAAAAGTCAGAATGCGAATATATACATTCAACATCTTTTATGTCATTTTTTTAAAACAACACACAAACGAACTTTTTCATTTTGACCTGCTTTGATACGATTACTGCGCTTGAATGTATCTAAAATAACTTTGTTGTTCGCTATGTAGATAACGTATGTCTTGATAAAAGTAATTTCAATGGGGACTTACTGTGCACCATTTATTACGAGCATGTTTTCGTTTAGTTATGAGTTACAATTGATGACTTAAATCGGCAAACAACCATCAAAAAAGGTATTTATCCTGTGGTACTGAATATAAATAAAACTAATATTAACAATGAACATTGCACTTACCCTTGTCTTGAACTTTATATACATGTCTTCAACGGGACCGTATAATACCAACAGAATTTAAAATATTACTGTTCTTTTATTGTTTCACTATAGTTAAGTTACCGTTTTCAGATGGATCCCTTCTGATCATCATGAGTTTATATATTCCAACGTTTTCAATTCGCACGTGTATAAATAACAATTTTGAATTTAATGAAACCTGTCTCTGTATTTCGGACAAATCATTTTACCCGGTTTTTCGATATCACAAACTTGTCAAAACATATTAGAAACATCATTCAGCATGCAGACATCTTAAACGTTCAGGTATTTGACAACTAAATTTTATGGTAATATTAATCCTAAGTGTACAGATCCACCATTTTCCCCAAAATCTTACACAGTCTTAAACACAGTTATTTAGAAAGGATGTATTTATGATACTGATGTCTGCATGTCATTAAAGATATATTATTCTGAAACAAATATTGATTCACTCTTATTTTTTTTCTGCATCAAAAATAAACACAATAATTTTAAAACCAGTTGTTGGCGCATACGGGTAATATTCTTCTCTTATATGTCATGATAAAATTCAGAATGGAAATGGGGAATGTATCAAAGAGACAACAACCCGACCATAGAAAAAACAACAGCAGAAGGTCACCAACAGGTCTTCAATGTAACGAGAAATTCCCGTACCCGGAGGCGTCCTTCAGTTGGCCCTTAAACAAATATATACTAGTTCAGTGATAATGAACGCCATACTAATTTCCAAATTGTACACAAGAAACTAAAATTAAATTATACGAGACTAACAAAGACAAGAGGCTCCTGACTTGGAACAGGCGCAAAAATGAGGTATGATAGTATGAATTTAAACCCAAACAGGAAGGAATGTTAGTGATTTTCATATCATGATAAAGACATAAATTAAATCAATTTAATATTGATCTGGAGCTGTTACTGTACCTTTTTCTTTTTTTGGGGGGGGGGGGGCTACCTTTTATGAAATCAGACTTTTTGTATACTTCATTTTACTGTGTATTGCTGTATGTTTATTTATTCTTTATTGGCTAGAGGTAAAGGGGACGGTTTAGATTCTCATAAAACATGCTCAACCCAGCCAATTTTGACGCAAAGTAAAGAGTCTTGAATGTATATCTTTTATTTTAGTTCATTTATTTGTGATGGTGTTCAATATGACGGCTACTTTTACCGAACTAGTAAACATTTTGTCCGCGTCCTTGTGCGATATTATTTTGCTGTCTTGAAGACCCATTGTTGGCCATCGGCTTTTTGCTGCCCTTTGGTTGGATTTTATCTTTATCCACATGACATTTCAGGTACCTCATGTGGGATACGTTATAATAGAAAACAAGTGCACTGTGATGCCCATAGTCAATGCATATATGAGTATCAGCTTTGCGATGGATTGAGTCAGTGCCAGGACGGATCAGATGAAAGAGAAGATTTATGTACAGGTGCGGCAAAACATTTTACATATGCATATACACCTGGTGTAACTACTTGATTTGACTTTTGTTTTAGCATACATACCCTTTGCTGATGGTCAAGCTCGTCTTTTGTTTGAAAAATATCATCCGTTTATATCATATAGCAATTAAAAGTACTTGGTGAATTACACCTCCCCAAAATTTTGTTGTTAATTTTAGAAAGGAATGAATATATCTTTAAACACAATAAAAAAGAAAAAGAATAAAAAACATGCCATTTCATCTTATATTTTGAATAAACTGTGTAGATTGAGCCAAAACAATATCCGCATGTACAGGTATACAAGAAATAGGAAAAACCAATAACAGGGTAGCCATAACCATTATACATATTTAGAAATAACATGCTTCCTATATCAGATTATAAGTGTCGTGACGAAGATGTAAAATGTGCTGATGGTCGCCAATGCATATGGAAGCCTGCAGTATGTAATGATTACATTGCATGTAACGATGGCTCAGATGAAAGCGAGGCTACCTGTAAAGGTAAAATATAAAACAACTGACATTGGTTCAGCATTAAAAGATCATTAGACATGTTAGATTCGATATAATATGAATACACAATCGAAATTTATTTCTTTGTTCAGTCAAAAATGAGAGTGAAAAAGTAAGAAAATAGTATGCTCAGCGGCAACATTGACAACAGAAGAACGTCAATCATAAATTATTCATTTGTGTGTGAATAATCCGACCTTATCTAATCCATATTCATGTGACCTTCAATTTTACTAGAAATTAGATTTCGCATGTATTCAGCTCTGAAATGAAAAGAAAAAGAATGTCAACTCTGAAGGTGACACATATGGAATGCCCATTTGATTGACTGATTCGATCTACAAAAATCCATTTTTAATTAGTCAAAAACAATGATCAATACACTTTTAATCTGAAAAATGAAATTAAACGAACATAGAAAAATCCAATTGCAAGTGGTCCGGATCTATTTTAATTAATATGTATGTCTGTATCCGGTTATATGACCGTTGTCAGTCTTCAGAGTTAATCTTGATGATTACAGTATGACGTCTAGACAATAGTACTCACAAAATGTTGATATTTATTATTCATGCATTGTGATTTTTTTTATTTTCTTGTAATTTGGATATACGTTGTAGTATAATATCAATGAAATACTTTAACTTCAGTCACATCGCTAATACTTTGTGAGTTATTTGATGCTTTTCAGTGTGCATAATGCTATATCTTTGTCGTTTTGAATCACAAACGTGTTTTTTCAAAACATTCACTAACATCTGATTCATCTGATCGTCAAAGTGTCAATCAAATATAAGATGTCATACTAAATATTGGATATCGGAATTTTTTTTTTTTAAAGTTTTATAAGATTTATGCATAATTAAAAGAGCTTTTTGACACATATTTATGAATCTCAAAGGAATCGAACCGCAAACGATAAATGATAGAATATGTCACATGTTGTGAAAAGGTCACCGATGTGACTGAAGTTATAGTATTTCATTGATAGTATACTACAACTGTTAAAAAGTAATCAAAATTTTATAAGATTTTAACAGATGGCTTATCATTATACATGTAAAAGATTTAGAAAAGAAAAATGGGGATCACCGGGCATTTTTGTCAAGGCATTTAAATGGATAAAACCAGAGGATTCCGAAAATCTGACAACAATCTAAAACAATATAAAATGTTGATTACTTTAAACAGTTTTTGAGAACTTCAACTTGTAAATGATAAATCTGTGAAAAGTCAAGAGGGAATATTTCCCCGCCAAAATTTCAATAGCTAATATCTCGAAAAAAAGCATATACCTATATATATATTTTGCTCTTTGGATTCCTTTATCTATCCCCTATCTGTATAAACTGGTGTTTTGAAAAGTTAATTACTTTGAAACTGAGAAGCAAACTCCCTTTATTGGTCATCTGAAGTCAACTTGGGGGTGCGTGATTTTCTCTCTGATTTGAAGACTCGTTTGTGGCTTTGGGCTGTTTCTGTTCTTTTGTCGGGTTGTTGACTCTTTGGCACATTCCCCGTATCTAATCTCAATTTTATTATCTATCCAGGAAAAATACACAGAAAAGTAATTGATCTTGGTTATTTAACTAACTAGTCAAGATGCAAATGCTGATTTATTTGTACATATTAAAAGATGAATTCAACTGAACTTTATCTGAATGTAGCTATTTTCATTGTTTCTATGGGAATTGTTGACTTACACTAAATGTGTACCGAAATGGGTATGTTTCAAGGAAACAACACTTGAGTTTCCTAAATTTCGATTAAAGTTTGTCTTAACGAAGCTTAATGTTTCAAAAATTTAATCACTTGTATGATTCTCAGCTTTTATTCTATTTATTTTTTAAAACATTTCCCCGCCAAAATTTCAATGGCTTATATCTCGGAAACATTTTTGCCTATTTTTAAAATTTCATTTAGCACACAACATTTGCACGAAACTATCGCAATACATTTTATCTTACAGGGCGCCCTTGTGCAGGCACGAAGGTGAATTGTGCAGATCAGACTCAATGTATATTTATTTGGGAACAATGTGATGGGAAAACAGTTCATTGTCTTGATGGATCTGATGATCAAGAGAATCTGTGTAGAAGTAAGATACTGAACAGAGGTTTAATACTAAAGGGGGTACTGAACACGGAAACACAAAATCGTAAAAACGTAACACGAAAAATAAAAATTAGGAAAAACGAAGCACGAAATATAAAATTGTAAATATTAGGGAAAAAGTACCATAAGTTATTACTCAGTCGTTCTTGGAGATCATACAGCCTTATTACTGGACATGGAGACCTTGTGGTCCACTGTTAACGTCCGTTACTTGCATCTTATTTGAACAAAAATTATACATAGTAATTTGATGGACTTCAATGATACCATACATATTGCAAAAGTAGAATGGTAACAACATACATCAATTACTATTAGATTTCACCAGAAGTTATTCAGTATAACAAATTGACTTTTTAATCATATGCGGGACATGCATGAGAAATAAAGATCATTGTGTCATAAATTCAACGACAGCATCAAACATAACAAGTTCTAAATGTTTAAACGCCACGTGTTAACCAAAATTCAATCATTACATTTTAAGTAAAAGTGTATAAAACAAAATACATTAATTGAATAAACTGTTAAGATTCAACGACGTTTATCTATAATATTATCGACTTAATTATCAACATTTGACGATGGCTTACCTAATTCTTTAAAAAGAGAGACAACAAATTTCAGAGGGATATTGGAACTCGTAAGTCGAAAATAATTTGACAAAACCATTGCTAAAAGGACAAAAAACAACAAACCAACAGACAAATAATAGTTCACAAAACACAACATGAAAAACTAAAGACTAAGCAACACTCACCTCATCACAACTGGTGGTGAGCTAATGTGCTCGATAAGGAAACAGATCCTGCTCCAATTTAATCGTTATACAACATGTTGTTATTTCTTCAACTCAAAACAGTTAAAATGATACAAAAAATATATACTAAGTAAGGTCGAATAGGGAAGCTTTTAAAAAAAGGATTTCGATATTAGTGAATGCAAAACAGTTCTAGTCAAACTTATGATTGGTTGCGGTTCTGTTAATACTCAGTGTAATATTTTTGTGGTATAAGATTTATCAATATTGTAGTAATGAATATGCAATGAATATGCTCCCGATGTTGAAATACTAAAGCACCATACCATTGCGTCAAACGGTAGGAAAAAATTAAGATGATTTTATTTCCTAGTTCTGAATAATCCTAATAACGGAATATGAGGCGAACTTTTAGCTCATTTTTAATGAAAAATACAATGTCATTAACAGTCAACAGTAGAATTTAACATAGGTCCTGTAATCATAAATTTTCACTTGATCCTTTTCTATCTATTTAAGATTATAAACTACAGATATATAGTAACTTTTAATATTAAGATTTTTTTTATTTTCAGATTACACATGTACATATCCAGGTGCTGACTTAAAATGTGCTGATGATTTACAATGTTTTTCATATCTTCATCTTTGCGATGGGAAACGAGATTGTAATGACGGTTCAGATGAGACATTTAATGTCTGTAAAAGTTGGTATATTCTTACTCTTCAAGACCTAGTTTCGCACATGAGTATTTACAACAACAAAAAACAATATATTTTACTGGAAATGAATCACGAATTATTCGAGTGATTTTCAATTCAGACTCATGATACTACGTGTCAATTAACTAGAAAGCACGTGAATAATTGACATAAGACTTAATAGACGTAAAAGGACATTTGACAAAATTAAAGCAGATTCTTGATCTCTTTCTTATGATTTGAGA
Organism: Mytilus trossulus; assembly: GCF_036588685.1. Lineage (NCBI taxonomy): Eukaryota > Metazoa > Mollusca > Bivalvia > Mytilida > Mytilidae > Mytilus > Mytilus trossulus. The sequence goes on along the minus strand of NC_086380.1, from coordinate 31,025,013 downwards.
TCCAAATAATACCACTGCAAATATAGAGTAAATGTCCGATTTTAACTTTTCACGCCATATTTCATAAATCAAATATCTCAAAAAAAGACTTCATTATTTATTGCTTATTATGATCCTTAATGAATACTTTATTAGCTTAACGTATCAATTTTGAATTCTTGATTTATTCTATGTAACCTTAGATCACCTAGTAGTTTGTACATCCTCAAACTGCACTTTACCAAAATTTTAACATGGTACCGCATGGATATGTATTTGACGAACGCTTATCTAATGAAATTCGAGATTTGGAAATTTTATCATGACATTTTTTATAAAGAGTTAGAAAGTTGTGAATATAACCACGTATACCAAATTCAATTTGATACATGTATTTATATGTTGCCTCAGATTATTTCAACGACCACACTTTTCTTCTGTTGCAATTTACACTTTTTTCTCTGTATTACAGCCAGAAATTGTGGATGGAGAGAACGTTCCTGTGATAATGGGAACTGTGTTTACATCCGTCAGTTCTGTGACGGAAAGGATGATTGTGGAGATAATTCTGACGAAAGGGAACCTTGTTTTCGTAACAATTACTAAACGCATGTGCTTAACTCATCTTTGTCAGTTTTTTTTAGATTTACGAGTTTGACTGTCCCTTTGGTATCTTTCGTCCCTCTTTTAATAGAACTATGAAAATACATTGATGTACACAACGTTGCAATCTCTGAGTCATATAACTTAATTTAGAAATTAAAGAATGATTACAATAGCGTCCCCCTTCTTTCCTTCAAACATATTTACTACGATAAAGTTTTTTTCCCGCTAGGTTCACACTAACTTGTATTATTTTTCACCACAAACCGATAGAACCTTTCATAACATATGTTCAACGCATTTAATGATATTTATACAGTTGTTTATTGAAGAAATAATTCATGGCAGCCGTAGATTGGTTTTCATTTAACCATGGGTTGGGCATTTATTCTCGATTATTTTACCCTGACCGTTAACTGATCATTTGATAGAGTTAAAGGTATACATATATTTAAAAAAGTTAAGAACTGACACAAAGACGAATATATATACATGTAGGTTACAGTATGAGTTACTATTTAGCATTTATCGTCCTGAACATGCATGACATATTTGCCACTGGACGTTAAGCAAGCAACCAAAAATCATCCAACCAATTCAGTGTGACTCAATAAGATTTTCAAACTCAAACACACGAATATGTTAAATCTGGCTTTTTTTTATGAAAGTCTATATCAAAATTCATCTGACATATATGATAATGTTTCTTCATTGTAGCGATAAATTAACAAAACTTCAAGCGTTATTTGTTTCTAAATTAAAATGCGGACAATGAAGGTTTCTTTTACATATATTATCCATTGAACTTTAAATTATATAAATTATATAAAAATATGAATTTCCGAACCGGCAACGAAAAAATTTTGAAGTAAATTATAGATTGCATTTTTATCAAGGAAAATAACGACCTCACACAGGTCATTATTGTATGCCTTTGAGCATATTTCATTGAAACATGGTATCGTCCAGGTTGATTCTGAAAAAGAATGATTTGTCGTTATGAAGGAAAATAACTTCATTTAGGTATATTGAGATACCTATATTGTATTTGAATATTGGTCTACGTATACAGTGGGTTTTAATGTCGAAAATTAAGAATAGCTGGTAGTATACATAAGTTGTTCGTAACGCGGAACAGCCGTTTTTGTGTATCACTGCAATTTATATATTGCGATTATACTGGTTGAGGATAAAAAAAGTCGTCATATTAGAATTAGTGTTATAATACGAATGTCCCGTTGTATGTCTCATCTGCTTGGCTTGTGTACAAAACTGAAAGGACACATACATGTACTATGACAAAAAAATACAATATGTCAGTTATAGATTAGAGTCATCGATATATATTTGATGACAGCAATTACGAGTTGGTTGACAAATACTGAACAATATCGTATTACATATGATTTTGTTACCATTTTACGTTCTCCACCCACAAGCCATTTACAATGATTCAACTGTTTATAAATCACTGGTGGTAAGCAAATGGTCGTAACTAAAAGTAACGACCATCCGGAGATGGGAGACAACTCTAGGGATAAGTTTTTCTTTTCCAATTTTCGTGCACTAACAGGTTCATTTGAACCAAACCGCTTGTCTCGTATATACTATTCGGCAGTCCGGTGATATTAAAACCAAATTTAGTGCATTAAAACATTCCAATTTTCGTAAAATAATCATTCAAAAATTCAAGCATGATGGTCGTAACTAAAAAAACAAAAATATTGAGGATGGTCGTAACGTAAATTTGTGATGGTCGTAACTTTGTTTTAAATTAGACCGAATAAGGCAAGTCAAGAGTTTTAAACTTGTCTTTTATTATATGCATACTAGTATTTTATATGATGTATTTCTGAAGATTTTTTTCCATTTTTTACATACAATGAGTAATTAAGCAATGTCAATGCGTGTAACACTTATCAATTCAAAAATTTTAAAAGTTTTCAAATATTAGTTTCGATTTAGAATTCCAAATTTTTCAAATGTCTTGAACCGAACCAGTCAAGAATTCTAAACGTGTATTTTGTTATATGAATATATCATATATCATTTTATATATTTGTGAAGTTGTTTTCACCAAATAATAAAAACTAAATGGAGAGAGAGATACCTGTAAAGAAGAAAAAATAGAAAATGAACAGTCATATATTCTGAAAATATATAATATTGTATAAAATTAACAAAGACGCAAATAGATGAATTAATGTAAGCGGTTAAATTCATTAACAATGTAAATTTCTCAAAAGTGGAGAATTCATTTTAAAACAAGAAACACAGCTCTGGTTATGATAATTCTTAGTTAGAAATAAAAAGCACAAAATGTATCAAATAATTGTTTTAATTACAAAATAAATGAGTTTAAGAAAAGGATTTTTAACAAATTGGACATCACATGAAATAACAGTATCCTGAATTTTTTCCCGTTTGGAATTCGCATATATTAAAAACATAAACTTTTTGAGGATATACCTACTAGTTGATTTTTTTAAAATCTTCAATTTAAGAATGAAACATTAAGTCGAAAGAGCATTAATAAGGAGTCAAAATAAGCTTAAAATATTGATAGGTTATGAAGTTCGTTATCGAGACTAGAGCATACCCGCGAATTCGCAGGTCCGTACCTGAGTTAAAGAACATGCGCTTTATTTTTAGCCTGGATGCTTAGACGTCATATTGTTGTTTGGTGAAATCAAGCTGATAATCAGGTGCACAGTAATGTCCAATGACGAAGTCCATGAGTAGCTTGTAGCCATTCATATAATGTAAACATATAACTTACACATGATTTTCAACCTGCATACCGGGATTTGTATGTAATAGTGGCCGCAGTACATTTAGTTTGACCTAAGTCCTTGTAACATTATCCTGGCTACAAACTAGTATTTTATTTTACTCTTTAGACTACTCAGTGCATGTAGCAGTGTAAAATATATATCAACAATATTCCTACTTTCGAGGTTAACACAATGTTCATTGCGACACCATGGATTCAGTTTTCATTCCATACCAATACTTAGAACTAATATCAATGCTATACAGCAATATATAATCGTTATGTAATCGATACGAAATAACGACAACACTTAATAATATCCTGGGTTGAGTTCTATTTCGTAGCGGCTACGTAGCTGCTATCAATATCTATGTAACAAATAGTGTATAGCTACATGTTCAATCGTCAAAATTTACGTAGCACTACGTAGCAGCGACGATATTGAACTCAACCCTGACTCAGAAGTGCATTTGTGGATTCTATTTCCTCATGAACGACCAAAAGACGAATATTTGAAGGCCAATAGTTTATAAGAGAATAACAATTTAAAGTCAAGGAGTAAACAAAGACTTATAAGAACTGCAAAAATGATTTAAAGATGATTGTTCAGAATTGTACGTTAAATAATTACTTCTGCCGACATGATTGCAGATAAAAAAAAAAGTCGTAAATAAAAAACTATAAAAACAAATATAAGGGCTTACACGTGCATTTAATAATTTCATGCCTTAACGTACAGTAAAAAATATATATTAATTCTCAACCCTGACATACTTTTTGGCTTAATGCGAGTGGATTAGTTTTCACTGTTGCTTCTAAATGATGAGCGTTTGAAATCCATCAGAAATGTGTATGCTTAATAATTCTCAAGCTTAATTTCTGCATATCATTACCAGAGTAACAAATAATATTGTTTGTAGCAAATCATATATTACATATGAGTCGATTACCTTTTCAATGAAAATACATTAATATTTTTTTTTCTAAATACTCGAGTTACGGTCATCTTTCAAAGTTACGACCATCTTGTGTCGGTTACGACCATCATCCAAAATACTATAGTTGAAGTTACGACCATCACACATTTAAAGTTACGACCATCCTGCTTGAATTTTTGAATGACTATTTTACGAAAATTGGAATGCAGCAAATTTGGTTTTAATATCATCGGACTGCCGAATAGTATGTTTGAGACAAGCGGTTTAGTTCAAATGAACCTTTTAGTGCACGAAAATCGGAAAAGAAAAACTTATCCCTAGAGTTGTCTCCCATCTCCGGATGGTCGTAACTTTTAGTTACGACCATCCGCTTACCACCAGTGATAAATGGCCAAAACAATATATGTCTATGGTGAAGCAAGCAACACTTAATCTTTCGGAGTACCTGCTATCATCACGGTTTAAATTCTATCAGTATTGTGTTGTGTTATTTTATTTTGGTTTTGTTTACTCTTGTCTGTTCATCTTGTTCTTTATTAAAAAAACCTGTATTAGGAACATATCCACCATCAGCTAGAGAAGGTGTCAGTAAATTTTACGGAGATTAAATTTCAGCTTTACCACTTGAGACTGTTATACTTGTAGGTAAATAACTCCATTATGAGCAGCGACAATCTATAACGGAAATGATTGTATAAAATACAAGCCCTTGAATGCGTGATATATACTTCGTATCTAAATACTACTGGATTTTGATAAAAAAACAATGGGAAATTCACAACAAGGGAGTAATCTCTTTTTAGTATATTTTTGTTTTCAATCGACCCTTTCAACATGTTCAAAGGTCAATATATGAGGTAAATTTAGATAAGAATCAACACTCTGGCGTATTGTATCATCTGGAAAAGTAAAGTCCTTATTTAGACGTTAGTCGAATGTTGCTATATAAGAATGGAAAATTCTCTAAAACAAGACTTATCCTTATTCTTGAAGTATTCACGAACGGGTTTTCGGAAGGAATTGGCTACTGACAATTCCATTTTGAAATTGACCTATAGAAGCAAATGATATCATATTATGGATTCAAGTTGATACAAAAGTCAGGAGCTGGAATGTTATGTATGCCTCATATAAAATCGAGAATTGAAATTGGGAATGTGTCTAAGAGACAACAACCTGACCATAGAGCAGACGATAACCGAAGAACGCCAATTGGTCTTCAAAGCAGCAAAAAACTTCTGCACCCTGGATGCTTTCATCAGCTGGCTCCTAAACAAGTATGTATACTAGTTCACTGACATTGGGCGTCATAATAAACTCCGAAATATACACGAGAAAACTAAAATTAAAATCATACAAGACTAACAAAGGTCAGAGGCTCCTGACTTGGGACAGGCTTGAAAGTGCGTCGGGGTTAAACATTTGTTTTCATATCTTCAATTTCACATAGCTAGACATATGGAAGAAATGAATAAACACCCGACGTTCAAGAGTTTAAATCAAATACAAGTTCTTGCAAACTAGTCCGAACGTGATTCACTGTGTATACCCGCTTTCTTGCAATGCCTGTGTATTTTAAAAATATGTATTTCCTAAATATACTGAATTTTTGTAATAAAGTTAATTAAAGTTCTAGCCGTAACATTTAATCCAAATACCAAAAATGTATTTGTTATATATCAATAGTTTTTCTTTAAAAAAAAAACTCCTTTCTGTAATGAACTACAATGATGTGTTTATCAGAAGAAGAAAAAATCCATAAAAAATTCCAAACTTTTCGAAAAAGCTCATGTTGCTTTAGTTATATAATATGCCTCAACAGAGTGAGACATATATAGTATACCTGTCAAAGGATGTAGCTTATGTGATTATCACTTGAAAGGTGATGACGACGCAAGCTGTCTAATTATATTAAGATAAATTAAGAATGTAAGACAACTACCTATCTTTTGTTTACAATTACTGCTCTAAATATATTTTTGAATCATTTATCTAAACTAAGTGAATTAACCGTTTTATTATGCATTGAACAGTTGTCCTACGCCTCCTAACTTAGGAAACTTTGACATTTTAAGTGTTCAATCACTTTCATAGTGTCAAGTGACAGTTTAAATTTCATTATATATAATTTCCATTAATTATGATTATAGCTATTATACATTTTTTTGGCATTTGTCACATTATTTTTTATGGATAAGCAATAATTGAACAAGTATATGATTATCAATGAATGAAAAAGGCGTAAGAGGTGTACGCAAGTAAACAGTTTACGCCGGAGTTGAAATAAAACGTTGAAATGTAATGGTTTATTTTACGTCGTATGGATCTAGTAAAGAGTTGTCTCTATGGAATTTTACCTTCTTATAGTGTATTCTTATACAACTGTCCCATGATAGGGGAGGGTTGGGATCCCGCTAACATGTTTAACCCGCAACAGTATTTATGTATGTGCCTGTTCCAAGTCAGGGGCCTGTAATTCAGTGGTTGTCGTTTTTTTTATGTGTTATATATTTGTTTTTCGTTCATTTTTTTATATAAATAACATGAATTAGGCCGTTTTTTTCTCTTGTTTGAATTGTTTTACATTGTCTTATCGGGGAGTTTTATAGCTGACTATGCGGTATGAGGTTTTCTCATTGTTGAAGGCCGTACGGCATCCTATAGTTGCTAATGTCGGTGTCATTTTTGTCTTTTGTGGAAAGTTGTCTAATTGGCAATAATACCACATCTTCTTTTTTATATTACCCCTTTATTTTCTATTGAGGACATCTTTGCGATTCGTTGCCGTTACCACCATCAAAAACAAAATGTAAAAGGTTATAACCTGTCACTTCTAGTTGAGGAATAAAAATTTACATCATTAAAAATAATATACGATGGTCTACATTTATTGAAAATAATTGACATTTAAATGTAAAATTGCTTGACATTTCAAAGCACAATGTTACGTTGTGAATATTGACTATATAAGATTGTGATTGTAATTATTTTTTTGATCGTATCAACACAAATGTTTTAAAATAATAGTTTATTATATAGAAGAAAAAACTAAACAAACATTGTGGTTGCTTCATATTTTGAGGTTTGTTTTAAAAAAATTGTGCATGCTCGTATAATAATACTTTTTTGAGATGGTTTTAGGTTTTCTTCTTGTCGTTTTTTTTGCAATTTTCGAATTGTTTACACATTTTTTACAGACAAAGCTACAATGAGGATAATTGTTCGATACATTTGTACCTTATGAACACCAAGATGGAAAATAAATCACTTGTTTTTAATAGATTTTATCGACATATTTACCATCAATATAGGTGAATAGTCATGAGAAGAATATTGTATTGCAATTTGGTAGGTGTACATTTAACGTTTCCGTGTATCAAGATAAAATTAATTTATTTTATTTTATTTATAAGCTTACAACTTGCAAGGTGAACAAGATGAACATTATCAAAGCAGCTGTTATTGTCTCTCTCTTAGGAACAGTCAAAGCTCAGATAGGTAAGTGATTAAATTGGTAGTGTGTGTAATTATTATAAATAGGTATAAATCATTCTAAATAATAAAATGTCTTTATCCCAGGCAAAAAACTTCAATCGGTATAAGTTTTGCTTAACTACCAATCGACTTAAATAAGGACTTATATGAAGCAGCATCTAAACAAAAATAAATCTGTACGGTAAAAAATAAATTATATTTCCAATTTCAGTTATTTCGATATTGTTCTATCAAAAATAACCGACAGTTTAATAATCAAATGATTAATGCAAATGATTAATGCTAAAATCTGTCAATTTTATTAGACTTACGTACAGGAAAAAAGTCCGATTCGAATCATTATATTAATTTTGATTGTTACACAGATAGAGATAACTTTAGAAGTAGAATCTATAACAAACTTGATGATTTCAGTTTTCAGATTTCGAGCTGATATGTTACGTTCGTGCATGTTCATGCTATAAGAATGTCAATAACAGAGGAATTCTCTTTACAAATAAAATTGTTGAAAAAGAGTAATCAAGAAAGCTGACTAAAACAACGGTTTTAACGGTCACCATCCCAAATTGTTTGACTGATACGAAAGACCAGTTTCTAAATTTACTGGCCATGGCAATATGATATGTTATACGTTTGAATCTGTAATTTTAGCGAGTGTGGCCTATTCTTGAAATTAACATTTTCACTGATTCTAAATTCGTCTGGCTTGTAATGCATAGAATGGAACAATTACAGCGTCAATGTATCCTTTCTCGCTCTTTTTGAATATCATGCAACATCTTCATGGTTTGTTTGTCACCTTTATTTGTTGCTTCTTACGCTATCGCCATAATTAAAAAAAATATGGTGAACTTTGTAATGTTGCGGTCAAAATGTCGAAATAACCTTTTTATGAGTTTTGAGAAGAAAAAACTTATCAATGATTTTAAAACCTCAAAAAAAAAGACCTGTGAAAAACGTTTGAAAATTATGTTTGTCTTAACCATCAGCATTTCAGTAAGGATCTTCTGGAATTAACTATATTTACTTATAAGATTTCTTATACCTTGATAGAGCGTTATTATTACTGACACGGAACGTCATCGTTGTCATCAATTCACAAGTCATTGTCACAGAATTATACGATTTTTCAAACTTTCTTTTTCTCTTTTTACTTTCTTTCCTCTTTGTTTACCTATGAAAGCTAGTATTATATTGTATAAACTGTTTGTTTTATATGCATGTCCATTATATTATAATATTATTGTAAATTTATCTTGTATTATGGAGAAGACTTCATAAGTATGATTTACTTGTGTCTAATCCATTTTGCTTTAATTTAGCAAATACAATATGTTTAAACTAAAATTATAAGATACAAGGTGGTCCATAACATTATAGGGAGATAACTCTGTAAAATCAGCTGAACGTGTTAAAACACTTTATTGTAAGGGAAATATTAAGGCCCGCAATGATCAATACAAGTGTTTGTCAAACTGCAGTATTTCCACTGAAATGAAGTGTATGGTACAAGTTTTTTGAAATTTTTATATTCTGTGTCAAAGGTCAAAGAAAATATTTTATCACAATTGGAAGAAAATTAAATACACCCAAGTAAATGTGGTCAAGGGGATCAGTGCTCCCATACGTAGACATCTTTTTTTTTTTAGAAGATCAGTACTTGAATACTGAAGGGTAAGTTAAAACAATTTTTTCAACGTGTTTGATTTTTAGGAATCTGTTTTCAGGTACCTCATGTGGAATACGTAATACATTAAACCAAGTGCGCTGTGATTACAATACTAAATGCATATATGAGTATCAGCTTTGCGATGGATACAGTCAGTGTCGAGACGGATCAGATGAACGAGACGATTTTTGTACAGGTGCAAAAAAACATAATATCTATGCATAGACTCCTTGTGTAATTAGTCGATTCGACTGTTTAAATAATTAATTCACATGATTTAGCAAATATATTATTCAAGGTGAAATACTACCAAATCATATTATGTCACAATGGTTGCATGCAAAAAATGGATAAACAAATATTTCCTTGAATTTGTCAGTTTTAGCAAATTATTATTCATTTTATTGCTTTAAAAAATTGAGTCATAAACATATATCTTAGGTGTCTTGATGCACACAATTTTGGTTAATTTGGTTCTTCTCAAGAAATTTTTACAACTTGAGGTTACATTGTATATGTAACTACAGCATGATCACATTGTTGAAAGAAGGAGATTTTAATGGTTACCTTACTGTGATGATCAATATCTCATAAGCACAGAAATGTGTTTTTTTCTGGTACTTGACAGGATCAAACTTTACAATTGATAAGTATTTCTTCATTTGTTGCAAAGAAAAGTTCCGTAATTTTTTTTGGAATAGTGCAAATTTTCCAATAAAGAATTGGGGAATAACGAAACTGATACTACACCTAAACAATCGCCTTGTTTGTCATTTTTTGGACAAGTATAACTCATCTCATAAATGACTAATTTTGATTATACCTGGTGAATAAACTATTTTAAAAATGTTGCTTTATTTTTTAGAAAAGTATGAATAATGTTTTACACAAAAAACATAACATAACAATAGTCTTTTTTATAAAACTATTCCGATTTAATTGGAAAATATATCCGTATGTATAGGTTCACATGAAATATGGAAAATAATGATAGGCTAGCCATAAGCAATATACAAGTCTCGTAATATCATGATTTATTTTTCCAGATTATCAGTGTCCTGCGCAATACATGTATGTCAAATGTGCTGATGGTCGCCAATGCATAATGAAGACTGAATTATGTAATAATCACATTGCATGTAACGATGGGTCGGATGAAAGCGAGGCTACATGTAAAGGTAAAAAATATAAAGATTAAACGACTTCTATTTTAAATCTAAAATCTGATTTTTATAACAACCATATTTTGATGAAGGCTGACTGTTTATTTTTAATTCAATCATTATTTATTATGTTGTCATGCAGTTCACTGAAACATTATCAACAATCGTTATTTAAAGGCGTAGCCGAAATAGTAAATTTATGTAAAAACAGGATGATAATACTTGAATATAGAAAAGTTTAAGTGGTACATCATTAATTTGCTGCATTCCTTTTTATACTCAGTGTGTGATTTTGTTCTATAAGTTTTGTTAATATTGTAGCTATTTAATGAACCGCTTCAAGATCGTCTCAAGTTTTGGAACTCAATGACTCGATTTAAATGAGATATAGCAAAACTGTGTGTTGGTGCAATTTTCATTTCTTCACTATTCTTCTTATAAAAGGTCTGTTCCACATCAGAACTATGTAATGAATGTTCTAGATGTTTTCCATTCGTTCTGTTCGCATGTCCCTTTTTTTTAATAAAATTTGGGTTTTGAAACTGTTACATTTCTCTCTTTTAAAATATGATTGAAAAAGTGTGCACAAAGTGTGTTTATCAAAATTGTGAAGTAAGGCTCTTTTTTGTAATCCAATTCAATCTTTAAAATCTGAACTGAAGTTTGGTTGTAACTAATTGGATGGATTGTCGTTTTCTTTATATTAATATTGCGGACAACCACACTATTGTTCTGTACCCATTGATGTTATCCATCTTTATTTCAGCAAAATAGTGGATTGAAACAGCATTCATGTGTTTACACCATTCAGTTTTGTAACAGAAAGGATGACAGCAAATATAATCCTGATAAAAAAGAACCTCGTTTACGTAACAATTACTTATTTCAAGTCCTTATATAACTATTCAATCATAATTATAAGTCTGAGTTCTATTATACAATTATAGCCTTTGTGTGAGGTCGATACATATAGATTCTTACATTGATACCAGTGGAGTATCTGATTTATCGAAATAGTTGAATTATCAATCGGTTAGGACTTTGAAATTTATAATTGGATAATTCCGATAATCCACGAGTAACTATGTAAGAATCTGTTTCTCTAATGATTAAAAAAATATTTAGTTGTCATTTCATTTCCTTTTTTTTTTCTTTTTTTTTTTACATCGTATAAGTATTTGAAGATTTTTTTTCTTCCAATAATTCAGCATAGATAATTTGTTTATAAATCTCTAACAATATCATAAAATTCATTACATGACGTCACAAAGTGTATCGGTTTTTGGATATTCAAGGAATTATCGTTATGCACTATACTGTTTTGCCATTCGCCGGTTTCTATCTACCTTCGAAAGTATAGTTCAACATGTGACTATTCAAATAAGTTAAAATATACGCATTTATAATATAATGAAAACAAAACAAAGTATAATATAATATAATTAATATTAACTTTTAAAAGTTTCCTCACAACATAGTATAATCTCCAATAAAATATGCTCTACATTTCTTATTATATTTAGACTTATGTCTGTTTACCTTAATATACCACCGTCCATAGCATAAGGTTGTGCATCTAAGCTAGAACTGTTGACCAATACTTTAGGAAGACAGTACGCATGCTATTACAACATCCACACCGTCAGTGATATGTTGAATACAGACATGCTAGTTAGGGACGGTATATAAATTGTTGTTGAAAGGATCTTATACATGTATGCTATTGAATTTTCGCTTCATTACATTGATTGTTTATCTACATTGAATCGTTACAAACTATATGCATCTTATCTTGTAAATTGATTTTATTGATTGTTTGATTGTTGTTTGATTTACGTTGTCTTTAATCATGACTCTGAAAGTGCAAGGCCAGTGTAAGGAGCACATTCCTGTTATTGATCTCCTTTTAGGCAGTATGGTATGAGTACGTCAGATTTATGAATTGCTATTTTCATTTTAAAACACAAATTAAATAGCATATACTAGTGTGAACGGTGATTTTGGTATTAGAACATTGCAATTTAGATAGCATCTTTTTTTAATTTGTCAAATTTCAAAACACCTGTTATCTTATAGGTAAACAATTTTGTTATTACCTGAATTAAAATATTACCAAATAAAAACTCTTACGTTCATACATGGAAGTGATACATTACTCATGGTCATGCTTTTCTCAGAATGTTAATGATTCGTTTTCCCTAAATCCGATGGATTTGTACAGATAGATATTTCAGTCTTGAAAATTAAGAGTAATTGATCATTTGCAATTTATATGAAAGTTCTGTACCTGCGAATACTCCTGTGTTGTTTTGTCTTTTTTAAGTTGTTTTGTGTGCTTTGATCCGATTTTATGAGTGGCATCTTATCTAACTATTTTCTAAAAGAACTAGGGGCTATAAGGGCCTTTTTTGGCCCCACCCCCAAATCCATTTAATTTGTCATGTTGTAAGTCTATACCATAGACCTTCTGAAAATAATCGAATTTTGGGTTTAGCTCGTTTATTCTGTGACCTAGCAACCACTAAAATAGCGGAGTTAAACGCATCAAATATGATTATTATACAGCTTAAATATATCTATATTTGAAATTGAACCTGTACGTTTAGCATGTAGTGAACTTTACACTTGTACAATATTTAAATATTACATAATTAATTGCACATTTTTGCCAATTCACTGTTTCTCCCTAGCAATATAGCTATGCCCATGGCAACCGCAATTTTTTTTCTATTTACAAAGATTTAATTTTAAATATATTGAAACAGAAAGGCAATTTAAAATGTAAATTGTAAAAAGAACACTCCAAGGTAAATATTACGGGGGAAAGCAATATTGAAACACCAACAAACAAAACACCGGGTATTGCTGATATATACAGATTGTGCATCTGATGCTGGGTGGGGTCTCACTTATCAGCGACAAGAAGAATAATATAAAGACACGACACATTTAGCGCTTAGAAATCTTGATATTGATTATCTTAAATAAATAGATACAGACACATGCATTAAAGGGTGTTTTCAAAAGTCAGTGTATTTCCATGACAGTAGTTATGTTTCCTTAATTGTGGTTTCACACAACTGTCTTTTATTATATGCATACTAGTATTTTATATGATGTATTTCTGAAGATTTTTTTTCATTTTTTACATACAATGAGTAATAAAGCAATTTCAATGCGTGTAACACTTATCAATTCAAAAATTTTAAAAGTTTTCAAATATTAGTTTCGATTTAGAATTACAAATTTTTCAAATGTCTTGAACCGAACCAGTCAAGAATTCTAAACGTGTATTTTGTTTTATGAATATATCATATATCATATTATATATTTGTGAAGTTGTTTTCACCAAATAATAAAAACTAAATGGAGAGAGAGATACCTGTAAAGTAGAAACAATAGAAAATGAACAGTCATATATTCTGAAAATATATAATATTGTATAAAATTAAGAAAGACGCAAATAGTTGAATTAATGTAAGCGGTTAAATTCATTAACAATGTAAATTTCTCAAAAGTGGAGAATTCATTTTAAAACAAGAAACACAGCTCTGGTTATGATAATTCTTAGTTAGATATAAAAAGCACAAAATGTATCAAATAATTGTTTTAATTACAAAATAAATGAGTTGAAGAAAAGAATTTTTAACAAATTGGACATCACATGAAATAACAGTATCCTGATTTTTTTTTTCGTTTGGAATTCGCATATATTAAAAACATAAACTTTTTGAGGATGTACCTACTAGTTGATTTTTTTAAAATCTTCAATTTAAGAATGATACATTAAGTCGAAAGAGCATTAATAAGGAGTCAAAATAAGCTTAAAATATTGATAGGTTATGAAGTTCGTTATCGACACTAGAGCATACCCGCGAATTCGCAGGTCCGTACCTGAGTTAAAGAACATGCGCTTTATTTTTAGCCTGCATGCTTAGACGTCATATTGTTGTTTGGTGAAATCAAGCTGATAATCAGGTGCACAGTAATGTCCAATGACGAAGTCCATGAGTAGCTTGTAGCCATTCATATAATGTAAACATATAACTTACACATGATTTTCAACCTGCATACCGGGATTTGTATGTAATATTTGCCGCAGTAGATTTAGTTTGACCTAAGTCCTTGTAACATTATCCTGGCTACAAGCTTAAGCCTGGCTACAAACTAGTATTTTATTTTACTCTTTAGACTACTCAGTGCATGTAGCAGTGTACAATATATATCAACAATATTCCTACTTTCGAGGTTAACAAAATGTTCATTTGCGACACCATGGATTCAGTTTTCATTCCGTACCAATACTTAGAACTAATTTCAATGCTATACAGCAATATATAATCGTTATGTAATCGATACGAAATAACGACAACACGTAATAATATCCTGGGTTGAGTTCAATATCGTAGCGGCTACGTAGCTGCTATCAATATCGATGTAACAAAAAGTCTATAGCTACATGTTCAATCGTCAAAATCTACGTAGCACTACGTAGCAGCTACGATATTGAACTCAACCCTGACTCAGAAGTGCATTTGTGGATTCTATTTCCTCATGAACGACCAAAAGACGAATATTTGAAGGCCAATAGTTTATAAGAGAATAACAATTTAAAGTCAAGGAGTAAACAAAGACTCAAAGACTCAAAGACTTATAAGAACTGCAAAAATGATTTAAAGATGATTGTTCAGAATTGTACGTTAAATAATTTCATCTGCCGACATGATTGCAGATAAAAAAAAAAGTCGTAAATAAAAAACTATAAAAACAAATATAAGGGCTTACACGTGCATTTAATAATTTCATGCCTTAACGTACAGTAAAAAATATATATTAATTCTCAACCCTGACATACTTTTTGGCTTAATGCGAGTTGATTATTTTTAACTGTTGCTTCTAAATGATGAGCGTTTGAAATCCATCAGAAATGTGTATGCTTAATAATTCTCAATCTTTATTTCTGCATATCATTACCAGAGTAACAAATAATATTGTTTGTAGCAAATCATATATTACATATGAGTCGATTACCTTTTCAATGAAAATACATTAATAAATTTTTTTCTAAATACTCGAGTTACGGTCATCTTTCAAAGTTACGACCATTTTGTGTCGGTTACGACCATCATCCAAAATACGATAGTTGAAGTTACGACCATCACACATTTAAAGTTACGACCATCCTGCTTGAATTTTTAAATGACTATTTTACGAAAATTGGAATGTTTTAATGCAGCAAATTTGGTTTTAATATCATCGGACTGCCGAATAGTATGTTTGAGACAAGCGGTTTAGTTCAAATGAACCTTTTAGTTTACGAACATCAGAAAAGAAAAACTTATCCCTAGAGTTGTCTTCCATTTCCTGATGGTCGTAACTTTTAGTTACGACCATCCGCTTACCACCAGTGATAAATGGCCAAAACAATATATGTCTATGGTGAAGCAAGCAACACTTAATCTTTCGGAGTACCTGCTATCATGACGGTTTAAATTCTATCAGTATTGTGTTGTGTTATTTTATTTTGGTTTTGTTTACTCTTGTCTGTTCATCTTGTTCTTTATTAAAAAAACATGTATTAGGAAAATATCCACCATCAGCTAGAGAAGGTGTCAGTAAATTTTACGGATATTAAATTTCAACTTTACCACTTGAGACTGTTATACTTGTAGGTAAATAACTCCATTATGAGCAGCGACAATCTATAACGGAAATGATTGTAAGAAATACAAGCCCTTGAATGTGTGATATATACTTCGTATCTAAACACTACTGGACTTTGATAAAAAAAACAATGGGAAATTCACAACAAGGGAGTAATCTCTTTTTAGTATATTTTTGTTTTCAATCGACCCTTTCAAAAGTCAATATATGAGGTAAATTTAGATAGGAATCAACACTCTGGCGTATTGTATCATCTGGAAAAGTATAGTCCTTATTCGGGCGTTAGTGGAATGTTGCTATATTAGAATGGAAAAATCACTAAAACAAGACTTATCCTTATTCTTGAATTATTCACGAACGGGTTTTTGGGAGGAATTGGCTACTGACAATTCCAGTTTGAAATTGACCTATGGAAGCAAATTATATCATATTATGGATTCCTGTTTATACGAAAGTCAGGAGCTTGAATGTCATGTTCGTATGTATGCCTCATATAAAATCAGGAATTGATATTGGGAATGTGTCTAAGAGACAACAACCTGACCATAGAGCAGACGATAACCGAAGAACGCCAATTGGTCTTCAAAGCAGCAAAAAACTTCTGCACCCTGGATGCGTTCATCAGCTGGCTCCTAAACAAGTATGTATACTAGTTCACTGACATTGGGCGTCATAATAAACTCCGAAATATACACGAGAAAACTAAAATTAAAATCATACAAGACTAAAAAAGCCCAGAGGCTCCTGACTTGGGACAGGCGTGAAAGTGCTTCGGGGTTAAACATTTTTTTTCATATCTTCAATTTCACATAGCTAGACATATGGAAGAAATGAATAAACACCCGACGTTCAAGAGTTTAAATCAAATACAAGTTCTTGCAAACTAGTCCGAACGTGATTCACTGTGTATACCCGCTTTCTTGCAATGCCTGTGTATTTTGAAAATATGTAATTCCTAAATATACTGAATTTTTGTAATAAAGTTAATTAAAGTTCTAGCCGTAACATTTAATCCAAATACCAAAAATGTATTTGTTATATATCAATAGTTTTTCTTTTAAAAAAACCCTCCTTTCTGTAATAAACTACAATGATGTGTTTATCAGAAGAAAAAAAATCCATAAAAAATTCCAAACTTTTCGAAAAAGCTCATGTTGCTTTAGTTATATAATATGCCTCAACAGAATGAGACATATAGAGTATACCTGTCAAAGGATGTAGCTTAAGTGATTATCACTTAAAAGGTGATGACGACGCAAGCTGTCTAATTATATTAAGATAAATTAAGAATGTAAGACAACTAACTATCTTTTGTTTACAATTACTGCTCTAAATATATTTTTGAATCATTTATCTAAACTAAGTGAATTAACCGTTTTATTATGCATTGAACAGTTGTCCTACGCCTCCTTACTTAGGAAACTTTGACATTTTAAGTGTTCAATCACTTTTATAGTGTCAAGTGACAATTTAAATTTCATTATATATAATTTCCATTAATTATGATTATAGCTATTATACATTTTTTTGCATTTGTCACATTATTTTTTATGGATAAGCAATAATTGAACAAGTATATAATTATCAATGAATGAAAAAGGCGTAAGAGGTGTACGCGTGTAAACAGTTTACGCCGGAGTTGAAATAAAACGTTGAAATGTAATGGTTTATTTTACGTCGTATGGATCTAGTAAAGAGTTGTATCTATGGAATCTTACCTTCTTATAGTGTATTCTTATACAACTGTCCCATGATAGGGGAGGGTTGGGATCCCGCTAACATGTTTAACCCCGCTACAGTATTTATGTATGTGCCTGTTCCAAGTCAGGGGCCTGTAATTCAGTGGTTGTCGTTTTTTTATGTGTTATATATTTGTTTTTCGTTCATTTTTTTATATAAATAACATGAATAAGGCCGTTTGTTTTCTCTTGTTTGAATTGTTTTACATTGTCTTATCGGGGAGTTTTATAGCTGACTATGCGGTATGAGGTTTTTCTCATTGTTGAAGGCCGTACGGCATCCTATAGTTGCTTATGTCTGTGTCATTTTTGTCTTTTGTGGAAAGTTGTCTAATTGGCAATAATATAACATCTTCTTTTTTATATTATCCCTTTATTTTCTATTGAGGACATCTTTGCGATTCGTTGCCGTTACCACCATCAAAAACAAAATGTAAAAGGTTATAACCTGTCAGTTCTAGTTAGGGAATAAAAATTTACATCATTAAAAATAATATACGATGGTCTACATTTATTGAAAATAATTGACATTTAAATGTAAAATTGCTTGACATTTCAAAGAACAATGTTACGTTGTGAATATTGACTATATAATATTGTGATTGTTATTATTTTTTTTGATCGTATTAACACAAATGTTTTAAAATAATAGTTTATTATATAGAAGAAAAAACTAAACAAACATTGTGGTTGCTTCATATATTGAGGTTTGTTTTAACAAATTTGAGCATGCTCGTATAATAATACTTTTTTGAGACGGTTTTATGTTTTCTTCTTGTCGTTTTTTTTTTGCAATTTTCGAATTGTTTACACATTTTTTACAGACAAAGCTACAATGAAAGATAATTGTTCGATACCTTATGAACACCAAGATGGAAAATAAATCACTTGTTTTTAATAGATTTTATCGGCACATTTACCATCAATATAGGTGAACAGTCATGAGAAGAATATTGTATTGCAATTTGGTAGGTGTACATTTAACGTTTCCGTGTATTTAGTCGGTACTAAGATAAAATTAATTTTAATTTATTTCATTTATAAGCTTACAACTTGCAAGGTGAACAAGATGAACATTATCAAAGCAGCTGTTATTGTCTCTCTCTTAGGAACAGTCAAAGCTCAGATAGGTAAGTGATTAAATTGGTAGTGTGTGTAATTATTATAAATAGGTATACATCATTCTAAATAATAAAATGTCTTTATCCCAGGCAAACAACTGCAATCGGTATAAGTTTTGCTAAACTACCAATCGACTTAAATAAGGACTTATATGAAGCAGCTTCTAAACAAAAATAAATCTGTACGGTAAAAAATAAATTATATTTCCAATTTCAGTTACTTCGTTTTTGTTCTATCAAAAATAACCGACAGTTTAATAATCAAATGATTAATGCAAATGATTAATGCTTAAATCCGTCAATTTTATTAGACTTAAGTACAGGAAAAAAGTCTGATTCAAATCATGATATTAATTTTGATTGTTACACAGATAGAGATAACTTTAGGAATAGAATCTATAACTAACTTGATGATTTCACATTTCAATTTTCGAGCTGATATGTTACACTCGTGCCTGTTCATGCTATAAGAATGTCAATAACAGAGGAATTCACCATACAAATGAAATTTTTAAAAAGAGTAATCAAGAACATGTTTAACGGTCAACATCACAAATTGTTTGACTGATACGGAAGCCCAGTTTCTAAACGTACTGGCCATGGCAATATGATATGTTATACGCTTATTTAATATGTAATTTTAGCCTTTGTGGTCTATTCTGCGTATAAACATTTTCATTGATTTCAAATTCGTCTGGCTTGTAATGCATAGAATGGGACGATTACAGCGTCAATGTATCCTTTCTCGCTCTTTTTGAATATCATGCAACATCTTCATGTTTTTTTTGTCACCTTTATTTGTTGCTTCTTACGCTATCGCCATAATTTAAAAAATATGGTGAACTTTGTAATTTTGCGGTCAAAATGTTGAAATAACCTTTTTATGAGTTTTGAGAAGAAAAAACTTATCAATGATTTTAATACCTAAAAAAAAAGACCTGTGAAAAACGTTTGAAAATTATGTTTGTCTTAACCATCAGCATTTCAGTAAGGATCTTCTGGAATTAAATATATTTACTTATAAGATTTCTTATGCCTTGATAGAGAGTTATTATTACTGACACGGAACGTCATCGTTGTCATCAATTCACAAGTCATTGTCACAGAATTATACGACTTTTCAAACTTTCCTTTTCTCTTTTTACTTTCTCTCTTTTTTTGTTTACCTATAACAGCTAGTATTATATTGTATAAACTGTTTGTTTTATATGCATGTCCATTATATTATACTATTATTGTATATTTATCTTTTATTATGGAGAAGACTTCATAAGTATGATTTACTTGTGTCTAATCCATTTTGCTTTAATTTAGCAAATACAATATGTTTAAACTAAACTTATAAGATACAAGGTGGTCCATAACATTATAGGGAGATAACTCTGTAAAATCAGCTGAACGTGTTAAAAGGCTTTATTGTAAGGGAAATATTAAGGCCCTCAATGATCAATACAAGTGTTTGTCAAACTGCAGTATTTCCACTGAAATGAAGTGTATGGTACAAGTTTTTTGAAATTTTTATATGCTGTGTCAAAGGTCAAAGAAAATATTTTATCACAATTGGAAGAAAATTAAATACACCCCAGTAAATGTGGTCAAGGGGATCAGTGCTCCCATATGTAGACATCTTCTTTTTTTTTTAGAAGATCATTACTTGAATACTGAAGGGTAAGTTAAATCAATTTTTTCAACGTGTTTGATTTTTAGGAATCTGTTTTCAGGTACCTCATGTGGAATACGTAATACATTAAACCAAGTGCACTGTGATTACAATACTAAATGCATATATGAGTATCAGCTTTGCGATGGATACAGTCAGTGTCGAGACGGATCAGATGAACGAGAAGATTTTTGTACAGGTGCGGCAAAACATAATATCTATGCATAGACTCCTTGTGTAATTAGTCGATTCGACTGTTTAAATAATTAATTCACATGATTTAGCCAATATATTATTCAAGGTGAAATACTACCAAATCATATTATGTCACAATGGTTGCATGCAAAAAATGGATAACAATATATTTCCTTGAATTTGTCAGTTTTAGCAAATTATTATTCATTTTATTGCTTTAAAAAATTGAGTCATAAACATATAGCTTAGGTGTCTTGATGCACACATTTTTGGTTAATTTGGTTCTTCTCAAGAAAATTTTGAAAACTTGAGGTTACATTGTATATGTAACTACAGCATTATCACATTGTTGAAAGAAAGAGATTTTAATGGTTACCTTACTGTGATGATCATTATCTCAAAAGCACAGAAATGTTTTTTTTTCTGGTACTTGACAGGATCAAACTTTACAATTGATTATTGATTCATTTGTTGCAAAGAAAAGTTCCGTAATTTTTTTTGGAATAGTGCAAATTTTCCAATAAAGAATTGGGGAATAACAAAACTGATACTACACCTAAACAATCGCCTTGTTTGTCATTTTTTGGACAAGTATAACTCATAAATGACTAATTTTGATTATACCTGGTGAATAAACTATTTTAAAAATGTTGCTTTATTTTTTAGAAAAGTATGAATAATGTTTTACACAAAAAACAGAACATAACAATAGTCTTTTTATAAAACTATTCCGATTTAATTGGAAAATATATCCGTATGTATAGGTTCACATGAAATATGGAAAATAATGATAGGCTAGCCATAAGCAATATACAAGTCTCGTAATATAATGATTTATTTATCCCGATTATCAGTGTCCTGCGCAATACATGTATGTCAAATGTGCTGATGGTCGCCAATGCATAATGAAGACTGAATTATGTAATAATCACATTGCATGTAACGATGGGTCGGATGAAAGCGAGGCTACATGTAAAGGTAAAAAATATAAAGATTCAACGACTTCTATTTTAAATCTAAAATCTGATTTTTATAACAACCATATTTTGATGAAGACTGACTGTTTATTTTTAATTCAACCATTATTTATAATGTTGTCATTCAGTTCACTGAAACATAATCAAAAATCGTTATTTAAAGCCGTAGCCGAAATAGTAAATTTATGTAAAAACAGGATGATAATACTTGAATATAAAAAAAAACTAGTTTAAGTCGATATCATTTATTTGCTGCATTCCTTTTGATACTCAGTGTGTGATTTTGCTCTATAGGTTTTGTTAATATTGTAGCTATTTAATGAACCGCTTCAAGATCGTTTCAAGTTTTGGATCTCAAAGTCGCGATTCAAATGAGATATAGCAAAATTGTTTCTTGGTACAATTTTTATTTCTTCACTATTCTTCTTATAAAAGGTCTGTTCCGCATCAGAACTATATAATGAATGTTCTAGATGTTTTCCATTCGTTCTGTTCGCATGTCCCTTTTTTTTAATAAAATTTGGGTTTTGAAACTGTTACATTTCTCTCTTTTAAAATATGATTGAAAAAGTGTGCACAAAGTGTGTTTATCAAAATTGTGAATTAAGGCTCTTTTTTGTAATCCAATTCAATCTTTAAAATCTGAACTGAAGTTTGGTTGTAACTAAATGGATGGATTGTCGTTTTCTTTATATTAATATTGCGGACAATCACACTATTGTTCTGTCCCCATTGATGTTATCCATCTTTATTTCAGCAAAATAGTGGATTGAAACAGCATTCATGTGTTTACACCATTCAGTTTTGTAACAGAAAGGATGACAGCAAATATAATCCTGATAAAAAAGAACCTCGTTTACGTAACAATTACTTATTTCAAGTCCTTATATAACTATTCAATCATAATTATAAGTCTGCGTTCTATTATACAATTATAGCCTTTGTGTGAGGTCGATACATATAGATTCTTACATTGATACCAGTGGAGTATCTGATTTTTCGAAATAGTTGAATTATCAATCGGTTAGGACTTTGAAATTTATAATTGGATAATTCCGATAATCCACGAGTAACTATGTAAGAATCTGTTTCTCTAATGATTAAAAAAATATTTAGTTGTCATTTCATTTCCTTTTTTTTTTCTTTTTTTATTTACATCGTATAAGTATTTGAAGAATTTTTTTCTTCTAATAATTCAGCATAGATAATTTTTTTATAAAACTTTAACAATATCATAAAATTCATTACATGACGTCACAAAGTGTATCGGTTTTTGGATTTTCAAGGAATTATCGTTATGCACTATACTGTTTTGCCATTTGCCGGTTTCTATCTACCTTCGAGAGTATAGTTCAACATTTGACTATTCAAATAAGTTAAAATATACGCATTTATAATATAATGAAAACAAAACACAGTATAATATAATATAATTAATATTAACTTTTAAAAGTTTCCTCACAACATAGTATAATCTCCAATAAAATATGCTCTACATTTCTTATTATATTTAGACTTATGTCTGTTTACCTTAATATACCACCTTCCATATCATAAGGTTGTGCATCTAAGCTAGAACTGTTGACCAATACTTTAGGAAGACAGTACACATGCTATCACAAAATCTGCTCCGTCAGTGATATGTGGAATATAGGCATGCTAGTTAGGGGCGGTATATAAGTTGTTGTTGAAAGGATCATATACATGTAAGTTATTGAATTATCGCTTCTTTACATTGATTGTTTATCTGCATTGAATCGTTACAAACTATATAAATCTTATCTTGTAAATTGATTTTATTGATTTTTTTATTGTTGTTTGATTTACGTCGTCCTTAATCATGACTCTGAAAGTGCAAGGCCAGTGAAAGGAGCTCATCTCTGTTATTGACCTCCTGATAGGCAATATGGCATGTGTACGTCAGATTTATGAATTGCTATTTTCAGTTAACACAAATTAAATAGCATATACTAGTGTGAACGGTGATTTTGTTTTTAGAACATTGCAATTTAGATAGCATTTTTGTTAACTTGTCAAATTTTAAAACACCTGTTATCTTATAGGTAAACAATTTCAAATAGTAGCACGATTCCTTATTTTTTTTTTGTAATTGTCATTACCTGAATCAAAATATTAACAAATAAGAACTCTTACGTCCATACATGCAAGTGATACATTACACATGGTCATGCTTTTCTTAGAATGTTAATGATTCGTTTTCCCTAAATCCGATGGATGTGTACAGATTGATATTTCAGTCTTGAAAATAAAGAGTTATTGATCATTTGCAATTTTATTTGAAAATTCTGTACCTGCGAATACTCTTGTTTTTTTTGTCTTTTTCAAGTTGTTTTGTGTGCCTTGTTCAGATTTAATAAGTGGCATCTTATCTAACTATTGTCTTAAATTTGTTCCTTAAGGGCATATTCAACAGTTTATTTCTGACGGTGAAATTTTTTTCCCTTTCAGATATTTCATTCTTCAGTTGACTGAGAATCAAATTTTGCCAAAAAAAATATATGTTGTCGATTTCGTTTATGCAAAAATTACTGCTGAAAATTGAACATTTTTGCAATTTTGGAGTAAAAAACTTTTTTAATGAAAAAAAAAAAATATAATATTTTAATCAACATGTACTTATATAATTGTGCTCAAATTGAAGCAAAATAATTCAAGATGGTTATAAAGATCTAACATTACCATTTAAAGCATTAATGCTTACTCAAATAAAGTCAAAAATGTTATGGTGGACCAAAACAACGGCAAGAAATGAACATTTGAAATGCACATTTTTGATTTCTTTAAATATTTATAACGGTGTCGATTTGGCCAAAGTGAGATATGATATTCTTTTAAAAAAATGGAACGTCATAACGTTTTGAAAAATATATGTCACCATACTCGTTTTTGAGAAAAATTTAGTAATATAATACTGTTTACTCAATCCCTCCCGTAAGCCTCACAAACTGCGCCAAAAATTAAGACGTTTCGGAAAATAACGTTATATTTCCCGCTAATTTTATAAAAGCAGTGCGACGGTGTTGCAGACAAATGTAATTATAAAATTTGACTTTGTTGGATCGTTGTCTCGATAGCACTCGTATATCAATTTCTTATTTATAATGAACCAGTATCTGGACGAGAAAACAATTCAGATAGTTTTACTATTGTGTCCGTCAAAATTGTGAAATCTGACAGTGAAAAACTCACTGACTCTGTATTAATTCAATTTGCAGTTTCGGGCTTTTTGTTCTTTATAGGCTTCTAGCTATAACAAAAATCTGTATGTTTACTGTGAGTGTTTTGAATTATATGGGTCGTTGAGTAGCTGTCGTAATAATGTATACCTTCAAAAAAAAAATTCAAAAAAAAAGGATTGATTGGGTATAGAAATATTCACATTTCTGGACTTCTCCCATCCGACAGTATATCTTTGCTAAAATTTGGTGCGGCCGTTTAGCTGCTTGGATGTATAAATTTGCAGCCTTGTTTAGTCGAAATAAAAATGTATATCCAATGCATAGTGCAGTGAGTTTTGTGCTATCAATACGTAAAAAAATCATCTAAAAAAATGGTTGAAAGGATATACGAACTTCGAATTGAAATAAGTCACATGGCTGAGTTTTACACATCTGTTGCGCCTTTTGCAGTTGAAAGTAAAAAAACAGCTTTATTTTTTTTTTCATCAGTAAGACAAAAGCTTGAGAATAAACAATAGGGCCGAAAACGACCGTGACTGCCGTTGTTTTACTTTTCAATACATGAGTTACTGCATATACACAATGGAGATTGTTTTTTGCTCTACTGCCCTCCACCTAGTTTGACAGCATACAATGTAACCACTGATGTAGACTACTATAATTATATTTTTTTTTTATTATTCAAACAAATAAATAAGAGAAAGATGCGGAAAGAAATTCTAAATTTGTTGTATAAAGACAAAATGTAAATAAAAGTGAAATACCAAAACTGGAACCCTGTTTAAGACAATTGTCCGTTGATAACTGACGAGTATGCATCACTATATGAAACTGATAAATTGATTGCTCCCGTGCTCCATCGGCAAATATATCACACATGTTTAGGACGAAGCGAAAGTGGATCTGAAGTAAATCATTGATACATTATTCAGATAAAGAGTTTGCATGCGGTAATACGCATGCCGTACTAGAAAACAGTTGAATAAGATCAAAATCTCGAGTTATTAAACTATTAGCCCTCCCCCACCCCTTTTTCCCCAATTTTGAATTGTGGTATTTCGATGGCTGTTTTTTCACCTATCCTATGATAGACCCGCGGATTTTATGAGAGCGTGTCTTATTAGTCAAGACCTACATCAAGACCTACACAATTTTTTTGGTTTTTTTTGCTAAATTATATCTGTTTTATTATACATAAGTAAACATCAAAATTGTCAGATATTTTCTACGTGTATGTTAGTGTATATTGACAATGGTTTCCTATTTCAATTTCGTTTTTATTACAGTGTCATCTTTTGTTTTACATTGTTTACCAGTTAAAGGTCGTATTCATTTACAGATCTACTATATGTATGTACTGTACATTAGGACTTCAACGCAAAGCTACATGCATGATAAATGTTAGTTTACGCTGTATCTTATTTTTCTCAAGAAACCAGGTTTTTTTCATCTTTCTTAAGTTAAACCAAACTTTGAGTTTTCTATCCTGAATGACAAAATCTCGGAAATGATAGGTGAAAAATTAATTACAATTTGCATTATAATGCAATAATAAATCATTACGCATTTGTTCTCGTTGTTCTCTTCTGTATTGCAGATAATTTCAATAAAACGGAAACTTAAGTGAATATGGTCTATAATGATCAAGATAATTGCGGTTCTTTTATTATAGACTAAAACGAAAAAAATATCTTTAAAAATTTGAGTTCTATTTC
This sequence comes from Mytilus trossulus, assembly GCF_036588685.1. Taxonomy (NCBI): domain Eukaryota; kingdom Metazoa; phylum Mollusca; class Bivalvia; order Mytilida; family Mytilidae; genus Mytilus; species Mytilus trossulus. The sequence goes on along the minus strand of NC_086380.1, from coordinate 30,998,122 downwards.
TGTAAATATTCTGTATGAGTTTTTTGCCGATTCCCGCCGTGCTTTTTCTTTTGATGAAAGAACCCGCCCTTTCCAGACGGCCATATCAATTCCAATGGTGATTCCGTTATGACGTCGATGAAACAACGTTAAATTACGGGAAAACATAGACGACGTTTACGTTTGTTATTACCTCCCCCGAAACTGTTGGATATGCCCTTAATTGTGGTTTCACACAACTGTCTTAATTTCAGGAAAGACGTTACAAACATGTTTTACTCAACCACATTCCTGAATGCATGTGAACTGATGTTTTCCTTGGATGCTTTTTGCCAAATTCGTTTTTCTTTTATTGTTTTACCATAAATCAAACCGTTGTTTTTATTATTTAAAAAATGTGTCGCATGTTTGTCCCGATTTTATAAGTGGCCAGCTACATATTTTCCTACATAGTTGTGCTGTTACACAACTGTCCCAAATTGGGGAGGTTACATCCAAGTGTTATTTCTATGGGAGAAAGATGTCTCTCTGATAATCCCATCACATCTTATGTTTTTAGATTTAATTTGTTTTTGCTTTTTTTTTTTTTTTTTTTTTGGAAAATCGAAACAGTTATTGTTTGTATTACTCTACTTATCAAAGACAAACACTAGTTTTAGCAATTTGTTTTACAGAAACATAAACATATTACATTTTTAGATTAAACTTTTATTATAGAATGAATGCATGTAGTTCATCCGGGGTACTTCATTCTACGGAATATGACTCAAAGGATACAAAGTCAGTTTGAGATGCATATTTTCAATGAAATCCGTATTCTGTTATTCAAATTGGTCGGATATAATATTGTGATCAGCGCACATCTAGTTATTTTGAAGACCGATGCTATGGTTTTCATCTGTTTAGTCCCTTCTATAATATCTTTAATTCTTTTAAGTCACTACTTTAAACGGAAAATACATCTAATATATATAAAAAAAAAAAAGAAGATGTGGTATGGTTGCCAATGAAACAACTGTCCACAACAGATTAAGATTACACAGAAATTAACTACTATAAGTCACCGTACGGCCTTCATCAATGAGCAAAACCCATACAACATAGTAAGCTATAAAAGGCACCGATATGACAATGTAAAAATATTCAAACGAGAAAACTAACGGCCTTATTTTTATAAAAAAAATGAACGATAAACAAATATGTTACACATAAACAAACGACAACCACTGACTGAATAACAGGCTCTTTGCTTGGGACAGGCACATACATAAATAATGTCGTTGGGTTAAACATGTTACTGTTCTCTACTTTTTTCAATCTGTATAATAAATATTGATATTTGACCACGAACAAGATAACTACAGGGATTAAACTTTTTAATTTATCTGTTATCTAAATATATTTGCCTGATTAAATTTATTCTTTAATTGGTGACAACCTGTTCATGAAAAAAGCCATTTACATTATGTGCCACCCATAAACATTTGTGGTGATAATTGTCCATATTATAAGTGGAAAAAATAACCATTGTTTCCATTTGTATCGCAATCTCATAGTAGTTTACTCCCATTCGTTCATACCGAAAATAAAAATAGACCAGTAAATATGCAAGATAATGATATGTCAATATCATATGATAAAATATTATTTGATTTCATAATGTATTTTGCAATATTTATATCATAGATAATGTTTTTGGAAAAATTTACTTTTCATTTTCAAATCAAAACAAGCGTCCGGTTACAGGCTTGCTATACAAAGAAAAAAAGAGCAGTAATTATTACTAAAAGTAACATATCAATGATATCGTGATAGAGCTACATAATATGGATGATTACGAGGACAATCGGAGAAGTCTGTATCATACTGAAGTGAGAAAAAAAGGGTTGAAGCACTTCTAGCATGACTGTTTAAAATAAGTATTAATGATTACATCGTAAAGAGACAAATTGATTGGTCCATATTCATTTTCAGTATGGTTTAGATAAAAAGAAGAACGTAATCACTTTTTATGAGATAAACAATGTATTTGTCTCGTAAGATGCAAATATAAAAAGCTTTTAAACAATCTGGTTGTCTCTCTTAACCGACAACATCGTCATCACTATTGTAAGACTAGTATCCAGAAGAATGTCCTCTATCCGAATACCTCAAAATCTTTTTTTTTCTCTATTTCTATTTTTCATTTTTGAAGAACGATTTCTGAAATGTTTAACTATTCTTTTGAAGTCGGGATAGTCTTCGCCGTCAAAAAGATAGGTTTCAGGAATTTCAGATTCTTCATGATTTGGTTCTGTAGCATTTTTACGGCAACTCTTTTTTTTCTTTAAAGAAAAATTTTGATCTGTTTCCGGGTAAACATTATTGCATCCCATTAGTATGTGTTAATTCAAACGCGTAGCATATTTGTCAAGTATTCCAGAACACATATCTCTAGGTACTGTCCAAAAGGAATACAATGGGAAAATATTTTCATTCTCTATAAATTACTCAAAAAAATATTCCTCATTACTGCTAGAAAATTGTTTGTTGGTTCCTTGTCAATTTTTCTTTTGTATGGAGAGTCGTATATGTGTCGTCGTTTTGTTCCATCTAGATCTAAAAGTCTTCTCTGTGTTTGGATGGGTTTGGATGATTTAATAAGAAAACCAATCGATTAAACGATAAATACTCCATATTTCTATCAAGGATTTAATTTCCCATTCTCACTCGAACTTTTGCGTTCCTATATGCTATTTCACTCTATGACACTTTCAGGGATATGACAAACTGAGCTGTTGGTTCCTCCAGGGTTCTATTCAGTTTCTTAGGAATACGCTAACCAAGACCTCTTAAAAGACGTAAAGATTTGCAAAGGTCTTACGAATACATAGATGATTGTGAACTGTATAACAACGCAGTGCTCTTTACTGTTTCATACAAACACAAATGAATCTTGTTTTTCGTATAAAATAACAGAGGTCTTACCAAAAACTATGCATTTAAATAAAAGTAACAGTAGTATACCGGAGTTCAAATTTCATAAATCGATTAAGAGAAAACAAATCTGGGTTACAAACTAAAAAAAAATGTTCAGAACCTAACAACAGCTATCATGGTTATATAGGGTTGAAATGTCAATATAAATAAAATATATTCATCAATGCGCTTGTGTTATTTAACAGACTTTTATAACTTACTGGTTACTGTTAACATCTTCAATTATAAACTCCTCATGTATTATCACTGCATACCCTTCCGGAGCACCTGGGATCTCCCCCAGTTTTTGGTGGGGTTCGTGTTGCTTAGTCTTAAGTTTTCTATGTTTTGTCTTGTGTACTATTATTTGTCTGTTTGTGTTTTTTTATTTTTTAGCCATGGCGTTGTCAGTTTATTTTCAATGTATTTGAGTTTGACTATCCTTCTGGTATCTTTCGCCCCTCTTTTAAACAAGTAAAAAGTATTCAGGTAATTTATAAACTGGGATTAAAAGTTACTTGACGGCTGACTCACTCAAAAGTGAATAATGAAGTATCTACTAACCCGAAACCTGAAATCAAGTACGAAGGAGGAATGTCTCTCTAAACACGGCACAGAGATTTAACTTATAGTATCGGTCGCAGTGGTAATGTGTCTAGAATTAGAAATTATTCATTGTGTGAAGCAAACAAATAAATAACTGAAATCAAATTTGAAAAACTATATTTAAGAAATGTGCAAAATGTTTTATACAAATTTGTAATAGTAATCGCTAGATGGTACTTTGCCATGTTAATAACACTATAGTATCATTGTAAAAATTAAACTACAACCAATTATTTTTCATTTGTTTACATACAATATCAGCTATATTTAAGATCGTGAGTTTTTGTTGATAGGTGTATAGTAGTATGTTTATCAAATACCAAGTAATGATTCTAATTGTAATATGACTAACTGTTATTTATATGTTCATACTAAATCATTTGTTAAAAGTACGTGATAGTGCAATTTGTAGTTGTGTTTGCATAATTAAATTAACCCTGTTACGCATTTTTCTATACTGAAATTAATTTGTATGTTATGTGTAAGTATTTATAGGCATTTAATAAAATACTAATATAAGATAAAAACATATTCATAGTTCATTCGTTGATTGTTGTTTATTGTCACAGTGATCGGTATTTGGAAATCATCTTCGTCTTTTGGTCTGTTGTAAATATTTGTCTCATTGGCAATTAAACCGAATCTTCATATCGTGATATCATTTTTAAAAACAGCCGGTACAATTGCATATAATAATACAATGTAACAAACATTGTCAACTAGCAAAAACTATAAATAAAATGATTTTTTTATGGACAAAATGAAGTATGTGATATTTCAGTTAATACATTGCGAATAAAGGTTTACATTAACCCAACATCAACACATTATAATACATATTGACTGTTGTCTAAAATTAGGTGGTTGTGTGTTAGTTGCTGTCATAAAAATATTGTTTATTGCTTAACACAATACAATATGAAATCAGAAAAGGAGTCATAATAGCAAATGAGACAACTATCCGCCAATTTCTAAATGAAAACAAGGCTATCATGCGCTCGAAACACTTTTCTGGCTTGCTCTTCACCAGGAACGCTCACAGCCGAATATTTGAAGGCAAAGGATGTGCACGAACCATCCTAAGTGGAAAGTTATATAATACAAGTGTTGAACTATAAATAATAGCCGCTTTCATCTAACGTTAACTTTTCCTGAAGAAGTTGAAACGGACAATTATGAATTTGGTGTTTTTTGTATATCAAGTTAGTACCAATGTATTGAATATTATCCACGTGGACTAGTATTACCGTTGTCGATCCATGCTATATAAAATAAAAACAACACTTTTTGAATTGTATGCGTTCAAAGCGCTTTTCTGGATTCACCTTCTTCATAGCTATATTAATTAGATATAAGCAGTTGTAGGTCACCGTACAGCCTTCAACAAATAGAGAAAAAATAATACCGTAAGGTTAGATGTTTTTAGATAGAAAGAAGTGCACGAAAAGTGTGACACAGTACCGACCTTGTGAGGGACGTATAGCCAGTCAAGGTCGTAAAAAACTTCCATCATCGTGACACACCCATTTTGTATATCTTTATCTTTTTGCACCAATTTTTTAAAATAAAAGTAGAACATTTATTTTCATTTTATAGTTTTCTAGAAGTCTACTTTCATTTGCATTAAAATTGTATACCGTATTGTGTCTTTACTGATGCTGAAATTTTAGAGTTGACAATTTGTCCAAAAGTTTAACTATTGAAAAAATTTATGAAAGTATTATATGGAATAGATAAGCTGCATGCAAATATTAATTCTTATTCATATTTCGCCTTCGGTCTCAAGTAATGAATTAGCTTAACTTCTCTTTGAGGGGTGAAGCGTACATATAATATCTCTGTTTAAAGAAACAAACTATAGCTGACCACACCATAACTGTGTGACCTTGACCCTAGTATATAAGCACCTGTTCCATAATAACTTGTCATTATTTTTCTTGAGGGTGAAGTGGACACTTCACATGAGTTCTTTTTAGGTATTTTGTTTTTATCTTAAATTTGGGAGAAAGTTATTAAAGTTGCATTAACTTGTCTACGAAGTACGACAAGTTCTAATGTTATTTTGTTATTTACAAATAATAATTCCTCAATTGTATACGATGTATGACAAGTGTTGATGGAAATGAATTTAAAAATTTCTTGTCTACGATGTATGACAGGTGTTCATGGAAATTAATTAAATATTTTATTGTCTACGATGTATGACAATTTTATATATTCATTAAGTTTTTGCCTTAGTACGATGTACGGCACATGTGTTACTTAATTCATACTCCTGTTTGTTAAACAGGTAGATATTTAAAAGTATTTCTATTCATCTGAAGGTCGTGAGTACTCTTCACAATTTACACGTGTTTTACCTGCACAGGTACACATTTTTGTATTACAATGGCTGAATTTGTTTATGCAAATGTATTGTTTTTGCAAGATGTTTAGAATGATGTTTACACTCACTAGGGTGATGGTTATGTTATGATTTTCATCACCTCTGGAATGTTTTAGAAATTAAAGATGATAAATTTAATAGGAAATCAAGAGGTATTTTGAATAAATCATCTCCTTAAACAGTTATAAAACCTAGTAGTTTTATAAAAGGTCATAATGACATGGCAATTGGAAATAATTGACAAAGCAACAAAACCTGTAAAAAGTAAGTTTTAAAATCTAGTGCTACTGGTATAACTTCAAAATCTACTTGATTTGTGAATGTTTCTCACGAAAGAGCTGTTGAGATTTAAGATAGGCATGTATATTGTTACATTTACTCATTATTATTAATGTAGTAAAGAACCTGTATGAATCATGAGGTTTGAGACAGTTTCACTGCCTTCAACTCTAGCAGAGTTTGTAGAGAAACCTGCTGCTTTATTTGAATTTTGCCATTAGAGGCTTACTTTGATGAAGATTTAATTCTATTTTTTGATCTGATCTATTGAAATGATACGGTGTATGTACCTCTTTTTGGAGTTTGTGCCATGGCTGGTGATAGTCCAGCCGGAGTTGAATTTGATACGTCTTTTGATCCTGCATTAAGTTTTTCAGAAGCCTTTAAGGCTTCTTTTAGTGAGAATAATGGTCCATTATCTCATCCTGTTTGTTGAACAGTTTAATCATGATTTTGATAAAATCAGGAAAATATAAAGTTCAAAGAGGAATTAATACTATCACACTGAGAACTGTGACAATCCTAGTGTGTCTAGGATAAATAAAAAATTGAAATGGCACTGCCTAGACACACTCTGTGGTTTCGAAGATGCAGGAAACCCAGAGATTCTTTCCTAAGGGGTTGATCATCACCCCTATTGTTGAGTTGGCTATTTCTTGTTGTAAGAATGAGCCATTGGATCTTGATAATACAAGGATTTTATTGTAAAATTCTATTTGTTTGTTTGACCATGGGTTTCTGGTTAAACCCATAGGAGATGCTCAGAAATATTTAGATGATAAAACTTTTTTGTAATTCTGTTGTGATAGTTGCTTTATCACATTTCTAGTTATGATTGCAAAAAGCAAACTTGTGTTTATACAAAGATTCTAAAGCAAATTATAGATTCCTTGGAAGAGGTTCCAGGTCTAGCAATTAATTTACACCCAGCTGTTATGGGAAAGGCAATATCAGTTTTTTAACTGCAGATGCTCTGTTGGTCAACTATTGTACTATACTAGTAGGCAATTCCCTTCATTGAGAGGGAGAGGTTTCCAAAAGGGAACAGAGATTTTCGAAGAGGTCACTTTTCTCAACCAGTTGCTATATATACAGTAGATAACTTAAATATTATGATTTGGAAAATGTTTCTAATGATCTATTGATATTAGATATATATTAAGAAATGGTTATAAAATTATTTTTAATGATGTACCACAAGGTTTATCTTTTTGAATTAAATACATTTCACCTTTCATAAGGATGAATTATTTTCATAAGTCCAAAAATTGATAGCTAAGGGAGCTATTTAAGAGGTTGATCGATCAATGGAAAATCAGTTTATTTCCTATATTTTTTCTTAGTTCCTAAGAAAGATTGGTCTTCAAGGCCTGTATCTATTTGAAAAATTTAAACAAACTTAGTTTGTGGTTAATCAGCATTTGGAGCAGGACTATTTTTCTTTTGTTTAGATGTAATTCTTTTTAGAATAATTATCTATATATATATATATATAGAGAGAGAGAGAGCTAACATCTATAGATCTCACAGATGCATATTTAGGAATCATTTATGATTATATCACAATTTCCTGATTCATGTGGAAAAGACATTGATATGATATTTATGTTTTTTGTTTTGGATTGGCTTCTGCATCAAGAGTTTTTACTAAGGTTTTTAAACCTGTCTTATGTATTTATGAAATAATGTCACTTGAAGTATATACATGCTATAGTTTATACATTGATGATTCTTTTATTGTGGATCCGAGTTTAGATGATTGTATTGTGAATACAGAAGAAGTGGTGCAAATGCTTGATAAGCTGTGCTTCGGAATAAATTTTGAGAAGTTGGTACTCATTTCTTGGAAGGACATTATTTTCCTTTGTCTCATTATTGATACTGAGCTATTTAAGTTTTTTCTGACAGATGAGAAATGGCTAAAATTATCTCCTTTGGGGAATTTTTTCTTTAATAGAATTGTGTAACTGTATTTAAGATGATTATATCATATATTGGTCTTGTGACGAATGCTTTTAATGCAGTATCTTTGGGAATGTTACATTGCAGAAACATGGCGAGAAATAATGTTGAAACACTGTATAGTTGTTACAGTGTTTATTATCATCAATAGGCATGATAGGTGAAATTTTTTAACAATTTAAAATCAGAAATTAAAAATTTGATTTATAGACCCATCCAAAGAAGTTTTTGGATTGAACCAGATTCCTCTGACAAAAGAAGGATTTGGGATCCAAATTTGAAGAATATGTTTCTGTTGGTAGAATTTATTGGAGCTTCTTTAAGAGTATGCACTCATTTAATATAGATTTCATAGTATTGTTGGCTATATTTTTCTTTTGGAGAACAAGTTTTAGTCACAGAGATCTCGAGTTATACAATCAGAAAATACTATTTCAGTAGCTTTTATTATGCAATAGGATGTATAACCTCTTTGTCACTTAACATACTTACTACAAATATTTCATTATTTGGGCTTGGTGTTCAAGAAAGAACATTTTTATCACAGCTCTTTATATTCCTAGTAAGAAAATTCTGATGCTTATCATATGTCTAAAAAATTTACAGATTCAGAAGGATGGCAATTGAAAGAAGATATATTTGTTTTGTTTTTATCACGTTTTCATTTTCAAATCTGTAGATAATTACTTCATTGTCTTTAGACCAACAAGCTCCTTTCAGAGATGTTTGTATTTTTCATGATCAGAATTAAAACCTTATATTTTCCCATCTTTTTCATTGTTGGGGATAATTATAAAGAAAATTATTAGTGATAAAGTTCAGAAGGCTCTTTTGGTTATCCTTTTTGGCTTGCTCAGAGTTGGCTTTCTTTGCTAAGACCAATTTTAATTTTTTTGCCAGTTAAACTGCTAAGCATAAAAACTTAGTAACAATGTTGTATACTGAAGATAATGTCTTTCCGTCAGGAAGAGACTTAATTTAACTGTATATTGTAAAAAATATAAGTGAACCAACACCTGAAGGGTTGATTGTGCAGTAGGGTAAAAACGTGTGTATTATACTCAGAAATCACTTTAATATAAACAGGAGATTTCAGAATCATTTGTAAAATATATTTACACTTCATCTTGGAGACCTTGCATCTATAATCAAGCATTATCAATATTTTTTGAGAAATTTCATTATTTGGTGTTATCAATTCCTTATCACCATCTCAAAAGGATGTTATTGGTTATTGAAATTTTTGTAAAACACAAGCTTTTCATATTCAGCATGTTTAATGTGATTTTTCCTTGTTCTATGTTGAAACAGACTTTCTCCTTTAAGAAATAGATGTTACTTATTTTGTTTGTTTACTACATTTATTTGTGTAAGGTTGCTTAAACCTGAATCTGCAATTGAAGAGTTAGATACTCTTTCACTTAGGAGATGAATTTAGTGCTATCTTTTTTAGGTTCTTAATATTCATTGGAGTATTTAACATTGAAGACTGTCTTTTATACTTGTGTCTTTATTTGCCTTGACTACATCTGCCTTAAAGTACTATCTTTATCAGCTGTAGATTTACATTCTATGTCTTTCATTCAGAGACATGGCACTTTATTTTTTCATATACATGAGTTTTTGAAAAATACTAGATCTGTTAGATAGTTTACCTAATGAGGTGATCAAAGGTTTTGATAAACCAAAACTTTGTGTTGTTAAGACAATGATTTATCATGTTTTGTGTACAAAATAGGTGAGAGAATTCATCTAAGTCTTTTCGTAAAGTTTAGATAGTTAGAGAGAGTTCTAATTTTATCCAATGTTTTAAGGTTAACTCATTTAGAGGAACCTCTTCTTAAGTGCATTTTGCTTCAGGATGTTCTATTAAGGACATTATGGCAACAGTTTTGTCTGAACATATGGTAAAACTTTTTCAAGTTCTATAACAGGAAAGTAAATAATATCAGTACTAAAACACTTTTCTTCAGTTGTAGTTACTGGATGATCTTGTGATTTTTATCCTTTATTAAATGTTGGCATTTATATAAAAATTGTTTTTAGTTTGTGTCTACACTTTAAACAAGCTAATTCATTACTTGAGACCGAAGGCGAAATATGAATAAGAATGTTCCTTCATCCAAGCATATCTTGGATGTGCAGGATGAAGGTCATTCTTAGAATATGAGCCTGAGGCTCGAAAGTAATTAATTCCCACCCTAGGGATTATCAGTCAGACCCACCCTTTTCCACTGGGTTTTATATTTGGTCGACACAAACTTGCTTTAAATTATGACAAGTTATTATGGAACAGGTGCTTATATACTAGGGTCAAGGTCACACAGTTATGGTGTGGTCAGCTATAGTTTGTTTCTTTAAACAGAGATATTATATGTACGTTTCACCCCTCAAAGAGAAGTTAAGCTAATTCATTACTTTCGAGCCTCAGGCTCATATTCTAAGAATGACCTTCATCCTGCACATCCAAGATATGCTTGGATGAAGGAACATCATTTTATTTTTCTGCATTCATCATTTTACTGCTTTCAAAAAAATAAAATTAGTTGGCTAAAGTTCATAGCGTTTGTTCATTGTTTAAAGTTGTACGATAACCTATCATTGTTTCAATCCATATCAAATGGGCTCTGTAAGATAGGGTTCTCATTTTGCTATCATACGGCAACTCATCGTTTCATGTACAAATATAGTTATCACAAAACGATTGAATTGGACACAATTGTAAATATTATGACCATTGCTTTTTCTTTGTATTTTTTATTACTATTATTTAGGATAAAAACACGAGTGTTTATTTTTTTAGAACGCAGATTGAATGATCTTGATCTGAATTTTTGCATTCGTTTTTTTTTTGTCGAATCACAATTTCAAAGTGTTGTCTATTTTTAGTTCAATGCTGTTATTTAATTCCATTAAAACGAACATTAGGAGGTCGTTTCTATCTCGTTCCTTTTCTTTGGTTTCTGTTGAAATGTTGTTCATCTCCAAACTAATAATTTTAATTATTGTAAGATTTGTAAAAAGAAACATCGCGAAAATCAGTTTGTTTGCAGAACACGTATGAACAAAATCGTTGACGTATTATTGATATGGAAAATAAGGTATCAACAACATATCAATTTTTAAGAAAAGTATATACATTGGTTATTGGAGACTTAAATAATGTGTGAAATTTACTTCATATTTACTTTACATTTACTTTAATTGTGTTTCAATAAGTTAATGTAGGTGCATATTTAAACGTCCTGTTGTATAGTTTAACCATATTTTATTGTTCAAATTGCCAAACGTATCAGACACAGTTCTCACAACTCAGTAACGTCTTTTCAATGCTGTATGCTAATCCAAGACTTGAAATTTTTTGGAACATTTCGTATAATACTTTAAGTGGAATACAAACATTCTCCGTTTCTTCTATAAATAAGCAATAAAAAGACAAAACTTAAAAGTCAAAAACAGGAAAATTTTCATTAATTCATTATCAGATAGCCCGAGAATGAGCTGTAAATATCCTGATTACTGTGAACTGTGTAATTACCACGTGACCTTATAGAAACTTTGTCTCCTTCTTTCAGATCCAATATCATATTTGTTGTACCCATTTCAAAAGTGTTACTTGAAGGATTTAACCAAATACTTGACACCCGCACGTCATTAAGGTAAAGACTAACCCACAGTTTGTGTCCTTTTGCGTTCATCACAGTTGACGATATATGATACACTCCTTTACTAGGTGCAGTGAAAATACCTGTCGTTGGATCGTAGCCGTCTTTAATGTTGACTACAACTCTGTCAAACTTGATAGAAACATTTGCTGAATAGCTTTGATCATGTGTGCTAACAGATGTAAATGCTGGTGTTGTCTCCCTGTTAGAACACTGACAATCTGAAATTAGAAACAAATAATTAATAATATGACCAAAGCTAGTCTTATGATAGGCATATTTACCACATACAATATAGTTTCTTGGTAAAACGGCAAATAAATGTTGAATATCAAGGCAATATAGAAGATTACGTGTTGGGCCATATAGTTTCAGATATCATACATTTATCACCCTTGTCTGAGGGAGATTTGAAGACTTGGTCTCCCAAGTGAATAATTATTTCCCAAGGGAAATGAATGTCTTTCTTCTTTTCTTCTTCTTTTTTTTTTTGTTCTTCTTGTTCTTCTTCTTTTTCTTCTGCTTCTGTCTGATAATAGTTACAATCAACGAGCTGATTATTATGACTAAGGTGCGAATACAGATCCCCTCCCCCACTTCCACTTTCTTTACTACTGTTAATTTCTGATCACGAAGATTATTATACAATTTTTCTATAGCGCTAAATCTAAAACAATATTACTCAAAGCGCTTTACATCACATGTTAAACGGAACATACACACAGACAGTGATAAAAATATAAAATATGAACACACAAAATAAATATTTAAGTGTTAAAACTTTTCTAGATAAAAGTATTAATAATGTGGAAATTTAAAAAAAAAGTGGAATATATATATCAATGAATCAAAATAACGTTAGGGAACATATATTTATTCTTTCGAGCTTCCCCCAGGCATGCTTGGGGGATGCTTGGAGCCTTTTAGAAAAGCTTATTTCATTAAAACACCATTAAAACCCCATAAATGTCAATCAGATTGAGAATCCACGCTGAGTTCAATCAGTAAAAAGCTCATATGAGCCGGTAAAAGATGCTTGTTTATAAATGTGATGTTTAAAAATATATTGGCAATACGTCTTTATTCTGTGTAGTTATTAATATTTTGCAGACATTTCAATGTCTTGGTAAAATGCCTTTTTCAACTTTCTGGATTAATTTACACTGCAAGCTATCAAACTGTGCAATACATTTGGGGGGGGGGGGGGATATAAAAGAAAACTTTCGATATGTATATGAAATTAAGAAAATTAAATCTATATATTAACTTTATTTAAACCGAATAACAGTTAACATAATTATTCTGTTTTCAATTCTACAACATTTAATGTCCCATGGAATGATGTGCATTTATATTGAGCTTTAATATATATAGGGCAAATAAACTGGTCTTATGAGCTTTTTAGAGAGCATTTGTAAATCTTTATTAGAATATATCGCCATGCATGTTCTATGATATAGCATTTAGCACTTTTTCTTGAATGTATTAAAGTGTACTATGAGTGAACTCTTACCACCGGAATTGTGGTTAATTGTATTTCGGTATTTGGAAGTAGAAGATTTAGTGCGACTTCGTCAAGTTTGTATTTTTTTTAAAAGTGTAACATTAAATCAACATACACTGGGATCTTTTCATTTGAGTAACATTCACATTACGGACATTGATTTGATTAATATTACAGAATCTGTTTTCAGATTTTTGGACTTTGATATATTTCATTGTACATCTATAAATGGATCCTTTGCTAATGAAACAGGATTTTGTGAAAAATTCTTACTGACAACAAACATTGAAGCAAATAGTGATTTCAGAAAATGTTAATTTTCAATAATGCTGCTATTTTTTTGTGATGTTGCAATTTTCACAATGATAAAAACATTGCATTAATTTCTGATTTTGCAGTATTGTTTTTTATAAATTGTCAAATGTTTATAATGTAAAACTTTTCAATGTCCCTATTTAAAAACCATTTCTTATCACTAATATCATTAACATCAGTGGAGGTCAGTTGAGGTCAGTAGTCATAAAACTGGCAAATTATCCCATTAATAAAATGTAAAGCACTGTCCACATGTTTTTATCTTTAACACCAAGAAGCCATTAAATGTAATCAGATATCCTTCATTTATCATGCTTCACCATATGATAAGGTCAGATTCCTGAAAGACCCCCTTAATTATTAGAAATATATAACTTTGCATCAACCATAATATCTTGGTGTTACTAATTATAATCAGTATGTATTAAAATGACAACTGGTTAGATTGTATCTTCTCTATAGAGTACAGAATATTAAAAAGTAATTTTGATGGTGAAATGTTGTAAAAATGGTTTTTGCAACCTGCTACCCAAATACAAATTTACAAGAAATATATTGATTAATCTAATGGTTTGTACATGGAGTTTAAAAGTTAATTGTGAAGAATATAGGTAAGCTGTACAACATGTATTATTATAGAACTGCATGTGATATGAAAAAGCTGAAGTTAAAAAATGAACATGTATATGCTATGATTGTATCTTGGAAATAAACAATGAATATGAACATGAATATCAGTTTTTTATTAACAATTGAAAAAATAAAAAAATAAAAAGCAGTTTGTATAAAAAAGAAGATTTGGTGTAATTGCCAATGAGACAACTCTTCACTAGAGACCAAATGACACAGAAATTAACAACTATAGGTCACCGAACGGCCTTCAACAATGAGCCAAGCCCATACCGCATATATAGTCAGCTATAAAAGGCCTGAAATGACAAATGTAAAACAATTCAAATGAGAAAACTAACGGCTTAATTAATGTACAAAAATATGAACGAAAAACAAATAATATGTAACACAGCATCAAACGACAACCACTGAATTACAGGCTCCTGACTTGGGACAGGCACATGTATCACTAGCGAATTGAGGGGGGTTTAGGGGGGGGGGTTCGGGAAAACCCCCCCCCCCCCCGCTTGGAAATCGTAAAAATGTTTTGACCAAAAATTTGTGAACTTACTGTACAATCTTTGTTCAATATCGATTTCCTTCAAACTTTGTATAAATTAAGCTAATTAACAAAGTGGCATGTTATCATAAGACTCTTGTTATATACACAATATCATAATCACATTGACCCCGGGGTATACCTGTTTAATGAGTCCTGGCTACAAATTTAAAGGATTAATGTATGTCATAATTTTTTTTGGTAAAAAAGGGGGTGTTTTTTTTCAAATTTCGTGCCGTATCTCTATTGCTTAAAACTTAACACGTTTATGTTGCGACTGGTTTCCATATACATCTTATATTTTAAAACTTCCTATTGAGCTGGAATAAGGAATGAGTCTGGATATATTAAGCATGACATCTTGTACAACTCCGTGTTATGCCAAAAACATTTATTACGGTTTTTCACAAGACTACGGGCGTATCATGCGCTCTTGGCGCAGCTGTTTATTTTGTTTTTTATGGGTGACGTCTACTCTCTATCAAATTCACATACTGCAGTTTACATTTGTATTTGCTTCTTCTTCATTATCTACTTATAAGAAATGTTTAAAATATTTCGTTATCAAACAATTTTTTTTCTAGCATTTTCCCTAATTTAATTCCATTCTAATATGATTATTTATTTATATGTATGATTGTCGAGAAGGCCATATGTTAAGTTAAATTGTTAGAACTATAACAATCTTTTAATTAGTATTAAATAATTGTTAGAACTATAACAATCTTTTAATTAGTATTAAATAGAGTAGAGATCGTTTGCACACTATTTTTAATTGCAAGTAACTTTTACAAATTTATCCTGTTGTGATCTTTGATCAAATCATCGTCTGCTAATTTTTGACATGAATTAATACATGTCTAGGTAAACAGTTTACTTAAATTGTATCTCTATCATTTACTGCGGTCAAGCAAAGTTCAATCCTGTATGCATCGCAGCTAGTTGATGAATTACTTTTATTGCTTATGTGGTTTAGATGTGTTAAATGTAAAATCAGCTGCTACTTCATAACTAATCAAAACATTATTAAATGGTATATATATACATGAAATGATTAAAGAATATAAAAACTATTATAAAAAAATTCTACTTGCATGTAACAATAGAAGCGCATTTTAAACTTATTGAAATCTTTGTTTCTGTAATAAATATAACTTGATTGTGCACTAGCATTACATTTTGGAGTGTACGAATCATAAAATATTCTTTGTAAAAATGAACATTTGCAATTTCAAAACAATTCATATGCAGCTTATGATTTAATACTATAAATAACAAGCTTTTTTATGAGCTTATAAAAGCTCTTATAAAAGCTCTTAATAGTAAACTCACAGTTGATTTGCTTTTTGATTGACATTTATTGGATTTTGATTGCTTCTTAATGGAAGAAGCTTCTCTAAAAGGCTCCAGGCATCCCCCGAGCATGCTTGGGGGAAGCTCACTAGAATAAATATATGTTCCCTTATACTGAATAAAGTTGGTAAAATAAATAGCCAAAGAAGTCTAAAATAAGATTGCTATTAAAAATAATCAAATATAAGTTAAATATTTGAAAACGTATTCAAAAGATGAAAAAGGAATATCACCATGTAAAAATATAATTACTGAAATGAAAAAGATGTGTGCTACTAAAAACATACAATGAACATATTCTAAATGAAACATATCTCCAGTTAAAAGAAAGGTTCGATAATTCAAAAGCAGGCTAACGTATTACAGAAACGAATTTAAGGGATTAAAAATGCTTGTCGAAATAAGTGAGTTTTTAAGTTCTTTTTGAATACAGGCACCGACTTTGCATTTTGAAGTTTTTTTGGTAATGCATTCCAAAGGATGGCTGCTGTTTGATCAAATCTTCTATTGCCGTAGGTTTTGGTTCGCACAATAGGAGTTACCAGTGTTAAGTTGTTTTCAGACCTTTATGATCTTGATGGCATGTATAAATTTACAATAGATATAGGAAGATGTGGTGTGCGTGCCAATGAGACAACTCTCCATCCAAATAACAATTTAAAAAATAAACCATTTTAGGTTAAACTACGGCCTTCAACATGGAGCCTTGGCGCACACCGAACAACAAGCTTCACTAAGATATAAATCTCTATAAAATAAAATTAAGAATGGAAATGGGAAATGTGTCAAAGAGACCAAAACCCGACCATAGAGCAGACAACAACAGAAGGTCACCAACAGGTCTTCAATGCAGCGAGAAATTCCCGCACCCGTAGGCATCCTTCAGCTGGCCCCTAAACAAATGTATATACTAGTTCAGTGATAATGAACGCTATACTAAACTCCAAATTGTGCACAAGAAACTAGAATTAAAAATAATGCAACACTAGCAAAACCCAGAGGATCCTAACTTAGGACAGGCGCAAAAATGCGGCAGGGTTAAACATTTGTATGGGATCTCAACCCTCCCCCTATACCTCTAGCCAAAGCCGAAAAGTAAACGCATAACAATACGAACAATAAAATTCAGTTCAAGAGAAGTCCGAGTCTGTTTTCAGAAGACATAACCAAAGAAGATAAACAAAATAACAAAAATACAAAAATAACAACAGACTACTAATAGTTAACTGACATGCCAGCTCCAGACATCAATTAAACTGATTGAAAGATTATGTCTACATCATATGAATGACACAATCCTTCCCGTTAGGGGTTTAGTACCATACCGTCATAAAATATATGCATATGAGAAGAACAGAACTCGTGTCACGCTACCAATGGGTTTTTAAATAAATGTGTTTAGTTCCGATGAAAAGACCCTATAAGTGAATCAATATTAACGCCGAAATATGCAATCTTTGAGACCTGGCAACAGTATCGAAACTATATCCCTTCTTAATAAGTCTATTACAAGGTTTGTTAGTTTCTGAGATGAATACTGACATTGTTGTGCTTTATAAAGAATATTTCCAATGTTTGTCATCCGCTTGATCAATAGTACCGATTAAAACGTAATTATATATTTTTCTATGTTCAATTGTTCTGTGGATTGTTAGCTATTTTACCGATTATGTCAGACACACAAATCTATGAATGTGTTTGTAGATAGATGTTTTTGTGTTCTGTTAAATTGTTCCTTTTAAAATTGTTATACGATGATGACTGATGTACCCATATTCTGTCTATTTTATTTATTGTGTCTTTATAGTTAACGCATCAATGTAAATATAACGAAATTTGATGAGACTGTCATCAAAGTGAGAGGGTTAGCGCTATAAAACCAGGTTCAATCCACCATTTTCTACATTTGAAAATGCCTGTACCAATTCAGGAATATGACAGTTCTTGTCCATTCGTTATTGATGCGTTTTGTTATTTGATTTTGCCATGTGATTATGGACTTTCCGAATTGATTTTCCTCTAAGTTCAGTATTTTTGTGATTTTACTTTTTGTTCACGCATCGTTTCAAAAATTACGTAATTTGATGCGACTGTCATGTAAGTGAGAGGTTTAGCGTAAAAACCCAGGTTGAATCCACCATTTTCTACATTTGAAAATGCCTGTCCCAAGTGAGAAATATGACAGTTGTTGTCCATTCGTTTGATGTGCTTTATCGTTTGATTTTGTCATTCGATTAGGGACTTTCCGTGTTGAGTTTTCCTCGGAGTTCAGTATTTTTGTGATTTTTTTTACATGTCCGAAAGGTTTTGAAGACATTTATTACTACACGATCGCTCTAAACGTTATAGAGGTTTTGTTCAATGTCACTCTGAGTCGTCTCAAGCGATCATTTGTTAATTTTGTTATTTTTATTTACAGATATACAGTGGAATAAACATTATAAGTTCTTTATATCGGTACCCTTGGAAAATGAAGGTTGTGTTTTTGTTGGTACAATCAATTGTGTTGCACATATTTGTAGATTCAAAGATCATTCAATATATTATGTAATGTATTTAGTATACAATAGTAGGTTTTCTTTTTGCTGCATACGGTCAAGCACAGGCTTACTTTTATATGCGTTCCACACCTAATTCATTTTATTATATAACATGGCGGCAGAACTATTACATGTATAATATAATAGAAGATATCAGTTAATTAATTGTTCTAAATCCAGCTTCTGTATCCATACAGAATGTGGCGGGTAAAACAACAATCAAATTTTACTAATTGTAAGTCAGTTAATTTGTGAAAAAAATCTTAAATCAACTCAACGAGACAGTAACCGAACAACAAGGAAACCAGATTATGTATTTTCATAATAAAACAGAATTTTCCTCGATGAACAAACACGGACGTAAGAGAACCAACTCTATGTCGTAATGGAACACATTTTATCAGAAAAAAAATGATTATTTGTTACTCTATGTCGTAATGGAACACATTTTATCAGAAAAAAAATGATTATTTGTTACTCTATGTCGTAATGGAACACATTTTATCAGAAAAAAATGATTATTTGTTACTCTATGTCGTAATGGAACACATTTTATCAGAAAAAAATGATTATTTGTTACTCTATGTCGTAATGGAACACATTTTATCAGAAAAAAATGATTATTTGTTATATATATAAAAAGCGAGAACAAGACTACAAAAGTGTCAACAGTGACACCTGGTGACGAAATATAAACTGTAAACGCTACTTTGGACAGTTATATCAATTTTATTTGTTTAATTCGTTTAGTTGTAAGAAATTGAAAGAAGAAACTACTGCCACTCAGATTAGTTCTTGGGTGTAATAAAAAATCAAAGAACTACAATAGAAAGTTACAAAAATGTATATAGTAGCAGGGTAAATTTCTTGATAATAAATGCAAGTATTTTTACCTTGAAATTTGTCAATTTTAGCATCAACATTAGACTGTATTATTAGTGTCACATTATCGGTTATTTGATCAACAGTTCCCTCCATTTGATTTAAGATCGCTCCTTTGACAGATTTTGTCACTTCTTGATGAATATATTTTTGCAAAACTTTATTAAGTTCGGCAACGTCTATGTCAGCTTTTAATGTAGCTTTCATATTATCAAGTAGCGGAATAGATGCAACTTCTGAACATTGCTGTCCGATGCAGTCTTCAATTTTGGCACCTATGGTAAATAGAAAACAACAAAACTGGATAGCTATTGTAAAAAGCATCTCAATAAGCACTTTGCTAAGTCTGTATGGAAACTGATAAGGTACTTCACCGACGTCTGTTGTTTATTCTAGTGTTATAACATAATTAGCGGTTTATACAAGATGTAAAACAGTATATCACTTTTGTTTTGTTGGTAGTTATAAAAATAAACGACAAGAACATTATGTTATAACATACATAATGTGTCCAGAATTAATTAAGAAATAATTAATGGGGGCTTGAATTTCTCGTGATTTTACCACGGGCGGCCCTTTATGACAAATATTTTACCCTTAGGGATAGGGGTGAAATATCGGCGTAAAGGGACAACCCGTGGTAAAATATAGATAAATTCAAGCCGTCGATTCTAATAGGACAAATACGGAAATTCTTTTTGATCGAAGCGCTCTAGGTGGAGGCTAATATTTGCCGTTCCCATTAATAAACGCACCATTTAATTCGCGAAAAGAATGGAACAAACTGAATAAGTGACATACTTAAACTGTTTACAATAATGTATTTAGATAGTTTTGGATGATTTTAATGATAATTTACTCAAATGTCTTATATGTTTAAAAAACAGATTTGGCTTATATAACATTTTAGCATCGTTTGTTTACGTTTTCTTGTTGTGATGATTTTAGGTTTCACAAGCTTGTATTTTCCCGTAAAATGCTTATATTCTGACGTCGTTGTTCTATGATGTCAGGTAGCTCATTTATTAAAAAAACATATGACGTGGGAGTACAATAGGAACAGCCTTAGCAATATATTCATATTTTACCACGGGTGTGTACTCAAAGCGTTTGAAGGACGTCATGTGTGAATCTTGATTATATTACGCTGATGATTATGTATGTGAAGTTAGCAGCCGGTTCGTTATTCGTTATTCAATATTCAATATCCAACCGGCTGCTAGCAGCCAGTTTGATATTCAAAATTTAGTGAAAAATAAATACTTGAAATTATAAAAAGCACGATTTTCATAGTCAAAGGGACTGATAAGATACGTAGGAATCATTAAATGACCTTTTCAAGCTGTCGCATTTTCTCGTTGTCCTCGAATATAAACCCTTTTCCGTGCGACATTTTTGTCTGTATGTAATATAGAGTCCCCTGATCTCTCAATCTTTCTAATATTTAATAGACATTTAGTCAATAGGTAGATACAAACGTGACTAAAAGGACTTTGGGTACACTTCCTGTCTTCTATGTTTACGGAGCGCCCAAAGTGCCAGTTGGATATTCAAAATATATAGCGAAAACCTACCCGAGACCGCTTAAATGAGGTTGAGACCCCCCTGGTCTTTCAATGTCAATAAAATTCAACTAAATCATTGACTCTGTATATATAAAGATTGTATTAGATGGAGGTTCCAGAAAAACGTCATCTTCAATATCTACGGAGGGCTAAGATTGTCACTTTTCAGTCAAAAAATGTCCAAATTTTAGGACAAAGGGCACAGGGTGATGGTGAGAGCCCCCTGATCTCTCAATCTTTATAATATTTAATAGACATAAACGTGACTAAAAGGACTTTGGGTACACTTCCTGTCTTCTATGTTTACGGAGCGCCCAAAGTGCCAGTTGGATATTCAAAATATATAGCGAAAACCTACCCGAGACCGCTTAAATGAGGTTGAGACCCCCCTGGTCTTTCAATGTCAATAAAATTCAACTAAATCATTGACTCTGTATATATAAAGATTGTATTAGATGGAGGTTCCAGAAAAACGTCATCTTCAATATCTACGGAGGGCTAAGATTGTCACTTTTCAGTCAAAAAATGTCCAAATTTTAGGACAAAGGGCACAGGGTGATGGTGAGAGCCCCCTGATCTCTCAATCTTTCTAATATTTAATAGACATTTAGTCAATAGGTAGATACAAACGTGACTAAAAGGACTTTGGGTACACTTCCTGTCTTCTATGTTTACGGAGCGCCCAAAGTGCCAGTTGGATATTCAAAATATATAGCGAAAACCTACCCGAGACCGCTTAAATGAGGTTGAGACCCCCTGGTCTTTCAATGTCAATAAAATTCAACTAAATCATTGACTCTGTATATATAAAGATTGTATTAGATGGAGGTTCCAGAAAAACGTCATCTTCAATATCTACGGAGGGCTAAGATTGTCACTTTTCAGTCAAAAAATGTCCAAATTTTAGGACAAAGGGCACAGGGTGATGGTGAGAGCCCCCTGATCTCTCAATCTTTCTAATATTTAATAGACATTTAGTCAATAGGTAGATACAAACGTGACTAAAAGGACTTTGGGTACACTTCCTGTCTTCTATGTTTACGGAGCGCCCAAAGTGCCAGTTGGATATTCAAAATATATAGCGAAAACCTACCCGAGACCGCTTAAATGAGGTTGAGACCCCCCTGGTCTTTCAATGTCAATAAAATTCAACTAAATCATTGACTCTGTATATATAAAGATTGTATTAGATGGAGGTTCCAGAAAAACGTCATCTTCAATATCTACGGAGGGCTAAGATTGTCACTTTTCAGTCAAAAAATGTCCAAATTTTAGGACAAAGGGCACAGGGTGATGGTGAGAGCCCCCTGATCTCTCAATCTTTCTAATATTTAATAGACATTTAGTCAATAGGTAGATACAAACGTGACTAAAAGGACTTTGGGTACACTTCCTGTCTTCTATGTTTACGGAGCGCACAAAGTGCCAGTTGGATATTCAAAATATATAGCGAAAACCTACCCGAGACCGCTTAAATGAGGTTGAGACCCCCCTGGTCTTTCAATGTCAATAAAATTCAACTAAATCATTGACTCTGTATATATAAAGATTGTATTAGATGGAGGTTCCAGAAAAACGTCATCTTCAATATCTACGGAGGGCTAAGATTGTCACTTTTCAGTCAAAAAATGTCCAAATTTTAGGACAAAGGGCACAGGGTGATGGTGAGAGCCCCCTGATCTCTCAATCTTTCTAATATTTAATAGACATTTAGTCAATAGGTAGATACAAACGTGACTAAAAGGACTTTGGGTACACTTCCTGTCTTCTATGTTTACGGAGCGCCCAAAGTGCCAGTTGGATATTCAAAATATATAGCGAAAACCTACCCGAGACCGCTTAAATGAGGTTGAGACCCCCCTGGTCTTTCAATGTCAATAAAATTCAACTAAATCATTGACTCTGTATATATAAAGATTGTATTAGATGGAGGTTCCAGAAAAACGTCATCTTCAATATCTACGGAGGGCTAAGATTGTCACTTTTCAGTCAAAAAATGTCCAAATTTTAGGACAAAGGGCACAGGGTGATGGTGAGAGCCCCCTGATCTCTCAATCTTTCTAATATTTAATAGACATTTAGTCAATAGGTAGATACAAACGTGACTAAAAGGACTTTGGGTACACTTCCTGTCTTCTATGTTTACGGAGCGCCCAAAGTGCCAGTTGGATATTCAAAATATATAGCGAAAACCTACCCGAGACCGCTTAAATGAGGTTGAGACCCCCTGGTCTTTCAATGTCAATAAAATTCAACTAAATCATTGACTCTGTATATATAAAGATTGTATTAGATGGAGGTTCCAGAAAAACGTCATCTTCAATATCTACGGAGGGCTAAGATTGTCACTTTTCAGTCAAAAAATGTCCAAATTTTAGGACAAAGGGCACAGGGTGATGGTGAGAGCCCCCTGATCTCTCAATCTTTCTAATATTTAATAGACATTTAGTCAATAGGTAGATACAAACGTGACTAAAAGGACTTTGGGTACACTTCCTGTCTTCTATGTTTACGGAGCGCCCAAAGTGCCAGTTGGATATTCAAAATATATAGCGAAAACCTACCCGAGACCGCTTAAATGAGGTTGAGACCCCCCTGGTCTTTCAATGTCAATAAAATTCAACTAAATCATTGACTCTGTATATATAAAGATTGTATTAGATGGAGGTTCCAGAAAAACGTCATCTTCAATATCTACGGAGGGCTAAGATTGTCACTTTTCAGTCAAAAAATGTCCAAATTTTAGGACAAAGGGCACAGGGTGATGGTGAGAGCCCCCTGATCTCTCAATCTTTCTAATATTTAATAGACATTTAGTCAATAGGTAGATACAAACGTGACTAAAAGGACTTTGGGTACACTTCCTGTCTTCTATGTTTACGGAGCGCCCAAAGTGCCAGTTGGATATTCAAAATATATAGCGAAAACCTACCCGAGACCGCTTAAATGAGGTTGAGACCCCCTGGTCTTTCAATGTCAATAAAATTCAACTAAATCATTGACTCTGTATATATAAAGATTGTATTAGATGGAGGTTCCAGAAAAACGTCATCTTCAATATCTACGGAGGGCTAAGATTGTCACTTTTCAGTCAAAAAATGTCCAAATTTTAGGACAAAGGGCACAGGGTGATGGTGAGAGCCCCCTGATCTCTCAATCTTTCTAATATTTAATAGACATTTAGTCAATAGGTAGATACAAACGTGACTAAAAGGACTTTGGGTACACTTCCTGTCTTCTATGTTTACGGAGCGCCCAAAGTGCCAGTTGGATATTCAAAATATATAGCGAAAACCTACCCGAGACCGCTTAAATGAGGTTGAGACCCCCCTGGTCTTTCAATGTCAATAAAATTCAACTAAATCATTGACTCTGTATATATAAAGATTGTATTAGATGGAGGTTCCAGAAAAACGTCATCTTCAATATCTACGGAGGGCTAAGATTGTCACTTTTCAGTCAAAAAATGTCCAAATTTTAGGACAAAGGGCACAGGGTGATGGTGAGAGCCCCCTGATCTCTCAATCTTTCTAATATTTAATAGACATTTAGTCAATAGGTAGATACAAACGTGACTAAAAGGACTTTGGGTACACTTCCTGTCTTCTATGTTTACGGAGCGCCCAAAGTGCCAGTTGGATATTCAAAATATATAGCGAAAACCTACCCGAGACCGCTTAAATGAGGTTGAGACCCCCTGGTCTTTCAATGTCAATAAAATTCAACTAAATCATTGACTCTGTATATATAAAGATTGTATTAGATGGAGGTTCCAGAAAAACGTCATCTTCAATATCTACGGAGGGCTAAGATTGTCACTTTTCAGTCAAAAAATGTCCAAATTTTAGGACAAAGGGCACAGGGTGATAGTGAGAGCCCCCTGATCTCTCAATCTTTCTTATATTTAATAGACATTTAGTCAATAGGTAGATACAAACGTGACTAAAAGGACTTTGGGTACACTTCCTGTCTTCTATGTTTACGGAGCGCCCAAAGTGCCAGTTGGATATTCAAAATATATAGCGAAAACCTACCCGAGACCGCTTAAATGAGGTTGAGACCCCCCTGGTCTTTCAATGTCAATAAAATTCAACTAAATCATTGACTCTGTATATATAAAGATTGTATTAGATGGAGGTTCCAGAAAAACGTCATCTTCAATATCTACGGAGGGCTAAGATTGTCACTTTTCAGTCAAAAAATGTCCAAATTTTAGGACAAAGGGCACAGGGTGATGGTGAGAGCCCCCTGATCTCTCAATCTTTCTAATATTATGCAGATATTTAGTTAACAGGTAGATACAACCGAGACTAAAAGGAATTTTGGTACATTTCCTGTCTTGAATGTATACGGAACGCCCAAAGTGCCAGTTGGATATTTAAAATATATAGCGAAAACCTACCTGAGACCGCTTTAATAAGGGTGAGACCCCCCTGATCTTTCAATGTCTATAAAATTTAATTCAATCATAGACTCTGCATATATAAAGGTTGTATTAGAAGGATTTCCCAGAATATTGTCATATTCGATATATATATATGGAGGGCTTATATTGTCACTTTTCTGCTAAAAATTATAAGAATTTTAGGACAAAGGGCACAGGGCAATGGTGATAGCCCTCTAATCTCTCAATCTTTGTATTACTAAGCAGACATTTAGTTAATAGGTAGGCAGAAATTATAACCTTATGTTGGAAAGGGGCAACCATATCCCCACTTGGGGTTGTGAGAGATTAAACAAGCAGCTGACCACCGTCTTGACAAAGAAAGAGACCGATTGAGCTCGGCAAATTGTGAGCTATAGGATGAAAAAAAACCAGGCGCACCGGGTATGATTACCACGAATTTTATATATTTTGATATTGGACGATAGGATCGAAAGATCAAAAGCTGGGTCTAAAAACTATTTAATCGTAGATATTGGTTTTGGGGGAAACAAATTAATTTTATTTTGGATTGTTATAAAGATTAAGACATCGATCAAATAGCTATTAATAGCTGGAATTAGTTGTTGAAAGCGTCAAAGCCCTGAGTGGTATTGCCAAAATGAACCACCGCCGATGGTACTCCCGGATGAGGAAGGATCATTTGGATCAGTTGATCGGAACGACGACCAACATTTTTTTAGCGTTGTTCCAACCCTATACTAGGAAGGATATTATCACCCAAGCCAAACAGCATGAGTTGATAGAGGTTAGCAGGATGTCGAAAGATCGACTACTGGATAAGTTACAGGAACAGATCAGAGAAGATAGGAAATCATTGGGGATAAAATTGAGGTACATCCACTGAAGAAAGCCTTTAAAGATGTATTTACTACCTGAAAGATGACCAATATTATTGACATGGATGTGCAGACCTTCCTTGAGGTCTCTCAGATGTCAAGAGTGGAACTTATAGACGATTGGGCATTGAAAGGATAACAAGTCAAAGCAATGTGATGCTGCACTGTGAAGATTAACCCAACAGGTAAAATGGATGATGAGAACGTGGGATACTTTCACTCGGGAAACCAGATTTTCCCCTCAACCACGGACTTGCTTGAAACCCTTGAGAAGATGGATGAAAAGATCGGAGAGAAGATTGCACAGTGGACCTCTGAAAAAAGTGACTGGACATCGAAAGCAATTGTAAAATTTCAAGTCAATATTACCAACGACCGCTGGGTAGGTCACAGTACATTTATTAGCCGGCGTTGATCAAATACAAGAAGGCTGTAATCAATGTGAAAAATAACGACGAGGAGTGTTTCAAGTGGGCCATTCTTTCGGCCTTGCAGGTAGACCCAAAACAAACGGACAGGGTTACACAGAGCTCAATCTGGTAAGCCTTAAGGATATTAATTAATTTGAGAAGGCAAATTCCACCCTGGCGGTTAATGTATTTAGAATAGATGCTAGTGAAGTATACCCGCTACACATTTCAAACATTGGTGAACAGCGGGAGAGAGAACTCAACTTACTGCTGATCCAAGGCAACATGTACTTGAACCACGTTTATAGCAAGGAAGTTCTGGAAACCAACAAAGATTGTTGCGTCAACCACAAGGCAGCCAAGATCAGAGCTGCCCAAAGAAGGGACATACCAGCAGACTTTTGTCAACAACACCCACCCGATGAGAGTCCCTTTCGTAGTGTACGCGGACTTTGAGTGCTTTGATTTACCGATAAGGTTGAAATCAAAAACGATAAGGTTCTGTAGCATGTAGCAATACACAGTTTAATAGAAGTTTAGTATCGCATTATGGTCATGGTGAATTTTTCAAATATGAAAGTTTTTGTACAATGAAATAGATTTTTAGATAATTGAAGAATAATATAGCCTCCTTAGTGAGGTTATATGAACATTTAGATTGTTTTTAGCATGTTTTATATGGTATGTATCTGTTTGACAGTCCGTATTTTTCTATCCATACCACCCATAGGTCCATAAATTATTGTAGTGTTTATCCACAAATATTTATAGCTCGACCTTTTCAATTCAAATTATGGAAAAACGAGCAAAAATGCATGTGTGTTTTTTTTTAACCTTTCGATAGATATATGCCTATAGTTTCAGGAAAGGTACAACTGTTCAAACCAACGCTTAGGGGCGTTCAATACAAACGCTTACAGGTATTCAAACCTTCACTTAGGAAGGTTCACGTCAACGCTTTAAATAAATGAACGTTTATAAATATTACAGACCCTAAACAGTGTGAGGCGCTCGCCAGGGAGTTGCAAGAGATCAAACGGAAGATTCAAGCCAGTAACATGCAGCATCGCCTCGAGAAGATTGGACTCAACCCTGACCTTTCCAAGGTGTTAAGCCTGTGGTTGAGGCTCAGCGAGAGGCAGCTTCACCGATCACCTAAACGATCGTTTAACTTCCTGCAGCAGTAACAGCCCTCCAGCCTCCACCGCCAAAGTTTGACTACCCACTACCCATTGCACCACCTATAGACACCATCCTCGGACTTCGAGCACAGCAGTATTTGAAGATCAGTAACGATCCTTCGCCGACCACACCTTTGAATCTCGATCTCTTCATCGGAAGCTAACCAGTTACTTCTGACGGCGATGATATTTTCGTGGATGGTGTGAGGTACAAAGGAACCCTTAACCTCTGGGAACTCATGGTGAAAAAGAAATCAGAATCTTTCGAGTCCAAAGTTTTTAAGACCTTGTCGACTATGCAGAGATCCTGAACAGTTCCGGTGCCATGTATCAAGGCAATTAACCCTCTCGAGAATCCTAAGGCGATAAAGATCTAAGTGGACGAAGATTGTGTCTGAAATCTAAAGCAAGATAAGAATTGTAGCGGACTTCAAACCGTACGCGCGTGTTTCTACCCTCCGACTTTGACCAGCTCCTTTATTGCTTGGATCTGTGCAACACTGCATACCGTGCTGGAAACAATGGTGTGCGAACAATGGTGTGCGCAACGCGATTATGGCGATCATCGATGCCATAAAGAAAGGTGAACACACCAGCATCAAGGAATATAAGCAATTCCATCGTAATATCCTCAATTAAGAAAGGTTTTGTTTGAAAGTATGCATACGGTGGTAGAAGTTTTTTTGACACTATCGCCAGTATCGCTGGTCGCATGTTCACCTCCTCTGCTGCCAAGACATTGAAAAGTAGGCCTATGAGCACTGCCACCAATGCAGCCATGATAGGAGTGGTGGTAGTCGTCAACATGTCGTTGACAAAGTGACCCGCACTCGAAAACCAATTGACCAACGCAGCAAGCCCAATCAACAGCTCAGTGTTAAACGCAGAAAGCCCAACAACCAAACCCAGTTAAACAATTTCATCTCTGGTCGTGGCATCGGTACCATCCCAACTTCCTCCAATACTATAAATAAATACATAATGTCTGACATCCTTACAATCACAGAAGGGTTTACCTTCGATGAAAGTCTTCAAAAATATTAATACTAGGTTCACGAATTCGAACCTTAAGCCGGCGCCCAACTTACCAACCCTGGAGCGTCACTCCTGCAGACGAAAACAAGATGCAACTGTACAAAACCATCCAGAAAAAATCCACGATCCTCTGTGGATTTCGCATGATACAGTGTGATTCCATAGTCGTTCCCCAAGCCTCACAGTTTAACTGCCGCCTAGCTGCCAATAGTGGTCGCGAAAAACCAAGATATATTATCGTTGCCTTTCAAACCGACAGAGATAATGACAAAACCCATAATGCTTCCGTGTTCAATCGCTGTCGATTGCAAAATATCCATGTCACCCTCAAAGCTGAACGCTACTCAGCCGTCGACTTTAATACCGGTTTTTTTCACAAAACAAGGTTGCCATAGTGTTCAAGGAGGATGTAGACTTCAGAAAGAAATTCTACAACATTGACACCCTCCTTAGTAACGGTGATGTCAACCCTCTGATTTCATTTACATATAGCCGCTGTTGGTCATCGATGTAAGTCATCAGTCCGACCGGACATCCAGACTCGAGCGGAATCGAGCGTTATGTTCCCGCCAACACCGAAGCATTTGCACTTCCAATCTCCGTAGGAGTCCTAGGCCTCCAGTTCAAATCGGTCGGTCAGTAGTTGAACGTCGTGTTTTAATAAATAAATGGACACCACACTGTTGCAGCAAATCGTCCACAACACAGACCAAAAACAAGGGTTTTCCATCCTTGTCTCTAGAAACGACAGTCGCATTTTTACTCGGTTCAACCCCCTCCCCCAACTACAATTTAAGGAATCGAACACCACATTGGGATTTAAGCGACAGCTCTACACATTTGATCGGGCAACAAATGTTACAAAGAGGGTGAATACATTGTTAGCATCAGAAGCATCAACAGCATCCTGGTGAACAGTGGCATCATCAATAGCAGCTACATACACGGCTCACAACAGTCCACTATCTGAAGCTCTCCCCCGCAATCGATCCCGGGGTTAAGATCATTCAAACCCCCCAAAAATATGGTGTACTTACCCGTGATCTTGAGAACCATCAATCGCATGCAGACATACCTCACCAATCCAGACGGCGATCCTCCACAATCTCCGCAGAGAACATCTCACCATCCGCGTCCATCTTCGAGAGGCATGAATAAATAGTCTATCGAAATACGGTTTGAAATTTATAAAAGGTCAATCTAAATATTACAGAGAGCAGACAAAAAAGGTTTCCCGGTCACCATTCGTTTATCCCACACAAACCTGCATGGTGAACACAAGATGTTGCTTACCCCGCGACAGATTGAAAAGATCACCAAGCTTCTACAAAATGGTTCTAGTGGAAAAAAGCACTAACCAATTGAAGAAAAACATTCAAAAAGAAAGTGGATTCCTATCCATGTTAGCGGAAAGGGCAATGCGAGCCTTTCCTATGTTGAGGAACACAATTCATGTCAGCATGAGGTGTTGGAGCCCTAAGTTGTCTGTGTGAAATAGCGATCAACAATGCATTTGGACCTGGATTTTACATCAAAAGGGGTAGTTGTGTGAGCTGTGTGAAGGTGTGTGATAAAGGTCTGTATATTTTCCCTTCAACCTATAGTGACGGTTTGTATTTTAAACTAGGTCAAACTAGGCCTAGGGTTCTGGTCTGATCTGATCTGCAGCAAACAGTCCGTTCAAGAACATTCCATTTTTGATACAATCTTTATATATATAAAATCTATGATTTGGTTGAATTTAATGGAAATTGAAAGACCAGGGGGGTCTCACCCTCATTTAAGCGGTCTCAGGAAACTTTTCACTAAATATTTTGAATATCCAACTGGCACTTTGGGCGCTCCGTAAACATAAAAGACAGGAAGTCTACCTAAGTTCCTTTTAGTAATGTGTGTATCTACCTATTGACTAAATGTCTGCATAATATTAGAAAGATTGAGCAATTAGGGGGCTCTCACCATTGCCCTGTGCCCTTTGTCCTAAAATTTTGATAATTTTTAGCTGAAAAGTGACAATACAAGCCCTCCATAGATATCGAATATGACATTATTCTGGACAATCCTTCTAATACAACCTTTATATATACAGAGTCTATGATTTACTAAAATTTTGTGGACATTGAAAAACCAGGGGGTCTCACCCTCATTTAAGCAGTCTCGGGTAGGTTTTCACTATTTATTTTGAATATCCAACTGGCACTTTGGGCGCTCCGTAAACATTAAAGACAGGAAGTCTACCCAAATTCCTTTAAGTCACGTGTGTATCTACCTATCGACTAAATGTCTGCATAATATTAGAAAGATTGAGCAATCAGGGGGGTCTCACCATTGCCCTGTGCCCTTTGTCCTAAAGTTTTGATAATTTTTAGCTGAAAAGTGACAATACAAGCCCTCCATAGATATCGAATATGGCATTATTCTGGGCAATCCTTCTGATACAACCTTTATATATACAGAGTCTATGATTTACTCAAATTTTGTGGACATTGAAAGACCAGAGGGGTCTCATCCTCATTTAAGCGGTCTCAGGTAGCTTTTCACTATCTATTTTGAATATCCAACTGGCACTTTGGGCGCTCCGTGAACATTAAAGACAGAAAGTCTACCCACATTCCTTTAAGTCACGTGTGTATCTACTTATCGACTAAATGTCTTCATAATATTAGAAAGATTGAGCAATTAGGGGGCTCTCACCAGTGCCCTGTGCCCTTTGTCCTAAAGTTTTGATAATTTTTAGCTGAAAAGTGACAATACAAGCCCTCCATAGATATCGAATATGACATTATTCTGGGCAATCCTTCTGATACAACCTTTATATATACAGAGTCTATGATTTACTTAAATTTTGCGGACATTGAAAGACCAGGGAGGTCTCACCCCCATTTAAGCGGTCTCAGGTAGCTTTTCACTATCTATTTTGAATATCCAACTGGCACTTTTGGCGCTCTGTAAACATTAAAGACAGGAAGTTTACCCTAATTCCTTTTGGTCACGTGTGTATCTACCTGTTGACTAAATGTCTGCATAATATAAGAAAGATTGAGCAATTAGGGGTCTCTCACCATTGCCCTGTGCCCTTTGTCCTAAAATTTTGATAATTTTTAGCTGAAAAGTGACAATACAAGCCCTCCATAGATATCGAATATGGCATTATTCTGGGCAATCCTTCTGATACAACCTTTATATATACAGAGTCTATGATTTACTTAAATTTTGTGGACATTGAAAGACCAGAGGGGTCTCATCCTCATTTAAGCGGTCTCAGGTAGCTTTTCACTATCTATTTTGAATATCCAACTGGCACTTTGGGCGCTCTGTAAACATTAAAGACAGGAAGTCTACCCACATTCCTTTAAGTCACGTGTGTATCTACATATCGACTAAATGTCTGCATAATATTAGAAAGATTGAGCAATTAGGGGGCTCTCACCATTGCCCTGTGCCCTTTGTCCTAAAGTTTTGATAATTTTTAGCTGAAAAGTGACAATACAAGCCCTCCATAGATATCGAATATGACATAAATCTGGGCAATCCTTCTGATACAACCTTTATATATACAGAGTCTATGATTTACTTAAATTTTGCGGACATTGAAAGACCAGGGGGGTCTCACCCTCATTTAAGCGGTCTCAGGTAGCTTTTCACTATCTATTTTGAATATCCAACTGGCACTTTGGGCGCTCTGTAAACATTAAAGACAGGAAGTTTACCCTAATTCCCTTTGGTCACGTGTGTATCTACCTATTGACTAAATATCTGCATAATATTAGAAAGATTAAGCAATTAGGGGGTCTTACCATTGCCCTGTGCCCTTTGTCCTAAAGTTTTGATAATTTTTAGCTGAAAAGTGACAATACAAGCCCTCCATAGATATCGAATATGACATTATTCTGGGCAATCCTTCTGATACAACCTTTATATATACAGAGTCTATGATTTACTTAAATTTTGTGGACATTGAAAGACGAGGGGGTCTCAACCTCATTTAAGCGGTCTCAGATAGCTTTTCACTATCTATTTTGAATATCCAACTAGCACTTTGGGCGCTCCGTAAACATTAAAGACAGGAAGTCTACCCAAATTCCTTTAAGTCACGTGTGTATCTAGCTACTGTCTAAATGTCTAAATGTCTGCATAATATTAGAAAAAATTAGCAATGAGGGGGCTCTCATCATTGCCCTGTGCCCTTTGTCCTAAAATTTTGATAATTTTTAGCTGAAAAGTGACAATACAAGTCCTCCATAGATATCGAATATGACATTATTCTGGGCAATCCTTCTGATACAACCTTTATATATACAGAATCTATGATTTACTCAAATTTTGTGGACATTGAAAAACCAGGGGGGTCTCACCCTCATTTTGGCGGTCTCATGTAGCTTTTCACTATCTATTTTGAATATGCAACTGGATCTTTGGGCGCTCCGTAAACATTAAAGACAGGAAGTTTACCCAAATTCCTTTTTGTCACGTGTGTATCGACCTATTGACTAAATGTCTGCACAATATTAGAAAGATTGAGCAATTAGAGGGCTCTCACCATTGCCCTGTGCCCTTTGTCCGAAAATTTTGATAAGTTTTAGCTGAAAAGTGACATTACAAGCCCTCCATAGATATCGAATATGACATTATTCTGGGCAATCCTTCTGATACAACCTTTATATATACAGAATCTATGATTTACTTAAATTTTGCGGACATTGAAAGACCAGGCGGGTCTCACCCTCATTTAAGCGGTCTCAGGTAGCTTTTCACTATCTATTTTGAATATCCAACTGGCACTTTGAGCGCTCTGTAAACATTAGTGACAGGAAGTTTACCCTAATTCCTTTTGGTCACGTGTGTATCTACCTATTGACTAAATGTCTGCATAATATTAGAAAGATTAAGCAATTAGGGGGTCTTACCATTGCCCTGTCCCCTTTGTCCTAAAATTTTGATAATTTTTAGCTGAAAAGTGACAATACAAGCCCTCCATAGATATCGAATATGACATTATTCTGGGCAATCCTTCTGATACAACCTTTATATATACAGAATCTATGATTTACTTAAATTTTGCGGACATTGAAAGACCAGGCGGGTCTCACCCTCATTTAAGCGGTCTCAGGTAGCTTTTCACTATCTATTTTGAATATCCAACTGGCACTTTGAGCGCTCTGTAAACATTAGTGACAGGAAGTTTACCCTAATTCCTTTTGGTCACGTGTGTATCTACCTATTGACTAAATGTCTGCATAATATTAGAAAGATTAAGCAATTAGGGGGTCTTACCATTGCCCTGTCCCCTTTGTCCTAAAATTTTGATAATTTTTAGCTGAAAAGTGACAATACAAGCCCTCCATAGATATCGAATATGACATTATTCTGGGCAATCCTTCTGATACAACCTTTATATATACAGAGTCTATGATTTACTTAAATTTTGTGGACATTGAAAGACGAGGGGGTCTAAACCTCATTTAAGCGGTCTCAGATAGCTTTTCACTATCTATTTTGAATATCCAACTAGCACTTTGGGCGCTCCGTAAACATTAAAGACAGGAAGTCTACCCACATTCCTTTAAGTCAAGTGTGTATCTACTTATCGACTAAATGTCGGAATAATATTAGAAAGATTGAGCAATTAGGGGGCTCTCACCATTGCCCTGTGCCCTTTGTCCTAAAGTTTTGATAATTTTTAGCTGAAAAGTGACAATACAAGCCCTCCATAGATATCGAATATGACATTATTCTGGGCAATCCTTCTGATACAACCTTTATATATACAGAGTCTATGATTTACTTAAATTTTGCGGACATTGAAAGACCAGGGGGGTCTCACCCTCATTTAAGCGGTCTCAGGTAGCTTTTCACTATCTATTTTGAATATCCAACTGGCACTTTGGGCGCTCTGTAAACATTAAAGACAGGAAGTTTACCCTAATTCCTTTGGTCACGTGTGTATCTACCTATTGACTAAATGTCTGCATAATATTAGAAAGATGAAGCAATTAGGGGGTCTTTCCATTGCCCTGTGCCCTTTGTCCTAAAATTTTGATAATTTTTAGCTGAAAAGTGACAATACAAGCCCTCCATAGATATCGAATATGACATTATTCTGGGCAATCCTTCTGATACAACCTTTATATATACAGAGTCTATGATTTACTTAAATTTTGTGGACATTGAAAGACGAGGGGGTCTCAACCTCATTTAAGCGGTCTCAGATAGCTTTTCACTATCTATTTTGAATATCCAACTAGCACATTGGGCGCTCCGTAAACACTAAAGACAGGAAGTCTACCCAAATTCCTTTAAGTCACGTGTGTATCTAGCTACTGTCTAAATGTCTAGATGTCTGCATAATATTAGAAAAATTTAGCAATGAGGGGGCTCTCATCATTGCCCTGTGGCCTTTGTCCTAAAAATTTTATAATTTTTAGCTGAAAAGTGACAATACAAGTCCTCCATAGATATCGAATATGACATTATTCTGGGCAATTCTTCTGATACAACCTTTATATATACAGAATCTATGATTTACTCAAATTTTGTGGACATTGAAAAACCAGGGGGGTCTCACCCTCATTTTGGCGGTCTCAGGTAGCTTTTCACTATTTATTTTGAATATGCAACTGGCACTTTGGGCGCTCCGTAAACATTAAAGACAGGAAGTTTACCCAAATTCCTTTTAGTCACGTGTGTATCGACCTATTGACTAAATGTCTGCACAATATTAGAAAGATTGAGCAATTAGGGGGCTCTCACCATTGCCCTGTGCCCTTTGTCCGAAAATTTTGATAATTTTTAGCTGAAAAGTGACATTACAAGCCCTCCATAGATATCGAATATGACATTATTCTGGGTAATCCTTCTGATACAACCTTTATATATACAGAGTCTATGATTTACTTAAATTTTGTGGACATGGAAAGACCAAGGGGGTCTCACCCTCATTTAAGCGGTCTCAGGTAGCTTTTCACTATCTATTTTGAATATCCAACTGGCACTGTGGGCGCTCCGTAAACATTAAAGACAGGAAGTCTACCCAAATTCCTTTTAGTCACGTGTGTATCTACCTATTGACTAAATGTCTGCATAATATTAGAAAGATTGAGCAATTAGGGGGCTCTCACCATTGCCCTGTGCCCTTTGTCCTAAAATTTTGATAATTTTTAGCTGAAAAGTGACATTACAAGCCCTCCATAGATATTGAATATGACATTATTCTGGGTAATCCTTCTGATACAACCTTTATATATACAGAGTCTATGATTTACT
Source organism: Mytilus trossulus (assembly GCF_036588685.1). NCBI lineage: Eukaryota > Metazoa > Mollusca > Bivalvia > Mytilida > Mytilidae > Mytilus > Mytilus trossulus. The sequence continues at coordinate 30,961,785 of NC_086380.1, read as the reverse complement.
TAAATTTTGTGGACATGGAAAGACCAAGGGGGTCTCACCCTCATTTAAGCGGTCTCAGGTAGCTTTTCACTATCTATTTTGAATATCCAACTGGCACTTTGGGCGCTCCGTAAACATTAAAGACAGGAAGTCTACCCAAATTCCTTTTAGTCACGTGTGTATCTACCTATTGACTAAATGTCTGCATAATATTAGAAAGATTGACCATCTAGGGGGCTCTCACCTTTGTCCTGTGCCCTTTGTCCTAAAGTTTTTATAATTTTTAGCTGAAAAGTGACAATACCAGCCCTCCATAGATATCGAATATGACATTATTCTGGGTAATCCTTCTGATACAACCTTTATATAAAAAGAGTCTATGATTTACTTAAATTTTGCGGACATTGAAAGACCAGGGGGGTCTCATCCTCATTTAAGTTGTCTCAGGTAGCTTTTTCACTATCTATTTTGAATATCCAACTGGCACTTTGGGCGCTCTGTAAACATTAAAAACAGGAAGTTTACCCTAATTCCTTTTGGTCACGTGTGTATCTACCTATTGACTAAATGTCTGCATAATATTAGAAAGATTGAGCAATTAGGGGGCTCTCACCATTGCCCTGTGCCCTTTGTCCTAAAATTTTGATAATTTTTAGCTGAAAAGTGACATTACAAGCCCTCCATAGATATCGAATATGGCATTATTCTGGGCAATCCTTCTGATACAACCTTTATATATACAGAGTCTATGATTTACTTGAATTTTGTGGACATTAAAAGACCAGAGGGGTCTCACCCTTATTTAAGCGGTCTCAGGTAGCTTTTCACTATCTATTCTGAATATCCAACTGGCACTTTGGGCGCTCCGTAAACATTAAAGACAGGAAGTCTACCCAAATTCCTTAAAGTCACGTGTGTATCTACCTATCGACTAAATGTCTGCATAATATTAGAAAGATTGAGCAATTAGGGGCTCTCACCATTGCCCTGTGCCCTTTGTCCTAAAGTTTTGATAATTTTTAGCTGAAAAGTGACAATACAAGCCCTCCATAGATATCGAATATGACATTTTTCTGGGCAATCCTTCTGATACAATCTTTATATATACAGAGTCTATGATTTACTTAAATTTTGTGGACATTGAAAGACCAGGGGGGTCTCACCCTCATTTAAGCGGTCTCAGGTAGCTTTTCACTATCTATTTTGAATATCCAACTAGCACTTTGGGCGCTCCGTAAATATTAAAGACAGGAAGTCTACTCAAATTACTTTTAGTCATGTGTGTATTAACCTATTGACTAAATGTCTGCATAATATTAGAAAGATTGACCAATTAGGGGGCTCTCACCATTGCCCTGTGCCCTTTGTCCTAAAATTTTGATAAGTTTTAGCTGAAAAGTGACAATACAAGCCCTCCATAGATATCGAATATGACATTATTCTGGGCAATCCTTCTGATACAACCTTTATATATACAGAGTCTATGATTTACTTAAATTTTGTTGACATTGTAAGACCAGGGGGGGTCTCACCCTCATTTAAGCGGTCTCAGGTAGCTTTTCACTATCTATTTTGAATATCCAACTGGCACTTTTGGTGCTCCGTAAACATTAAAGACAGGAAGTCTACCCAAATTCCTTTAAGTCACGTGTGTATCTACCTATTGACTAAATGTCTGCATAATATTAGAAAGATTGAGCAATTAGGGGGCTCTCACCATTGCCCTGTGTCCTTTGTCCTAAAATTTTGATAATTTTTAGCTGTAAAGTGACAATACAAGCCCTCCATAGATATCGAATATGACATTATTCTGGGCAATCCTTCTGATTCAACCTATATATACAGAGTCTATGATTTACTTAAATTTTGTGGACATTGAAAGACTAGGTGGGGGGGGGGGGGGGGTTTCACCCTAATCTAAGCGGTCTCAGGTAGCTTTTCACTATATGTTTCTTTTATGGGCTTTCCATAAATATTTCTATTTATAATCCTAGTTGTTTTCTAGAGTAATCGGTTTTTGTTTTTAAGAAAAATCCTGTATAAAAGTACTGTACCTCTTTGATTTTTTTTTATTGCCAACAATCTATATTACATTTAGACAAATATGCAAATTAGAAAAGGGTTTATATTCGAGAACAACGAGAATTTGCGACAGCTTGAAGAGGTCACGAAACTATCTCCTACGTATCTTATCAGTTCTTTTAACTATAAAAACATGCTTTTAATGTTATTAAGTATTATTCTTTTTTATATTTTCAACTCAATTTTGAATATCCAACCGACTGCTAGCAGCCGGTTGGATATTGAATATCGAATATCGAATAACGAACCGGCTGCTAACTTCACACACATCTGATGATTATATAATTGAATGCGTGTATTTTGACTTTTCAAATTTAATATCTATATGATTAGTATGTTTATAACGCAGCAAAAGTACAAATAACATAATTCCATAAACTATTTTTCTTAAATAGGCACATTTATTGATAAGTTATCGCGAGCGAATATTACAACGCATATGTTTTGTTGTTTTCTGTTAACTCAGAAGAAGATGTTTTGCTTACCTAATTTCTGCAACATTTCTGTAATTATCGAAAGAGACATATAAAGATTTAACTCTATCAACATTTTAAATCATTACAGTAAAGCACTATGGAAAGAAACCTTGATTATTTTGTTATTACTGTTTTCAGGAGAAAGCACAAGGTATTCTTTTGTGCATTTATCAAATACCAGGTTTTGAAAAAAAAAATTGCTATGGGTTTTTTGTCCTTATGTCTATTTTGTCCCTTTTGAACAATTTAAATACCAGAGTCTTCAAGAGAATGACATCAATTCGAATGATTCATGTCAGAAAGATTTTTATACCCCTTACAATCACTCTGAATACGGTTTTCTAAAAGACAGTTGCATTATTCGTACAGTCTAGGAAAACACCGTTTTAGAAGATTTTTAGGGAGGTTTCCTACATGTTTTTTCATGTTGATAAGACATACACTTCTAGAATATTTAATTATGTTAATGTAATAAATGATCACTATTTTAATAAAACATCATGTTTATGAAATGACTACTCCCATAAGTATTAAAATGAATAATCATTAGGTTAAAATGTCATTAGAAGATTGTTATTCTCAACTTGTTTTAAGTTAAACGTTCATTGCAACCAATTGACAAATGTTTATATTTATATTTTTTAACTACAGATATTTCAAAAAGGATATTTGATAATTTCATGACTTTTTCATTGTGTATTTTGGTAAAAAATAAAATTATATTGTGAATAATTTTCTGAAATACATTTTAATTATCTGCCCTTGCTTTTCTAAAGTAATGATAAGAATATTATAAAGTCAACTGGTAAAACAGATTTATATGAAGAAAACTAACGGACACAGATCCGTGTGGATAATATGAGTGAATGTTTGACAGTTTGTTCTGATAAGTATAGGTCTCTGTTCAACTGTTTTGCACATTGACAGAAAAATGGTACCAAATACTGGAAAATAAGTGATTTATTTAATATTTAGTTGTAATGTTCTCGACTGTAGTGGATGCGACCCTTATTGCATTGATTACCAAATAATTATGATGAATATTTTCCACTTTTTTTTGGATAGCAGCTCAAAAACTAGGAAAGGAACAAATGGGTACAAAATCACATCATATGTGATTTCAATATGTGAAATGGTATCTGAGAACCAGCATGCATGTACCATATGCATGGTTCTATTTTATGATTCTTTTTGGTGGTCATTTCTTACTTGGGTTTGTACACAAAAACAAATTAGTTCAGGACCTATCCAATATCATTAGTAAAATTACATTTAAATGTCGAAATTATATTTTTAGAAGATATCTAACAGTTTTAGGTGATGCCATTCCCTGGCATGTTTCTTAGGGCCATATTAGCTAAGCAGTACAATACTGTGTTATTGTTGTTCTTTTTCATCTAGATTTTTGTCATATGGATAAAAAATAAGAGATAAGTAATTGAAATATAATATAAAATCAGACATACAGTTTTGTTGTGGTATAAAATGAACAATGCTGTAATTTAAATTTTCACAAAATTAGATATTCAAAGAATATATTTTGAACAATGGAATATACTTAAAGACCTCGTCTTATAGAGAAGTATTGTTACAGTGATAGTTTCATAGTTTGGTTAGGTTATACATACCCGTGAAAGTTGTTCTTGATGACAAACAATGCCAAAATATAAATATTCGAAAATTTTATTAAAGAAACTTTTGACCTTAAATGGACGCTGGTAAGTATTTGTTTATCATATGGTTAATAATTTGCCACAGAATAATGCTTGCGTAAATTTAAAAGTTGTGACTCGTTTCTAATGCATAAAGTAAAGTAGTTTGCTTACTGTTTTTTACTTCACGTATTTCGTTATGATATAAAACTGCCATCAATTATTATGAAAAATAGCTACTCTTGCACACAGTTTAAATTACGGAAATTCGGTTTCAAGTTTTATTACATGTTCGACATGGTTGAGTTATGTTATTTGTGTAGTGTATGAAGGGTGAGTAACGATTCAAATAAACAGGCAGCATTCAACTATTGATATGCATTTTATTAAATCGTTTTATTGGAATACAAAATGACATATGAACCCACATACAATGTAGTATTATGTAATAGGTACTTGCGGTTATATTGCAAATGAGATAACAATCCATTCTACACAAAACGGACGTAGATTTTAGCAACAATATATCACCACATGGCCGTTAATCATGAAAAAAATCAAAACCTTTAAGTAAGCTATAAAAGGCTACCACAAAATAATTCGGAAAAAAGAATTAAATGGGAAAAAAATGTATATAATATTACAAAAACTTAAAATAATTTGTATTCGTTCGTAATAATAATTAATAAAAAGAACATAATATCTTTATACTCAAAATTGGATATTTCAGATATCTTAAAAGAAATATTTTTATAATAATTTTAATTTTACAAATAGTTTATAAAACAAATAAGTATTAACTGTTGTCCATGTTACGTGTTACCATTGTGTAAATCGTTGAAGATTGATAATGTCGTTTTAATATCGTTTGGTTAGTTTTTTAATGGAGATACTATATCATTGGCGTATAACCCCTAAATCTCCCGTTATTCATCATACACTGGTTCCAAATAAAACAAATTATGTTTTTGTTAGTGGTGTTTCGTGAGTACTAATGTATTCTTAAATCTTGACAAGTCACGACAGGTTAAATAAGCGTAATACTGAACCTTAATGCTATTCAGACAAAGAAAGAAATTTTCAACATTATTTTCAGTTGCCTGTGTATAATACATATATGACGTATATTTTGTTTAAAGTTCATGTTTTTTCTGAAAATGTTAATTTTTTCACATAGGTATAATAATGTTGTATTTACATTGTATCATAGATCAAATTAATCGTTCATTGTGTGGAAGAAGAAGAAAAATTACACATTTTAACGATTGGCTAAAATAAGAGATGTCACAAGTAAAGCATCAAAAGTTATCATTTAGACTACCTGAAATCTCTCCAAGTTGGTTTTCCAAATTGAATTTTCGTCGGAGTTCGGTGTAAGTTTTTGTTGTTGTTGGTTTTTTTAACATGCAATATCATGCAAATTTCGGTTTTTGGCGTTGGGTTGTGCTATTTTTTTTCTTGTTGTAACTTATTTGTCTCAATATTAAATATTTTTTATAAAAATAAAAGAAAATGTGACAAGATTGTCAATCGCAAAAAATAAAAAAGTGACACTGAATTAAACAATTAAAGGTCATCGTTCGGCCTTCAACAATATGAAAAACCTATATACTGCATAGTCAGCTTTAAAAGGCCGAAAAATGACAAATGCCATACACTCCAATCGAGAAAAATAACGTCTAAAATTATGTACAAAATATCAAACGAATAACATATATCTTACACAGCAATAAACGAGACCAACTGAACTAAATGCTCCTGCATTTGGAAATGCACATACGAAATGTTTAGGGGTTAAACACATTTAAAGGTGATATCCTTTCATTAGCTATATACAACGTTGTAACAGTCAGCATAGGAACAAATTATAAACAAAATCAGTTGAAAAAAGCTTCAGTCATCTTCTGGATACAAATAGAATTAAATCTACAATGTACCAATAACATAGAGCAAACATGAAAGGAGACATAATCATCCCCACAATAACAAGCAAAGATCTAAGAGGTCCTGAAAATTATTTTTATATTTGATTTTGTGCATTGCTATTTGTCTTTTGCATCAGTATACAGGAAATAAAGGAACTTTTGAATTGAATGCGATTTCGACTATATTTAATTTTATATGCAAGCAAACACATTTATATGTAGGAATATGCCAAAAAGACAGCAAACTGACCAAAAGGAAGAATACAGTTGAATAACATCAATTAAAAACTCCTAAATTGAAAGTAGGGCTTCGGCTTGCCCGTTAACACAATGTGTACTAAAATAAATTCCGGATCGTGGAAATCAACTACAATGAAACATATTAGAACAACAAAGGCCTGAGGCAATAATGGTCCGGGGTTAAACATGTTGTGTGTGATCTCCACCTTTACCTATAGTCAATAGAAAACAACATGCAGCCACATGTATTTGCACAGTAAAACTCATTTGAAAGAAGTCCGAGTCTGGATACAATTGAAACAAAGATACAAATACAATAATGCATACATTAATAAGGGATCCGGACTACTGGAAGTTACCGACATTCAAGATCTAGACATAAAGTAAATTGATTGAAAGATAACGTATTCAACATTAGAAAATAAAACACTATCCCTCACGTTATGGGGGTAGTATAATACCCTCGTAAAACATAAATGTAAGATTAACATGTTTAAGCATACATGTGTTTATTTCCAATGCAAAGACCATATAAATGGATATTTATTCTTACCAACATATGCAATTTTTATTGAACATACAACTTATTGCTTATCACGCCAACACATATCTTCTTTGGAAATATTATACAAATACAGCCTTTGTATGAGGTCGATACTATACAAATACAGCCTTTGTATGAGGTCGATACAAGGATATATTGACCTGAAAGAAGTATATTGACTGAGGACGAAGTCCGAGGTCGATATACTTCTTTGGGTCGATATATCCTGTATTGACCTCATACAAAGGCTATATTTGTTATATTATTAATTTCCGACCATATTTGTATCAAACTCGTCATTTAGGTTTGTTGGAATTTTATAAATATTACAATTTGTCTCCTTGACAATAACAACATATTAGTTGTTATTTAATTTACTTTTTTTTTTACATTTTATGTTTTTGAAGATTTTTTCAGTCAAATTATTGATCACAGATATCATGTGTTTCAAAACGTTAAACAATATCCTGAAATTCATTACATGACGTCACAAAGTATATCGGTTTTTAGATATTCTAAAAATAACCGTGCGATATGCATTTTGCCGGTCAATATGCTTTTTGCTATACGCCGTTTTCTCTCTACCTTCGAAAATATAGTTTAACATGTGACTATGCCTAAACGAATCAAATTTGTTAAATAATACGAATTAATAATATAAGGATATATTGACCTGAAAGAAGTATATTGACTGAGGCCGAAGTCCGAGGTCGATATACTTCTTTGGGTCGATATATCCTGTATTGACCTCATACAAAGGCTATATTTGGTATATTATTAATTTCCGAACATGTTTGTATCAAAATCGTCATTTAGGTTTATTGGAACTTTATAGATATTACATTAATTCCTTGACAATAACAACATATTAGTTGTTATTTCATTTACTTTTTCTTTTGACATCTTATGTATTTGAAGATTTTTTTCGTCAAATAATCGATCACAGATATCATTTGTTTCAAAACGTTAAACAATATCCAGAAAATCATTACATGACGTCACAAAATATATCGGTTTTTAGATATTCTAAAAATTACCGTGCGATATGCTTTTTGCAGGTCAATATGCTTTTTGCTATCCGCCGTTTTCTCTCTACCTTCGAAAATATAGTTTAACATGTGACTATCCCTAAACGAATCAAATTTGTTAAAATATACGAATTAATAATATTAATCCTAAGACAAAGCAGAAACATCGTAATGTATAAACAGTGTTGATGATAGAAATAAATCATAATCGATCAAATTATCAATCTGTATTTGTTACTCATGTCGCATTTTATTTTATATCATTTTGAATGCTCTCTCCTGAACATAATCAGGAGTGAAAACATTATATTTGTCATTTTGTTAACTTTACTTATTTCATTTTGCATGAGAGACTTTATTGAAAAAGGGGAATAATCACCATTTGCATAAAGTTATCTCTTTCTTAGACAAAGAATACAACATTTTTTTGTTCGTTCATTAACACAAGACATTATTGTGCAAGTACTGATATTACTTTGCACGTTCTAGGAGCTGAACCAATCATAGTGTCGTCAATAAAAATATTACTTCTTGACGCTACTGCAAAACATGTGATAGCATCATTCTATCATATACACCAACCACTTCTTGAAGTGATACGGCTACTCGCCATTCAAATTTGAAATTGAACTAAACAGATGTGACGCATATATATACAGTCCGCCAAAAGTTAAGCACCACCTGTTTTTATTGCACAGATTTTTTTTCAAATTTAAAAAATCATTTTTTCCACGAAAAAAATAAAACAATCATATAGCAATTTTGCTAATGTATACCATAAACAAACCAGAAATGTAATTTTAGTCACTTATGAAGATTCTATGCATGTAGGTTTTCCGTTCATAGAAATAGTGCAAATTACTGAATTCAGAAACAGAATTTAAGTTTCACTTTGATTTTATTTTTTTACAAAAAATGATCACCCAATATTATTAAAACTTTCTACACATAAGCTTTGGTATGTTTGGCAATTTTAATGACAACGTTTGAGTCAATAGCATGCATAACAACCTCACTTCCGGTAGAGTTTCAAAACACGACGTTTAATTCTCGGTATAAGCCTTCAAGTTTTAGTTTAGGAAATCTGTTGCATTAAACAACAAATAACACTTTTAAACATTTTGTGAAGGTGGATCTCTGTGATTGAGATTTCCGCCAATGGCATCTCAGACATGTTTGATAGGGTTTATGTATGGGACCTTGGAAGGCTAAAAAATAGTGAAAATGGCTTGTTGCTCTTTGGACTCGGTTAAAATCCTTGCTCTGTGTGTTCTAGCGTTGTCGTCCATGTACACGAGTCTTGGCAATGTAGACGCAAGTTGGGGATTATTAAAATGAGGGACTACAATGTTTAAAGGCTTCAAATCTCTGTTTGTCTGTCCGTTTATGCAACCCTGCAGAACATGCATACCCAGCTTATAACGGTATAAGAAGCAACCCCGTACTGGAACACCTCCAGCACTGAATGCAGTCCTTGTGCAAACATTGTTTTTGGTCATAGGCCGTTTTGTTTCCCCGCGAAATTCGTATTTTGGCGTCTACTGGCAGTAAAAGAAACTGACTACCATCTGAACAATGAGTGTTTTGTCAGCTTCTTATGTTCAAGCATAGATAGTCATTATCCCATTAAAACCTGACGGTGAAGTGCCTTCCTGTAAGTACAGGTCTCTATACACCAAGACTTGCTCTTCAGTTGCCTCTGAGAAGTCAACTGACCAATGCACGAACACTTACACGACCACCTGGAGAAACTGTGTATTTGTAAACGCGCATATGACATTTGATAAGAGGTTGCTTGAATGCTTTATCGGAGTTCAATCTTTTTGGTAGTAATTGATTTTCTTAGTGTATGTTGAAGGTAATTCATAACACCAAACATTAATATTTTTTTCGCAATAGTTAAAAAAATATTGCCAGTTATATTTCGGTGGTGCTTAACTTTTGGCGGACTGTATATGTACACGACGTTAAACAATTCCAAATGAAATACAAGTACATAATGTAGTTGAACACTTGTTCGAACCAAATTTGCATGGAAAGCATGTTTTCTTCTATTAAGACAATTTAATTTCCAAATATACTGTATTTTTGAAATAATTAGACTATCAATTAAAACAGTTAGAATAGATTTTAAATGTGTTTTGCTATATATTGGTATAAAACTAGTGTATTCAGAACAGTTTCGAATGGAACTAAACATCACAACCTTACACACATTGGGAGCACTCATACTTTTTGATATTTGGTATTTATAATTATATATATCTAACAAATATACATAACAAACGTGGTATACATAAAAGTATGCTTAAATAACAAATAAATACAAACTAGTACATGTTAAAAAAAAAATGTTACTTATGTTATACTATTAATGTCATTTTTTGAGATGGGGATCGTTAGTTGTCTTTTTACGGTTATGATACTTCGAACATAAGTAGTGAAAATATACAACGATTAGTAAACTTTTGATAGCATCAACAAATCTGAATATAATGCTATATCTAAACTAAGTGAAACTAACTGTTTTACTAGCCAATGAACACGGTAGGTAAAGGGTCCTGCTATGATCGGGGTTTTTCGAGTGATTTGGTCCATTTTGTTTCGAGTGTAGTTTGGATTTTTTCGTGTGATAAAACATGCGATAAGTTAAATTAACGGATATTTCATAATTATAACAGTTTTTAACATTACTACCCATCTTATATTGAAAACAATCTAAGCATATATGTTATGATGTATGATACTAAACCCCTAACGGGAAGGATTGTGCCTGATGTTCATATGATGAAATCATAATCTTTCAGTCAGTTTAATTGAAGTCTGGAGCTGGCATGTCAGTTAACTGCTAGTAGTCTGTTGTTATTTATGTATTATTGTCATTTTGTTTATTTTCTTTGGTTACATCTTCTGACATCAGACTCGGACTTCTCTTGAACTGAATTTTAATGTGCGTATTGTTATGCGTTTACTTTTCTACATTGGTAAGGGGTATAGGGGGAGGGTTGAGATCTCACAAACATGTTTAACCCCGCCGCATTTTTGCGCCTGTCCCAATTCAGGAGCCTCTGGCTTTTGTTAGTCTTGTATTATTTTAATTTTAGTTTCTTGTGTACAATTTGGAAATTAGTATGGCGTTCATTATCACTGAACTAGTATATATTTGTTTATGGGGCCAAATGAAGGACGCCTCCGGGTGCGGGAATTTCTCGCTACATTGAAGACATGTTGGTTACCTTCTGCTGTTTTTTTTTTTATTTGGTCGGGTTGTTGTCTCTTTGACACATTCCCCATTTCCATTCTCAATTTTATTTGAGGGGACAATTTCCTTGTATTTAATCTGAAACAAATCAGTGTTTGTTATTGTCCGTTTGTTTTTGGAGCAACTGTGAAATCATCAGGGTTTTTAGACAAACGGTCCATTTTTTTTACAGAAAATTTGAATAAGACTTTTACAGAAAGTTTGAATAAGAAAAAAGGTATGCTAGACTTTAAAAAAATACTTTTTTTAGTTTATAACTGTAATTAAGTGAAGGACAATATTATATATTCCCAATATGTCATCAAAACATATCAAAATAAAAAAAAATCAATTTAAGGTAGCACAACACAAAGATTTGTTCACTCCCAATCAGACAACTTAAAACTGACGTAATTCATTTCATCCTTCTTAATATTTTATAAATGAGGTTTCAAAAGAAAGAAGAAAGATGAATCTTTCAAATTGTGTTAATTTTATTATGATGTAATTATTACATAATCAATTGCTATGTAATTAGTTGCTATGTTGTGGTGTCCACACTTGAATGAATTTAGCGTCTTTGTTCTTCATAGCATCCAAAAATATTTTTAAAATTCTTGTACAACACAGCTTGTCCTCCAAAACGGTGTCTCAGATTTCAAAAACATCAATAGAACAAATTTTATACACAATTGATTTTAGTGATCTCTTATGAATTGGTGTTGCAAACTTCGTTGATATTTTATGAGAGAATGAAATATAATAGGACAAATCTAAGAGTTTTGGAGGTCAAACTGTGTTGTGCAAGAATCTATAAAATATTTTTGGATTCTAATTGTCTATGCTTATGTTCTGGATCATATGCGTATTAGGACCATAGGATTGATATAGGATGATGTGGTTTGAATGCCAATGAAACAACTCTCCATCCAAATTACAATTTATAAAAGTTAACCATGATGGCTCAAAATACGACCTTTAACACGGGGCCTTGGCTCACATCGAACAACAAGCTATGAAGGGTCCCCAAAATAACTAGTTCAAAACCATCCAAATGGGAAAACTAACTAATCTATATACAAAAACGAGAAACACGTATAAATTACATAAACAAACGAGAACTACTGTACATCAGATGAGTATATTATACTCATTTGGTTATTTACGAACTGTACAGTTGGTCCAGTATTTGGACCATTTGGGTATACATTAAAAACGATTCAATAATACAATAAACTTATCTACAACAATAACGGTTACATGAAAGGTATCAATTATACAGTTCAAAGGCAACCCAAAACAGCACAAGTTACAAGTTGACCCCATTGTCTTTCAATTAATTGTATCACATCCCTTGAATGGTGTAAACTTCCCCAAAAACGTGGAAGGGGTAATGGTGTATGGTATATTGTGTAATGGTGTAAGGTGTATGGTGCTATGGGGTATGGTATAAGGAGAATGGTGTAATGGTATTTGAGGAATGTTGTTATTGTGTAACGTGCGATCGGGAATGGTTTGAATGATGATGTACGACATTTCCTTTGTTGAAAACAAAGTTCTTTTTATTTAATTTTTTCGAATTGTAAACATAAACAATAATAATAATCTTAATTTTTGAAATTTAATTGCAGTATGGGTAATTTCGGATTGTGAAGATAGGATGGGGAAGGTTGCATGGTTTAATGTGTAAGGTGTACGTGCAAAGGTGTAACGTGTATGTGCAAAGGTGTAACGTGTATGGTGTAATGGTACAAGGTGTATGGTGTAATGGTACAAGGTGTATGGTTTAATGGTGTATGGTGTTAGTGGGAAGTTTACACCATCCAAGAACTATAATCTGAGTGTATTTGTTTTCTGTCCGTCTCCCGTGTCGACACATCTATGCAGCGCTACGACATGAAATTTGGACAAATTACAAGACATCAATGCTATTTTTCACTGTCTTGTGGCTGTCGTGAGAGTGTCTTACCACAGTTGTGCGACTGTCGTGCGATTAACACATTGTCGTTGATACTAAAATAAACAATTTTAATAAAAACAATCGTACGATTGTCGCACGACTGTTATAAGACAATCACACGACTGTCGCACGATTGTTTCAATATTACCAAATTTCGCACGATGCTCGCACAATATTTATAGTATGTCGTACGACAGTGGTACGTTCGTCGTGCAACATGTTTTCGTTTTATATAGAAAAATACAATTCGACAGGAATGTCCGTAGACTCCTCCCAGTCCCCCGTGACAGTGACGACATTATCAACAGGGTCGTCTCCAATACCGAATCGTTTAAGCTTTTGATAGGGGGTCCTTCGTCTGGTCAACATCACCCACAGTTACCGGATCAAGTTCGTTGAATAACTATAATATAAACGAAAACGAAAAACGTCGTTTATTTAGACCGATGACACTGAACAATATTGAAAGCAACTGGCAACTGGAACGCAAGAAATCGGGCTTTCTTTATAGACGAGTAGTCCGGAGTCAAATGCGCAAGTGACCCACAACTGTTGTGCGACAGTCGTTCAACATTGGCACGACAGTAGCACGACAGTGGCACAACAGTGGCACGACAGTGGCACAACAGTGGCACGACAATGGCAGAACAGTGGCAGGACAGTAACATGACATGACATGAAAACCTGACAAAAAACCACCAAACAACTCACCATCATCTTACGTCTGTCGCACGACTTTTGCACGACTCACATCCATCGACAGTATAATAACATTTTTTTTTGTCTTGGTACTTCTATTACAAAAATGAATATTAACATCATTTAAATATTTAATAGGATAGTCTACATTTAACTGAGAAAAAGTGACAATTTTAACTTAGAATAATTCACAATTTGAATTTATCACTGCTTGACATTTGAATGCGTGGTTTGATTTTGTGAAGACTGAATTAGCATAATTGAATTTGTAATTATCTTTTTGACCGTATAATCACCCATGTCTGATATTTGATTTTGAAATAACATGTTTCTCTTTAGAACAGTACATTTCCAGATAGGTAAGTGATTATTTTGGTAGTGCGGACTGTTGTAATGTATACTAAGTTAAATGTGTATGTTGTTTTGTGTTTTCTTTTTTATTTACTATTTTGTCAACTGACGACAAACTTAGTAAAATAACAATAATATGGTACTCCATGGGAAATTCATACTGCAATGCCTTTTATAGAAAGAGAAAAATGTTCGAATAAGGTATTTGAAAATAGTGGAATTTATTGCTGTTGGGTTTTCGAAAATTCGTTGGAAGTATTTGATAATTTCCCGCTTATATTGATAATTTTGAATCTTTTTAAAGTTTTTCTACCCTACATGTATGTACCACTTTACCTCATAAACTTAATGATAAAGCCATTCTAACATCATATCATATAAAATGAGCATTTTAAAATTCTGAATGCGAATATATATATTCAAACACAACGTCTAGGAATTTTGGGTCCTTAATGCCCTCAACTTTGTTTTTCTTTGGCTTTACAACTATTTTGATATGAGCGTCACTGACGAGTCTTTTGTAGACGAAACGCGCATATGGCGTATTGAATTATAATCCTGTTACCTTTAATAACTGTTATGTCATGTTTTAGACAAATACATGTTAACAAAAGAACTATAACAGTTGGATACTATACATTTTCATGAATTTTTACTACATAACATTTTTTATATAAAAAAAGGATAAAACAGATGATTATTATTTCCTAATGTTTATCATCAATTCGTAAAAGGTGACGCTTCCTTGATACCATTCTATAGGCCTAATGTCTCCGGGCTTTTTTCGAATCGCTGGTGTAGGTAGCAACGTATATAAGTATAACAAGAAAAAAATAGTGTATTACTAAAAATTATTATACCAGGTTTTTCGATATCACAAACAAGTCAAAACATTTATCGAATTTTATTTACATGGACATAATTTAAAAATATATTTCAACATGCAGATGTTTTAAACGTTCAAGTATTTCACATCTGATTTTGTTTGTTAATATTCCATGAAGACCACACACATATTGGCATTTACTTTTAAATCTATATAACAAAACCTGTTATTGGACCTATTCAGGAGGAAGATATTTACGATACTGTTGCCAGGTCATTAAAGGGGCGTATTTTGGTATTGATATGGGAATTGATACTAAATCTCTAGCATGTTTTTTTATCGGAGAATAAACACGTGTATTCTATCTATCTTGTTTTTCAGCTATGTCGAAGAACAATTTGTGGACTTTAGCTGTTTTTTGCCAATTGGTCGGGTTGTTGTCTCTTTGACATTTTTCTAATTTCTATTCTCAATTTATCATTTATCTTGATTTCCATGGAAACACACACGCGTTATCTGTTTTTCAGGTACCTCATGTAGAATACTTTATAAGAATAAACAAGTGCACTGTGATGACCATAATCAATGTGTATTTGAGTATCACCTCTGCGATGGATCAAGGCAGTGCCAAGACGGATCAGATGAAGGTGAAGATTTCTGTACAGGTGCGACAAAATATTATATCAATTTATAGAAACCTTATGTAAAAAGTTGGTCTAAATTATGTTGTAAGCATACATATTCTTTAATGATCGTCATGCTGTTTTTGATTTACGCATATCATCAATATATGTCGTATTGCAATCATAAGTACCTGGTGTTTACAATCTTCTGAAAATTTTGTTTGATATCTATAATGGTATGATTAGATTTTTAAACACCACAAAAGTTAAAACGATATCATTTCATATGTTTTTAACTGAAAAGATTCAAAAGAACAAACATCTGCATGCTATGGTAAACTAGTAATTAAGAAAACAACAATAGGGTGGTTATTATCATTATATATATTTCATAATAAAATTATTCCTTTATTTGATTATCAGTGTCGTGAAGGATATGTTAAATGTTCTGATAGCCGCCAATGCATATGGAAGCCTGCATTATGTGATGAGTACATTGGATGTAACGATGGCTCGGATGAAAGCGAGGCCACATGTAAAGGTAAAAATTAGACAAATGAAGTCAGTTCATTAAATAAACTCATCAAAGATCAAAGAGGCATATGTAAGAAGATGTAGAAAAACATATTGTATTTTTTAATCACTAGCAGAAAGGAAAAAGTAAACTAACAATTCGCTTATAGCAGCCAATTTGGTTAAATTTAGATGTAAAAGTATAAGAACAAACCAATGATGAATTATTCGCTTGCAAGTGATTTATTCGAACCAATCGCTCCCGTATGCATGTGACCTTCAATCTAACCTATTGGCTGGAAAAACACTACGCATGCATTCAGCTGTTAAAAGAAAAGAAAAAGCATGTCATCTTTGAAGGTGAAATAAGGATTAACAATGATTGACGTATTCTATTCACAAACAAATCAATCTTGTTCAGATAAACATATCTAGAGTTCTTTTTGTAATATTTTTTTTTTTGACGTAAAGCAAGAAAGAAAGCAGGCAGGATTACACACATGTACAGTTTCAAGTATGGTCTTACAGAAATTATCATTATATGACACCTCTAAAAAGCAAGACATAAAACAAAATATAACTATAATTTTGTACCAGTTCTAAAATATTTAAATCACATAGGACAGATTGTAATGAAAACCATTTTTTATCTATATATTCTTTTTGTGTAGGCCATTAGAAATTTACAGTTTGTTGTTCTATTCTTATACAGTATTTTAAATATGCAATTCTACCTTTCACAGCAGGTTTTCTCCTGAATTTTTACAGCTATAAATATAAAATTTTAAAATCAACATTATATGTTGTACTACATAATATTGGTCAAAAGTTTCCCAAATACCAAAAATAACATATTTTGCCTCTATATATTTAAGGCTTAATCCCCATTTTCATAATAAATATTGAAGTGCTATTCAAATATGTTTGCTGTGTATACATTCCCCAAAAATATACAAAAAGGTATATTTATAACTCGTCTTAACATCAACCCAACAATGTTAGATCTGTAATTTTGCTTTCGCAAATGTTTTGTATATATATATATATATTTATATAAGTACTTCTGAGTCAGTGACAACTCTACAGCAAATGAATCCATCAGATCACCAGCAATGATGGTGATACATTGCTGTGTACATTATGTATATAACTCGTCTAAACATCAACCCAACAATGTTAGATCTGTAAATTTGCTTTCGCAAATGTTTTGTTCTTCCCTCGCCGGGAATCGAACCCATGCTACTGAGATATCGTGACACCAAATCGCCTGCACTGCAACCGTCCCGCTAGACCACACGACCACCTGGGCTTCACAAAAATAAAGCTTTCGGTGGCCGTGTGTTATCTTTCCTCGTCAGTTTTAAACTAGCGTCGTACTACAGTACATAATATATAAGGCTCAGCTCAATTATCTATAGTAAAGGATCCTACAAATTAATGTAAGATACAGTCACAGAAAATATATATATATACAATTGAGAATGGAACTGGGGAATGTATCAAAGAGACAACAACCCGACCATAGAAAAAAACAACAATATATATATATTAATACAACTCGTCTAAACATCAACCCAACAATGTTAGATCTGTAAATTTGCTTTCGCAAATTTGACACGCCTTGAAAAAATATATCTTGGACACCTACATTCCCCATTTATATTCTCAATTTTATATGTATCTTACCCTTCAAAATGAATTCAATTTTTTGTTATAGTTATGTTTATATTGTGTTATCTTATGCGTTGTTAATTGTTTACTTTTGGTCATTTTGATATGCGTTTTATTTTTTGAAAATTAAATATGAAAATTTCTGTCAAATCGGTTAACATGATTTAGACAGCAAATGTCTTACTTTACTCTAACAAAAATTGTCACCGTATGTGACATTTTATATGAATTTATTATTTGTAGTTTTATTCATTTTAAGACATACATGTATGTGTCAAAAAGGTCTTTTATTGAAAAACTTTCAGTAATTGTCTTAAAACAAAATTCGGGATTCTAAACGGAAAATGTATACCTTATCACAAAGTATTAGTTAAAAGCCCTCCAAAATAGCAAGGCATACGGCAACATTCATGAACTATCAATAAGAGTAAACATTGTTATTAAGGGGCCAGATGAAGCTCTTCTCCGATGCGTGATTTTCTCTCTGAGCTGGTGAACCATTGATGACTTAATGCTATTTTTGCTCGTAGTTTGGTTGTTGTCTCTTTTTTTATTATTTTATTATTTACTATTATTCAGAACGGGAATTGATCTGGAATATTTTGAAAACTAGTACAGATGCATATGATAGTTTAATTGTATATAATTGGGTGAGTTTCGATTAATCTTCTATCAATATAAACAAGTGGTGAAAGCTACCAGATGATAGTAAGCTTACAAAGACATGGCTAACAAAAAACATGACAAACAGACAAATAATAATAGTCTCATTGACTATTATACCAAATTTGGTTATACCGAAAGAAAAAGAAACAGAACATAAGACACAACATAAGACACAACAAAGTAAACTAAACATGCAAAAGACTAAACAAAACGTGAGGGTAATCTCAGGTTCGTGCTATTTCAAACCCAGGAAATATTCTTATTCGGTAGGTCACATTTGTGAAAAATTAGCGGGATTATAGTAACGACATAACGAACATATCCGATATCATCTAAGAAACGGATATTCCATAAAGGTCAACAAACTCATGTTGGATTTTCCCCTTACCCTGCATGTGTACATACATTTGCAAGTTTCATTAAAATAACAAAAGCGCTTCCAAAAAAATCAATTAAACAAGTTTGTTTTAAAGAAATTAAAGTTTCAAGAATTTAATCCTTGAACCAATTTATGCATTTGCAATGTATCATAAGATTATTCCTCTGTGCGCGATTTTTTTTTTTTTACTCTAACATATCGTTAAATCGTCAAATTTATTCTCTCTCTGTCTGTTATGAAGTGCAAATATGGCAGCTAATCAATTGTCGTGTTTTGAAGCCGTAGTTTACCAAAAGTCACCTTATAGTTAACAATCAACAAAAAAGCATAGATACTGAGTACGTGCATAACACGTACAGGCAGATAATAGTTTCTTTAAATGACAGATCCATGCGTTTTGCGATACAGGATTTTTACGAGAGACGCTTAAGTCAATTCCATACGGAAAATATGTCGGCGAATTGCTTCCTTGAAACAAGCAATTGAAAAATGGAAACTTCTTCTTTGTGGACAAATTCAAGAATTTTCTTTAATTCAAGAAATATATGTACATCAGTTTTATAATAAAAACTATCCATTTAGTTAAGAAAAAACATATGCATTCTTTTGTTTTTAATTTTTTTTTCATATGACTTTAACGTTCTTTGCTTGTTTTGATATTTTCATGTAATACACAAACAATCGCAAGAAACTACCACAATTAATTTATTTTACAGGGCGTCCATGTCGAGGCATGATGGTGCATTGTGCAGATAAAACTCAATGTATATATAATTATGAACAATGTGATGGAAAAACAGTGCATTGTCGTGATGGATCTGTAGACAAAGAGAATACTTGTAGAAGTAAGATATTGGTCACATGTTGAACAGATTATCGTTTCGCTAACTCAACGAAAGTGTCAAACATGTTGTTGAAATTTTGAACGCCACGTTTAAACAAAAATAACATATTAGCATCTCAAGTAAGATTGCATTAGACACATACATAAATTGAATAATCTGTTAGGATAGCAGAGAGACATTCAAACTAGTAAGTCGGAAATAATTTGACAACTCCATGACTTATAAAATAAACGAAAG